>NC_136500.1:3227500-3940000 GCF_053919585.1 Euprymna scolopes | reverse complement strand
ATGTAAAATTTTAAATATGAGCATATTAATATATATATATATGCTCATATTCACGTGTATACACACCCACCCACACACACACATATATATATATATATATATATATATATATATATATATATATATATGCATGCATATATAAATAACATCAATATGACCGTATATATATAAATATGTTCATATTAATGTTCATATTCCATATATATCTGTTCATAGATAGACACACACACACACACACACATATATATATATATATATATATATATATATATATATATGTTCATATGTACAAGGTTGCATATAATATGCAACAAGTACAACGGCATTGGCCACCAACGGCTATAAAATCTGAATAATTACAGCATGACTAAGGAAGTGTTTTCAATCTAAAAATGTAGATATCGCATGCCGGAGTCTTTCTATCTATACAGGGTGTCCCAATGGAAGCTGATGGTGAAAAAATTCATACCTTTCCTAATTTTTATATTTTCTTTTATTTTTTTCAGATCATCTAGAGTAACTCTTCCAAGGTCATCATGAGTCGTTACAATACCGACCAGCGGATATTTATCGTAGAGTCGTATTTTTGGTTGAATGAGTTAATATCAGAAACTCAATGAGAATTTCGACGAAACTTCAACACAAGAAATTCCCCTACTCCCAATGTAATAAAAGCTATCGTGGCTGGATTTCATTAGCAAGGACCTGTATGTGACCTCCCAAATTTGGTAGAACACGTACGGCAAGAAGTGATAAAAATCGCAAAAGATTAGCAGAGAGTATGGCCGAGGATCCGTCCACATCAGTAAGAAAGAGATCAGTAAATTTGGGGGCTCTCGACCATCTCTTCAGAGAATGGTTCATGAAGAGGGCAAATTTCCATATAAAATTCAATTGGTGGAAGAGTTTCAGCCAATTACAATTGAGAGGAAAGCACAAGAGTGTGAAAATGAAACCGGTGGACATTTGATTAACATCATTTTTCATCACTAAAATTTGACCTTGTGAAAAACATACACTAGATTAGGTGGTGTAAATAAAATTTAATTAAGTAGACTATGATATCTTACTGACAAATTTACGAAGAGGCTCATCTACCTATATTTGACAATTGGTAAGCATAACTTAAATATTGAGGAAGTTATTCAAATTTAAAATCCGTCACTTCTTTTGAGGCAGCCTGTATATATATATATATATATATATATATATATATATATATATATATATATATATATATATATATTACAATAGAAAAGGGCAAGCAGAAACGTAATATGGCTAAGCTTAAACATGAAAAAGAAAAAGACAAGATATTCTAGTAAAAAATCTAATAAATTTATAACTTAAAATATTGCAGCATTAAGAATTGATTATATAATGTTAAATTGAATTGAAACACATGCTGCACTATTTTACGTTATATATTTATTACATTATTTTCTAGAATATCCTGTCCTTTGTTGCAATTTATAAGCTTAATCATATTATTTTTCATGCTCAATTTTTTTCTGTTATAGTCCATGATTTTTCTAGGCTTCAGGTAGATTAACTTTTTCTTTGTTTAATTTCAGTCTTATTTTTGCCCCCATAAACATACCATATATATATATATATATATATATATATATATATATATATATATATATATATATATATATATATGATTGTTGAGCTGGATTAAATCCGACGATATGAAATAAAATGGAATGACCATCCCTCTTGAAGAAGCCCGCATAGATCGGGCGAAACGTTGAGTATCCAGGTCCTTCCACCTCCATTTTATTTCATATATATATATATATATATATATATATATATATATATATATATATATATATATATATATGGTATGTTTATGGGGCAAAAATAAGACTGAAATTAAACAAAGAAAAAGTTAATTTACCTGAAGCCTAGAAAAATCATGGACTATAACAGAAAAAATTTGAGCATATATATATATATATATATATATATATATATATATATATATATATATATATATATATATATATATATATAAGTAAAACAATGTACGGCAAACGTCTGCTTTCATTTTCTGTTTGAATTGTTACTTCTCTTTTCGAAAGAGCGGTGAATTTGTAGAAATATTATAAAACTGTCTGAAATGTTATAACTAACTGATTTCTATGTAATTTATTTATCTATACTTCGCGATAACTCTTAGGTGTGGCCTAGGGGCTCTTTTAAAACATTCAATTTTGGGGAATAGCTTACCATATTTGTCCATAATGTTTTGTGTATGTCTATTTTGCAGTTTTGCATGGTGACGACTTCCAATTTACATATGTTAAAGCCTTGGGGAAATTTTGGAGGCTAAATGGGAAGGGAAAATGATGGATTTAGTACTTTTTTTTGCATGGCGCAAAACACAAATTTACATATGTTAAGTGCTAAACAATACCGTTTCTTCATTTTCACAAGATCGACATCACATTGGGAATTTCTGGGGTTAATGGAGGAAGGCAAATGCTGAACTTAGTCATATTTTATGCCTCGTTCACTGTGCGCTCACTAAGGTCAATGCATTCTCACATATTTTTCTTTATTTTACAATCAAAATACAAATAATAAATTTAAATTAGCTTTATTGATTATGTTTGTATCACGTTAATAATAAATTATGTTTAACCATATACGTAATTTGATACTCCTCGGATGTCTCTTCAACCGATAAAATACACTCCGTTTTAAACAACCCCCCCAATAAATAAGAAAGATGAGCACATGTTCCAACTAAACATGCAGCTATTTTAAAATAATCTTCAACTTAACATAAACAATGGCAATACTGAATGTCTTGCCCACTCCATATCCAATAGATTACACATCGATTTCCTCAAATTTAAATACTTCTTTAAAACGGAATTTCAAACAACACTTATTTTAGACAAGTATATCTAAGTAATGATTATTTAATCTGGTAATAATATACAGTCCGCGATCTATTGAAAAGGTACTTTATTTAAAAAGAAAAAGCCGCGTTTTACCGGTTTCTTAGTTTTTGACGATGTTTCTTGGGGTTTTTTTTTTTTTTCATTTTGTGATTGGCTGATTATTTGCTCAGATTAAAAAAAAAATCAAATGCAGATCAATTAAAGAACCATGAAGTTCAAAATTAAAAACAAACGTGACTGCTTCATGTGGCATTTCAATTGGACTTACACAGGTGTTTCATTTTTATTGGAATGATACAACAAAGGACAGTGTCATTATTTTCCTATGTTTTAAAATATTCAAACATTTCACCGATATAAAAAAAAACATGGCATTAATTTGTATATGGAAATAATTGAAATAATATTCGCAGGAAATACATAAATAAAAAGGAGCAAACCGAATTATGCGTTTCGTTTAATTTCAAGACTTCCTCAGGATGAATGAAATTAAAAATACGAAAACACCAGTGCAAACATTTCTAAAAATTCTTGTGAAAAGCCTGTCGCTCTTCCATTTCAGAAACGGAAAAAGACGTTGGAAATTCCAAAAAGGGGGGGTGACTCTTTCTAGAAAAAATATGTCCGTTAAAATTCAAATATAGGTTCGTAACTGAAATGAAATGAGTGAGTGTAGATATTTGTGCGTCCTCACTTTATGCAAATGTGAATGAAATTATTATCATCAGCAAACTATCTGTGTGGATTTCCGCATAACTACGTATTTATTGCTACTCTCATAAGTCAGAATGTAAGGTAACAAATAACATGGCCTAAAACACATTGATTTATTCACGTTTGAGTGTAATACTCTTACCAACAAACAATGCCACTTTTTGAAACCTTATTGAATAAAGTCATATTTAGAAAAGAATCGTTTCATATTTTGTATTTATTTATTCTTTCATAATAAAAACGGGATTAAAATATACAGCACATGTAAATGTTTGCAAGTTAATTAATATTCGTGTTATTTTTTCGCTGAAAGGAATTTTGGAACCGTTCCATGGAATTTTAAAATTATTTTTGACATTTTTTGCAGTGTTTGAAAAACAACGAAAAACAAAAATAGTCGGGTAAGGAACATCCCCCCTTCTATTTTTACCGTCACACCCAACGACTCACAGTCCTTAAATATGCGTTGCTTTAAACGTGTGTCATTGTTAGCATTATATTTGATGTTTCTATGACGAGACAAATGTTTGTATGAATCATATTAACAACACTGAAGAATGGGATCATTCTACTATTGCTCAGCCGCCCTCTGTCGCAGTCCTGAAAGTCAGACTCAGCACAACCTCATAACAAAACCGTCCCTACATAACTATTTTGAAATAATGACCTGTCGCTTTCTATCGCAGTTCATCGGTTTTCTTTATAACAGTTGGTTGTAGGCTAGGCACGCCTCAACGGGGGAATTCACGAGGCGCGAGACAATAAATACACAAAAAATAGAAAACGAAAAAATGAAAAAAGAAAGGAATAATAAAATCACTTAATTCCTCTTTTGCTCACTGCCCGCTTCCCATTACCACATGATGTACCCTCATACACCCTTATACACCCTTATACATTCCAATGTCTGGGAGTGCCCGTCTCGCTCCTATATCGTTTTTTTGTTCTGCTCTTGACATTATTTTGATTGTCGTATGCGAGATTCCTGAACTATGGAGTATAAAGTTCATTCGAATCGGAGAAGATATTATTATTATTATTATTATTATTATTATTATTATTGATGTTGTTGTCGCAGTTATTATTTTCGTTGTTGTCATAATGTTTGCATTCCTAGTCGTTTTCTCCACACAACTCAGCGTAAAATAATCATTAATGCTTTTTGTCAATATTAATAAAAGATGTATTCTTTCTATTTCATTATTTTCTTCTCTTGCTCCATCTCACTTTTCGGATAAAAATCGATAGAAAGGGATATTATTCAAATTGATTGAAAAATTGAGCTTAATTTAAGTTTGGAAACCAGGAGAATTAGTTTAACAAGTTAAAATAATAAAATGGCTCGACTTACGAATGGAATACGAGTAATAAGGTATTAACGAACACATTAAGAGACATTTCGAAATAATAATAAGAAATTCAGTAACTGAAGAGATCTTTAAGTCTTGAATCTTGCGATCAAAAAAAAAGTTTAAAGTGAACAGATTTATCTTTCAACAGAGTTCAGTATGAAAACTAGATTCAAGTATATGGGTGAACAGACGCAGAGCAATTAATGTCATATATATAAGCAATATATATATATATATATATATATATATATATATATATATATATATATATATATACAGGGTGTCCATAAAGTATTCACAGGATGCTTCCACAAAGTCTGGCTACATAGCGTAGCCAGACTTTGTGGACCCCATGTATATATGTATATATATATATATATATATATATATATATATATATATATATATATATATATATATATATATATTGGTTACTTTGCCCCTGGAAAAGAAGAACCTGAAAGTGCATATATATATATATGCACTTTCAGGTTGTTCTTTTCCAGGGGCAAAGTAACCAATGGCGTAAAAAGAGATTAATACATGCGTACTCGATACCGATGTAGAGCAAGATGTACTTTCCATTTGCTTTTGTATAAGGAGTAATGTGTTTCTACACATTTATGAGCATGTTGCTGCCAGATAGTTTTTGTAATTAGATACTTTTTCAGGCGATACAGCTTATAGGAAAGCAAAGTTTGCAATAATAATAATAATAATAATAATAATAATAATAATAATAATAATAATAATAATAATAATAATAATAATAATAATAATATCAAGTCATGTACGTCATTGGGAGTTAATATCACGAGCTTCTGGTGAATGTTGTCAAAAAGGAACAAAGAATAAAATGTAGTTGTATGTAAGCGAGACTAAAACAGATATGATGTACCTGATTTTTGTGAGATGTTAAAAGTAGTCCAGGTCAAGGGGTAAAACTAGCTGTCAGAAAAATGTGTGTGGCGATGTAGCAACACATATCATCTGCTAATGGAAAAAACGTATAAGAGATGTATAGTTTATAACTCCTTCTATATATTCCTTTTGTCAAACAATAAATTCTTAATTCGAATATATGTGTCTATATGTTTTTTTTTTCAGAACTTAAATACAACCACTTAACTTATATATTGCTCTATGCTTAAATATTGATTTTTTTTTCCTTTTTGTCTAGGATCGCCCTGAAAGTATTACTTCAAGTAATATCTATCAGGATTGTTCATCTGATTTCTAACCGGTGTCATCTCGATTATATATATAGTGTATACATATATATATATATATATATATATATATATATATATATATATATATATATATACACACATATGTAAACTATATATAAACTATATATATATATATATATATATATATATATATATATACAAAGGCACACATGCACTGATTTAAATACAGTAATTAGAAGTATTGAGACTTTCAACAAATCTTTCAAAAAGCTTTAAAAAAACAAAAGAAATTATCTACATACATAGAAAACCACTTCAATATTCAGACATTATATAGCCCTCACCATCGGTAGTGCAACAAACAAAAATGCACGATCCATATCCAACATCCTAACTCCACTATGGGGCACTATCAGCACTTCTCACATAAAGAACCCCGGAGATTTACAACAACATAAAAACAGTAATATACATAACAAAAGTGTACACAGCTTTAATATAAAATCGTTATGTACTAATGTTTCCATTAAAAGATATATAAATTTACCCCATCAAATCAAACAATACCTTACCGTTTTCTCCCGATATTTTCATTAAAAAGATTTTAGACTCATAACAGCCATTGTTTATTTTCAATTTAATAAGACTTTCTGCAAGCAAATTTTCGGTCTTCCTATTGGTAACATTATCAGTTAAGTATTAGCCTTTTTTTGGAATTCTTAGAATCTCCACCTTTAAAAGTTAGATCACCTCCAAACGCATAATATTTCTGATACATTGCGTCATTTTAATTTCCTTCCTGAAAACACACAATGATAATATTAAAAACAAATTGGACTCAATCGAACCTCTCATAAAGTTCACCTATAAAACAGAAAACAATCACTCATTGCCTTTTTTCGGCATACTTTTTATAAGCATCCAATTATAAATTATCCTTCAAAGTTCATACGCTTCTACTCACACCATGTTAACAAAATAAACACAGGGTTTGTTTTTATTTCGTTATTATGATGTGGTTTCTTTCTACGTGAATACAACATTTACAGTCAAGAATATCTGGATGAAGAATTCAATTACGTCACGATTACTTTCAAAACCTTGCAATATCTCGCATATATTAAATTCTATGAGAAAACAAACACTTATTGTCTAGTAAGAATAAACGAAAACCGTATACACCAGACAGTTGCATCATAAACAGGCATTTTCTTGAAACTACACAAACAAATAATACAATAATTTGCAATATACAAAATAAACTAGGAATTCCAATCATAAGTACCACATAATAAATTATAAAAGTAAAATTAAAAACAAGAAAACATCCTAAAATCAGTTTCCAATGCAGGCATACACGCTGTTTCTCTAATAAAATGATCATGATAGATAAATTGTTGAATCTCCGAGCAGATTATAGAAAATACTTTATACACATAAAAGAGATATAAGAAATAGCAATTCTCTTAATGCATTATTCACATATTCATTGAAGCATAATCATACTTTTGACTTCAAACAAGCAAAAATAGTTAAATGTATTAAACAAAACACGACGGAGACTTTTTGAATCAGATTTTATCACAAATTCCAGACAACTTAAACAACGTGAAGGTTTCTATAATGTATCTCTATTAATTAGTAAAAGTATTGTAAAAATAACATAAGCTAACTTTTTCACACCATGGGAAACACCCACAATAATATTTAATACATAAAATCATACAATAAATTACTTAACAAATATACACTCATTTCATTTCGGTAGCACATCTGTGTTAGTTGCCACGGCCATATTTGTTCCTAAAATGATATGAATTACGTCATATATATTTTAATATATTACACACTATTCACATTATAA
Source organism: Euprymna scolopes (assembly GCF_053919585.1). NCBI lineage: Eukaryota > Metazoa > Mollusca > Cephalopoda > Sepiida > Sepiolidae > Euprymna > Euprymna scolopes. Next base: position 3,931,959 of record NC_136500.1, on the reverse strand, counting down.
ATAAAGAAAAAAATATACTCTATTTCACAACACTATGACTGTCACACTTTTTGTTAATTTATAACGACGTTTTAGTGTTTTTGAAATGAAACTAGGTCATACATTTAATTACATCAAAAAATAAATTTTCAAATATTTGTACAGATGTTTTATTTTCTTAATTTTATTCATCAAGAGGAAGTCTCGAAATAAAGAAGAAACGTTAGTTAAAACATTACTTGATGTGTTCTTTTTATTTCCCTTTTTATCTCTCTCTATCTCTATCTCTCTCTCTCTCTCTCTCTCTCTATATATATATATATATATATATATATATATATATATATATATATACATATATTATATGGAAAAATGCCTGAAAAAGTAAATAACAAGATATTCTAGTAAAGTAAAAAATAAGAATTTTTTAGACTTAAAATATTGCAGCTAAAAATAAAATTTGAATATTGATAAATATTTTATTTATTATTTGCATATATTGTTGTTTATTGTTAAGTTAGAAAGGGTGTCAGTCGCTGGATTGAACTTATTTCCCCCTTATTATTTGCATATATTTATGTAGTGAAAATTGTTTGAATAAAATTAATTCATTAGTTAGTTTGTTAGCAGATGGAATTAATAATTTTATAATTTACATAAAAATTAATAAATTTATTATATCATAATTAGGATCATTTAATTCATTTTTTAGCTGCAATATTTAAAGTCTAAAAAATTCTTATTTTTTACTTTACTAGAATATCTTGTTATTTACTTTTCCAGGTTGAATTTCTTGTCCTTTACTTTTCCAGGTTTAATAAAATCATTAGAATATTACTTTTCATGCGCGCATTTTTCCATATAATCCATGATTTTTCCAGGCATTGCTATTGTATTAATATATAAATTTATAATATTTATTAATAATTATCAAAAAAAAATAGCTCTCAAACACACATTTATGCAATATTTATCATTCAATCACAGTAGTTTCGAGCCAGGGTCTCTACCGAGACTGCGGTTCATGAATTCGTGATCTGTATAGAGCGTAAACTAACAAAAGAGAAGATGGCACTCGGTGTCTTTTTAGATATTGTTGGAGCTTTTGACAAAATACCCTTCAGTAGTATGTTCAAGTTGCTACGAGAATTCAATGTGCCACCAGTACTCATCCGATGGATTAAGTATATGGTGAGGCACAGAACAGTTCAAGTAGAACTACTGAGGGCAACTGTTAAAAGGGAAGTAGTTAAATGCACCCCCAAAGTGGGATTTTATCACCTTTACTATGGAACTGTATGCTGAATCCTCTTTTAAAGTTCGGTCTTTTAAATATAAAAAAACGATACACGGGATTGAACCTAAATTTTTTCCACCAATCCCCGGTACTCTAACCGTTACGCTAACATGTCATATTGGCAAAATCGCAGTAAAACACATTTATATACAACAAATGTTATGCAAAATAAAAAAAAAGCGTTAGTCACTTATGTACTTACTCTCCTGTTTGTGAACCCACGTATTTTGTTGTAACTTTCTTTCTACTAAACCAATTTTCGAATTTTTTTTTCAAAATGTATCTAATGAGGTAGTCTATCCAACTATATTACCTGTTTGAAATTTGGTTGTGAACGGAATTAGTGGTGGGGTTTTGAATGTGTCGCGATTCATTCAATTTCGGACTTTAGCATATATTAAAATTAAACCACGGTAGTGGTTGAATGATAAGGTGTAATAGATAAATTGGCAAATTTAAGCCCTGAAAAAAGGGGGCAGTTATAGATTCGTGTATATATATATATATATATATATATATATATATATATATATATACATATATGTTTATATTAAAATATTATTCGTGTATATATATATATATGTTTATATTAAAATTTATATTTAATATAACATTTAAATATATATATATATATATAAATGTTATATTAAATATAAATTTTAATATAAACAAATACAGGCATGTGATATGCCTGCAACTTCTGTGTGCAAAACTTGTTGAATGGGAGTCGTAAATACACGACAGCTGACCCCTTCTTGATATCACAGAATGCTCTCCATGTGAGATCCTCAGCGAAGTCACACTGATATGGGATAGAGCATTAGGCACTTTCTCAATCTTGTTCTATACAGTAGTTGCAGGGGTTCAAATCTAGCGAGCACAAGTTTCATATATTTGAGAGCACGAAAATCAGAAACTTTCTCTTAAATCGGGTTTGCAGTTTTAACCCATAAGCAGTTGCAGAATCTTCGATGAACATCCCTTTTTAGGTATCATACTTCTTAATACAGGGTGAAAGTACTTCTTCCAAATTTCTAGTTATTCCACTATATTGATCTTCAGTGCAATGTCAATGAAGTGAGGGGCATACCTTTCCCATCGCTGGCGACAGTTACAAACCACATGACAGGCAGAGTGTTTAGTCTGAAAGAACATCAAAAAGGTCATTAGCCATAACTTTCAGGTTTCTACGGGTGGAAACTTCGTGCAATCCATGTTCTGGGCAGTTCTAGGAGGTCCAGTCTCCCAGACTTTACGGTCTTTCCTTTCGAGAAAGTATAACCATTGCTAAACACCTAAGGTGCCCTTCCCAGGCAATATCGACGGGCTACTGAATTACTTTTTTGCATGCCAGTGTTCCCTTTACGGCGGCGCTTACTTCTCCATCCCACTGGACATGGAAAAGAACTAAACAGTATGTAGCCTACATTATGTTTATGTTGACAATGGTGATGATTATAATGACGATGTTGAGGAAGGGGACAGTAATTGCGACGGAGGTTTGGCGGGGAGAGATTGTGTATCGTGCATCATGGGGGCAGTGGTCGGATAGTAAAACTGAAAGAATCGAAGTATAAACAAGTAAGCCGACATCCTAAAGAACCTTTTATGGCGTCATTCGACAGTTATTTCATGACTGTTGCCCTCAGACATGAATAGACATTCCGGGCGATAATTCGACTATAGCCGCTACCATTCCTTTTTCTTTTTTGTCTTTTCCTTTTTTTTTTTTTTTTTTTTTTTCTGCGGAAGGTCGATTTTTCTCCAGTTCTTTGATTTCACATATTTTCGCCAATTATGTTTAATTTTGGATCTCTTCACCCCATCCCTTATGGAGAAAGCCTGCAATGCATTCTTTCCTTGCCTAGAGATGAAAATATTTTGCGAATTAGTTTCGAGCGCCATTACGTTTCCTGTTTTTTTTTTTTTCGGAAGCTTTGGTTTCTATTCTCTCTTTCTAACCCTGGTACTTTCCTTCTGCGTTATTTTTTCTGTCTATATTTTATCTGTCTTTCGTTATTTTATCTTTTAGTATTTGGAAAATTGTCGTCGTTAGTTTTCTTATCTTTTGCGCTTGACCTCCATACATTTCTTTTCTCTTCAATTCTTTCTCTTTTTTTTCTATTCATATACTTTCTGTTTTATTGTCCGAGTACTTTTTCATTCATTTAAGTTTTGATATCTTCTTACCGATTCATTTTTTTCTGAATTTCCTGATTTTCTTAAATTTCTGATTTCCCTTTCTTTTGTTTTGAGTTACATTTTTAAGATAATCCTTGAATTATATTTTTTTGTTTCAATTTTTTACCTTTCTTATCCGCTTCACTTTCAATGCTAATTGTTTTTATTACTTTCTTTCATTTACTTATCATTTTAATTCTATTCTTTAATTCACTTTTCTTTTATCAATTCTTTATTTTTTCATGTTCGTCAGTTCATTTTATTTCTTTTATTCTGAAATATTCTGTTCATATTTTATTTTTTTCTTGTACTTCCTTAACCATTCCGCCTTTAGTTTCTTCTCTCTTTTCTATTTTTATCTTAAAAGTTTTTTCACTATGTGAAACTTTTATCTTTATCATTTTATTCCTTTGTATTTATAGTATAAATTTGGTTTCGATACAATTATTTATATTATTTATCCGCATAGAGGTAGAGTACTGTTGCCACATCTGAGCAGGAGTTGCTAGAAACAATTCATAATGCGTGGACAAATTTCAGAATAGGCTTCGTAGCCTAGTACGGGATGCACTTTTCTCTTCCTTGCAACCTCTTTTCCATAGAAAAGATGCTGCGAGCCTGCCTCTACTCTGTCGTTAGTTTCATGGCAATATATACTCTGAGCTCCAATCTATGGTATTCCTTGCCAAACATTTACGAAAAACACTAGTCTATTCGAAACCACTATCAATAGTTTCCTCTACTCTTTATCTATGCCTAAACTTAAACGTAGATTCTATGAACAAAGCATTTCTCTTATAGCTACCCGGATGTGGAGCACTCTTCCCCGCTTTCCAACTGACTGCAAGTCCAACATATAAAAGTTCTTCTTCCTTAACTAATCCAATCTACCAGACCTTCACTACTGATGATCACTATGCTATTTTCTCACTGGCTACAGTACATACATTCACCCTTATCCTCAGCTGGCATCCGGGCCTTGAGAACTAGTGAGTACTTACACATATATATATATATATATATATATATATATATATATATATATATATATATATATGAGTAAACACTGAATCCGGTTTTTTTTACAAGGAAGTCACCACATATCAAGGCCCGGAAGCCACTCAGGGATGAGGGTTATTGCATGTACAGTACGTTGTACGTTAGTGTTGAGATTTCATAAAGTGTCTACTTAAGGGGGCGGTACATCAGGAATTTGTTTACGTTAGATTTGAAGACATTCAAGTTGTAGTCAGGTGGGAAACAGGCAGACGGAACACAGTTCCACTGTCGTGTTGTTATGAGAAAGACGCTGTGTTCATGAAATCTACGTTTTCATTTAGACACATATAGAGAGTGGGGAAAATTGTTGACAGTAGTATCAGATAGACGGGTTATTTCGTAAAGGATTGGCGAGTGGGGACCAGAGACTGGAGCTCAGAGGAGCACTTGCCATGGAAATAACGATAAAACAAAGACATGCTCGAAACGTCTCTTCTGTTGGGGAGAGGTTGCAGGGAGGAGAAAAGGGCATCCCCCACTAAGCCACGAAGTCTATTTTGTACTCTGTCAAGGCAGGATATGCTGTTTTTAGCAGCTCCTGTCCAGATATGGCAGCAGTATTCCATCTTTGGACGTACTTGGCTTTTATATAGATAGAGAATTGCATCAGTAATGAGATAACTTCTGGAGCGGTAGAAGTCTCCCTCCATCTTTCCAGCGACTCTGGCAACAGACTTGATGTACGTGTTTCATTTCATATCAGGAGTAAAGGTCAAACCAAGAAGCTTGTCAAAACATTGAGCTTCTCCTAGGCGAGAGCCATCCATTACAATTGATGCCAGATGGGGATCAGAGCGTTGATGGTGTAAAGATAGGAGCTTGGTTTTAGATGCATTAAAGGTAACCAGCCACGTCTTCCCCACGCGCTCGAGATCAGAAGAGAGAGAATCAGAGAGAACTTTGTCATTTACAGCCTTTGATGTGTTGCCTGGATGGTCGTGTCATCAGCATATATGTCAACGTAAGATGTTAGTATGTGTTTAGGGAGATCATTGATATAGATCAGGAAGAGAGTTGGGCCCAGGATGGACCCCTGAGGGGCTCCAGCATTAATACTGCAGGCCTCGGATTTTTGTCCATTCCCCACTACTCTTGTGAGCCTATTAGAGAAATGATTTAATGATTGAGAAAACATTTCCAGTTATACCGTAATGGCAATTAAGCTAAACTGATTATTCCGCGTTTCGTCCACTCTAGAACTCTTCAGGCATAAGCCTGAAGAGTCCTAGAGTAGATAAACCGCGGAATATTTAGTGTAGCTTAATTGCCATATATATTTTATTACTTACTAACATGCTCTACCTTCGTATTGAGAACTTTTGAAGTAAATACTTCAAGTTTGCTCAGAAATTTATACTTTCGTATTTTAATTTTATGTGAGTAAATGAAGTACTTATATATATATACATATATATATATATATATATATATATATGTGTGTGTGTGTGTGTGTGTGTGTGTGTGAGTGTGTGTGTGTATGTGTGGTTCTATTTTTCAGATACATTGCCTGGGTATTTCATTAATATCGAACATTATGTAAAATACATCACATTTTCTGAATGATAATTCTTCAGACGAATCGAACTATCATTTATATCTTGTATTTGCGTATTGCTCCTCTAACAGTTCATTCATTTTCTCGTGCATTTCAGCTGTTGCAAATTATTAATGACACTTTGGCTTCAGTGTTGCATTACATTTCCATTCGTGCTTCTTTGATTATTCATATGTTTCTATTCTTTTTTATTACATTCTCATACACGTTTTTTCTGATCTGATTCTTCATATTGTTTATTTCTTTTTAAAATAATGTCACAAAATAGTGGGCGAAACTTATATTAGAACATCGGAAAACGAAGTAAACTATATATGGATCAAATAGAAAAAAGCATACATGTATCATATTTTAAGATTTTTATATGAAGAGACAACTTAATTTTAAAGTTTATTCGATAAAACTCAAATAAAAGTAAAAAATAATGCGATGATGTTTAAACGTTATTTTGTCTTCAATTTCCGAAGCAAATGTAAACAGAACAATAATAACCATTCGGCAGAAAAACATGACAAATGAACCGCTGTTAAACTTCTGACATGGAAATAAGCATATATTGATATTTTGAAGAGAATTGATCGAAGCTAAAATGCTCATATGTTGCCATTAACCGGATCATGTCAACTGTGAAATATTATTCGAATGACAAATGCAATTAGGAGAAATTATTTCTATTAGAATATTTCACGAAGCATGACACGTGTGTTTAATACAACACAATAAATAACAGATATAATCACATGTGTTTGTTTTGACATGTCATCTGTATTTATTAATCTATCTTCTCTCTCTCTCTCTCTCTTTCTCTCTCTTTCTCTCAAAATAACAGTTTTTTTATATATAATTTCATTCTGGACACTATAATTTTATTATTTATCATAAATCATTATTTAAACAAAGAATACAATATTCAGAATAGTTTCTTTTATCCAGGGATATTCGATGTGCGGCACAATCACGTTGATCCACCACTTCTCGCCAGATCACTTTAGGTAGGCAACGAGGAGCTTGGCCAGTACAAGGTGGGTGATCATTTGGGAAGGCTAGGCGCTGTATATACCTTCTGGGAATGTTGGGCGTGGAGCCACCACCCTCACCTCGAAAAACGAAATCTTCGCTACAAAAGCATCTACAAAGTTGTGGACGACATCTGCCCTTCCAAGCTAAGCATGTTGCGATGGATAGATTTTGATGTTATCTCAATTCCCTAAAGGAAAGCAAAATGTTGAATATAATTTTACTATTCAGCACATACAAGGAAAATATATTAAATATTGAATCATTAAGGGGGCATAGAGAAGGAAAGTAAGAGTTGAAACATAAAAAAGTATGAAATTTTAATATATAAAAGTAATCCTAGAATAAAATGGGATGATGTCATTAGGTTCAAGATTGGTTAACAATTCTGTTCCATTGAAAGCAGATTACGATTCTGTTCCATGGAACATCAAGACTAACAATTATTCAGCTTGTGGGAAGGAAGAATTTTATATGTATTCTCTCTCAGGTTTTCGTGGTACAGGATCTGTGTTCTTTTTTATAATGTAAAGTACAACTGCTCATTATAGGTACTCCAATTAGCTAAAACATGATCAAATCAATACCATTGGATTTTACAACAGGGTAATTTTGGATTGGATTTAGAATGAAGATGAAATAAAAACAGATAAAACAACATAACGATAAAAAACACGTAAGCTTTTTAACAGCTTAGATACTTTTTCCGAGTCCTTAATTAAATAAAGTGGAATAATGCAGGGAAAAATGAAAAAAGGCTTATTTATATGTTGAGATATGTTTAAGGGAGAAAGGAAAGAGAGAAAGTCATAATATAAGTTATTTTTGTGTATCGTGCTGGAAAGGCTGAAATGGAATCCAATCGACGCATATCTTACAGCGAAAGATAAATCAGTAAAAGTTGAGGGGAGAATGGAAGTTTTTTTTTTTTTATTAGAGTTAGCCAGTCAGCTTTCTAGTATCCACCACGCCCTTCCTATCAGCCAATGAACATGCATTTATCGGACAAAGGCTTATTTGACCTCTGGTTGATCTGTTCCTAGTGTAATTGTGTGTGCTTTATTTAGTTTCTTGATCTGTTTTAAAACTAGGTTAGCGTTTTTCTTAATGTTAGTTTATATATAAATATATGTATGTGTACATACATATATGCATATATATATACAGATATATATGTACATACATATATGTGTGATCGTTTATGTATATTCATGATTATCTAATTTATTTATTTGTTTATTTTCTATTGTTTTTGTTAACTTTAGCAATATTTTGTATCGCTATCCTCTATCGCTCTACCTACGTATTGAACACTTTTGAAGTAAATACTTAAAGTTTACGCATAAATCCATACCTTCATATATTAATTTTATGTAAGTAAATTAAGTAGTTATATATACATATATATATATATATATATATATATATATATATATATATATATATATAAAGTCCTGGTCAAAACCATAAGACCATTTAAGAAAGTAAGCGTTTACGCATATTATCGAATTTTTAATCAAACAAATGGTTGAAACCATTGCCATAAGGGAAAATATGATGGAAAAAAAATGCAATCCGCTTCATTCAAAACCTTATCTAAAAATTATGTTTTAAAAAACAAACATCTTCACCTGGTCAAAATGATAAGACCACTGATAATTTATCTAACAAAAGGCAATTATAAATTACTAAAAAGGGTCTCAGTATTTAGTATATCCTCTATTATTACGAATTACTTAAAAATTCTCTTCGGCATGCTTGCGACTAAGTGTTTTATCAGTTGCGAAGCAATTTTATCCCATGTACTTTAAACTGAAGCAGAAAGTTCCTTTACCGAATCATACTGGATTCCATCCTTGAACACTTCTTTTCAAGCATTGAAACGTACTTCAATGATGTTTTCCGGCCTTCTCTATTTGCAACTTTAGAGTCCCAGCTGACAAGAAAGCACCCCAGATCATTAAAGACCCTCTTCCACTATGCCGACTTGAAAAGGTCTCTTTAGGCATATTTGTATCATGCTAATAGTGTTTAAATCTATCTGGACCATCTGGATTAAACTTTTTCTCATCGGAGAAAATCACATTTTCCCACTTCTCTTCATCCCAAGTCTGGTATTTGGCGGCATATTTAAGTCGGTTGGTTTTGTGCTGTTCAAGAAGACGTGGTTTCTGCAGTCGCTTTAAATGATTGAAACCCTTCATTTTCAGATGCCTTCTGATGGTTTTAGGACTACATTCTGCTGCTGTTTGGCTTTTCAATCGACTTGTGCTCATACTTGTGTTGTTTATAAAACTTTTTTCTGATACGGCGATTCAGTGATGGGGTTATTTTTTTTTGGTCGACCTGAACTCTTTTTGTGTACATATTGACCCCCCCACACACAAACACACACACACACACACACACATATATATATATAATATACATATTTATATATATATATATATATATATATATTTATATATATATATATATTATTCCGAATTCCATATTATTCATTGTTAACTGTTTTTATTCAATACGTCTGATAGAAGGCTATGCTTGTAACTATTTGCAAACGACAGAACACAAAAAGATTGCGTGTGTAAGGAAGCATGGCTTTGTATGTTTTTTAACCCGAATATGATGTTCAGCATGTTTAAAATATATGTTTTTGTAAAAGTCTAATGGAAAAACGTCTGACGAAGTTGGTTGGGAAATGATATTTTAAATCTTTAAATTGCCTCCCCACTAATGAAACAGCTGTAATGGAAAAATCCAGGACATACACGAAGATTATGAAAAGAAAACATGAGTCTTTGAATTTTTAACAAAATGTTGCACTCTCTCTCTCCCTCTCTCTCTATCTCTCTCTCTCTCTCTCTATATATATATATATATATAGTAATGATGTTGAGATTTTTCTTGCTCTGATATTGATATTAAAAGCTTACTTTGTCTAGTGGTATTTATTTGCGTCCAAACGAGAGGCAAATGTGACACAATGTCGTTTGAAACCATCTACCTTAAATATAGGCTCTCTAGAAACAGGCAAAAATAAAAATTGCCTCACTATCAAGGTGCTCTCTTCCATTAACGAAGAAATAAATCAGTTAAGAGACGCATCAGAGCAGATAACACACTGTGATCTTAGCCTAAAGGCAACGTCTCTTTTTTTCTATTTGAAAATGATTAAAACGAACTTTTTGATTATTCCCAGCCATAGACACGCAAGTGACTACAAAACGTTAACTAATTTGAATATGCCATTTATAAACGGGAGTCCATTTCTTATTCACATTTTGTATTGTATCTTATCATGAAGGCTAGGAAAAATGCATATTATTTTCATTGTTTTGACTTTCGAGTGTGTATCTGTTGATATCTTATGTACTTTCATATCGAATGATGTTGTTTTCAGTTAACGAACTGTCTCTGACTGTTTAGGATATATACTCGAGAATCAACACAATCATAAGAATATTCTGTTCTCATAACCCTAATTATTGAGTCATTCGGTTCATCTCATACATCGAATTCTTTTACACACACACATACACACACATATATGTAAATACAAATTTGTAGTATTTCAAATTATACTGAGTTAATATAATTCAGTAATTGTTCATATACCAATAAATTTAAGTCAAAAAGGAGGGATGACTTAAAAAGTAAGCAACAAAATAATCCTTTTTTACACAGGCATCAGTGCATGATCAAGACCAAGAGTCCATTCGAGGATAAGGGATAAAGAGCATAAAGTAGAAATTTGACAATATAGTAATCAATTCGGTAAATTTGTTAAATAATATGACACGGCTCATCAAGAACTTGTTTACGTTTGACTTGGAGACAACCATATTGTAGTCAGTCGGAAAGCAGGAAAAAAGAAGCCAATTTTACAGGCGTGCAGTTCTAAGAAAGAAGCTTTCTTCATGGAATCTACGTTTAGGTTTAGGCACAGATAAAGATTGGGGGGAATTATTGATATTTTTTCAGCTAGACGAGTGTGTCTTGTGAAAGTTTGGCGAAGGGAGACCGTAGACTTACGCTCAGTCGAACACTTTCCATAAAAATACATTTCATAATTGAGCATCCATATAATGTTTTAACAAAAACTAAGACTTCAAGAAATGGGTGGATAGCAACAAAAAGTGTGTTTCATTGTTAGTTACAATTGTTTAAAGACCATTTCGAAAAATTCAAACAATATGTCGTTTGAAAATTTTCACAAGAACAGCCTTTCTTCCGACTTATTAAATAAAAACACTTTAACAATGAAACATTAAGGAAAAGAAACATTTCCTTCTTGTTGAAAAGAAAACAAGCGGAAAAACTGTACCTCTGTCGCATCCTTTGCAAAGTATTTTTTAAAGATTTCGTTTGGTTCCAGGAAATATATTATGTAATATGTAGTATTGTTATATCACACACACACACACACACACACACACACACACACACATATATATATATATATATATATATATATATACACACATTAGAGTTAAACTAATGGTCAACGTTGTTTAATGATTCTTCTGTAAACTTTACTGCTGAGATGTTTCATAAAAATGTTAAAATAATCGAGATGGAAACATTAATTATATAAAATTACTTTTTCTTACGTGAATGTTAGACTTATATTCTGTATGTAATTTTAAAGCAACAGTTGTACACGCGCCAATGTCAGGAAATGCATCCAGTATCGTCATGAATTATGGGATATGCATTCTGGAAAACACGTTGAATATTGTGAGCATATTCCTAATCCCCTTCCCGAACGAATAATACATTACATAATGTTTTATATACACAAGACGACTTCAATCAGTAATCATTTACTTTAATTATTTTCTACTCTTTCTTAAGATTCCACTCTTTCTTCGAACTGTATTTAATTCTTTATCACTATACCTTACATCTTTCGTCCTATTGTTTTTTTTTTTTACATTTTTACTTCATTCTGCCTCTTTACAAATAAGCATAGACCACTAAAGTTCTCCTTCCCCTTCTGTGTCTCCTTAAAAGTAATTATTTCTTATTCTACCTTTCTTTACTTCTCTCTCTCGTCATAATTTTTCTTTCATTTAAAACCTGCGCAATGTTTGTTTTTTTGTGCAAAGGCTCACGCACGTTTCTATTTTTCTTCTCATTTTCTCTATCTTTTTATTTGTCTTTATTTTCTACATAACTATTTCTTTCATTGTTTTTTTTAGTTTCCTCTCTATGCTTCATTCTTGTACTCTTACATATTTCTCTGTTCATTTGCTCTTGTTTGTCGGTTACGGTAGAAATTTGGATCTCTAAAACATATTTATTCATAGTAGTTAGTTCTCTGGAACTTTCATAGCGACAGATTGTTATATAGGGGTTTCATTATTTATATTATTATTATTATTATTATTATTATTATTATTATTATTATTATTATTATTATTCTCTTGTTGTTATTGTTTGTTGTTAGGAAGTCTTATTAAAAGTGAGTCTTATTAAGAGAGATGTTGCGTTCTGTGATCGTGTTATGAAGAGATTCATATTAAAAAAATGTGTAGTAGAAGCTCTTAAAGTGAGGAGACAGTGTTGAGTCAGTCTTAGTGCTCACAGTGTAGATATGAGATGTAGAGACCTTGTGTATATGAAGACATTTTAAAACAGGATATATAAGACATATAATGACAATTTCACTTTACCTTTTGGTAGAATTACAACACAACGATGACGTTTATAAAACACATGATGCGTTTATTTCCATGGACCGGTCGGTGGTTTTCTTAGTCAGGAATTCAAAGTTTTACATTCTATGTTTCAAAGGTGACCGTCTCACCTCCAGACGTTCGACTGTCCATCTCTGGACTCCAGACTGTCGTCTGTCGTCCTCAGACTCTCCCTGCTTAACTCTAAAGTTTCTAACTATATCGAGAACTTCCAATTTTCCATGACGTCATACCCATGTTAAAACATGTGTCTTCTTTCACGTGTTCTGAAAATGCGTGTCTTAAACATTTTCCTTTGTTTACAAAAGGAATTTTAACCTACATTTCCAGTAACCTATATTTCCAATATGTTAAAAACATGTTTATTTAATTATCCTAGAGTTGCATTCCTCAATTCAATTTCATAACAGAATTGACAAATGCACATTCCTTTTCTTAAAACTATTTTATCTCTAAGCTAAACAATGGTTTGTTTTTACATTCCATTTTCTAATTCTCTCTCATAATCTATTTCTAAACCTAAATTACGATGTTCGAATTTCGTCTATTCCATTTCACTTTTACATTTAACTAATTCCCTATTGTGTAATATATTTCTGCTTGGCATTCTTTGGAAAGTTAGTGTTAATAGAGATCCCGGGATGTTATTGTAGATATTTTGTCAAAACTGTTACAATATTATCGAAGTTATCCGGTTAAGGTAAACTTAGAATATATCGGGTTATTACGGTTAATCTCAAATATTTTATAAGAATCTGTGAGGTTTACATTCTATGGACATCAAGCGCAGACGGAAACCCCACAATATTATTACACCATGCTAAGGCAGAACAGATACTACTCTTGTCTCGTACACACAAGACCAAGAATATATATTTGTTTTATGTGCGTGCCAACGACACATCATTTATTATATTTTATTTTATTTATAGGTTCTCCCAATCACCGAAGATGCAATTGAAAAACATTGTATTTTCGGTGATTGGGAGAACCTGTTTTATAAAAAAGGAGGATAGAATACTACGAACTTTAATTTAGTGTATCTATTTACTAATGGTATGTTTATAGAATGTATTCGCCTTCTGTAGTCTTTTTAATAAATATGATTTTTCTAATTAATGTATTATACGCACTTTAAAAGTATTAAGGTATTACTATATAGACGTTTTCTGATTCTTCAGATCTCTAATAATCTCTTTCTGTCATTTTATTTGTTTTCAATCATTTTAACTTTTTCCACTATTATTTAGCTTCTCATCGTCTTCTCCTGCGTGCATTTAACTTTTAATATCTATTATGATATTTACTCGATCTATTGACATTGGATTCTCGATTTCCCTTCCCCTGCCTCTTTCCCCTCCTCTGCATCTTCATTCTTATTATCGTTCGTTATATTTTATTTTAACGGTTCCCTATAGATTTTAACGGAAAATTAAATGGCACGCAATCACGTCCGTACAAACTCCCAATATACATTCCTAACATGCCATATAACGCCTATGCATGTTCAACAAATTCTCTTGCGACCTTATTAAATCACGTTCCATATTTTCTATTATTACTCGTACTCACTAGGAGTTCTGACACAAGAAATTATCCGAGATTGCTTACTGATATCAACCGATGGTGTTTTCTGGAACGTGACTGGAAACAAATCTTCACATAAGCCTAGTAGTCTCCACTTCTTTCGGAACTCTTTGCTAATGAATTACCATCGTCAAAAAAGCAGCTTTCCGTATTATTAATATTATTATTATTAGTAGCAGTAGTAGTAGTAGTAGTAGTAGTATGTTCTTTTCGCACTTGTCCATCAGATGTCTGGTCTTTTCATCCTCCTTGATCATTTGGGGGGATTCTTTAATGGGAGGGGATGAGGGAGGAGATAGAGAAGTTATAGATATTCATCTCCAACGTTCTTGGTTCCGTGTAACGCGTCTTCATGTTTTTTTTCTCTGCAGCAGTTCCTAATTACTATTATACGTATTATCTTGATTTGTTTCTATCATCCATATTCCTTTGTTTTCTCTGCCTAGCTTCGTGTATTTGCTCCGTTTCTTCTTTTCTTTAATATTTATCATGTGGTCAGTTTAAATAGCAAAGTCTGCGATTTTACAGTCCTTGTCCTTCTTTTAAATTATTACGACATCCGGCCTTCTTGCTTGGATTGTTTTTTTCCGTTTGTATGTCCATGTCCCATACGATTTTGTGACTCTTGTTTTAAGTTACTGTTGCTGGCTTTTGTTTCAACCATCTGTCGGTGCCTTCGAGATGCAATGGTTTACAGAATTCCAAAGATACTGCTTTTCCAACCCACTTGCTCGTGACTGTTCTTGTATTCTTTTTGGGCTAGTTTGCTACATTCATTACTATATGGTTTACCGTTTCGTCTCTTTGTTCATAGAGTCTGCATTTGCTGTTTTCTTGTGTTTTGTGGATTTTTGCTTTGATGCAGTTGGTTCTTATCGAGTTATCTTGTCGCGTTCTTATTATGGCTAGAGTTTCTCGGCTTGGGTGTCCTTTTCGCATCCGTGTCTCAGTGTTTTCGTGATTCCCATCTGTTGGCATCCTTACGAATATTCTCTGTAGTTGTTTCGCTGACCATTTTGTTTCTTGCCTTATTGTTTGTATCTTTGTCTCCTGCGTATTTGATATTTTTAGTGATCTTCGCTGTCATAATTATCCTTCAGTGGTTTGCATTATATTTTTCTTTTTTTTTTCTCGTAATTCACAGTCTTCTATACTAACCAGTCCCTTACGCCGTCTTTTGTTTTTACGTAGAGTCGGTCAACATCGCCCTTTGTGTTGTGCATTAGCATATGTTTCCTGGTTTTCTGATCGAACTGTCTCAGTTTTCTTTTATCTACCCTATGAACGGCCCAAAGTATGTTACTAATGATACTACCTGTGTATTTACACCGTTTTATGAGGTTTCTGCAATATAATTTAGTTTCCAGAAGTTTTCTTGTTCTCCTGAGATGTTACTTTCCAATTATTTCTTGAATTCCTGTTTCTTTGATAGTGATTGCTTCCAGAACTCCCAGGGATTTAGCGGCGTATTTTTCTCGTAGTGCCCGCATCTCCGTTTGGTAAGGTATTTTCATGCCTTCTGTCTTCTCCCGTTTCCCTTTCGTCTTTTTCTTCTTCTTCTTCTTCTTCTTCTTCTTCTTATTATTATTATTATTATTACAATTAATTTTTTATTACTATAACTATTGCTATTATTGTTATAACTATTATTAATATTATAATGTTTCTTCTTCTTCTTCTTCTTCTTATTATTATTATTATTATAATTATTATTTTATTTATCACTTTTATAATTGTTAGTAGTGTCAGGATTTATATTGATCATTATTATTATCATTGTTATTATTTATATAATTGTTGTTATTATTATAAATAGTAATATTATTATTACGATTATCATTATTACTATTATTATTAATCTTACTATAATAATTATTGGCTCATAAGGAGCTTTCATACAGGTCATAAAGGATCTCCTTGAAAACAACCTGGCGTGTTCCCTGGAAGCTGAATGACAAAAAGTTACAAAAAGTCTCCCATGATTTCCAGCATTCTTCACCTCTTTCGACAGCATTTGCAAATGAATTTGCGTCATCGCAACAGCTGCTTACCGTTGATTCCTCGCTGGCAGTGGGCATTGTTCTCCACTGGTATTTGAGTGGCATTAAACCTCTCAGTTCTTATATGTGCAGCGCAGGTCTGATCAGCGCTCTCTCCTCGTTTTTTCCATCTTTCTTTACCCTTTTCGACTATTTGGCATCACTTTTTTTGGAGGGGGACAGTGATCCGGTAATAGGAGGAGATAAGTGAGGGATAATTTATAGATATGCAGATTTAATGTTTTTGAATTCACGCATCGCTTATTTATGTTTTGCCTTTGCAGCAGTTTGTCTGGCCTTCGCACGTGGCTCATGTGCATAACTTACCGCAGTCAATGGTTTTACTTAACATTTCATCTGTGTTCATTATCGTTATTCATTGTATCTGCGCAGCCATTTCTCGGATTCCGATTTCTCCATTCTTTTTTCAAAGTTTTTCAGAATTGTTTGTAGTGTTCCAACTATTACAGGTATTATTTTGATTTTCTTCATCATCCGGTCCTAGATATAAACTTAAACCATATCCGATATTTAGGCTCCGGCTTGCAGGCTTTGGGGAGTGTGGAGCCACCCTTTAATTGTCATTGCTCCCAGGTCCACTCTGACCCGGAGTGGTAGTACCTATTAAGGTCCCAACTATGGGTTGAATAGAAAGCGACTTGAAAAAAAAAACAAAAAAAAACAAATATACTCTATTAAGAAAAACATTCTTCGAAATCACTGGATTTTGCATTAAATAACCTGAAAAGTGTTGATATGCCATAAAACAAAGACAAATCTTTATCATTCAACTCCCTTTTCACTCTCTGACTTCCTTTGTTTATTTGTTCTGTTATTGATTTTCTTTGATATCCACCCTTTGGCAAGCTGGGACAGGAAAGTCTACAATTTGACAAGACTTTTCTTTCTTGGTGATTATTACGACACCGTTCTTTTTGCTTATATGGGCTCATTCGCTTATGTGTACGTCCCCTACAGGATTTTGTGATTCTCGTTTTAAAGTACTGCTGCTGCTTATGCTTGTACCGTTTGCTTACGCGTTCAAGATGCAGTTGTTTGCATAATTCCCCGTGTACGGTTCTTCCCACTTGTTCGTGTCTGTTTTTGAATTCCTGTTGGGCCAGTTTGCTGCATTCATTTACTATATATATTATCGTTTCGTCTCTTTCTTTACAGAGTCTTCATTTGCTGTTTTCTTGTGTTTTATCGATTTTTGCTATTATGTGGTTTGTTCTTATCAGGTTATATTATGCCATAGTTTTGTCGTTTGCCATTATTATTATTATTATTATTATTATTATTATTATTATTATTATTATTATTATTATTATTGTTGTTGTTGTTGATGTTGTTGTTGTTATTATTTGTATTGTGTTCATTATTATTGCTGTTGCTTTTATTATTTTTTTTATTTTAATTGTATTCTCATTTTTATTTCGATTATTATAAGTGATATGATTATTTTTTATTTTGTAAATAATTCTATTATTTTATTAGTGTCATTATCATTATTATTAATTTAATTATTATCATTGTTTTTTTATTAAATTTTATTTACTATGATTCTTTTATTTCATGATATTATCATTATTATTTTTATTAATAAGAGTTCTAAATATTTTATTATTATTATTATTATTATTATTATTATTATTATTATTATTATTATTATTATTATTATTATTATGATTATTATTATTCATAATGAGGAAATGTTCCCACATGAGTTCTAATCACTGTCTTTCAACAACTGGTGGATTTCCCTAGAGTCTGTCCAACTACACGTTTTCTCACATTTCCAATAGTTTCTGTTCCTCTCTAAATCTCTGGCAAGTTTTTTTCTCCTTTCGTAAAAGCAATTTGTCATTTTTTCTCGTTCGCTACAATCAACGGATTTCTCTAAAATTTGATTAGCATTAAAAACGGCTTATTCATAGCCGAAGAGTTCGATGTTATCTCTAGATGTTGGATACCGAGGTATTAAATTATTGATGAATAAGGTTTTGCTTGAACTTGATTAGAACGATGACGTGGACATAGCGACGTGTTATTTTGAACTAATACTTGTGGGAAAGAGCTTCAGACGACGAAGGCAGACAATGTTTCATTAATGCAGAGTTAGACAAATATTCTTTGGTTGATGAACACAATCTATTATATAATAACAACGGTCTATATATTAAGCAGAGGCTGTAAACATTTAAGAGTTAGAGAAACATTTATCCTGGCAGTAGCAACAGGAACCATTTCCCATACCTGTTACCTGGAAAGATGATACTATTCAAATAACAATTAATATTATTTTTATTCACACCCTGTAAGCATTTTGGAGAAGTTCAAGTGTAATGTAAGCAGACATCTTGCTACTCAACTCCCATAGTAGAACCTTTGAAAATTATGTCTTAGATATATCCCCCTACATCAGCCTTATTTTGGGTGAAAATGCAATAAACATTATTACGATTTGACTTCAAATTTTGGACGTGGACCGCATCGCATTTTACGGTGTATTCTCCCTGACTTCTTTGAATCACTTCCTCGCCAGACCTACTCCACCATTCCAAATCTTCTAACGTTCATGTATATATTAAAACTATTTTTTGTGTGTTACGTCATTCGCACGTCCACAAAGAATCCTATCAGCCAACATCTATATCACGTATCTAGGTATTATTATTGTTAAAGTACATTTCGTTTTCTGAACACATACTTGTTTGTATGTATCTATTTTTTCTTGTTATTGTTTATCTAATATATAAAAAGATATAGGTCTGTCTGTCTCCTTATTGTCAAACTCCATTTCCTCCGAAACTAAAAGTCGTAAAGCCGTGCTAGTTGCTGCATATGATTGGATTATCTTACGGACAATTTATAGGGTTTTAAGTCGGTTAAAATAGTTTTAAAGAGGTACAATGTGGGTCAACATTGAAGAAATCGTAATAAATTTTGCACATCCATCTAAATTTATTCCTATTTTTACTTTTTACTCAGTTCATGTGGTAACGTCAGCAGCTTTGAATGATACAGTTTTGGTTTCGATTCGAGCTGATGACCCCCAAAAACTTTAATTTTTCCTTTTGAAATCCAGATACTATAAGAATATATACGAGGTCTGGACAATTTAAAATATCATATTTAAGTGTGTTTTATGCCCAAAGCTGTGCGCCTCGCCCTCGCTAGTAGAATCTAATTTATATAAGCTACCATAAATGTCTTTCTTTCTTTCTATATGTTTTTGAACTCTATTTCTCTCAGAACTAAAAGTGGCAGAGCAGGGCTCAGGGCTTCTATTAATTAGATTTTTGATAGACTGTATTTTTCTTGCTTATTTGGAGAAGTTAAAATAGTTTTAGTGTCAAAAACGGGTCAAAATTAAAAAAAATAACTATTATAGCTCATCAGTGTTAGTTTTTTTAATCACCACTTATGCGTGTCGCGTTGGTACAGGGGTAACATCACCAGCTTTCAATACCACTTTTGCTTTCAGTTTCAATTCTAGTTGCTGGCATCGAAATACTTTTTTTTATTTTTAAATCACTTCTCTGTTATTATTTCTACGAAATTTGGGCGAATTAAAATATCATATTTAAGCGTATTTTACGACCATGAAAAGACAGGCGCTTCCACACTAGTGAAGTTATATTCCTAAAACGTTATTTAATTATATTTTGCCCTTGAATTGCATGTTTTTCTTCAAAACAATTTCAATTTAATCTGCAGAGCTCTAATTGAATCTACGGCTCAGAAAATTCGGCAATACTCCGAGTCTGCTAATATGCAACACTCCTGTCGATCTCACCTTTCAATTGGTCCTGGATATGACCTTAAACTATATCCGATGGTGAAGCCCCAGCTTGCGGTCTTTGGGGGTGTGAAGCAACCCTAAAATTTCCATTGCTCCCAGGTCCCCTCTGACCCGGAGTAGCAGTACCTGTTAGTGTTCCAACCATGTGTTAAATAGAAACCGATATGAAAAAAATATATTCTATTAAAAACGTGTTCTTCAAAATTACTTGCTTTGGCATTAAATAAATAAATAAATACATAAATAAATAAATAATAATAATAATAATAATAAAAATAATAATAATAATAATAATAATAATAATAATAATAATAATAATAATAATCTTATTTGGACAATTCCGCCGGGTATGCTTATATGCGACAGATTTCTATTCGAAGATTTCCTGTCACAAAAAGTAGAGCAGTTTGTATGTTGTAGTGAAAGTATTATTGGGAAAAATAAAATTATCCGATTCATCCTCAGTGAAAATTGTCTCAACACAAATAGAGTCCATGCCATTTCTTAAATAGAACATATACCATAATATCCTCGATATATTGCTGTCCCTAGACTATTCTAGGACATTTATCTTCCCAGGTTTTATCATTTCATTTTGAGAGATAGTTAGTTTAAAAGAATAGCATGAGGCGTATATATTGAGTAATGCTGGCAAGGAAACAAAAAAAAAAAAAAACATTTTCGCGGAACAAAATGGTTCTATTCTGTCTTTTCAATCACCTATGCTGATTCTTGTCTCACATCCTCTCGCTTTGTAGGAGGAGATAGTTACGGTGTAAGGAAAAATTAAACTTCTATCAGTACACCCAAAAAATATAGAACGTTTTAGCAACAAAACTACCAACCTATTCTGACACTCGTCTATCTCTTACCATTTTTTTTGCAGCCTGTGTTTTACATTCGTGTTTTGTAATAAATGAATTCGCTCTCATCCTTGCATTATTCCGTGGTTTTACGCCTGTAATACAACGCAATTCCTCAGTTGCGTGATCTTCCAATGCAGGAATAAAACCAGACTTGACAGCATTAAGTGGTTTTAATTTACAAGCGGGTCCGGGGTTCAAGCGGTTATAGAGGCTTTTGCCTTACTTATATTTTTTGTCTGTGTTTTATTCAAGAAACACAATTTTTACATATATCAAACTATACCTTTTTTTTTATAATGGATGGAAATTTTCATTTTTTATAAGTGTCTCATAATAAGTGTGTTTTATAGGTTTTTATAAGAATTGCCCATCACACTCTACAACTGTCTTCAAATCAGAACAGGAAAACATCGATAATGATTCGTTTGTAAGTTCAGATGCGTTGTATACATATTTATTTTATTATATTTAAACCGTTTGTTCATTCGATGTCAGAATACAACGAAACTTGACAGTTGTAAGTTTTTTTTTTAATTTTCCATGGAGATGCGCATGCAGGTTTTTAAAGCTCTTGCTAATATACGGCAAACAATTTTGCAAGCTCATGATTTTTCTTTTTTCATGTCATATCCTCATACAATTTTATGCCTTATTAAATGTAACTTTCTTGTTTCAGTAATTCCTTACGTTATTTTCGTTCTATTTCTATATTTCTATACATCTGTTTGCGATACAATTGAAGTACATTCTATCCATTTGATAATATCATAGGCTTATTCTTAAACTATTTTCGTAATTTCGATTTTTGCTTGGCCTTCTATAGTTTATATATGTATCATTTTTGTATATTTTTTTTTTATATTTCGATATTATTTATGGTGTTATTGCGTTGATTACGCTTTCATAATTCCTTCTTTCACTGAATGAAACTATATTTGTTAGAGATGTTCCCTCTCGCATTTTCGTTCGTTCCTCATTATCATCTAAATATTAGTAAACATCTATGGATTTTGATACTTATCTTCTGTATGTTTTTTTACACAGTGATCCCCACTTATAAAGGCCCGGAAGCCACTCAGGGATAAGGGTTATTGCAAGGACATTACGTTAGTGTGGAGATTTGATGAAGTGTTTACTTAAGGGGGCGGTTATTAGGAATTTGTTAACATTGATCTTGAAGACATCCAAGTTGTAGTCCGGTGGGAAGCAGGCAGACGGAACAGAGTTCCACAGGCGTGCAGTTCCAAGAAAGAAGCTTTGTTCATGGTATCCGCGTTTTGATTTAGGAACAGATATAGAGTGGGGGAAATTTTTCATAGTCGATTCAGCTAGACGGGTGTTGTTCGTGAAAGATTGGCGACGGGGGACAAGAGATTGGAGTTCAGACGAGCATCTGCCACGGAAATAACGATAAAACGAGGTTAGGCTCGCAACATCTCTTCTGTGGGAGAGAGGTTGCAGGGTAGAGAAAAAGGGCATCCCCCTTTACGCCACGAAGTCTATTTTGTACTCTATCAAGGCAGGATAGGCTATTTTTTGCAGCTCCTGCCCAGATATGGCAGCAGTATTCCATCCTT
Source organism: Euprymna scolopes (assembly GCF_053919585.1). Lineage (NCBI taxonomy): Eukaryota > Metazoa > Mollusca > Cephalopoda > Sepiida > Sepiolidae > Euprymna > Euprymna scolopes. Next base: position 3,909,295 of record NC_136500.1, on the reverse strand, counting down.
GGGCGTACTTGGCTTTTATATAGATAGAGAATTGCATCAGTAGTGAGATATCTTCTGGAGCGGTAGAAGGATCCCACCATCTTTTCAGCGACCTTGGCAACAGACTTGATGTACGTGTTCCATTTCAGATCAGGAGTAAAGGTCAAACCCAGAAGCTTGCCAAACCACGGGGCCTCACCCAGACGAGAGCCATCCATCACAATTGATGCCAGCTAGGGATCTGAGCGTTGATGATGTAAGGATAGGAGTTTTGTTTTTGGATGCATTAAAGGTAACCAGCCACATCTTTCCCCACTGAACCACGCGCTCGAGATCAAAGGAGAGAGAATTAGAGAGAACTTTGTCATTTACAGCCTTTGATGTGTTGCACTAGATGGTCGTGTCATCAGCATAGATGCCAACGAATGATTTAAGTATGTGTTTAGGGAGGTCATTGATGTAGATCAGGAAGAGAGTTGGGCCCAGGATTTACACCTGAGGGACTACAGCATTTATATTGCAGGCCTCCGATTTTTGTCCATCTACCACTCCTCTTATCGGAGAATAATGATTTAATGATTGAGAAAACATTTCCAGTTATACCGTAGCTGGAAATCTTGTGAAGTATCAACTGAGTTCTTAAATACAGGACAAACTGATGAGGTTTTCCAGGGAGTCGGAAAGCACTTCTCCTTAAGGCAGCGCTTAAATTGTTTCGTAAGTATGGGAGCAAGTTCTGGTTGAAGCTTTTTTAACACTATAATTGAGATGCTATCAGGGCCAGTTGCTTTACTGGAATCTAGGTTCTTGATTAGCTTGGTGACCTCATGCACGGATATTTGTATGTTATCTTGCTTGTTCTGTGTTATTGGAGGAAAGATGGGGAGTTGATGGCCTTCGTCGCATAGGGTAGAATTAGCTGAAAAGTTCTTTGCAAATAGTTTGGCCTCGTCTGATGCTGACGAGATGACCTCTGGTCCATTGATAATGGTTGGGATAGAACGCACACTTCTGTTCAGGATCCTATTTGTTATTTGTCAAAACTGGTGGGAACCAAGCCGCTGATCAGCTACCTTGGATTTAACAGACTGGGCATATAGCTCTCTTGCACATATTTCTTGTACATATTTGACAACACACTTACTTGGAGTTACTTAAAAACTTCGTGCTAGTATTCTGAGCAATATCTGGTGAGCTCTCAGAATCTTCACATTCTTATTGCGCATCAATCCAAGACACTAAATACAGCAGAACTACATCCACTATTATGTAATATGTAATGTCCGCCCAATATAAAGGTTTGGTGGCTAGGTAAGGTTCTGCCACGCATACATATTGTGTGAGAAACCTGACATCCAGATATAATATTCCGCTACGGACGGTTACTGTACAATGTGGCACGAAGATTGTGTTAATAAATCAACTGGACCATTTGTAAAAAGGTGAATATCGAATGTAGCAGCAACTGGTGAAGATATATTCATCAATGAATACTTAGTAATAATTAATATATCATCTTCTGTGAATGTGAAATACATAAAGTTATGTACTTTGAAAACAGTGCTATCAAATCTGACACAGATTTTGAAGAAGGAGACATAACTAAATCTTAAAAGAAGATAGTGTCCCCAATCATGATGAGTAAAACATAGCTGAGACGGAAACTATAACGGTACTCCAAGGTGTTATGTACGAAATGAAAGAAACTGGAATCTTAAGAGTGTCTCCATCATTCCAGTAATAAAAATAGAAGCATGATGAACGAAGAAGACTCAAAAATTCCTCGTAATTTACCTGGTGAATTTTGGAAAATATAGATACACAAAATATATCTAAAGAAACTCCCCAAAACAATAAAATAATCTCTTGATTGGAAAGGATGAGCAAACTGGTAATGCATTTTATGCAGAAGGGTAGTCTATCCTGAGTTGGAACAAAATAATAAAAAAAAAAACTATTTAAGGTAAGCCGACGTCAGCTATAATATACTATTAGATACTTTAGAAGTTTGAGATCCTGGTTTATTCATATTACGCATTTTTGTCACGCATCTACCTAATTATATATATATATATATATATATATATATATATATACATATATATATATATATATATATAAATATAGTAAGGTATAAAATACATATGGCAATTAAGATACACAGAATATTCCGCGTTTAACCCATACAGGATTCAGCAGGCTTATGCCACCCTATTTGTATGAAATGAATCCTAGGATAAAACACGGAATATTCTGTGTAGCTTACTGGCCATATATATTATAGTATAGTAAAATATTCAAGTTTACTATAAATTCAAACTTCCGAATATTAATTGAAGTATACATATAATGACTTACTGACTAAGTGTTTTTTTTAAATGACTTACTAAGTGTTTTTTTTTTAAATGACTTACTAAGTGTTTTTTTTTTAAATGACTTACTGACTAAGTGTTTTTTTTTAACGAATGATAAAAAGTAATTTTTTGTGTAGTTTCAAATGTAAAAAAACTTCAAAGACTATATATATATATATATATATATATATATATATATATATATATATATATATATATATTACAATTAAATTTACCAAAATGATCCAAGATGGTAAAATTAAAGTATATTATAAATATTAAATAATTAATATTTATAAAATTATCTCAGCTAGATGTAAAAGCTTGATAAAACCAAATAGGAAATACAGCTTATACTATGAGAAACCAGTTAATAAAATATGTTAAAAACACTTTGAAATGAGTTAAAAACATATTTAATCTGAAAATGAAACACAGTGGTTCCTTTTAAGATTAAATATGTTTTTAACTCATTTCAAAATGATTTTTAACATATCTTATTAACTGTTTGCTCATATATATATATATATATATATATATATATTTCTGTTGGAATATTTTTTATCAATTTAAATTTCCATTTTCTTATATACCAATCCTTATTTAAGAAGCTCAATGAAATTACTGAGCATATAATGAATAAATGATAAACATTTAGAATTCGCATTTCATGATGTTAAGTTATTCCGTTGATTTCAGTTTATTAAGTGAAAAATTTTGTGCTACGAAACAGATACTGTCCAGAATTTTAAGTTTTATTAAATTAAGGGAATATATTGTAAGAGGTTCATTATATAGAAATTTGGAATATGGATATTCATCATTATATATATATATATATATATATATATATATATATATATATATATACATTCCATTAAATCTAACTAATTTTTCTACGTATTTAATGGCGCTTCAATTTTCCATGATATACTTTCTGTTACCCTGATAGTTCATCAAAACTACGCCCCTTTTGAGTTTCTTTCCGTCTTACTTACACTTATATATCTCTTTATGTATTTTTGATTCGAAAGGGTTATTTGGCACATCTTTCAATTCTGTCTAAATATTTATTTATAGGATTCCTTTTATATTTTCTTATGCCGTATATCCACACTCATTGAACAATATGATAGATCATCAATAACACCTAAAAGACAGGCTACCTTACCGGTAAACTCAATACAAAGCATCACGAATCCAAAAATAAATTTCAGAGGAGAGTTATAGGAGGATAACCACTTAAAATTTCACTTATATTTAATTTCTATCATATTTACATCATATATATTCATAACTTTTCTCGGAATTAATTAGTTAACTTATTTTTTATTCAAACTTTTTTTTAAATCTGCAAATCTAATATATAAATCTCAATATGTCTCTCTGTGTGTCTTTACGTGTTTCCGTCCCCGTTTTTAAAATGCTTTTGCTTTCAGATGGAAGGTCGCTGGACAGCGCGCAGTGCCTGAAAAAAACTTGTTTTTATGCAGAATTTCATTAGAGGTAATTTCTCTGTTAAAAGAATTGCTAAGAAGCCAAAAAGGATGTGAAAATTGAAATTGTGAATCCAGCACGTTAGTGTGGATATTTAGAGTGTCTACTTAAGGGAACGGTTAATCAGGCATTTCTTTACGTTTGACTTTATGACATCCAGGTTGTACTCAGGTGGGAAGCAGGCAGACGGAACAGTTCCACAGCCCTGTAGTTCTAAGAAAGAAACTTTGTTCATGGAATCTACGTTTTGATTTAGGCATAGATAAAGAGTGAAGAAAGTTTTTGACAGTGGACTCAGTTAACCGGGTGTTCATTGTAAAAGATTGGCGAGGGGAGACTAGAGATTGGAGTTCAGACGGGCACCTGCCAGGGAAATAACGATAAAACAAAGATAAGCTTGCAATGTATCTTCTGTGGGAGAGAGGTTGCAGGGAAGAGAAAAAGATATCCCTCACTAAGCCACGAATCTATTTTGTACTCTAACAAGGTAGGATATGTTGTTTTTAGCAGCTCCTGCTCAGATACGGAAGCAGTATTCCATCCTTGAACGTACTTGGCTCCTATATAGATAGAGAATTTCATCAGTAGTGAGATATCTTCTGGAGCGGTAAAAGGATCCCACCATCTTTCTAGCGATCTTGGCAATCCAGTAATTACAGAGTTTAATACCTATAGCAAATCAGTTGCAAATCTATTATAATATCTGCTCATATTTTCCTCCCAGGAGATGTGTAAACATCGCAAACTCATGGGTTAAAGAAATATATTTACTATACTGTATTCTTTGTGTTGCATGAAATCAAATTTAACTCTTTTCAAATCACAAATGTTATATTCCTAAACTTTGATATATATATATATATATATATATATATATATATATATATATATATATATATATATATATATATATATATGTCAGGTAATGTCATATCCTACTGGTACCATGTAACCCAGTACTACCTGCCTCATGGTCGGTCACAGGCGACTAAACTGGTTCCCCCACAAGACTTGTTTGGTGAGGAGGGCGGCTAGTCTCCCGGAAGAATTAAAAACAAGACCTTCCAAAGGGCGAATAAACTCTTTTTCTTGGTCAACGGCCAACTACCACCGTGTATATTTGTATGTGTGTATATTTGTATTGGGGTAGAGAGGGCTCCCGTAAGCCGTGGTGAAGGCAACCTTTCAAGGAGAAGCAAATCTCTGATTTAAAAAAAAAACATAAAGCGGAAGACCAGTACCCGCATTAAGCTGGTCTGCATTTTAATTTGTTGCTAGCTATCTTTCTCTTGCTTGTTGTTGGATCTCAACGTTTTGAATCGAGAGAGAGACTTAGTTGTCGTACAAAGCTAAGACTCTGTAACATCATATTTGTATAGATACTCCCTCAGACACTTGGGCTCATGGATTTTAAATGTCTGAGGGAGTGGCACTCGTCTGACAAGACGTTGCAATCATTATATATATATATATATATATATATATATATATATATATACCATTTGGAAAATTTAAAAATTATATTATTAGAGACATTCGTAAAATAGTTACACTTCAGTTCATACTGCTTGCTCCTTTACAAAAAGGATTATATATATATATATATATATATATATATATATATATATATATATATATATATATATATACCAGAATTTTAACTCGGTGTTGCCCGGGTGTTTTGATATGTATGTTGAGCAAATAAAAAAATAAGAAATGGTAGTAGGAAGGCAGGCTGAAACCCGTACCGTAAAGGACGAAATGTCCTGGAAAAAACCTGACGTCTATGCTGTTTATACCACCGCTAAACCGGAAGTGATATTTTATAATATAAAGGCTAGACAATTGAAAGAATTGGATGTCTTTAAAAAATATCCGCGAAAAATGCGACCCCCCTGTAGAAAATTGCCCAGTTTAAGCTGAAGATATTAATATTTTAAGCCACTTTTTCGATATTTGTCTTCTGAAAGGTCCAACTTCAAAACAAAACTGATCTTGAGAAAATCCGTTAGCTTTATCGCAAGTGTTGGGCAGACATGCAAACATACATACACACATTTATATATTGGTAACTAAAAATGTTCGACCCAAGCCGACGAAGTACGTTCATTTCACAGTCGGATTTCGGCGCGGTTTGCTTGATCTGTGTTGGTTAATAGAAATTCTTGTGTGCAGGGCGTTTGTTCGGTTGGTAGACTGTTTGCCTTGCATGCAAGAGGCTCGGGTTTCGAATCCTGAGTTCGGTGTGTCTAACAAATGAACCCAAATGAGGGCGAAACTCGATTCTTGGATTTCCGTTTCTTTGACTGTCATAGCTCTTGTGGGCTGCGATGTTGTTTGGCTCTGGAATTTATAATATACAATCTCTCACATTGTGAAAATCATATATATATATATATATATATATATATATATATATATATATATATATATATATATATATATATATATATATATATATACCTCCTTCACATAAAGTGTTAAAACATTTAAGGTTCCCACTACTGGGAGAAAATGGCTGGGGACAGGTAAAAATAAAGAAACTGATATGGTGTTATTTGTATAGTCCAAGACATAAACAATAGTAAGACACATTACATCCCAAGCAACGTCGATTCTCTCTGCGCATTTTTAAATTTCTTTCTCACTTCGATACGACCATTATATCTGTATATATATTTCAATTCGTTAGTTTACGCGCCCTATTTATTTTCTTAGTTTTACATTTTTTATCTGTTTTATTTACTCTCCATTTTTTCTGTTTAGTGCGTGTGTGTTTTTTTATACTTCATTTATTTTAATTGACACTTGGAAGTACACTATATATTTTATGTTATATTGTTTTTCTTTCATAAATTTCTTAAGCCATTACACGTTAATTTTTAATCGAAATTAAATGTGTCTCACTCTTTCTTTATGTTCTCTTATTTTCAAATGCATTTATAATAATTATCTTTAGCTTATTTTTGGTATATCATCGACTTTTCATATGCGTTATTATTGTTTAGTTGCGTGCATCATAATTACGTGTTTGTGTGCTGCCGTCATCTTCTACTAACCTCCCTTCCAATGCGTGTATAAATCCCTTTCCCTACCGTCCGTATTTGTTTCTATTTCAATATATCACTGGTTGAAACGGCTATCCCTGTGTCTTTGTATCTTTATTTCAGTTTTTTTTTTTTTTTACTTACGTCTTATCTAATTTTCAATCAGAAAACAACTTCATCCCCCCTTCCATTCGTCTCCAATGTTATTTAAACCGTTATATCGATTTCAATTTACATCTCATTTGATCCCTTTTTCCCTGGACGCGCTCAATCCCAACGACGGTGTTTCTTCTACCCTAGCATTTACTCCCTCTATCTCTCTACATATCCCTCCCTCTCTCTCTCTCTCTCTCTCTCTCTCTCTGTATATATATATATACATATATATATATGTGTATATATATGTATATATATATATACATGTATATATATATACATGTATATAGATAGATAGAGAGAGAGAGTAATATATATATATATACATACATATATATATATATATATATATATATATATATATACAGATTAAGGGAGTGAGAGAGAGAGAGAACGAATCAAACAAAGAGCGGCGCATATATATGTATATATATATATATATATATATATATATATATATATATATATATATTAATATCCCTATCTTATTCTTACACGTTTTCCCCGACAGAAATATATTCTAGATAACCCGTGTAATTGCTTTTTCATTTACATCCTTACATTCTCTCCATACGCTTTCTTTCTCATGCTCTAATCCCACTTACTTCTCCCCCTCGTGTGAGTTATTACCCAATTTTCGTATCGAGTACTAAAACGGTTTCACTAGGTACAATATATCGAATGTAACCTCCATTTTACTTTCCTTCCTTTCTCTCTATCTATTCTCCCTCCCTATTCCTCTCTAACCTTTCTATCTTTTTAACCATCCGCCCTCCTCTATCTGTGTCCAGTAGTAAACCTGTTTTACTAGGCGCGATATATTTCCAACCAGCCCAGGAAATCCACCTTTTATTTATTCTTTTAAGTTTTTTTTTTCTCTTTTCTTCCATCCCCCACTGTGTTTGGTTTATTCTTTCTCATATTTTTGTCCCGTATCAACGGATTTTCCCAACATGCACTTTACCTCGAACTCCTGCTATCAATTTACACTCTTTCTCTCATTAACTCTCTTTTTTTTTCTCATTCTCTTTTTTCCAGTACAAACTCATTTTCTCTGGATGCACTTTATCCCATTCGTCCACTCTTTTATTTACTTTCCCTTTCCTTACCGACTATGCCTTTGTTTTTCATTTCCCCTATATCTATGTACAGTCCAACCGACTAGATTAATTACGTCATCCAATAACAATATCCAACCAAGCGGACGACGACCGACGCCCGACGGGTTTCAGCCCAGACAAACAACGTTTCATTTCCGCCATCATTAAAAACAATAGAACGCCGACAAGAGTCACCCGAAGCGAATTAGGTCTGTTCGGGTCAAGTCGGATCCCAGTCAGGTCGCATCGAGTAGATCGGGTCATATTCGATCAATATCATCGTACCAGCTTCACTGAGATCCAGAAGGCCGTCTGCGGGGTATAGCGGGCTGAGCGGTGATAGGGAGTAGGGAGGGAACGGGAGTCTGTATCTGTGGATGCGATACATTTGAAATATGCACGCTCACTGCCTGGCTGGGGAGTTTCGCGCGGATATTGTTCAACCATGAGATTTATCGACCCGCTATTGTAGGCGAGGATTTTCTATTAAATGTTGGCACACGAGTCATAAAGGGGATGGAAGGGGAAAATAGAAAGAAAGGATGAAACGGAGAGAAAAAAGGGAAATTGTGGTTGACTCAATGGCGAATGTTTGTTTAGATTTTTATTCTTTATACTCTCAAACTAAAAGAAGCTTTTAAAGATAGAGTTCAATTGTTGATTATACAAGATCCATGTATGTCTATCTATATTTCTATGAAAGTGAAAGTGTTTGTCTGTTTGTCTATGTGTGTGTCTGTCTGCGTACATTTCCCTACACAATAACTCTGTCAATTTTCAGTGTGCAAACGCAAAATTAGATATACAAGGTATTGAGATTTGGAAAATATTTTGTAATTCGTTTTCGGCCAGAAATTAGACTGTTAAGGGGTCAAAGTTTAACGATTTGGGCGTACATCGCAAGATAGGATTTCCGTTTGAACCAACATGTGCAATCAAAGATTCGTTATGCAAATTTTTCACCCTCGGATGTTCTGAAAAATACGATTTGCGATCACCTTATAAATAATTATGCGTGTGCCACGAATTTCAGTGCTGGCATGTTCACGATCTTGAGTAAGTCGCACTCGCCCTTTCATTTAAAAAATCTAGAGACTATTTTAATTTAGTCTTTTATAGCTTCACTTTGCAAGCAAAAAGAAAATCTTTTGGGACTTAATTTAGTTGTTATGTAATGTTTAGCTCGTTTATTTTTCGTTTTTTTTCTTCTCCCCAGCCTTTTTTTTAGTCGAATTTTCCTCGATTTACCTCTGTTGAGAGAGGAACGAAACCTGGTTAGCCAACTTTTATTTTCATTTGTTTATTTTTTTTTTAATAATCACGTTGATTGGTCTGTATTAAGGCATTATTAAATTTTGTACACCCCAAATGTTTTTCGAATATATATATATATATATATATATATATATATATATATATATGTATGTATATATACACACATATATTTATATATATGCATACATACACACATATCTATCTATATATATTTATATATATATAATATACATACACACACATATATATTTATATATATATACATACACACACATATGTATCTATATATATACACATAGACACACGCATATATATGTATATATACCTACACACACATATATATACATATGTATATATATTTATTTATTATTAATTTATCATTATTGAATATTTCAAACGCTGATAGTTTTTTTTTATTCTTATTTTCATCAGAAATATGATGAAATCAATAACTCTATTAAAGTCTTTGCGGTAATTTTGATCGTAAACATAAATGCACATCTTGTCCAAACATGTTAGTGAAAGTGCTGACAATAAGTCTCGCAGTATTCGTTGGCGGCACCCTAAAACTGCAGTTTATACGAAATATAACTAAATTTCAGCTATTTGCTTAAACCTATCGAAATAGAAAATAAATATAAAACTATATATTTTATACGTATCACTGAGCATATTTCATAATTTATTCAACGATATCTTCCAAAATATTCTATATTCACATTTGTTTCCAATATGATACTTCTAAACTGAGTATGATATATCTGGCTGAATTTCGTGCTGAGGCAATCTTTTATATCGTCAGAATCTCTATTAACTTTGCAGATTTCAGTCATACTTATTTAAAAAAAAACTGGTAAATTATATCTGTTGCAGCCAGCTACAATGTGATCTTCATACCTTCCCCTGTTTGTGATTTACTCCAATGATGAACACGTAATTCTCAAAGGACAAAATTTACGTGCCCTTTCCCTCTTTACAGCGATGTGATTCACAGGTTTGTTTTATTATACGTGGCTGACGTTTGATTAATGAATATGTGAGATCATCTCAAGTTATTTATCATTTAGCAATGATACAATATTAAATACACATCAGATTTTTACGAATAAAACAAAATCTCCCAAGTGTAATAATGACGCAAGTCACAAGTGAAATTATTTACAAACACTGAATCATAAAAATGGGAACATTTGCAAAATCATACTCAGATTTTTGATGTTTCATGTCAGTTAAAGAGGCAGAATCAGTTTTTTTTTATATTATTTAATATTTATTTAAATATGATTCTGAAATACAATCTGTAGAAACAAGGGTTTTAATAAGGGATGTGAAATATCCTGGTTATTTATTCTAAGAATGACACTTTGTGACCCATAGCCAATAGACCCATATTATACTTTTACTAAGCATGATTCTAGTTATTTGACTATATTACATATCCACTGACACTTTGAATTTAAATAACGCAATTAAAACCAACACCATTAAAGCAAGAGACGACAAAATACAAGGAAAACAGCAAATGCAAACTTTGTGGACAAAGAGAGGAAACAACACACCACATAATAAGCGAGTGCAACAAACTATCCCCAAAAGAATATGAAAGAGATATGATCAAGTGCATCTTGTGCACCCTGACTAATGATACAAGTACATGCCGGCTACAGTACGTGAAAATGAAAGTCACAAAATCCTATGGGACATGAATATGCAAACGAACAAATCCATACAAGCAAGAAGACCAGATGTGATAATAGTTAACAAGAATGAAAATCCTGCCAGCGATTAAATGTTGGAAGTTTCAGCAGACTAGAGAGTAAAGATCACTAAAACAGAGGCGCTTATTAATCTTGATTAAAGAAGAAATCGACTTTATTTAATTTCTGTTTAAATTCTTGAATATACATTCCAAGCTGTAAACACCTATTTTCCTATATCTAACTGATTTGTTTTTAATAATAATAATAATAATAATAATAATAATAATAATAATAATAATAATAATAATAATAATAATAATAATAATAATAATTTACCATGTTGCCTGGTATTGTTAAACTAATATCTAAAACTAGCAATCTGGATGGACCTGATTAAATTGCCAGAGTGTACATCTATTCCCTTGGGTTTCATTTTTATATAAAGTGTTTATAATTTCAGGGCATTTCGATTTCCATGTATATGTTACGATGATGACATTTTTTCCTACTATTGATATTGCATCATTAACGTGTTGGTGCATATTGCGAGGTCTATCAGTGTATGGGAAGGGAAGATCATTGCCACTCCTGGTTGAGTGTGCTGATCTATGATTCTGTTTAAATAGTCCATCAGTCCAATATAATGCTCAACACGTAATTGATTTTTGCTATTCCGGAGATATTGTAACCTGCAACCCCAAATTTACATAAACATCCATTGAATATTGTTGAAATGTTAGTACGCCCGGCGAACGATATTAAAAGCACATCTAAAATTAAAGACTAAACATTTAAAAGTGTTGCATTGTGAGATGATTACGAACCATTTTTTTATATTCCTCTGCATGCTGCATTTTACACAGTCATCCTCATTCTCAATATGGAAAAAATCGGATAGCATATTTCGTCTAAATGACAGGAGGTGTAGGATATTTTTTCAAACAGCATATTACTTCGGTAAACTACAATGCCCACATTTTCTTGTAGGGCCCTATTCACACCACGTAATACCATAGTTATTTCATTACAGGTGGGGAAATTTTATGTCCTTATGTTTAAAACCTTCCAAAATGCAGCGAAGACTTGAGCATTAGTTTATTTTCCCTAATATCTATTTTTTGCTGTTTTCTTAAATTAAAACTATGATCTTATAAAAATTTACTTAATGCTTTATTTCCTGCTGAGCCTCATTTATGTTATACAGTGTCTTACAACATTTAGAGTCCTGTAAACACTTTAATTCACATTGCAAAGCTTCATTTTAGTGTATGATGTACAGTTGACCATACTAAGCATAAACAGGAGGAAAAGCTGTAGTTTTATATGTTTGTCTGTCTATGCGAAAAAAATATTGCCCTCAACCTGAAGGATTAGATATGTTCACACTAAATGCTACTAAAGATAATGCACAGTTGTAATTCTAATATTAAAAAAAAGAAGCTAAGTAATGAGCAGTCCTTTCAAATATCTTTTTTAAATTTCTCTGGATTCGCTAGCAATGCGTTAACAATTTAGGTTTTCATTTTTAAATCGTAATGCGCCACAGTATACATATAATGCATTAATTTCTCCGATATCAAGAATTACTATTCAGCCTAGCAATAAGCCGTATTTGGCGTATTCATTGCATCTGTTTACATGCACTATTATCTCTCTCCAATGCACTCATGCTTTCCATTCTGATTAAAATCTTCATTGCGTTTGCTGTAAATATGCATTATGCTGCTGTTTATCCCTGGTACTTCTTCTTGTTTGACTTGCTTGGCTCTTCCTTTCTCGGACCTGTCGCTTTTGTTCTATCCTGATAATTTGCCGATGCCTTCCTATATTTGCACATATGTTTTCTATTCCTGGATCTATTATTAAGAGTTCGAAAAAGAGATGGCCAGAAAAGGTATTCCCTAACGAAAATAGAATAAAATAATGTTATTTTGTGTAATCTGATTTGGTTATACAAGAATAGTTATTGTTTGTGTGCACGTATTAAGTATAATATAGGACTTCAGTTTTGTTTTATTTTGATAATATGTAGTGTGATATCTAGAATATATATATATATATATATATATATATATATATATATATATATATATAATCAATTAATCAAATAATTTCTGATTAAAATTGTGAACAATAAATTCATAAATTGACAGAAGCCAATTCACTGCATATTTTTCACTTGCTATTTTAGGTAATGTCAATATTTTTGAGGCCACACAGTAAACAAATAAACACTTAATATACTTATATACGAATAAATAAAATAGATAATTCAAAATTGTAAATTAACAAAAATATCTGTAAGTCAATATTTACAAATCCTTTTTGCCAATAACAACAACTTAAATATGAACATCTAAGTCAGCACAACATATGCCCACTTGAATATATATATATATATATATATATATATATATATATATATATATATATATACTAGCAACAGTGCACGTCGTTGACTGGGTTCAAAATCAGCCTACCGAAAATGGACTCTGATTTATGAAAGTATGACAGGTAATGCAAAGGAAGGGTTTTTACTTTGGGTTGAATTCGGTGGTATAAAAACCAAAGCAAAATATTATGAAAGTAAAAATAAAATAGATAAACCCCAATATTTATTATACCATGATTGGTTATACTGAAACACTTATCACAATATTCTGTGGATCTATATTAAAAAACGTTGTTAAACTTTGTGACATATTTCCATTCTATGGAGGTCAGGTGCGAACGAACACCCCATAATTTTAATATACCACATTTCTCCAAACTGAAACATAATTATCAAAGTATACTTACGCAGATAGATATGAAAAGCCTTTATTAAAGTTTGTGCATATTTCCATTCTGTGGAGGTCAGGCGGGAACGCCGACCCCATAATTTTATTATATCATCCCTATTTAAGTTAAAACATACTTATCAGAGTATTCTTGTGTACATCTATATCAAAAACACTTGTAAACGTTTTTTTTTATGTCTACATGTTTTATTTCCATACTTTGTGGACCAGGTGCGAACGCAGACCCCACAATTTTAATGAGCCACCGTTCTGCCAGATCAAACATGCCTATTCCTGTGTCTCGATACATATTCTATCCTTGTATGTAATAAGTTTTTTTTTTAAATAGTTAACCATATAGGAGCCTATTCGTGACCAGACACACACACACACATTCAGGTTTATATATAGCGCAGTTACATAGATGATGAAACACCCAAACAATTCTTTGGTTTTAATATAATTTTATTTACTGTGCGCTAATTTATATCAGTTTGAAATAAGTAAAACTTTAAAAAATGTGAAGTAAGAATTTATTATGAGTCTTTTATTAAGCTTACACAATAAACACATGATAATTTCAATCTTTTAAAACAATTTATATTCATTCAAAACTTAAATAATAGACTCTTCCATAAATAATTTCAGTTTTTTAAATTTTATTGTTCATAAATTTTCATGATTAACAAACGGTAATAAGTCCATAAAAAATTAAACAAGGATATTATATGCCTGAAAATATGCATTTAAACAGAAAATTTAAACCGCCATGTTTTTTTTATTTAAGTTTTCATCGGTAAGCTAGATGTTTTTATCTAATAAAGATGTGGTTTTGTTTTTCCTCATCTGAACAGAAAGTTGTTTACGTTTTCCTTTACAGCGACACCAATTTTTGTATTATTATTAATCAAAATGTTTATTAGCCGTTTGGAATATTCCACTTTCCTTTTAAGGTATATTAGGAATATATTTGTAATGAGTTCACTGATGTTAAGGTACATACATAACCAATTTTATTTTGTACACTTGGGTATTTTAGAGATTAAAGATAATAAACAAAGTCAGCTACAAAGATGGAAATTAATAGCTTGATTATAAAAAAGTGATATATTTTTATGATTATTCATTAAACAACCTGAATGGAGACACCAGACAAACACATTGAACAAGAAAATTCGACCATTACACCCTAGACGACTGTTATGTATTGACATTCCTTCCCGCTTACCAATCTCCATGAATCCACTGCATTGTAGATGTTTTAACTTTATGCAAACCGATACCTCGCTCCTATCTTGTAAACATCGTCGAAATAGTAGGCACTTACTTACAATAGGTGTTTAATGTTAGCACGTATTTATTAAAAAAATAAATAGCGTTCGCTCAAATGGCAAGACAATTGCATG
Source organism: Euprymna scolopes (assembly GCF_053919585.1). Lineage (NCBI taxonomy): Eukaryota > Metazoa > Mollusca > Cephalopoda > Sepiida > Sepiolidae > Euprymna > Euprymna scolopes. The sequence goes on along the minus strand of NC_136500.1, from coordinate 3,894,001 downwards.
TATTTTGTAATACAGAATGAAAATGACACCCATGAGTTGTTTCAGTTTAATCTGATCGGTGCTGAATTTATTTGAAAATATAATCTATACATCGAAGATGAAATTTCCAGCGAGCAATAAGAAATAAATAAAATGATGATTATATTTAAATCAGATTAATTGGTTGTGTTTACTGGTTCCAAGTAACATTTATTTGTTCGTTTAGATTAATTGATGAAAACTTTAAGACCAAGTAATAAACGGGGCTGATATAAGATTATCAGATGAATGTGATGACAAGAGAAACAGAGACAAACGACAATTTGATGACGAATGTCGATATAAGATACAGAGAAAGAGGAAATTAACTCTAAGGCAATTTACAACTAGTAGTGAACAAAGCAATAATATAAATATCTATCTACATATAGATATGTATGTGTTTACACACACACACATACACACACACATGTATACAGAGAGAGGGAGAGAGAGACAGATGCATAGATAGATGGGCAGATATGCATAGACATATGTGTTAAAGGTTGGGAAAGTTTGTATTCTGTTTATTTCTTTTAACTTTTACCCATGCTTTACTTACAATTTCGTTATCACACTTAATATATCATATAGAAATGAAAATGTATGAATGAAATTAATTATTTTATTCTGTTCCATATAGTGTGTTTGATTAATGTTTTACTGCCCTCTTTTATATTAATGGTATAACTAAAAAAATATCTGTGACTCTATATAATCGAAAATGAAATTGCTATTTATGTTTGCTCTCACTCTCTCTCTCTATTTTATTTGACATACACACACACACACACACACATATATATATATATATATATATATATATATGTGTGCGTGTGTGTGTGTGTGTGCATATATATATATGTGTGGGTGTGTTACCTTAAAAAATGTATGGTCTATATTTCTATTAAAATGAAAAGAAATTGTGTGAGAACATTTCTCAGCGAATATACTTAACGAATATATGATCTACAGCTTTCCAATTTGATAGATGGTATATTTATAAATGTAGAAAATGTTTTATTACGTTTTCGTTCGGAAGTAAATGCTGCTAAGGGGTTAAAACTGATAATCTTTTATGTCGGGTTCATCAGATATTTTATCGGTTTCTCGACTGTTTCAGGAATGTGCATGCGCAAATAGTTCAGATGACAAATTCTTTATGTTAAAAATAAGTAGGGTGAAAACATTTTTAAAGAACGGGTCAAGCTGACTTCATGGTTATCGCAATTGTGTCACTGCCTTTGATTTTTCTTTTGGTTTCTTCTCGAATATTATTTTACTTACAAGAAGTTAATTGTTTAAAAACACACAATACTGGCATTCAGACGACTCGTGTGCTTCCTGTAATTTCTTTAATTTTTTTTTATTTTTTAAAGGAATTTAACATGACGTTTAATATCGGGCAACCACTGATACCTGTAGTATAATATAAATCCATCTACATAATACCATTTCGCATATCTGAAAGCGTTGAACACATTGTATAAAGTAACTCTACAATTGCCTATCGCGTTGCAACAAGCATGAGGCATCAGACGCCATTTTCCCGTCAGCTACGGAATCTCATCTAACGAGGCATGCGCTGTAAATTTCCACAACACAAACGCCATCTGTTAAGTTCGCGCTAAACTAATTTCTAACCGGATTTTATGTGCATCACGTCATCTTTTGTATAGAGAGGCCATATATTATATATTTTTGTTGTTGTTGTTGGTTCTGGTCGCCATTAGTGGAAGGCCCATTTTCCTTATATTTTGAACGTTACTTCCTCGCCCTCATGTACAGAAATTTTCGTGAATGCGTAATTAATTTTCATTAGACTATTTTCATTTTGTTTTCTTGAAATTTTAGTAATAATAAAAAGAAATAATGATAATAATTTTTTTGTTATAATTAAAAGAAAAGATGGATTGTTTTCAATGTTTTATTTGTTTGCATTTTGTGTTTTTTTTTAATTTGATCTTCCGCCTTTATTCTTCATGCATTTGACATTTTATAATGCAATGATTTTTCGTTTTTCGTCACCTTCTCTCATAATTTCTGGCACTTTACATTTTTTATGTTGAATTTTTTGTCTTTCATTTTTTCTATTAGAATTTTGGTTGGACGTGTTGCTCTTTTTTATTTTTGTTTTATTGTTTCTGTTTGTTTACGACCATTATTTCTATGAAATTATTTCATTCATAGTTGTGATTCCATATTCTCTTTGCCTTTCATTTTTTTTGTTTTATTGACAAATTTTGGATTTTGTTAAATTTTTTCTCCTCTAATTTTATTGATCTTTTGTTTTCTACTTAAGAATTTTCATTTTATTTTATATTTTTAATCATTATTCTTGGACAATTTCTAAATACATTCTTACTCCGTTTCTCCTTTTCCCTTATCTTATCTTTATTTTATTTAGTTTTTTTTCTTTTGCCCTTCTATCTTCATTCCTTTTAATTTTGCTGAACCCTTCATTTTCATTAAGGACATTTTTCTATTATTTTTATAATGATTAAAAATTCCGCCTCGTCTAAAATTCTATTTGTTTGTATACTCTACGTTGTTATGTAGTTTCTGCTTTCGATTTATGACCAAGTTATTTTCCCCTCATCGTTCTTTTTTTTCATTTCACATTCATTTTATTTATAGAAACTTCGTTCATTATTATTGATCGTCTTTGACTACAATTCATGCGTATATATTTATAAACTTTCTTTTATTCTATACTCGTTCTTTTATTCTTTCTCCTTCTGTTATGCAATTTTCTTTTCTATTGTTTTATATTTTTATTTTATTTAATATTCTATCTTTTATGTAATACTCTTTTTATATCTTTTATTATTTATTTTATTTTATACTCCTTTCCTTCTTTTATAATCTTTACATACTCTTTATTTTACTTTATATTTTTCTTTTATTTTATATTTATTTGTTTTCATTCATTTTTCTATTTCATATTCTTTTTTCTTTTGTATGCTTTCTTCTATTTTATACTATTTCATTTTATTAAATTTTATTTTACATTCTTTTTGTTCACTGTATAGTGTTTATATTATTCCTTATCAGACGACGTCAGCCTAAAAACGACACGAGTTGACGAGCCGATGTTCTCATTTCGAATCTAGTTCGTTCCACTGAACTAAATATCTTAGGATGCTGGTGATATGCACATGGCCCTTCCAGTAAGTATCCGATGTCTAAATAGAAGTAATACTTCAATAGAGAAAAATTGGGGCAACCAAGTCCAACAATAGAATTGTTGGATTCACATGAGGATGATACTGATGAGGATTATTTCGTAATCGTAGCATTCAAATCAGATATTCGAAATCCCATGCATTATTTTTCACGTTAATAGTTCCACCCCATATCATCAACTTCACTCCCCAACTTTTTAAGAATAATACGATAGTTAGTAGCTTTCCTGTAGATGAATATGACCTGATTATATTAAATGTTTATATACTAATGCCATACAGATTTATTTGGATAATCATATACTCGCAATTATTATAATTACACATTGGGAGAATTTTGATATAACAAAATATAACAGTAAGTGAACTTGTTTTTGAACATTAATATTAATTGATTTTATTTTCAAAACAAACCATTTGTATATGAGATTGTTTTTCCGTCCATTCTTTTAATAATAATAAAACTTTTATTAAGTATTTTCAAATATTTTAACGTTAGAAGGATTTTCACGACTGTTGTTTTGTTTTGTTTTTGATTTGTTTTTTGTAGTTTTTATATAGGATCGAAGACTTCAATATTTTAGCACCGGGCGTAATTTATTTCTTTGAAATATATTTAAAACTTAAAGTTTTTGTTTGTTTGCTTTATAACATTTAAACTGTAAACAATTTACTTGACTGAAATTGAAAATGAAATAGAAAATTGTCTATCTTCTCCTGAGACATACGAACAAAAATTTATCTTTACAATAATTAATTAATAAGTTTTAATAAAGGTTGTGATATGAACTAAAAATAAACAATACATTAAATGATAGTTAACATATTTTCTTGTAATTAGCTTATAAATAAATACTGTTTGGTATTTGTGCCGATTATGCACCGTGCTGAAGTGATACTGTTATTATTTAGAAAGCTATTCTTAAGAGAGGTGTATTTCTAATTATTCTGAACTTTCACCTAACAATTTAATAAAAGTAAAAAGATATTATAAAAGTTTTATTTAACGTGAGAATCCTGTCTACAGTATAGCAGGGTCTGTATACTGCACAAACACCGTTATTATTATTATTATTATTATTATTATTATTATTATTATTATTATTATTATTATAACAACACCGACAACAATAATAAAAAGGTTCTTCATGGGGAACGCGATCCCTACGTCAACAGATTTTAATTTAATAGTCGCTCTCTAATGAGCGCATGCGTAAAGGTTTTACATTGGTTTATTTAATCACGAAAATGTTTTGGAAGCTAATATGAGAGGCAAAAATAGGCCAAAAGAATTATTTGAATACGTATGGAATGTAATTGAAACTAAATATAAAAATATACTGTGTAGAATAAAATATAAACAAACACGAAATTTTAATATGAACCAAATGTAATGAAAGAAATAAAAAATACAAAAAATAAAATAAATACACGCTCGATTACAAAAAAAGAGTTAATGAGATATTTACGAAGAAAGTGAAAGAAAATTTCATGGAGCAGCTATAGCAGTGTCAGAAATTTCGTGAAAATAGCGAATAATTCCACCCCATCTTTCCAAGCTTATAACTCCTCGAAAAATGCAATTCAAGCCCTATTTTTTTTCAATTAAAGGAGCAAGGACCAAGATTTCATTAAAAAAAAAAAAAACGTTTTTTTTAAAAACGTTTTAAACTTCGGACTTTACAGGTAAAATTCTACAAGAGCAATATGTTTTTTTTTTGTTTTAAATTTGAATATATTATGTATTGACCTTTTCTCTTCAATTTGTGAGTAAATAATTATGTACTTATGGGGGTCTAAATTAATTATTATTAGACATTTACAAAATGGGAGGCGTGAATTATTCGACCCCCTGTCTTTCCAAGCTTATAACTCCTCGAAAAATGTAATTCAAGCCCTAATTTTTTTTTCAATTAAAGGAGCAAGGACCAAGGTTTCATAAAAAAAAGAAAAACAAATAACGTGGTTTAAAAAAAAGGTTTTAAACTTCAAACTTTACAGGTAAAATTCTAAAAGAACACTATGTCTTTTTTTTTAATTTGAATATATTATGTATTGACCTTTTCTCTTCAATTTGTGAGTAAATTAATTATTTACTTTCGGGTTACTAAATTAAGTATTTTCTTTTTAATAGACACTTAAAAATTGGGATGGGGGGGTCGTGAATTTAAAAAAAAAACGTTTGTCTAAAGTATTATATTCGATTTATTGGAAAGAACATAAAATTTCACACTGACCCTGAAAATATCGTAAAAATAGAATCAATAGAAAAATTTTGATAGATTTTTAATTGAAAAATATTGAGTTCGGAAAATTCATTACTGTTTAAAAAAATATATATTTCTATTACTTTTAAAACAACTGTAATAGTTTATTTTGGAAGTATAATCCATAAAGAAAATAAATAACCCACTTTTAACAGAGAAATTCCGAGATTTTTATATTGTATTCGCAGTTTCGTGTTAGGGATGTCAAAAATTCCTACAAAAATTCTGATACACCTATAAAACCTGTTTGCGCAGCGTCCATGTTCCCTGTGATGTGTCCAAAAACTCTAGATGAAATCGACTGACGTCCAACAATTAGTTGTGAAGGGTAATGGAGGATGGAAAGTCCGAGGTGAGAGAGTAATAATCACATCACCACTGGATGTGTGCAGTTCAAATCTGGTACCTTAGGGAGGGATTTTGTCACGAAAACCCAAGGAAACACCAATGCCCAATGCTAACGAGATATCAATGGCAAACGGCTGTTGCGATAACGTACACTCATCTGCAAAGGTGGTCAAGAAGTGGAGGACACGTGAAATCTGAGGAGACTTGTTTTCACTCGGTCTTCAGCGAATGCCACAGGTTACTGCTAGAGAGCGATCACTGATGGTAGCCTGTCAGACAACTTCTAGTGAGTGAAATAATAATAATAATAATAATAATAATAATAATGATAATAATAATAATAATGATAATAATAATTAGGTCTCCTCCCAAATCGACCACCACCCTGATGTATTTAAATGTTTACTATATTTTCTTAGTTGTTAACCAATGTGTGTATGTTTGTGTATCTGCTAAAAACTTTCGACACATGCGGCGAAAATTCACAAACTCGGTATCATATCGACGGCCCATCCTTCGCTTGAAAAATATCGAAAACTTGGCCAAAAAAGTTAACCTTTTCACCCCGAAATCGAAAATGGTCCATCAGGGGGGTCAACAAAAGCGGGTTTCTCGTAACGATGACAGATTCTACGCATGCGTCAGATGACGTCATGACGTATGGACCTGATTTACTATAAATAGTTGAAAAACTGAGCACATATCCGTCGCTTTAGCGCAGTCGGTTAGCGCGGTTGTTCATTATCTAAAGGTTTTGGGTTCGAATCGTGGTGTGAGATGTTTTTTTTTCGATTATTTAAATTTTAATATTGAACCCTGTTTTATTTAGGCCATTTTTCACGTAACGTTCGTTTTCCTGTTTTCTTTTTTGTTTTGTTTTTTACTTCGCTTATTCTTAGCGACCCCCGGGTATCCACCGATTTTTTTAAATTTTAATATCGAAACAGGCTTATTTAAGCCATTTTTCACATGTTCGTTTTTCTGTTTTCAACGTTCGTTTGCCTTACGTTGGATTTTTTGTGTTTTTTATGTTTTGATTACCCCCCCCCGCTTAAATAAAACGTTGTTTTCTTTTCTTACTTCGATTATAACCATGCTTACATCGTCGTCGTAATGCTCGACGACTTTAAAACATCTTTCACTAACTCATTCTGGCTGGCCGATTTTATTTACAACTTTCGCCCCAGGGCTTCGGGTTCGATCCTAGCCCCCCCGGTTTATTTTTTATTTAATGCCACACACACCGCCAAACACCCGGGAAACGCCGGGTACTCCTGCTGGTACTGAATAAAGTTGAATCTAATTATTAATCTAGTTAGGTTCTTTTCCTTTATTTTTTACTGGGTGTAAAGCTATTTTTAAAAATGCCCTCATATAGTATCGACGGAGACAGTTTGACAAATATTACCTACATTGCTTGCAGACATTTTTCAGTTAACAGTCGAGTGATTACTTGTTTATATTCCTTGCTACGTACACTGCTACAAAGTGGGTAAACGTGTGTAAATGTTGATAACGGATGAGTTAAACTTCATAGGGGGAAGTTACATGAAGTTTAATTTGTAATCCAATAGGAATATTTTGCGGACATCAGAGGAACTTACTTGCCTAGTTGCCTCATATAAATTTCGGTGCGTTTGTCATATTTTCAGTTAATTAAACATATGTATATTTTCTTTTTTTTATTACTTATTCATTTATTCTCTCTTGAATTATCGCATTTTATTTTATTTTTGCCGGAAATTTGGAATTACACAAATTATCAATTAAACGCTATTTATAAAGGTCGAACATATAAATTTCCACATATATGCTCTTTAAAAAACACTCTTTTAATAGTTTTATTTATAAAGACTTTAATAAAAACCCTCTCCTTTACGAGGACAAGTGCTTGTTTGGGGTGCGAGGATCACATGCCTATGAATAGCTATATGTCGCATTAGCACTGGACAACATTTATTGCATCTGCATATACAAAACAAAATGTTCCCTGTAGAGTAAAACCTCGCTGTACTTGATAGTATTCATGAACGTGAACATAACTGAAGTAAAACATTGTTTTTTTTCAGTTGTATTGCGTCCGTAACAAAGAATAGAGTTGCATACAGCTGTGGTTAACTACATCGCTTGCATACTAACATTTCCCAATATTTTCCCAATTAAATTGTTTAAATTAGAGTCTGAAGGTCAACCGATAATATAACTAAATGGTGTTTTAAATTGACCCAAGCGTCTGCAAATGTAGTTTGAGAAACTTTGGCGGATCATTCCTTTCATGATGTGTATAAAATGCAACTTGAAAATCGTATCGTGTAGAAAGCTAATGCGAGGTATTGTCTAAGAAAGTAAGGAATTGTAGCATGACAATAGTCTTGTTAGACACTGTAGTAAAAAAAAAAAGAAATCGTGCAAACCTTTTACCACTGGCAACGCCCGCTTCAGAGAGTGAAATAAGAAAGAAGAAGAAGAGAATGGCCACGGCGTCTATTTATAGACTAGAGATCATGGGAAGAGTATGCAAATAACTTTGGACGGTTTTGTCCTATAAAAAGCCTGTATTTGGGAGAGAGGGCGTCTTTTTTGTTTGGCAGAAGCAATTGCTGTCAGAAGTGCATTGGACTGCATGATTGAAGAGTGAAGATTGAGTTGTGGGGTCATTGTATTTAACCACAGACACATACAAATGGCAGATGTTTAACCTTTTTCAAAACGTGTGGAAATACATTAGAATAATTTACTGAAATTCAACACGTAGTTTAAGTGGAGGAGATTAATAATAGAATATTTACATTTTGTTACCAAGGTAACGCAAGTTATTGTCTATCTAGTGCATATGTTAAATTTTCACTGCAATAATATTAGGAATTTTTTAAAGACAAAAGGGATATATACCAAAATCCTCCCCAGATATTAATGTTCTGTATGAACTCAGCTCGGATCAGATAAGAGATGTTTTTAAATGCAGAGTGTTGATATATAAAACTGCAAACAATTAAATCGCGTTCAGATGTATCGTTTTCCCATCGAAATTATTCCGAAACATTGAAGTTTTTTTTTACCTTTTAAATATAACTTCTTGAGATCATATAACCTTTATTATAAAACAAAATATATCTGTATTTTTTTCTTATTTTCAATTCAATCTTTCCGTTATAGATTTAATCTCTGTCCATTGGTTATTTTTTCTACTTTAAAAGTAAAAATTGAAGTATGAAAAATTAATTTTCACATATTCAATAAAAGAATGATCGTTTTGAATATGACATCCATATCAATACTATCCTTCGAGAACAGCAGAACAACAAACATATAAGCAACATAACTGATTAGGATTCATCTATTCGCCTACTTGGACAAACCTTATCCTAAGGGTATTAATTAATTAATGTAATACACAAGAGAAAAGATGAGCGCGAATCGTTTTGAAAAATCTTTAGTAAATAATTATTTGCTGCAAGTTTGTATAATCAAAAATGATATTCGACAATGCGAAATATTAAAATGAATAAATGTTAAACGACAAGCCTATATTAAAAAGAAATATTGTTAAACTATTTATGTTTCGCATTTAAAAACAGATTTTTTAAGGTGTTCTATATAGAATGCGCCCCTATACTGTTATGTAATATCTAACTACAGAACCACTGTCTCATCGTCTTAATGTTGAATCCCTATTCCTGATTTACAAGTATGTTTAGTAGGTGTGTTCTGGTCAACTCAAAGCCCTCTCAATTTGCATACACCCGACTAATTCAAAGCAGAAAAAAACATTTTTCTTACTGGGTTTGGGGATTGGTTCTTTGTTTTTTTATGACGGTACAGAACTGCTGCAATTTAACTTAATACAGGAAGATATTTCACCTCTCAAGTGCTATTAATTTCACATCTTCTGTTAGACAGAAAACAAAAGAGTAGTAATTTACGTTACAAGTTGTAATAGGTCTTTTTTGGGTTGAAAAACTATGAAATTATCATTCATTTCATCAATACTCAATCGCTATTTTTGCTCCTTATTTCCTTACTAAGATATGATTTATCCGTGGTTAAATATGGGCGTTGTACATCAATGAATGATTCATTAATTTACTTTGGACACACACACAGTTAGGTTTATTAGCTGAGACAATTTTATATTTTTTTGGATTTCTGAGAAAAAGAAATGTCTGTTTTAGAAACAGTCTATTTTTATAGGTTCGATTATATTAAAAATCGTGTTAATGCACTTACTGATCCGCGCTATTTTTTAAATCGTATTTCCAAGTTTAATTAAAAAAAATGTATATTTGTTTTTATTCAATTGTAAGGTTAAAGTACAGAACAGGTACAATAATCCTCCCCTCCCCAGTTTAAGAATGGCTTTTAAATAATAATGCCATTATTTCAGCACGAATCGATCAATAAGTGCATGAATACAAAAATAAAAAATAAAAACTCCCGATAAATGTTAGCCATAATAATTTTATTCCCGTCCTCTTAGTACAAACACAAGATGGGAGAGCAAGTGCCTGCAGTTCGTCGGAGCATTCACCATTAAAGTACTTGTAGAACAGGCAGAGGGATGCTACATTGGATCGATGGGATAAAGGCTGAAACTTACATGACAGTTCAGGAGCTATCAGGTTGGCGAATCTTTTTTGAGATTGGTCTTGGAGTGAGAGACTAGTAGCAGATGCAGCAGCCCAAATATGATAACAATACTCCATACATGGGAGAATGGTGACCTTATAGAGGTACATGATCCTTTCGGGTGTTAGTAGTTTTCTAGCACGGTAGAGAGTACCTACCCTCCTTGCAGCGGTCCTGGCGATGTTCTCAATACAACTGTTCTTACTCATATTTTATGTCAACGTTAGGGCGACGAGTTTAAAGATGTACTTTCAGATAGAGAGCATTTTGCCATTGCTATTGGTGGTAGAAAATATTTCTTGTAGTTATATAAGGGAATCAGTTTAATCTTTGCAGCATTAAATGTGGGCATGTATTTTGTCCCCATTCCACTACAGATTAGAGGTCATTTTTTAGTGTTTCTATCATTTCTTTAGATATGTGTGTTTTTTGGTTTTCCTGTCGTGTCTCTTATAGAGCGTGGTGTCATTAGCATATATATCTCACAAACAATTTTGTCAGGGAGGTCATTTATGAATATTAGGAATAATAGAGGTCCAGGGATAGACCACTAAGGCACTCCCGCATTTATATCATATTGTTTAGATGTACGACCGTCGAGAACAACCTGGATTTTTCTCTTATCTAAGAAGGATTTAATCATGTTTAGTATGATTTGATTTTCCTGCGGAGACTTTGTGCCATACCCTGTCAAAAACCTTAGATATATCTAGAGCTACCGCTCTACCCTCCCCTGCTTTGTCAAGTGAATGGTATATACGTTCTGAGATTACAGTTAGGATGTCTTCTGTGCAACGGGCTTTCCTAAATCCATTTTGTTGGACGGTAAGAAGTTTAGCATCTGTAAGGTTATGGACTAGAGCTTGGTTAATTATGGACTCAAATATTTTGGTGAAAAGCGGGAGGAGGCTAATAAGGAGGAACTTTACTCGGTCAGTTCTTTCGTCAGAATTCTTGATAACTGGTACCACAGAAGTAGTTTTCCAGCAGGCAGGAAAGCAAGATTCATTAAGCATTTGTTGTAAATTAGGAGAGAACTGGGGCTACGTCAGCGGGGCATTTTTAATAGCACAGGCCGGATGAGATCAGGTCCACCTGCTTTTGAAATTTCAAGATTGTTTATGATAGCATGCACCTTAGTAGGGGGGATTTTCAGATCGCCTAGTTCTGCGTCTGTCGGCAAAGGAAAGTTAGGGAGCAGGGACCAATGTGGATTCGGAGGCAAACTGTCTGGCGAGAATGTTAGCTTTCTCGATTGCTTAGCAAACAACCTCATGCTTGTTGGATAGTGGGGGAATTGTTGATTGCCCATTATTTACAATACTGTTATAGATTTTCCCGAATCAAAGGTTCCTTATTTCTGTACTTCGATGCGTATTTTGGTGGTTTCAGTAAATTATCTATTAGCTGTCGCTATTTTTTTCTACAGTCACCTAGCTGCTATATAATTATGTATGTTGAACTGGACTAATGTCGGTTTAATCTGCGGTACGCATGCTGCCTTTGGGCTATGGCAGCTGCACAAGTAGAAGTACACCATTGGGGAGAGTGGGGCTTGCGTTAAAATTTGCGCTTGGGAGCATGTGCTTTAATTGCTGTTTTGAACTATTCAGTGGTCTCATTTGCGCACTGTTCAGCAGGAAGGGAAAATATATTTCGCAAGGGGGTGTCTCTGATGAGATCCCTGATGGCTTCCAGTCAGCCTTTCTATAATATCTCGTTGTTTTGAGCAATTCCTCTTTAGTTTTGTCGCTAGAGGTTAGGGCGATTTCAACTATTATCACTACATTTTCAGCATTCCCAAGTGGGCTGCGTGTATTCGTAACAGAATCATCGGGAACTGTGGTCAGAAACAGATCTAAAAGTGGTACGTGTTGTTCTTGCTGGTCTGTGAAACGGGTTGGAAACGTAATTATCTGTGATAGGGAATGAGATATAGAGAAGCTATATGGTGTGCTCTCAGCTGCATCTGTGTACGTAGAAAATCCCAGCCAGTCGTTGTGATGGACATTGAAGTCACAAAATACATGCATTTTTGCGCAAGTGTCGAACGAACGTACTGTATCTATGCTGTCAGAGACTTTGGTTATTAGGGTACAGTCCTGGGTCGAGGTAGAGCGGTAGAGAAAATAAAAGTAACCAATGCTATGTTGCATGTTAAGTCTAAAGCACATAAAGGCTTCATCGTCCAATTCTAGTTTTGTTTCTCTAATCAAGGGGAGGCTGTTTCGAATATAGACTCCAATCCCAAGCATATGTCTGTCAGAGTCCTTCCGCCAGAGTGTGAGATATCCGGGCCTGTAAAAGTAGTTAAAGGGGATGGAGGAGTGTAGTTTATTCCATGAAAGCCCACGAAACACAATGATAAGGTTGGAAACGAGGTCAATGTTATTTTCTTAAAGATTAAGGTTGAAAAACTATACTTAGTAATAGAAGAGAAAGTGTAATTTTATTTATTGTAGAGATATACTGGGTTTATAATTTGAAGAACTGTAGTATTTTATAGTAAGCATTACATAAAACCGTAAACTGCATAAATTTAAATGGAAAATGAAATCTAGATAATGCAATACATTACGTGCATGTGAATGCGTTAGTAAGTGTGGTTATTTCGGAGACAGAAATAGAGTTGAACAAAGAAAGAGTAGGAATGTGATGAAACGAGAAGTAGGCAGACGGATCAAAGGGAAATAGGAAATAAATTGATGGTAATAAACATCATCAAACAGTGAATATCCTCGCAGCGTTTTATTCTAAATACAATACAGAAACAGTAATTTCTCTCTTATAAAACAAAACCAGACAATACAACGCATACATACACACATATATACTATATAAATATGATTATAATAATATAACATAGTATCATCTACTATATATATAAAATATATATATACATATATATATATATATACTTGTTCAGAATATTTTTATTTTATTTAATATTTTCTAAAGATAGGTACTTAATCACCTCTTTTAACCCATATAAACACTTTCTCCTTTTGTATATATGCACATGTTAAGTAGGGCCTTACTATAAACACATTAACATACTACACTTTCCATCTCTTACGCCTAATTTGCACTCTAAGATCTAATTACAATAGTATTTCCAAAAACATGTAGCTCCTCAATTAAAGGATTGAGTTGACGGAACAAATACGATTTAAACTGGCAAAGAGATTTGAGATGAAACTAGGATAAATCTTGAAAATACGAATTATTCCATTTACGTATTTGGCCCATCATTTTATTTTTATTTTTGTTTTATTTTTATTCTTATCTCTATATTCTTCTTGTTCCCACTCTGTCCTTCCCAAACCAAGTCGCTATATCTAGTACAAGATCTGACCTCCATAAAGCGACCAGTCAAACTTTATGAGTCTTTGAATTCTATTTGAAGAGATATCTATTTATATATATATATATATATATATATATATGTATGCTTATGTGTGTATGTGTATGTATATGTATATATATGTTTATATATGTGTATATATATGTGTGTGTATGTGTATGTGTGTATGTATCCATTTATATATGTATATTGTGTGTAGGTGTGTGTTTGTATATGTGTGTTCATGTATATATAGTGATGAATATGCACATATGTTTCACCCCACGTCCTACCACTCACCACTACCTACTCTCCCTAATATTAACACCTCGCCCCACTAAAAATAATATAGCTTTCTAATGAAAAGAATTCCACCAGACTTTGAATTATTATCGCTGGACCCACAAAAAATTTATACAAGCACTTGCCCGATTCGGATATCTACACAGCTATGCGAATTACCCAATATATAACTTGGACCTTATTACCAAACGATTGTAAAGAACGCATAACATGGATTTTACCAAGCAAGCTGGACCTAAAAAAACATTCATTTTCTTTTTCTCCAAATTCTCCTGCTACAGGACTTCTGATAGATTTATTATTATGACTTTGACTTTCCATGTCTCACTGACTTTAGCAAATAGGGCGCATACCTTATAAATATTTGCTAATATTTTCTCTCCTCTGATGAGATGGTAGACTTCGAAACTCTATAGGTTAAGGAGATTAACTTTCTAAAGCATCTTTTGTCTTACTAAGAATAATAAAAATTATTTTATATGAAATTCATTTCAATGAGAGTTTTTTTTTTAAATTCATTGAATTACAATTTAATATATATATATATATATATATATATATATATATATATATATATATATATATATATATATATATATATATATATATATATACAACACGCACGTACTGTGTAAAAAAAATACATTGCATGCCTATCGGGTATAGCAAGTTAAAACAACAAAGATTTTCACTTGCAGAAATAACGATCCAAGATATTAAATTTTGAAGTGCAAAAAATAATAGCAAGTTTTTTTTTTTTAAATGTGATGGTATTATTGAACATGATCAGCATAATGATAATCTTCAATCACCAATCATGACGATGATGTGTATATCATAATATTATGTAACTATTAATGCATTATCCAAGGTGAAATTTCTGCCAGCTATTCTCATATATATATATATATATATATATATATATATATATATATATATATAGGATTTTACCATTCTTGGATTGTTTTTAGGCTTCAGCGGACAATCCATTCATGTGAAATGTTTTTATCATTTTTTTCTTTTACCCCCTATTCCACTTACTTGACCCTTTTTGTTAACCAAGTAAGATCTGTTACTTACTTGTGGTTTCATAAAATACTTTTACATGCAAAATCCGATCCCGCATTTTGCTAATTCCTGTCCTCTGATGAGAAGGAGAGTATTCCTTCGAAACTCCGCGAATTAAGTACTATCCGCTGATCTTGTGCTTCGTTTTTAAAATTAAATATGTTTTTAACTCTTTTTCAAGATTTTTTTAAAATGTTTTTTTTTAATCATTTTTCACATTATAAGCTCTATTTCCTTTGCGGTTTTCTTGAGTTTTTACATCTAGTTGAGATTACTTTACTTGTAAACATTAAGCCTTTAATATTTATAATATATTTTAAGTTTACCATTTTGATTACCTTGGTAAACTTATTGTAATTTTTATTTCTTTATATATATATATATATATATATATATATATATATATACATATATATAGATATATATGAAATGTCTTCAATTATTTTCCAGACTGTGTTATGGGCAATTTTTATTCTTGTCTCTTCTGAAGTAATGCCTCCGGTTTCAATGAATTTGATGTAACATTCACACAACTTCTAGAATGCACCATGGAAGTCATATTGTATGATCGTCTCAATGACCTCTTTTATTCCTTATACTGCCTACAAAAGATAGCCTAAAAAAGTTGTACTGAAACTTAAGGAATAACCAAAAATTACATGTAACAAGTTCCGAACTGTAGGGAAGGTGAAGTTGATCTACATTTTGGTCAAATAATAATGAAAACGATGGAGCACCTCTGGCACAAACTTCGCATAAATGTTCGACATCATTAGGTCTTCACGAATGATTATGTATACAGTTTCTGACACTGATATCAAACTGTGCGAAACTGTCTTTATTGACAAACGACGGTCTTTATAAATGAAATTATTTATTTGGCCAACTATGTCTGGTAACCTTACTTTATTACTCCTCTCATAATTCTCATCATTAATTATCGACTTTCTTATATTTAGGAATATCTTAACCCACACAGAAATTGTTGATCGATTCATGAAAAATGGTCTAACATATGTCTGAAGCATTCAATACGTTACCGCGGCAATTTATCAAGTTTACCACAGATCTTTTCATTGTTCATTGTTTTTCTAAATGCCCTTACGTCAATATTGCATTTTTAATTAAACAGTTGTAACATTAAGCTTTAATAATTCCTGCTGTAGCTCTTCATTTTAACATAAAATCATAAAAATTCGTCTATTAAGATGAATTGCAATAACAAAAAGAATTTCAATTTAAACTGCCTGTACAAAATGTGAAACACTTTTTGAAGGCACCTTATATATATATACATATCTACTTTATCCATATATATATATATATATATATATATATATATATATATATATTCAATAATAATAATAAAAGCTTTATATATATATATATCTTTTATTATTATTATTATTATTTAGATTCTTCAAACTTTTTTACTAATCTTGCCTGTAATTTTCGAAATATTTAATTAAAAGTACCCCCCGTACTTTCTCCTTGTATAGTTTGTTTAACTCTGGAATGTTACTGTCGACCGTAAGAACCTTTCTGTTGTAATCGGGAATTTGCAAGAAATTTGGACCGATCAATTCATATAGCAAACAGGCTAACTTGTTCCATCATCCAGGACGGTCCAAAGTAATTTGTAACTGCATTTGAATGTCGAGGATTGAATATCTTACTTCGAGGAAAAATGTACCTTCACAATTGAATTTACCAGTAAGCTTTTGAGAATAAGAACAAACATATTAATGCATTGTTTTCATTCAATAACGTCACAACGATGCTGGCAGTTTCATTATATTCCATTCTCTTCTCCGCTAAAGGAACCGCCATATTTATCTAAACTTCTCTAACTCTAATGTGTTTTATTTTCATGTATGTATAAACTTTTCTCTGTAGTTAAAGTTGTTTTTTTTTAACACTGACTTTTGAGTTGTAAAATTTATTAACAGTGACTTTTGAATAGTAAAATTTATTAACAGTGACTTTTGAATAGTAAAATTTATTAACAGTGACTTTTGAATAGTAAAATTTATTAATAATGACTTTTGAATAGTAAAATTTATTAACAGTGACTTTTGAATAGTAAAATTTATTAACAGTGACTTTTGAATAGTAAAATTTATTAACAGTGACTTTGGAATAGTAAAATGTATTACTCGGATCTGAAATTCATGAATAAACATACTTCGACCAATATCTTCCAGAGAATTCTTTGCGCGAAAAAAATGCTTTTTATATGGTTCTTGCTTAATTTTGCAGACCACGTCACTGCACTGATTTTACTTTTTAAAACAAGTGAACGTTTTTGAAAATCTACCATTTTCTCAAGAAGTAATGCATTGTTTGTAAGCAATTTAAACATAATTTTAAATTATTAAGAATGCGATATTGTTGTTACGAGATGATGATGAAATTGGTTCTAAGTCTATCGCATTTCACCGAAAAGGGGAAAATAAAACCACCTCTAACAAACCTAGAGAAAACAGAAGGTGTCCCTACAGCGACAATCACAGTTCAACCTAAACATGTCTATTCACAGAAAACTCATCCATCCGGTCACTCACTGCATTAATTAAGTGCATAAAATGATTTCCCCTATGTGATCAGGAGATGGCATTAAGACACGCATTAAGCGGCTTTCGAAAAGCAGAGCAGCTTCTAAAATCCAATTAAGTTAAAGGTTATTAATTTATATCTTCCAGTAGTTTTATATGACCTCCGTCAAAGAACAGCCTACCCCCTTATTTGATAAAATCAGGAGTAAAACCCTTAAAATGTTTGGCCATGTGAAACGATCCATCACCGGTCTGTCCAAATTATACTTTGAGTTATAGAAGGAAAATAGGGCAGTAACCCAGTTACATAATACGACCGCGTATATATATATATATATATATATATATATATATATATATATATATATATATATATATATATATAGTCTTACTTAAAGGTTTGCATTATTATGAATCTACCTTCATTTGGAAATAAATCGGCTAAGGAAGAGCGTTTTTTTTTATTGCAAAAAATTATATTTATTTATTTTTTTGATTCATGAATAATTTTACCAACTGCACACGACGACGATTAAACTGACTAGAAGCCTTACTTATAAAAAACTAAAACCCCTTTAAACGTAATCTCATTTAACAATGGGGCAACTATACTAGCAGTATTTAATATCTGACAAGAAACAAAATAAATACACTATAATATAAGAAAATAAGATGATCGAAATAAAAAATAAAAATTAATCGCCCCGAGCCGTCCTGAACCCATCTTTACAAGCAAGTATGAAAAAATTATGAGTACACCCAGCCTCAAAGGAAAAAAAGGAAACAACATCAACAACAATCGCTCCTGACACAACAACAACAACAACAACAACAACAATCTCTCCTAGTGATAAAAGTGCTTCAGAAAGGTATGGCTGAACAACACGTCAGCTGAAAAAAAAAACACTAGACGAATGAAAAAGTTATCCAGAAAAATCAGAAAAGAATAACTCTGTCTGTCCTGTACAACCAGACGTGCTTGAATATATACATGTATGTGTGTATATACATGTGTGTGTATATATGTGTGTATATATATGTGTGTTTGTGCATATATATATATATGTGTGTGTGTATGTGTGTGGGTGTGGGTGCATTCTTATACGGAGTGAACCAAAAAAACAGAGGACATTCAATTGTTTTTCTGAGCATTTTACAGTCAACGGAGAAGAAAATGCCAAAGACCCTAGTTTTTCATGTGATTTTTTTTAATATAATAAACTAGTTATGACCAAAGTTTCATTTCATTGGGACAAAACACTAAGAAACTGGTCCTAATTAGAGTTGGGAACCGTTTTTTTTGGGGGGCCCCCCTATATATATATATATATATATATATATATATATATGTATATATGTATATATATAAATTTTAACATGACATATTCATATATATTAAATATAAAAAAAACATAAAATCGACTCAACTTTAAAATAAATAATCGAATTTTTCATTTGAAATTTACAATTAAAGAGAAGATACATTTTAAAGTTTTGAGACCAGGTCGTTTGTTTTAAAAAGAAAAGTTCAATAGTACAATACATTTACATGAATTCAATATTACCTGTTGAAATAATGTAAGAACCATAGTTTACATTGAAGCGTCCAAAAATAAAGATTATCATAAACGCCGAGTTCTCTCAATTAAAGGAAAGGTTTCAAAGACTTATTTTGAATAATCTCTTCTGGAAATTTCATGGAATTTTTATGTGTCACAATTTTTGTATATTTTATCCCAACGAGACGTATGCGTTAATAATAGCGTACCATTCCATATTACAATCGACGTAAAATACAAATGTGATTGAAGCGTTTGTGCAGCTGAATAATAAGTGACTTTTTGTATATTTTATCCCAACGAGACATCTGCGTTGATAATAGCTTACCATTCAATGTTTCAATCGACGTAAAATACACATGAATCTGTGATTAAAGCGTTTGTGCAGCTGAATATTAAGTGCCTTTTTACACCAATATTACGTTCAATTAGATGAGGTTTTACTTAACATGACATGATATATTAATATAAGCCATATTTTGAAGCCTATAATCCTATAATGGAATGAAAATAAAAGAGCTTGAATCAACTCATTCTTACAGAAAAATACTATGCTTATTATTAAAGTCGAACGTTTCCTCAATGTTGCTGATTTATTACTTAATCAAGGACGTACTGATGGGATGTATTATTCCACAAAATATATATTATCTCACTATAGTTTGTTTCATTCTTTTGTTTTTGTTCAGATAAATATATTGGGAGATCATGACACACTCTCTGAGCATGGATTACTCCGCCTGTACAAGAGTTAACAAGCTGTAATTGCTAAGTGGGTATCAGCTGATCCTCATATTCAAGCATTCAAGAGGTCAACCTCACTTGTGTTCTATTGTAACTTTGCAAATCAACTTGCTTCATGTTATAAGTCTCATTTTTTCTGATTAATTTATACCGTTGTATTTCCATATATTTTTACGTATATTTCTTTCCAATTCATTATTGTCTCTCTTTGTTTGAGATCATTCATTTCAAAGACACCAAATATTTATAATAAGACGTTTGATTTCAGTTCTTAGTATTGATTAGATAGCGCATTCATTTCTTCGAATTTTCGTTTATTACTCTCATGTGGTCCAAACAGAACAGTTGATGACAAAAATAGATGTTTTTCGGAGCTATGGACTTTAAAGAGCATAATAGTTAATAGATTAGACACATAAGCATTCCTTCAGAGTTTTCTCATGGAGGCAAGCACACTTTTTATTATAGAAAAAATTACTTTTGGTGAAATACGGAGAAATAAGCAAGATTATCAACATTAAAACTAAGTAAACAGGGACAAAATAAACCATTAACAATGTGTTTAAGTCTTACATATAATGTAAAGAAGATTAATATGCGATACTGTGGCAAATCTACTAGTTTTATAGTTTAACATTGCTTTCCAATTCTGCTTCCTATATATTCCTTTTACGTGATTTCACCCCCTTTAAAATTGTTCTCCATGTAATTCTAAATCACAGGCAATTATATCTTTAACATCCGGAGGGCGGGTTGTAAAAAAACGAAGATAATCACTTGAACGTAATAGAAAATATCAATTAAGTAGTCACAAGAAATATATTCTCATCCCATTCGATTTCGATGGCTTCTGGCACTTTTTCAATGAAGTTAGCTTTTCAAAGTATGCAGAAAGAAAATAGCAGAAAAAATATAAAAACTATTTTTAGAGTTATATTAAGTGGTATGTGAAGTTATTTGTTTTTTCTTTCACGTACTATATCGCTAAAGATTCTGCTTTCTCCGCAGAAATTTATGTGCACGATTCGTCTGATTGATAAAATCATATAATATGAAATGATGTATTGGATCTGTTATGTAATATTGTATGTGTAAGAAAATAAACCATGGTAAATATAGCACTATTTTATTTTGTTATATAATATAATTAATTCAATAATGAATAAATAATAAAAATAAGGATTAATATAGCCTAGGGCAAGGAAGACCACTGACATATTTATAAAAAAAGTAGGCTCTCTCTACCGTGCTAGAAAACTACTGACAGCTGAAAGTATCCTGTATCTCTATAAGGCCACCATTCGCCCATGTATGGAGTATTGTTGTCACATCTGGGCTGGTGCGTCTACTACTAGTTTCTCGCTCCTAGACAAGGTTAAAGAGTCGCCAATCTGATAGGCCTTGAACTGGCATCTAAGTTCAGCGTCTGTCCCATCGACGAAACGTTGCATCACTCTGCTTGTTCTACAAGTATTTTAATGATGAATGCTCTGACAAACTGCAGGCACTTATGCCTCCACGACGCAGACATCCTCAACAAACCCGACAAGCAGCTAAATCCCACCCCACACAGTAGAGGTCCCTAGATGTAAAAGATATTTCTACTCCAGTAGTTTCTTTCCCAGAACCGCTAGACCCTGGAATTCCATTCCAAGATCCTGCTTCCCTAACTGTACTGACATGCAGAAGTTCAAGTGCAACGTGAATAGACATCTTGCTGCCCAAATCCCTACATAGTGCCCCAGTACTTGCTGACCCTGATAGTAGCCCCCTACACCAAAGTGGCAATGTACCTTGTTTGGGGTGAAAACATAATTAAAAATAATATTGCTCTCTTACCTTTTAAAGATATGAGGATTTTTTGGAGAATAGCCCATGTAACTTGTTATCATATTTATTGAAGAACACGATGAGAAGATCAATGAAAGTAAGCTGCTAGTGAAGAAAATGGCAATGGTGTAAATTGGGTACAATTTGATTAAACAATTAATGTGTCTAACGCTTTAAAGCTTATATTAATTTTAATTTATTGCGGATTATTATTCTCATCTTTATTAGTTTTTGTTTCACGACGTTTCGGGCAACTATTCCTCTGACCTTCGCGACGGATAGAAACTTCGAATCTCCTAACTGCATTCTCAGCAATCACTGCCATCCGTAGTATTGTCGTCGTCATGTCACCACGTTTTGGATTTGGGTAGGATTGAAACCGCTGTCTTCATACAATGCCAGCGTCAGACAAGGCAAAACTATTTGCAAAGAACTTTGCAGCTAATTCTACCCTATGCGACGAAGGCCATCAACTCCCCATATTTCCTCCTATAACACAGAATAAGCAAGGTAACATACAAATATCCGTGCATGAGGTCGCCAAGCTAATAAAAAACCTACATTCCAGTAAAGCAATGGAATGATGGCATTCCAATTATATCGTTAAAAAAGCTTCAACCAGAACTTGCTCTCATACTTACTAAACTATTTAAGCGCTGCCTTAAGGAGTAGTGCTTTCCGACCCCCTGGAAGACCTCACCAGTTTGTCCTGTATTAAAGAATTCAGGTGATAAGTACTCTCCCTCTCAGTACGGTCCAATAAGTCTCCTGTGTGTTATGAGTAAGTTGCTTAAATCAATATTAAATAGGGAAATAATCAACCACATCAGCAGGAAAAACCTTCTTAGTGACACACAATATCGTTTCAGCTCTGCAAGATCTACCGCAGATGTGCTGACGGTTATATCCCACAGCATTAGTGAATCTCTTGACAAAGGCTTCCTTTCTAGGGCAATTGCTCTTGACATAGCTAACACCTTTGACAAGGTATCGCATAAGGGTCTACGTCACAAGATTTTCAGCTACGTTACAACTGGAAATGTTTTCTCAATCATTAAATCATTTCAATCCTATAGGCTCATAATAGTACTGGTAGATGGGCAAAAATCAGAGTCCTGCAGTATTAATGCTGGAGTACCTAAAGGGGCAATCCTGGGCCCACCTCTCTTCCTGATCTACATCAATGACCTCCCTAAACACATACTTAAATCATTCGTTGACATCTATGCTGATGACACGACCATGTACGGCAACACATCAAAAGCTGTAAATGACAAATTTCTCTCTGATTCTCTCTCCTCTTATCTCGAGCGCGTGGTTCACTGGGGGAAGATGTGGCTTGTTACCTTTAATGCATCCAAAACCAAACTCCTATCCTTACATCATCAACGCTCTGATCCCCAGCTGGCATCAATTGTGATGGATGGCTCTGGTCTGGGTGAGGTCCCGTGTTTTGACAAGCTTCTGGGTTTGACCTTTACTCTGGATCTGAAATGGAACACATACATCATGTCTGTTACCAAGGTCGCTGGAAAGATGGTTGGGTCCTTCTACATCTCCAGAAGATATCTCACTACTGATAGAATTCTCTATCTATATAAAAGCCAAGTACGTCCAAGGATGGAATACTGTTGCCATATCTGGGCAGGAGCTGCCAAAAACAGCCTTTCATGCCTTGACAGAGTACAAAATAGACTTCGTGGCTTAGTGGGGGATGCCTTTTCTCTACCATACAACTTCTCTCCCACAGAAGAGACGTTGCGAGCCTATCCTTGTTTTATCGTTATTTTCATTGCAGGTGCTCGTCTGAACTCCAATCCCTGGTCACCCCCTCGCCAATCTTTCACGAAAAACACCCGTCCAGCTTAATCCACTGTGAAAAATTTCCCCCACTCTATATGTGTGCCTAAATCAAAACGCGGATTCCATGAACAAAGCTTCTTTCTTAGAAGTGCACGCCTGTGGAACTCTGTTCCGTCTGCCTTCTTCCCTCCGGACTACAACTTGGATGTCTTCAAGTCCAATGTTAACAAATTCCTAATGAACCGCCCCCCCTTATTAAACACTTCATCAAATGTCCACAGTAACGGAATGTACTTGCAAAACCCTTATCCCTGAGTGGCTTCCGGGGCTTGATAAGTGGTGATCACTGTGTAAAAAAAAATGCTCATTTGGAACTGTAGAGATTTAATTTTTCTATCAACTGCGCCAGGTTGGATTTTTTGATCTTATAAATCAACGTTTAATATTTGATCTTCCATGGCCGGGTCCGTACCGAATTGTGTGTGGTTATATATATATATATATATATATATATATATATATATATATATATATATATATATATATATATATATATATATATATATATATATGTGTGTGTGTGTGTGTGTGTGTGTATATATATATATATATTATTTTAATTGGAATTCATTATTTAGATGAGTTTTATTTATATTATTTTTTATTTATTGCGGACTATTATTCTCATCTGTATTAGTTGTTACGTTAAAACTTATTTAAACAAATTTGAGACTTAAAATTTCGATTAATATTTAAATATGCAATACATATATATATATATATATATATATATATATATATATATATATATATATATATATATATACACACACAATTCTTTCTCATCAAATAAAGTTGTTTAGATATGTGCTGTTTTATTCATCTTACAGTTAGGGACTTTTATGGATAGTACACATATGAGACAATAGTACCTTTGGAAATAATCTCCTCCTCCTCCTCCTCAACTGCACTCGTTATACCATTCGGACAACCTCTGGAAGGCCCCATGGAATTCCTCCTGTGTAGGCGTTACAATCACTCTCGCCACACACTCCTTCATTCCTTTTATTGTCTAATAACGACAATTTCCAAAGTTTTTTTTTTTTAACTTAGGGTATAACCAAAATCACAGTAAGTGTGATGGACTGTCTATTATATATATATATTGAGTTGTGGACTGGTGCATTTACGCAAATCATGCAAATCCTCATTTCCTCGCATATAATTGTGTGACATCGAACTGTGGATTTAGTGTCACTATATATATCCAATAGTACTTATCACTGAAATTCATTATATATACTGCTTGATTCTTTAATACTCTCGACCAACTAACAATCATTCACATACTATCTTCCTTCCTTGAATCTCTTATGCCACTCAGAAACTCATGATCGATTCATGCAAATGTTTCAAAAGTAGCCTGAAACTTTCATTGTGTTTTTGTGTTTTTTTTCAAATGTGCATTCACGTACATATGGCATTTTTGTAATTAACTAGCTGTGACATAGGTTTCATTACAATTCCTGTTGTAGGTGTCTCTTTGAAATTAAAATCATAAAAATTGGTCTGTTTTCTTATAAGATGTATAGCAATAACATACCCAATTTTTAAGTCTACCGAAAATTTAAAAGCCTGTACAAATGTCTGGAAAAGGTATCAAGGCGTTTTGAGAGAATTGTCGTTTCGCTATTTATGAACATTTTTGTCAGAAAAAAAATTGCATATATATATATATATATATATATATATATATATATATATATATATATATATGCGTGGGCGTGTACTTGTATACATTTATATATATATATATATATATATATATATATATATATATATATATATATATATATATATATATATATATATATATATATATATATGTATATATATAAATTCCGCTTGATATTTTCTAGTTTTCTCCTGGATAAATTTTTAATTCAGTAAAAGTGGCATGTTTTAACTAATTTATATACACGAAAGATGCATGCGGGTCTCCACGGTAAGAAAGCGCTGATTTGCAATATATTTAGAATAATTCATGTATCTAGGTGTACTTAAGTCGAAATCCGTAAAACAATTATTATTTATTCATCTTATAATGGATTCCTGTTAAAACATTAAGAGATATTCCAGAAGCAGTTCTTATTACTTATAATTCCTTATCGGCAAGCAGCGGATTACAAAGTAAACCTGATAGACCTACAGGTAGTGAATAAAAGGTAGTAAATCAAAAACTCCATAAGAATATTTTGTTGTATTGTTTTTTCTACTTCTTACACGCATTGCAATATTAATTTTTAATATATTTCTAGATTTATCTAATTTATAAACTCATTACTCCATATGTTCCTCGATGTTTTATATCGAGTGCATTTCCTGCAAGACAAAAAGTCGCAGAGAAGTGTTACTCACGTTAAATAAATTGATTCTTGACAGTCGTTTTGCGGTTTATTAACCGGTAAGCATAATTACTAACGAATAAATATTAAAGCGGTATTATAACTTTACATGCAAATCTGTATATATATATATATATATATATATATATATATATATATATATATATGTGTGTGTGTGTGTGTGTGTGTATATATATAAGTGAACATGTCTGTGTGTCTGTTTGTGTGCCTGTAAGTCTGCCTGTATGTATGTGTATATTTCCCTACGTAATAACTGTCAAGTTTTAGTCTACAGACTCGAAATTTGATATACAGGGTACTGAGATAAGGGAAAATCTTTATAATCAATTTCAGCGAGAAATTTGCTGTTAAGGGGTCAAAGTTCAACTATTTGACCTTTGAGAACTCTACCAAACTCCTTCGATAATTTTGGGTCTAAACACTTGAAATTTTAGATATGGGTTTGTTGGTCATTGATCTAACTTTATACATTTATTTTAGTCCAAAACAATAAATGTTAAGGGGTCATAATTGGGATCAAAGTTTTAAAAAATTGACCTCTGCGCCCTATACCAAATTACTCAGACAATTTCTGGTCTAAACATTTAAAATGTTACATCAAGGGTATTCAGAGATAGGGCAAGCTTTTTCATCTGTTTGGGTCGAAATGTTATAGTTGCCAACATATAAATGTATGTGTGTATGTATGTTTACATGTCTGCCTAACATTTCCGACAGCGGCGAAGTCTATTACCAAGATTGGTATCGTTTTTAAAATGGCCCGTTCAGACGACAAATATCGAAAAATTGGCTAAAAAAATTAATATCTTCATCTTCAACTGGGTATTTCTACAGGGGAGTGGCTTTTTTCGCCGATATTTTTTGAAAATAATCCTATCTTTTCCATTGTATGTATTGAAACCTACGTCACTTCTGGTTTGGCGATGGTCGTAACAGCAAAAACGTCAGATTTTCCCCCGTTGTTTTCCGCCTTCGTTGTACAGGTCCGTCGCTGCCTTCCTACTACCAATTATTTTTGCTCAGCATACACCTCAAAACACCCGGGCAACGCCGGGCTAGAAATGCTAGTATATATATATATATATATATATATATATATATATATATATATATATATATATTGTGTACAGAAATTTTTGTTGAGACATATCATTGGTACCGTCGGTTTCAAGCCCGATATTAAGGCCCGATTAAAATATCCTTATCAAGCTCTCTTCAGCCAATTTTGTCTATCGTATAACCGGAAGTGTGAAGTATATATACCTCGCGAATTCACGTTTAAATCTCGTTTTGTTAAATCCCCCCCTTTTTTATCGGATGATGTAATAACTAATTTTAAACTTTGTAATTATTTAAATTTAAGATCTAATTCCTTATATAAATCGATTTTAATTTGAATCCAAATTAATTTTAAAATCTCTTTTCTTATGTATAAAAAGCTTTAAAATCTGTATTGGTATCGGTTAAAAAATTTAAAATTCGTTTAATTATATTGAATTACGTTTAAAAATTTCCAAAAATACGTTTAAAGTTTAAAAAAATATTTTTAATTATATCGAATCATGTTTAAACATTTCGAAATACGTTTAAAAATTATTTTTTTAATTCCAAATCTTTCAAGGTTTGAGGAAGTGAGTATTTATCTATCCTAAGTGATTTCCCTAGTTTATTAACATTATTATATTTTTCTATAGTTTTAAATTCGAAATAGATTATAAATTACATCGATAAAATATAATTAAATTTTTTTCTTATAAAATACATTAATTTAAACTCTATAATTTAATTGCGATTAAAATCCAAGTTTACCGACTAATCATTTTTGTATTTACAATTTTTTTCCTTATTACACACACACACACACACACACACCCACACACACACATATATATATATATATATATATATATATATATATATATATATATATATATAAAACAACATCTAAGTGTTGTTCTTTTCATTGATCCAATTTATTAGGAGCCCCTTCCTTCTATGTATGCACCTTTTCAAAGCTTCACTCCTCACATTTAAACATTTAATTTTTGGGTCATTAATGGCCCGGAGAATGTAGTATTTCTCTGCGTTACAGCATGATCATTGACTTAATTCCGGGATGTATGCTGGTTTATGCTCTATTTTTCTCCATTTTATGGAAAAGGGTGTATGTTTTCTTTAAGCTCCCACACGCGGGCTGCTAATGCTGTATTACTCCTTGTTTTAGCTCTAAAAGATATATATATATATATATATATATATATATATAGATTTATGTTACAATATTTATATATATATATATATGAATGTGTGTGTGCATAAATTATTTTTATATTATATATATGCATATATATATTTATATATTTATATATTCATATATTTTTATTTCAGAATTTTATTTCAATTTGGATCAGTAAAAATCTTTAATTTTGTAACAAATAATTATTATTTAGAACAAGTACACGATATTTATTTTTTTTTCTTTATCCATGGATTTTCAATGCATGGCTAATTCTTTCAGAGAAATATGTTTAGCAAAATAATCATTATCGATAAACATAATTTTGCATACATAAGGATGTTGCCTATTATTGCACGATGGCACATCTCCCAATGTAGGTAACCCAACAAAACAATAAAATAACCAAGGTTCTTCTGAAAATATTTAAATCTTAGAAAAGCATACGGCTAGTTTGATTAATACCAATACACAAAGAAATTCCAAACATATAGTTTCTAGAATAACTGACAATCAACCGACCAGTATATATCTTTTTTTTTACAAGGTGGTCACCACTAATCAAGATACAGAAGCCACTCAGGGATAAGGGGTATTGCATGTACAGTACGTTAGTGTGGAGAATTAATAACGTGTCTATTTAAGGGGGCGGTTCATCAGGAATTTGTTTACGCTGGACTTGAAGACATCCAGGTTTTAATCAGGTGGGAAGCAGGCAGACGGAACAGAAAGAAAGAAGCTTTTTTCATGGATTTTTTTTTATTTAGGCACAGATAAAGAGTGGGGATTTTTTTTTCTAGAAGTACAATCTATAATAAACAGGAATTAGTTTCACAATACAAACACAACAGAAAATTTAAATACAGTAAGTTGGAATTTACATAACAAACTTCGCATAAGACCGTAACATAAACTCCCCTATAATTATATATATATGTATATATGTATATATATATATATATATATATATATATATATATATATATATATGTATATATATATATATATATATATATGTGGGGGGTGCATGAATTAATACATTCAAAATATTTAATTTGGTCTTTGTATCTATATGTAATTTCTTGTGTTCATTTAGAATTTTGCTATCTGACAGATTTGTAATTTTTCAATTGTAAAATGTTGTTCTCTCAATTTCACTTACTACATCGTCTCGTCCCATGTGTAAACTTTTTACTCGCTAGTTTATTTTATTATTTATAATTATAAGTATTTTATATGTTTCTAATCCGCATCTTATTGCACTTTAACCAATTCCTCTTAAACACTAAAATTATAAGTTAAACACTCATATTCATTTATATCTTACACTATCTCGACTCCCCCACTAAACTAACTCATAATTTTACATTTACTCAGAGCTTTATTGTTTTAGACGTTTTATCTTGTTTCCACAATCTTAATTGAACTAACAACTGGATTTACTTAACTTCAATATATTTTCTTAATCTTTCTACAATGTCCTTTCTTTTACATTTAACGTATATTGTGACATAATCCCATAAAATGTTGCATTCACCCTATAATTAAATCTAAATATATCACCAACGAGAATCTTAAGGAGACCAATATTATCAGCATCTTTTAATATATAATTACACCCCCATATATATATATATATATATATATATATATATATATATATATATGTGTGTGTGTGTATAAAATTCTGTTAACTACAAACTATATATTTTTCACTTAGATGGGCAAACATACTAGTGATACTTTCTGCATGGAAACTAAAATCTGAAGTTCGTATCTAAAATTCAATTCTACCCTCACTCATTATACTATATTTTTCCAATATATTTATTAATCAACAATCATATTAAATCCTCATTTAACTCTAGTATATAATAACCTTAAAAACATTGCACTTACTGATATATACCTGCTAGACCCTTCACTTATAAAGTTTAATAATTCTATTTTCCAATGTTTGTGTTACTTTAGGGATTCGAACTTTAAAGCATATTCTAACTACATTTTATACTAATACAATTAACTCTAACTACCAACTCGTTTTTTAAATAAGACGCATTACACCCTCTCTTTGTACTGACCGGTAGATCTTGCCAACCTAGAAATAGGAAAACAAAATGTCAAGCCTGTACAACTCACCTTATACGTCTTGGAACCAAACGGGGGAGGGAGGCCCCCTAAGTCCTGATCGACAACTTCCCTAGAGCTGATCGATCAAGTCACCGATTTACAAAGCTTAACTGCTATAAGGAGTAGGGATATTCCGCATGTCGCCCGACTTACATAGTCTGTTTTGCCTATTAGCAAGGAGCAGTGGCGGGATCATAGAGACTTATTAAAGACGCTGAATGCGTTGTTTGCTGCCTGACAAATGTAATAAATGCTGTTCCTCAAACCTGCCTCATTCCCTTTTTACCTTAATCTGGGATTCTTAGTGTTCTGGGGTAACTGACACCCCTATCCCTGTCTTAACATGGACTCTCCCAATGCTGTGAAAGTCAGCCATTTTGGACTCTCTGATCAGAGATTCCATGCCAGCCTAATCGTTAACATGACTTTACAGACTCTCCTGTTTGATATTGTGAACCCCTAAAATAAGGCCACAACACTTAGGTTGTTTGTATGCCATATATGCTAACATAATTGGCTTGGGCCACATTTCCGCGACTAGTTTGGGCTTACGGGTTTGGTAGATTGTCTGGATGCTATATTCCGACTGACAGTACAAGAGCACTAACACTTAGAGTGTTTACAGATTAAGCTCTATCATCGGGTGCATAATAACCGAACGATTATAGTACCATATCTTTCATAGAAAGGGACTAGCATTCATTTCAAGTAGGGCATTCCCGAAGCCACTCTCCTGAGAAAGAGTCGGCTGATAGTGTATTTGTTTTGCATAGTTTGTGGCAATGCATATCTACTATTCCTAGAACCGCGCATCCTAAACTTAAATAAATTATGAAAAATGACAGCTAAATTCTAAATAACGATGAAACCAGACGCACACTTAAATAATGTTTCGCCTCCTTCTTTGAGGTTTGCATTTTCAAATATCTGTGGACTTAGAACTAACAGCGCTATACATGGAAGTGTATCTGGTAGCATTACGCCTAATGTATCTATACCCTATTCCTTGATTCAGAAAGTAACGTTCCCGACCCATCTCCTAGATCGCCAGGTCAGGCAAGCCTAAATTCTTGAACTATTTCCGAACGGAATACCTTATGATTAAGTAACACCTGTCTACTGTGATAATTATATACATCACCATAAACTCTCGACTCCCAGACCTTGCCCTTCTGGTACGGGCTTAAACTTCTGAATCCAAGGCAAAAGCACAGGTTAATTTCACATTGGCATGCGTGTTCTAGTCTTTTACTCGTATTGCATTTTCTCCACGTTTTTTTTCATAGTCCCCCCACTGCCAATTCACATTGCGCAGCGGCTTTTTCATTTGCAAACATGTGATGCTAACACCTTTCCGACAAGTCGAAACACCATTTTTTAGATACAAATTTAAAGTTTGTAAAAATTGATCTCACGTAAATCTGCCCGCCATTCACCAATTTATAAACGTGTAGATAGGCACACGTACACAAATATAGACAAACGATCTCCTCTCACACACACACAGACACACATATATATATATATATATATATATATATATATATATATATATATATATATATAGAGAGAGAGAGAGAGAGAGAAATGGCAGTTAAACATTTGCATATATACACACATATATATATATATATATATATATATATAGAGAGAGAGAGAGAGAGAGAGAGACAGAGACAGAGGGATAGCGAGAGTGAGATATAGATAGATAAATATATAGATAGATAGATATGTGTGTATGTTATATAGCTATTACTCCCCATATATATGATTGTGTGCGTGTTCGTGTGTTTGTGTGCCTTCATGTCTGTGTAAATATATATATATATATATATATATATATATAATAAATTACAAAATTTTATATTCTAAAATTCATGACGTTGATCATCTTAAAATTTATTCCTTTAAATCAGTCGATTTATACAATTCTTGACAAAATATCAAATCACATTTCAATTCAGATTGATTGTTGCTATTTGTTCTAATGAGTTTAGGGTATAATAAATTAACTGATTGATATAAAAATTAATTGGAATATTATTTTTTGTCATTTATTCTATATGTTGCTCTGTAATCACATTGAGATCCTTATATAAGGATTGATATATAATAAGAAAATATATTTCTACAGAAATATATATATATATATATATATATATATATATATATATATATATATATAGTAATTTATAAAATATATATGGTGATTAAGCTACACTGAATATTCTGCGTTTCATCCACTATAGGATTCGTCAGGCTTATGCGCGAATTGTGTGGTTGCTTCTTGTTTTTATATATGTTGAGGATTTCTAGTTGGCCAATAAGCTTTCTAGTATCCACCGCGCCCCTTCCTATCAGCCAATGGGCATGCCTTTTATCAAACAAAGGATCTGTTTTAGAACTAGGTTAGTGTTTTTAGGTAGACGTTCTCCTTTTTTTTACATATAAATATACCTATGTATACACACATACATGCACATATATATATATAAATATATATATACATATATGTGTGTGATCGTTTATGCATGTTCCTGTTTATTTAATTTATTTATTTGTTTGTTTTCTATTGTTATTGTTAGTTTTAAAGCTATTTTGTATCGCTATAAGTAAGTTTTATTTTGTGAACACGTAAACAATTAAACGTAAACAATGAAAACGTAAACAAAAGAATAATCATATGGTTTTAAAACCCTTAAAAATGCGAAAATAGTAGACCTTTTGATAAACTTTGAAAATGATCTTTTAAACGTAATTAAAAACCTAGAATTCCACAATCAAGCTTACAATTTTCAACAGAAACTACACAAAATCGTTAGAAACA
Organism: Euprymna scolopes; assembly: GCF_053919585.1. NCBI lineage: Eukaryota > Metazoa > Mollusca > Cephalopoda > Sepiida > Sepiolidae > Euprymna > Euprymna scolopes. The sequence continues at coordinate 3,860,733 of NC_136500.1, read as the reverse complement.
TAAACAACTCTATTAAAATCTTTGTAAAAGCAGATAAAACAAGAATCTTTTATAAAATAGATAAGCAAGAAACTAATCACAGAAAACATTACAAAAATCTACAAAAAACTAGACAAAAACAAATGCGATTACATAGATATAATAAATACTGAAAGTAAACAAATTAGCGATAAACTAAACCTTAGCAATAAAGTTGGAAAATTGAAATCTAGAGAGGCACACATTCTGCTTAAAGACCACAAATGGGACTTCCTTAATAATAATCCCGGCACCCGCTTGATAAACCCAATAAAACCAGAAATAGGTAGAATTAGCAAAACTATACTTTCTAGAGTAAACAAACAAATAAAACAGGACCTAGAACTAAACCAGTGGGCAAATACTACCGAAGCAATCACCTGGTTTAAAAATATAGAAAACAAAGATAAATGCACGTTCATACAGTTTGACATCATAGACTTTTATCCCTCGATATCCAAATAACTTTTTAACATTGCCCTAGAATTTGCCGAGGCATACATTGATATATCCTCACAAGAAATCAACATCATTAAAAAATGTAGAAAAGCAGTTCTAATAAATAACAATAACCAATGGATAAAAACTAAAATGAAAAATTCATTCGATTTGGCGATGGGTGCCAGAGACTCTGCTGAGGCATCAGATCTTGCGGGATTAATCATTCTATATACCCTCTCAAGCATATTCGATACTACAGATATCGGCCTATATAGAGATGACGGACTAGCTTTAATAAAAAAAAACTCCAACAAAGTCGAGGAAGAAAACTTTAAGAAAATCATGCCAAAGAAATGAAAAAATTAAGGCCTAAAAGCGGACGTATCAGCTAACATAAAAATAACAAACTTTCTGGACGTCACGTTAAACTAAGATAAAAACACATATGAACCATACTTAAAAGATAACTCTACTCCAATTTACGTAAACCCTAAGTCCAACCACCCACCATAATTATAAAACATATTCCTAACTCGATCGTAAGTAGACTCAATAATAACTCAAGCGATGAAAATGCATTTAATAGGCCAACCAATATTTAGGAAACATCCTTAAAAAATAGTGGATAAAAAAAATCGATATGAAATATAAGCAACAAAACACCAACAACTATAATAAAATTAAAAATAGAAGAAAAAGAACTATAATTTGGTATACGGTCCCATACAATCAAATGTTAAAAAAAAAACTTGGCAAGAAATTTCTAGATCTTATTGAAAAACACTTTCCCGCAACCAACCCTTTACAAAAAATCTTCAATACAAATACCTTGAAGTTTTCTTATAGTTGTTGCGAAAATTTAGAGATGATAATTAAGGCACATAATCACAAAATACTTAATAAAAACAATGTAAACAACAGCAAAATAAACAATAAAAAAGTAGACACCATGAAAGAAATATAACCAACACGAACAGAAATAATAATAATAATAATAATAATAATAATAATAATAATAATAATAATAATAATAATAATAATAATAATTATAATAATAATAATAATTATAATAATAATAATAATAACCAACCAACCTCGGACAAGAACAACCATACCATAAATAAAAATACTAATAACGAACAAGATAAATGGAATTGTAGACACCGCACACTTTGCCCAGTCCAACATAAATGTCTAACAAAAAGCGTAGTTTATCAAGCAACAATATTTGCGAAAGAAACTCCGAATAACAATAAATATTACATAGGCATGACTTCCATAGATTTCCATACTCGATACTATGACCACAAAAGCGCATTCAAAAATAAAAAAACACCGTATAAAAACAACACTAGCGAATAAATAGAAGCGGACATTCGCCGGTAGTCGAATGGACAATAATGAGACAAGCTACCACATGCAGACATTTAGACGACCCATGTAAATTATGCCTGCATGAAAAATTTCTATCCTGTACTTTAAAGAACCTCAAAATCTATTAAACTGTAGGAGGGAAATAACAAACAACTGTGTTCACAAAATAAAAACTTACTCTAGGATAGCGATACAAAATAGCTTTAAAACTTACAATAACAATAGAAAACAAACAAATAAATAAGTTAAACAAACATGAATATACATAAACGATCACACACATATATGTATATATAAATATATATATATGTATATATATGTGCATGTATGTGTGTATACATAGGTATATTTATATGTATAAAAAAGGAGAACATCTACCTAAAACCACTAACCTAGTTCTAAAACAGATCCTTTGTTTGATAAAAGGCATGCCCATTGGCTGATAGGAAGGGGCGTGGTGGATACTAGAAAGCTTATTGGCCAACTAGAAATCCTCAATATATACAAAAACAAGAAGCAACCACAGAATGCGCGCATAAGCCTGACGAATCCTATAGGTGGATGAAACGCAGAATATTCAGTGTAGCTTGATCGCCATATATATTTTATAAATTACTAACTAGCTCTACCTACGTATTGAGCACTTTTGAAGTAAATACTTAAAGTTTTCGCATAAATCTATACTTTCGTATATTAAATTTATGTGAATAAATGAAGTAGTTATATATATATATATATATATATATATATATATGAAAATATATATGGTATGTATTTATATGCATACAATAAAAGTGGATATATATACTTTATATATAACTCAAATAAAATTCAGTAAGTTAATTTAATGTAATTTTATATAGATTTAATTATCATAAAAACAAATACTCGTTTATGGAATTGTAAATATCTGACCGCAAGAATTTACAATCTAAGGTTATGTTATCATTAAAAGACTTGTATAGGTCCTTCGTAAACCATTATTAGATTACATTGATTGAGATAGAATTAGGTTTAAAATTATATATATATATATATATATATATATATATATATATATCGCATATGTTTAATCAATAACTTTAAATCCTTTTCTTTTATTAAAAATAAACAATCTGAAAAGTTAATATGACCATAGATAACATGATATTGAATGCGTTTTTGTTTAATTTCTTATCAACAACCAACGTTATCCTAATAAAGATATAACCTTATAACGCTAGTTTATACATTACGCACAATAAATATTTGTTAAATTTATTATTATTATTGTATATATATATATATATATATATATATATGTATATATATATATATATATATGTATATATATATTCAGGCAAATATTATTAAAAACAAAAGAGATGCTTAATGATTCTTTTTTTTCATTTTTCGATCGTTCGTAAGATTTTTTTAACTTCAAGATGGAAGGTATTTACACATGTTCAATGGTCCACACGAGCGCTTTCGATTCTTTCTTTATCATCAGGTGGATGAAATAAAAATAGTGGAGAAAATGCAGTACGAGGCAAAGACTAGAACACGCATATATATGTATGTATATATATATATATATATATGTGTATATATATGTATATATATATATAGAGAGAGAGAGAGAGATAATCTTATCAAGGCTAAAAGTGTTTTACAACAAAATAATGTAAAAGCGTAAATAAGGCCTCGTGTGAGACTTAATTCCAATGTGGTAAAACACACAATGCTGAATTTTCCACAGAAGTAAATGTTATTTGATTTTCTTGTTATGCATAATTATTTATAAGCAAAAATATACCTGCTCTTTCTGAGCAGAATCCATATTAAAAGTTTCGATATTGATATAAGAAAAAAAAAATTGTTTCCGCGTACCGAAACAGATCTTACAAAATGTGAAAAAATATGGAAATGCCGAAAAACTATTGTCAGAAATATACAACTTTTGAACTTAAAATGTAAAATACTCGTACACGAGTGCGTGCGCATGTGTATGTATGTGTGTATATGTATGTGTATCTGTCTATATTCACTTCTTTTAATATTTTGTAAATTTATATGGTTTCGTTTACATCCCCTCAATGATATTGTTTATCTTATGATTATTTGCTTTTAAGTGAAACATATATCATACTTCAAAATACTTTTTTCGGCCACTTACCCACTTATCACACGTTTAAATTAAATGACAACATCATATACTTTTAATTGTGCACAATATTTTATATGATTATTCTCTCTAAATGCTTTGTAATATCTTCATTGAAAACTGTATCTGAAATTGTTGCAACATGGTTGCTCGTTTTATTTACTACATCTAAAAGAAATCAGTATAACAATTTATAAAATAGATGTTTTCACTTGAATCATGTTAAATAATATGAGCGGATTTATATTTTCAATATTAAAAAATAGAAAAAATGGGCACTCGTTTTTCTAAGAAAGAATGCGTATAGAATCTCAGAAGTAAGGGCACACTAATCCTGATTCAAGCGTTATGAATAAGTCAATTGCCAACTAAAAATTCAATATCTTTTCTTCTGTGCTTAATCTTACTATACGAATATTATCCAAAGTAGTAAAATATATTTGGTATGTAGTTTTTGCCCATTCACATTGCATTTGGTTTGCAACTGTATTGTCGTTGAATAATTAAGATATAGGATTCGGTTACGCTGGAAACCGCTTGAACAACAACTAAACGGCAGCTATATAGTTAAGAAAAATAGAAATATATAAACATCATGATTTCATTTAAATATATTTTCTCCGTTTTTATAAGATTAATTAACTTTTAATTAATGCTTATTTTGAACGTTTTAATGTATTTAATTTTTTGCGATAATAAATTCTTCCTTCACATATAATTTCCCTCGTAACTTTTGTTTCAAGCTGTTCTCCACTAAACCAGCTCTTACTTTATCTGCATATTTCAACTAAGCCAGAGGGGCATGTTTAAAGATTTATTCTTTGAAGATATGCTTGAAAATCACTTAAACCCACTTACAAAAATCAAAAAAAAGAAGTTGAAAACAATTCTATTCTCCTCGCGGCTTAAGATCGAAACACATCAGTAAATGAAAAATGTTTTGTAAAATATGAAACATCATCTTATCAGCGATTCATTTATTATCGAGTTTACTTTAACCCTTGCATGATGTGGTCTATTTCTTTGAGGAAGTGAGAATTATAAATGCCCGCCCGTTTTCTATATAATTATGTCTGACTCCGTGTATATATATATATATATATATATATATATATATATATATATATATATATATATATATATGTGTGTGTATATATATATATATATATATATATATATATATATATGTATTATCCTACCGATCGACACGACTATTATCCAAATAATATTTATATTTCTGATACCAGAATTAATAGTACATTAAATGCACCAATTTCCGGAGTTTTCAAAATATAACCTCATGGAGCCCTATTTGGCGGAAAGCTATATTCGGAAAATCCCGGCACTATCTTTTCGTAACAGGTCTGTTACAAAAATGTAACCAAATATGATTAATTTTTAATGTGAAAATCTGAGAAAAAGTTAAATAAAAGGCTAATTACATGTTTATATGTGCATAAGAGCATCTGATTAAATTAAAAATAAAATAGTATTTATTTACATTCTAGTATATTCCTTTAAAAGTTCAATAAAAGTCAGTATTTATCGGGAAAATAATCTTCTGATTAAGAATTTCGTTGTTAATGGTTCTGTTGAGGCAGATATCTTTCTCGCTAAAAATATTAGGTATTTATATAGAGATGAATATATATATATATATATATATATATATATATATATATATACATATATATATATATGATGAAAATAATGGAAATAGTATTCCGACAAAATAGAGAAATAAAAAAGGAACAAACCGTATTATGTGTTCACCAACGTTTCGTATTTATTTCGAGACTTCCTCTGGGTGAATGAGATTAAGAAACCAAAAAATATACCAGTACAAAATATTTGAAAAAGTTTCACGTGCACAGTGTGACGCAGTTCTATTTAAGAGAAAGGGAAAAATTGATGTTGGAAATTCAAAAAGGAAGGGGGTCTGGCGCTGTTAAAGAGAAAGAAATTTTAGTGACGTCATATAGTCGTTAATTTAATTTTAAAACTGTGAACGCAAGTTTATATTCTTATTGGGAAAAAGATATATCTGTTGAAATTTAAATATAAGTTTGTAACAGGAATGAAATGAGTGTTTTTTTATGTAATTTATTGATTGAGATTATGTGTTAATTATTACAGGGGGTGAATGAATGGTGTGAGAAAGTTAACCTGTGTCCACAGTTAAATTTGAAATTTCAAGCACTATTAAACAACGTGGAGGTTTCTATAACATAGCGCCATTAATAAGTAAACTGTTATTAAAAGAACATTATTTTATCAATATTCAAATTTTATTTTTAGCTGCAATATTTTAAGTCTAAAAAATTCTTATTTTTTACTTTACTAGAATATCTTGTTTTTTACTCTTCCAGGTTGAATTTCTTGTCCTTTACTTTTCCCGGTTTAATAAAATCTTAAGGATATTACTTTTCATGCGCGCATTTTTCCATATAATCCATGATTTTTCCAGGCATTGCTATTGGATTAATATATAAATTTATAATATTTATTAATGATTGTCAAAAAAAATTAGCTCTCAAACGCACATTTATTCAATATTTATCATTCACTCACAGTAGTTCCGAGCCAGGGTCTCTACCGAGACTGCGGTTCATGAATTCGTGATCTGTATAGAGAGTAAACTAACAAAAAAGAAGATGGCACCCGGTGTGTTTTTAGATATCGTTGGAGCTTTTGACAACATACCCTTCAGTAGTATGTTCAAGTCGCTACGAGAACTCAATGTGCCACCAGAACTCATCCGATGGATTGAGTATATGGTGAGGCACAGAACAGTTCAAGTAGAACTACTGAGGGCAACTGTTAAAAGGGAAGTAATTAAATGAAACCCCCAAAGTGGGATTTTATCACCTTTACTATGGAACTGTATGCTGAATCCTCTTTTAAAGGAGTTAAAAATAGGAATATTTATGCCCAGGCTGATGCTGATGATATGGCAGTGCTGGTCGCGGGTTCAAAAGCATCATTGGTCAGACGCATTGCCAAAATGGGACTACATTTTTCATCAAATGTGATGACGAAAAATTTGAGTTTATTCCAAGAATACGTATATCATAGAATTCACTAATATTTTTAATCGATAAATTCACCATTTTTTGCTATAAAATCATAAGGAGAGTTAAAAAAAAAATAGTTATTAAAAAAAATGTTCGTTTTTTTTTTAATTATAAAAAAAAAACGATACGCGGGATTGAACCTAAAATCTTTCCACCAAACCCCGGTACTCTAACCGTTACGGTAACATGTCATATTGGAAAAATCTCAGTAAAAAATATTTATATACAAAAAAAGTTATGAAAAATAAAAAAAAGCGTTAGTCACTTATGTACTTACTCTCCTGTTTGTGAACCAACATATTTTGTTGTAACTTTTTTTCTACTGAACCAATTTTCGAAATTTTTCTTTCAAAATATAGCTAATGAGGTGTTCTATCCAACTATATTACCTGTTTGAAATTTGGTTGCGAACGGAATTAGTGGTGGGGGTTTCAATGTGTCTCGATTCATTACATTTCGGACTTAAGCATATATTCAACCACTAACGTGGTTGAATGATATATATATATATATATATATATATGTGTGTGTGTGTGTATGGGGTATGTTTAGGAAGCATTTTCTCATTTAGACAAATATTATTGAATAGCACGGAATTATTCTGTTTTACAATTTTCCTTTTTATCTTTTCCCATCTTAGAATAGTCCTGTTGTGTTCTTCTCCAAATTGTATATGTTGGATCCATAATAGGGAGCGCTTTCGACAGAAGTACTTCTATCATCCTCAGGTATATTGTAAAAATAAATGTAGATTTTTTTTTTTTTAATTTACGTATATATACATTTTTTCCTAGTCTCTTGGTAGGTTGTTACAAGTTAGGAGGGTGGACTTTTTTTTACATATATTAAATACATTTATATATAAAAACACAGCCATATACAAATTCAAAAAATTATCCCAAACATTTCAAAATATATGTAAAAAATGTGTTTTAAAAAAGGTGTGTGTTGAGCAAAAATAAATAATAAATAAAGTGGTAGAAGGAAGCAGGCACGAACCCGTAGTGCGAAGGAGGAAAAGAATGAAAAAAGAACGTGACGTCTTTGCTGTTACGACCACCGCAAAACCGGAAGTGACATAGGTTTAAATTTAGGCTAGACAATCGAGAGAGGGGATGAATTTCGACAATATCGGCGCAAAAGCGACCCCCTACCTATAGAAAACTACCGAATTGAGGGTGAAGAAATTAATGTTTTTAGCCAATTTTTCGATATTTGTTTGCCTTAAGGGTCGAGCTTGAAACGATACCGACCTTGTGTAAATCTGTTGTCTTTGTCGAAAGTTTTACGCAGATATGCAAGCATACATAGATGCATAAATTATATATTTTAGCTAAAAGTTTTCACCCAAACCCATTAAAATCTCTTAATTATCTCTGAATACCCTTTATGTAATATCCCAAATGTGTAAACCAGAAATTGTCTGGGTAATTTTGGAGAAACCGCAGAGGTCAATTTTTTTTTTAATCTGGCCCCTATTATGACCCTAAACATTTATTGTTTTGGGCTCAAATACAGTTATTAAGTGAGATCCATGTCCAAGAAACCTATATTTAAAATTTCAAGTGGCTTGACCCCAATTTGGCGGGGAAGTTTGGTTGAGATTTCAAAGGTAAAGTCGTTGATCTTTTACCCCTTAACAGACAAATTTCTGACCGCAAACGGATTACTTAGATTTTCCCAAATCTCAGGACCCTGCATATCAACTTTGAGTCCATAAACTTAAAATTGTCAGAGATATTGTGTAGGCCAATGAACACAGACAGACAGAGACACACACAAAAAGACATACACTTTTCCTTTAATATGTATACTAGCATTTTAGCACGGCGTTGTCTGGGTGATTGAAGGTGTATGGAGAGCAAAAAAAAGTGGGAGTAGGAAGGCAGCCAATACAGCGAAGAAGGGAAGGAATGGGGGGGAAACATGGTGTCTTTGCTGTTACGACCACCACCAAACCGGAAGTGACGTAGGTTTAAATTAAGACAATCGAATAGAGGGGATGACTTTCGGCAATGTCGTAGTATACCAGTAGTAAAGTGGCCATTAAATTAATGTTTTTAGCGAATATTTCGGCATTTGTCTTCTGAAGAGTCGAGCTTCAAAACGGAACTGCTCGTGGGAAAATCCGCCGCCTCTGTCGAAATATTTAGGCAGACATGCAAACATATATATAGAGAGAGATTTATAGATTTGTTATTCAAATTTTTTTACCGAAACCGATTAAAAAGCTTGCCCTTATTCTGAATAATCATTGTGTGAAATTTCAAATATTTAGATTAGAAATTGTCTGAGTAATTTGCTAGAGACCTAAGAGGTCAATTATTTTGTTGTTTGACTCCGATTATGACCCCTTAACTCTTATAACTTTGGGGTCAAATCAAGTTATTACATGTCCAAGGAACCTATATTTCAAATTTCAAGTATTTAGACCCAAAAGTTTCGGAGGAGATTGATAGAGTTCACAAAGGTCAAATCATTGAACTTACCCCCTTAAAAAGCACAATTTCTAACCGAAAGCGGATTACAAAAATTTTCCCATATCTACATATACTGTATATTAAATTTCGAGTCTGTAGACTGAAAATTGACAGATATTGTGTAGGGAAATGTACCAAGACAGACAGACACACTGAGAGACAGACAGACAACCACTTTCACTTTTATGTATATACTAGTGAGGGGTACCCGTTGTTGTCCGGGTGTTTGTAGGGATGTGTGATGTTAAATAAAAAAAGAAACTGGGGGGTAAGGATCGAAGCCGAACCCCTGAGGCGAAGTTTGAAAATAAAATCGGCCAGCCAGAATTGAAAGATGTTTGAAAGTCGTCGAGCGTTACGACGACGACAATGACGATGTAAGCATTATTATAAACGAAGTAAGAAAAGTAAACAGCGTTTTAATTAAGCGGGGGGGGGGTAAAGCACAAAAAATAACGGTCCCTCTGGTCCCCCCGCCAATCGTTCACGAAAAACACCCGTCTAGCCGAATTCACTGTGAAAAATTTCTCCCACCATTTATCTGTGCCTAAATCGAAACGTGGATTCCAGGAAAAAAGCTTCTCTCTTATAACTGCAATCCTGTGGAACTCCGTTCCGTCTGCCTGCTTCCCATGGGACTACAGCTTGAATGTGTTCAAGTCCAATGTTAACAAATTCCTTATGAACCGCCCCCTTAAGTAAACACTTCATCAACTCTCCACACTAACGTAATGTACTTGCAATAACCCTTATCCCTGAGTGGCCTCCAGGTCTTGATAAGTGGTGAGCACTGTGTAAAAAAAACAAAAGGCAAACGAACGATTAAAACAAAAAGACGAACGAACGTTACGTGAAATTTGGCTTAAATAATACAGGGTTCAATATTTAAATTTAAAAAATCGAAAAAAAAAAGACATCTCACACCACAATCCAAACCCAAAACGTTTAGATAATGAACCAAGGCCTTTACTACCTGCGCTAAAGCGGCATATATAAAGTTTGTTCGGTTTATCAACTATTTAAAGTAAATCAGGTGACGACGTCATCTGACGCATGCGTTGTTGACCATCCCCCCTGTCGATTTCGGGGTGAAAAAGTTAACATGTTTCTCGTTTTCTGTCTAGATATCTCTCTCCCTCTGTCTCTGTTTGCGTCTCTCTCACTCTCACTCTCTCTCTTTGTTTGCGTCTCTCTCTCTCTATCTCTCTCTCTCTCTCGCACAAACTTCGTATTCCTTACTCTAAAGACTGGAAAATGGCGTCTGGCTGTTTTTATTTTTAAAAACTTCGTTCGTTAATATTTTTTGTAAGCGTATTTTTTTTTTTACTTCACATGTGTGTCTTGTTATTTTTCGTTTAACTATCGAATCTACCTATTCTGAATGTTGTAATAACTTTGGTAACCTTGCCATAGCGTACAAGTTCATTTTTTTACTGACAACAACATTTTTAAATTGTTAATTAAGATCACCATTAGAGCTTGCTGACGTCAAGATCACGTGCCATGACTCAGCGGGTTTTAAATACAAGTTGACCCAAAATAAACGGCCGCGTGAATACTTTATGTAGAAAAGTTGGCGGCTGTATTTTTTGGGGCAGTTATGAATCGATTTAAAAATATGTAATGTTTAACATCAAAATGTATATTTTTGGTGGCCCCCCTGCAGAAAATCGATAAGTTGACGCTCTTCTGATGGTTACTTTGGACCAATTTTTCGATATTTGCCGTCCGGTACGTGGGGCTTTTATATGAGATCAAGTTTGTGAATTTTAGTTCCGTCGGTCGAAAGTTTTTAGCAGACACACCAACATACCTACACACAAACACACATACGTTTTCGCTTTTATATATATACTAGCGAGTGGTACCCGGCGGTTGCAAGGTGTTTGTAGGTGTGTGCAGTTAAATAAAAAAACAAACCGGGGGTAGGATGGAACCCGAAGCTCTGAGGCGAAGTTTGAAAATAAAATCGGTCAGCAAGAATGAGTTAGTGAACGATTTTTGAAAGTCGTCAATGTTACAACGACGATGTAAGCATTGTTATAAGCGAAGATATAGCACTCTCTCTCTCGATACTAGCGCACAAATACATGTATTTGGTGACTTCAATGTCCACCACAGTAACTGGCTAGGATTCTCTAATAACACAGACGTAGCTGGAAGCGCAACACATAGCTTCTCTATATCACATTCCCAATCTCAGTTGGTTACATTTCCGACACGTTTGCCAGATCAGCTTGATAAACATGCCTCACTTCAAGATCTCTTTCTGACAACGGTTCCCAATGACTGTACAACAAATGCCCACAGCCCACTCGGGAATGCTGATCACGCTGTGATAATGGTAGAAATCAGCCTAAATTCTCGCCCTAAAACTGAAGACCCACTACTCAAAACAACGAGGTATTACAAAAAGGCTGAATGGGAAGCCATCAGGGAGCTCATCAGAGATGCCCCATGGAAAAATATCTTTACTTTTCCAGCGGAACAGTGTGCAAATGAGACAACTGAATTGTTCAAAACTGCTATTGAAGCACATTTTCCTGCACGGAAATAATATAGCAATCCCCACTCTCCCCAATGGTTTACTTCTGCTTGTGCAGCTGCCATTTGTCAAAGGCAGCATGCGTTCCGCAGATTCAACCGACATAAGTCCAGCTCAAATAAACAGAAGTTTATAGAAGCTAGAAATAATTGTAAGAGAGTGATAGAGACAGCTAAGACGGATTACTCTGCAACCACCAGAAAGCGCATCGAAGCACAGAATTTAGGAACCCGGGATTTTTGGAAAATCTACAACAGCGTAGTTAATAATGGACAGTCAACTATTCCCCCACTAACAAACAATCATGAGGTTGCTTGCACGGCAAATGACAAGGCTAATCTGCTTGCCAGTCGGTTTGCCTCAAACTCCACACTGAACTCGGTACACCACTAACTCCCTGATGTTCCTCTGCGAACACACGCCACACTTGAAGTTTTGAAAATCACCCCTTGTCAGCTACATGCTATTATAAAAAACCTAGACACCTCAAAAGCCTGTGGATCAGATCTCATCCCGGCTGTGCTATTAAAAAAATGCTCTGCTGATGTTGCTCCAGTTCTGTCCAAACTTTACAACAGATGCCTTCACGAATCTTGTTTTCCTGTCTGCTGGAAAACCGCCTCTGTGGTACCAGTCTTCAAGAATTCTGGTGAAAGAACTGACCCACTAAATTATCGCCCCATTAGCCTCCTCCCGCTTTTCGCCAAAATATTTGAGTCCTTAGTTAATCAAGCCCTAGTCCAGCACCTAACAGCTGCTAAACTCCTGACTGACACACAATATGGATTCAGGCAAGCCCGTTCAACAGCAGATATCTTAACTGTAGTTTCTGAACGTATACACCGTTCATCGGATAAAACAGGTGAGGGTAGAGCGGTGGCCCTTGATATATCTAAGGCTTTTGACAGGGTATGGCACGATGGTCTTCTAAGGAAAATTAGATCATATGGAATCACTGGAAGAATTCATAATGTAATTAAATCCTTCTTAAATAATAGAAAAATCAAAGTTGTCCTTGACGGACGTGCATCCAAACAATATGACATAAATGCGTTAGTACCTCAGGGGTCTATCCTTAGACCTCTATTATTCCTGATATTTATAAACGACCTCCCTGATAAAATTGTTTCGGAGATGGGTATATTTGCCGATGACACCACTCTCTATAACAGATATCAGGGGAAAACAAATGAACACATATCCAAGGAAATGGCAGAAACACTAGAGGAAGACCTCCAATCCATAGTGAAATGGGGACAAAAATTGTTGGTCACATTCAATGCTGCTAAGACTAAGCTTGTATCCTTCAATAACTACAAGAAACCTTCTCTACCACCAATAGCAATGGCCAAGAACACATTGCCTGAAAGTACTCCTTTAAAACTCCTCGGCCTAACGTTTTCAGGGAATATGAACTGCAATAGATACATTGAGAGCATTGCCAATGCTGCTGCAAGGAAGGTTGGCTCCCTCTTTCATGCTAGAAAATTACTTACGCCTGACAGTATCCTATACCTCTATAAGGCAACCATTCGCCCATGTATGGAGTACTGTTGTCACATCTGGGCTGATGCATCTGCTGCTTGTCTCTCGCTCCTGGACAGGGTTCAAAAGAGAGTCGCCAACCTGATAGGTCCTGAACTGTCATCTAGGCTTCAACCTCTGTCCCATCGACGAGATGTTGCATCCCTCTGTCTGTTCTACAAATACTTAAATGGTGAATGCTCTAACGAACTGCAAACACTTGTACTTCCCCGACGTAACTTCCCCCGAGAAACCCGACAAGCTACTAAGTCTCATCCCTTTACAGTAGAGATTCCTAGGTGCAAGAAAGCCTTTTACTCCAATAGTTTCTTCCCCAGAACTGCGGGTCTTTGGAACTTCCTTCCGGGATTCTGCTTTCCCAACTGCAATCATATGCATCAGTTCAAGTGTAATGTTAACAAACATCTTTCTACTCTTCTCCTTTCATAATGACCCCGCTAATTAAGTCCCTAATAGTAGCCCCCTGCTTCAAAGTGGCACTGTGCCTTGTTTGGGGTTAAAATTGGATTTAAAAAAAAAAAAAAGAAAGAAAAGTAAGAAAAGAAAACAACGTTTTAATTAAGCGAGAGGGGGGTAATCAAAACATAAAAAAACACAAAAATATCTAACGTAAGGCAGACGAACACGTTAAAAATTGCTTAAATAAGCCTGTTTAAATATTAAAATTTAAAAAATCGCTAGATACCCGGGTGTCGCTTAGAATAAGCGAAGTAAAAAAAAAGAAGAAAAAAAACAGGAAAACGAACGTTACGTGAAAAATGGCTTAAATAATATAGGGTTCAATATTAAAATTTAAAAATCGAAAAAAAACATCTCACATCACGATTCGAACCCAAAACATTTAGATAGTGAACAAACAGGCTAAACAACTGCGCTAAAGTGAAGGAGATGAAATGTGCTCCGTTTGTCAACTATTTAAAGTAAATCAGGCTATGACGTCATCTGACGCATGCGTAGAATCGGTCATCGTTACGAGAAACCCGTTTTTTAACCCCCCCATGTGGGTTAAAAAGTTTACGTTTTTGCCCAATTGTCCATAATTTTCTAGCAAAGGATGGGGCTTCGATATGATACCGAGTTTGTGAATTTTCGTCGCGTGTGTCGAAAGTTTTTAGCAGACACACAAGCATACATACATACACACAAACACACACATACATTTTCGCTTATATATATATACATTTTCAAACAGTGAAATAGCAACCTTTTGTAAACCGTAGCAGACTACAATAACTTACAAAAACGTAATGCACAGATTCAAGTAATACTAGAAATTTTCACACCATATTGTTTTTATTTCTATGCCTTTTTTATCGATTCTTTAAAGCATTTTTGTTGGTATCCATCTTTTAAAGTATTTACTGGTACATGGAATGTTTACACATTCTAAAAAAAAATTGTAAATTTATTTTTAAAGATTTAAAAGGATGCCTATTTTAGCGTTTTCGTAAAAAATATTTTTGTCCTCATCTGAAAGATAATTATTGATTCTCAAGCCTAAGGCACAATCATGGATCTCAAGCTTGCTAGTGTGAATATCCGAGGGCTAAAAGCCCACTCGCGAAAATGGCGCTTGAGTCTGGATCTGCAGCACCTCGGAGTGGATGTGTGAAACCAATTTAATTCCTGGCGACCATTTACGTGCGCTGTCTAAGACCTTTAGGGATTACTCAGCGTACTTTAATTCTCACTCTAGAGTGGTTGGCTGGCTAGTTAAAAGGTCCCTAGATGCGTCGTGTGACTCGTGCTACATGGATCCCGAGGGAAGACTATGTGTTTTTGATATTACCATAAAGGACACGGCAGTTCGTCTCATTGGGGTTTATGCGCACAATAGTCACCTTGAGCTGGCTGCCTTTTTTTCGTCGAATCGAGCAGTCAATGTATACTTCTCGAACGGTTATCTTAGCGAGAGACTGCAACGCGGTCCTGGATACCGATTTAGATCGATGTTGGTTACCTTCTAGGGGAACTAACAGAGATCGGGACGCTGTCTTATTTCGTTAATTTGTGGATAAGTTTGATCTTATCGGCTAATTCCGAAATGAAAAGCTCCGTGACGTAGTGTGGACTTGGACAGGTAGACGCGGCGACGGTCCGGTACAGCTCTCGAACTATATCGGCCGTTTCTTAGTTAGGAGAGTCGATGTAGGAGTATTGAATTTCCCAAGTTTCCACTATATAGTTTACTCTGATCACAGACTTGTCTGTGTACGGGTAAACTTAGATAGACCTAAGCCTTGATTAGCCGGTTGCTGGAAGCTCAACACGTCGTTATTCGATGTGAAAGGCTTCCGTGAAGGACTATTACTAACCCTACAAAGGGAATTGACGGGGGCAATTATTGGAAATAAGTGGTGGGTAAAAAATAAGGAAGCCATTAGGTCCTTTTCTACCAACTTTAGCAAAAGACTCAACCTAGATTCTAGGGCAGCTAAAGCGATACTAGAGTCTAGATTAGATCGGGCGGTGGAGGAGGGGGATAATGCTAGCGTTAATTTAATTAAGGCTCAGCTTGCCCCCCCTTATTGAAAAGGAGCACCAAGCTTTAGAGATTAGGGCTAGGTTAAAAAGAATGCACCAGAAAGCAACCAACATGGCCGGTGAACTGCGTGCAGAGGAGCTTAGGCAAGCGGCTGATAGGCACATCGCTCGAATCACATTGCCGGACGGGCGTATCGTGACCACAAACCAGGGTGTGCTGGAGGCGTTTGGATCTCATTTCCAGGAGCTTTTTCCATGGAACCCGGTCTGTCATTATAACAGTTCGACACCTATTTGGCTGACTTTTCTCGTTTATGACGACCGAAGCGGCTAGGTGCGAAGCTGGCATAACGGAGGATGAACTCATTGAAGCCTTAAAGCAGGTCGGCCTTAATAAGTCACCGGAGATCGATGGTCTGCTCTACGAAGTGTATTTGATGTTGTCGTACATCTTTGTCCCTTTGCTGACGGATTTATTTAACTCATGGTTTAGGAACGGCTCAATCTCCAATTACTTGACCATGGTTATGATAAAACTTGTTCGTAAAAGCAAAGATGGTGTGGATGCGTTAGGTAATTTCCGGCCCTTAACGATGCTTAACGATGAGTTAAATATTTTTGGCAAATATTCTCGCAAATCGTCTGCAGATTGTCCTGGCTCGTCTTATTAGCACCGAACAAACGTGTGCAGTGAAGGGCAGGACAACCCAGGATAACTTTCACACGATACGTTTGATGATAGAAAAGTCGACAATGAAGCCGCGCTGATCAATTTTGATCAGTCCAAAACCTTCTATGGAGTTGACCATCGGTACTTGGGGGCAGTTTTGTCGGCGGCCAGTTTTGGCCCGCAATTTCGCTGTTGGTTCATCTTCTCTATACTAAACCCCGCGGTGATGGTAGAAGTGAATGAGAAGAGGTCGAGACCCTTCAGTCTGTCACGATCAATTCTTCAAGGGTGCCAGTAATCACGCATGCTATACGTGCTTGCGATAGAGCCATCTTTGCGCAGGCCAAGGGTGAATAGGGTCTTACGCGGAATCACTTTGCCAGGTGAGGATGCCCAGATAAAGTACTCCGCCTATGCCGACGGCGTAACTGTGCTTGTAACGAGCAGTGCTGAGATTAGTGTTGTCGGTGTAGAAATCAGATTGTATGAAACGGAAAAAGGGGCCAAAATTAACTGCGACAAGTCTTCGGGTTTGCGCATCGATGCCTAGAGGGGTATGCCCCTTCAGGGACTCTTTAGTTGGAGCGACGGGCCTTGCCAGATACTCGGCGTCTGGTTTGGTCCTGACCTCCAGCTGGATAAAAATTGGTCCGAGGTTCTGAAAGCGGTTCGATCCACAGCTGTGCTGTGGATCAGTAGAAACCTTTCATTAAAGGGGATAGCGGAGGTATGCAATACCCAGATCTATCCAATCTTCATTTATCGTCTATCAGTACTTCCAATCCCGTGAGACACACTGCTATATTTGCAGAGGGCTCTTTTCAACTTTTTATGGCTTGTAAGGGCCCCTATGGTCTGTCGCAATGTCTGCTATCTACATCCTTCTGAAGGCAGTATAGGTATGCCAAACGTGGGGATTCGACTCCGCACACTAGGGCTCTACTACCTAGACCGAATGTGTACACAAGACAGAAAAGACGGTGGCCTGTGGATGGAGGAACCCAAGAAAGCCTTTCCGGCCTTGAGGGGGTGAACGGGTCCGAGGGAAGGCACACAGGTTGCCCTGAGGTGAATGTCCCTTTTACTGCGAGTGCCGGCGCGCGCTGAAGTTTCTCTTAAGAGTGTAGGAAAGCCTCTCCAACGTTCTGCTGCTGCCCCGAAAGACATTATATCGGTTGTTAGTGAGGGGATCCGTAAGGGCTGTTATTGGTGAGGGGCTCCCTTTGACGAAGGGGCAGATTCAATCAATCTGTCCTTGGGTGCCTGGGTCGGGATTCCTCACTAATGACGAGGCATCCTTGACCTGGCTGGTAATTCGGGATGCTCTCTGAGTCGGTAAGAGACTTCACTCAGCTGGCTTGACGTTTATTTGCAAACGGTGGGGCGATGAGTTCGAGACTTTATGTCACGCCTTCGTCTATTGTCGCATCATGGTGCCGCTGATTGAGTCTGTTCCAGGTCTCATGGTTAGCATACTGAACATATCGTCGTTAACTTTGGTTCCTATCAATGTATGTAGCAATTGGGCTCCGACAACGGATAGGCTTAGAAAAAATTGTGTTTAACCTTGCTAGCAGTGATGAGAGGTGTTATCTGGAGCACACGCATGAGAGTGGTCTACATATCTGAGGACTTTGCTCCTCTCGAGCTTATAGGAATCTTCCGTTATCATATAAATTGTCGTATCAAGGCGGGAAGAGTTAGACTCTCTTTGTCAGACTTTGTTGAAAGGTGGGTGTCAGTTGCGCGTGTGTGTCGGGTGAGAGAAGCACGTCTTGACTGGTTCGTGGATGTTCCTTAGGAAAATAATTTTGGGTAGCAGAAACGAACGTCAGCTCTGACTCGTTTTAAGTCCAGAGTAGGTCAGGATTTAGGCACGAGTAGGACCATTTTTAAGGCTCATGAAGATTAGGGCCATTTTTTAGGCATTAAACGAACGTTTTAAGTCTTGCACATAAATTAAAAGGGTTATGAATAGTACTTCATGCGTTGATGTGTCAGTACTGACTGTTTCTAGACGACTGCAAGAAATAGGATTGTTTAATCGGAAGAGCGGGAAGAAACCATTTGTTAGTTTGAAGAATAAGAAGAAGAGATTAGAGTTTGCAAATAGGTATGTAATTTGGATATATGAACATTAAAGAAAAGTATTTTTCAGTGATAAAAGCAAGTTTAATTTCTTTGGAAAAGATTGAAAACCAATGTAAATAAACTTAGTGGTGAAAGATTAAGTGTAATGTGCAGTAAGACATCTGTCAATTCGGAGGCAAAAGCGTCATGATATTAGAAATGTTTTCTAGGCAAGGTCTCTTGTTCCGGATACAAACCCGTGTAAACGCGCAAATCTATGAAAACATTATTCAATACCATGTGGTACCAATTATACAAAAATCAGGTATGGATAGGGCTACCTTTATTCAAAACAATGCCCCATGTCACAAGGCAGAGGTGGTAATGAGTTAACTTAGCGAGCAAGATTTCGAAATTACGAATTGCTATCCGCAAAGTTTTGACTAAAATTCAATAGACAATCTTTGGAAGACCTTACGAGTAAAAGTTATGAAAGGAAATCCCACTAACACGGGGAATTTGCGGGCGAAGCTTAAAGAAGGATGGTCTAAAATTAGTATTGAGGATTTCAAGAACTACGTAGTTCTTGTAGTCGAAGATGTGCAGCTGTCGTTAAGAGCGAGAGCTCATTATTTAAATGTTGATTGCACATGTATTTTTATAGTTTTTTTGCTGTTTACATTGTTTTTCTCAATTTTGTCCCTTACTTTTCGACGTTCCTATTTTGAAAATAAATAAATGCTTGTTATATTTCTTTTTCTATCCCTTGCAAATGATTCAAATTTTAGTATGTTTTTACGGATGATAACGACTACCAGTTGTCAAAATTTCAGCTTTTCACAGTTGTTATTTCTAACAAATATTAGGTTTTTAAATTTTGTCCGTTAGTTTTGGAGGCTACGCATGTATTTTTATATTTAAGTATGATTTGATCTCTAAATTGTATGTAAAACTAGATACTTTTGTTCTTCTATTGTATGTGTTTTAGCATTAATTTACACTTCATCAACCGAAATAATTAATGAACGATATATATATATATATATATATATATATATATATATATATATATATATAGGCGTATTTTTTGTAGATGAGATCAAATTTTGGTTCCGTCCGCAACAGGTTTTTTGCGTTTTCTTTATGATATTTCGTCGCATAGAATAGAAAAAAAGTTTTCTTTTTAATTTGCCTTTGGAGACTTAAACATTTTGCTCATTTACATTTGGGTTTATTGATTTAAAATACTTATTAATTAATGTAAAATTACAATGTTTACTTTTAGTCGCGTGCAGCGATTCTATAAGTCACTCCGTCGGGCCGTCGGGCGGTCTGTCGGTCTGACCGTTACACTTTTGTGCTAGGCGTTTTTGGTTAAGATCAAAGGTATGTTGTTAATAGATGCTGTTCTTAGCTTTTTACGCTTTTCTTGGCCTTTTGGCCAAGATCAGGGTGTGGTGTCTGTGCCGGCATATACTGCATGCAAAGGCCATATGTGAGAGCGACCCCACATGAGAAGCCTTGGGCAATGTAGGGGCAACCGTTCATACCAATTGTCACTATCCAGCTACCCTACTCCTCGGGGAGCTGGTCCCCATTTCCTCTTCACTCCTCACATTAAAAATCGGCCATGCGCCTAAGTTGTTTGGGGGGAGAGCAAATAAATACGCATTTCTTGGCCTTCGGGCCAAGGTCAAAGTGTAGTAGCTGTTCTGGCAGATACTGCTAGCAAAGACCTTATGTGGGGGCGACTCCACAGATAAGACCCTGGTCGATGAAGGGGCAACCCTTCATACAAATTGTCACTATCCAGCTCCCCTACTCCCCGGTGAGTTGGCCCCCATTTCCCCTTTACTCCTCACATTAAAAATCGGCCTTGTGCCTAATTTGCTCGGTGGGGGAGCAAATAAATACCGTATCTGTTCTTACTACATGCTGTATTTATTGTGATATAAAGTGGGGGATCACTTTTCTCAATTAATTTAATATCCAATGATCGCCCACTTTATAACCAGTCAGTCTCAAAGCCATTCAAGTAATTCTCCAGATCATACAAGTAGTTTTTGAAGGAGTTCACTTATTTTTAAGCATTCAAGTCATTCTTAAAGTCATTCAATGCATCCTTAAGTTCATTAAAGTCATTCTAAGTCATTTACGTTTTATTTATTTTAGTAATTTCAGCCCACTTTTCGGTCATTTTAGTTTATCTTTAAGATTTCATGTCAATCCTACATTCACGCATTTACTCATTACACGATAGCACGCGACTAATGGCTATCGGCCTTGTTAATTTCTAACCACTACATTTAAACCGTATACGTACCCTGCTTTCTACCTGTATAAAATGGCATAGAAACATTGGCGTTGCGTTATTTGGTTTCGTTCGTACATATTACTTAGACAAACGGCCTATAATAGAATAAATTGAAACTAATTTTGACAAATATTTAGAAAGATTGCTTATTTATTCATGTAATTTTCTTATTTTTCACGTTTGACATTTTTGACATTTTTTATTATATTTGAGAACATAGGTAGAGTGACTGAATTATAATGTTCGATGATGCTAGCACACAAATGGATACGGGTAATTAACAATAAACACAATCTCGGAGAAAAATGGCGGGTGTTTTAAAGACAAGATTAAAGACTATAAAAATGTACAGATTGTCAGCTTGCTACAACGCGGTACATTCGAATATTGCACTTCGATTTTTATGGTGCTCCACGCAGACAGTCATTAAATGGACATAAAACGATCTTGTAAATTCGCGTCGAACCAGCGATCTGAAACATTTATGGCTTGCGTACAGTAAAAAATAGACGAGGCTAATTGAAAATTACGATGCTTACACACACACACACACACACATATATATATATATATATATATATATATATATATATATATATATATATATATATATATATCAGTGTCCCTGGGCTACATTATGGTTCTGCAGATATTGTTGGATTTTTATTGTGATAGATAAAATTTTAAAATTAATACCTACACGCAACGAAGCTAGGCAAGTCGGTGTGCGTACTCTCTGGGTGATTACATGGTATATTAACTAGCAACGATACCGACGTCGTTCAGGCTTTTTCGTTCTTTAATTATGTATTATTTCTTGCCAATGTACTACTAGAAAACATATGGAAAATAAACAATGGTATCCATGCACTTAATGGTCCGAGGTGAAATAAAACGTTATTATTTAAAAAGCCATTGTTAACATGGGAAAGGGAGGGTGTTTTGTACCTATTCTGTACTATAACCTTACAATTGAATAAAAAAAAAATTTCATAAAACTAATTAAACTTGGAAATACGATTTAAAACATCGCGCGGATCAGTAAGTGCATTAGCACCTAAACAATACATTGTAATTCGAAATGTTAAATATAATTTAGGGGCACATATGGACAAAAGAATTTGTATTAAAGAAGCATTTGTCTGAAATTATATGTGGAATCGGTTTTTGCAAACCTACGATACTTTGGTCCAGAGAAGAATTTCTGCAGTCATGTTATTAAATATATTGAATATTAACTAGCCCAGTGCAAAACTGATCATAATGATTTCTTTTGTTACATTTTCACCCCAAGCAAAACACATTGACACTTTGAGTAGGGGGCTACTATCAGGGGCAACACTACTGGGGTACTATGTTTGGATTTGGGCAGCAAGATATTGGTTCACGTGGCACTTGAACTTCTGCACGTCAGTAGAGTTGGGGAAGCAGGGGCCTGGAATGGGTTCCACAGTCTAGCGGTTCTGGAGAAGAAACTCCTGGATTAAGAAGGTATTATACATCTAGGGATCTCTACAGTGTGGGGGTGGGATTTTGCAGCCTGTTGGGTCTGTCAAGGGTGTTCAGGTCGTGGGGGTACTAGTGCTTGCAGTTCGTCAGAGCATTCACCATAAACACACTTGTAGACCAGGCAGAGGGATGCAACGTTTCGTCGAGGGGACAAAGGCTGAAACTTAGATGCCAGTTAAGGGCCTATCAGATTTGCGACTCTCTTTTGAACCTTTTCAAGGAGCGAGAGACTAGTAGTCGATGCACCAGCTCAAATATGACAGAAATACTCCATATATGGGCGAATGATTGCCTTATAGAGGTACATGATACTTTCAGGTGTTAGTTGTTTTCTAGCACGATAGAAAGAGGCCACCTTCCTTGCAGCGGCCCTAGCAATGCGCTCGATGTAATTGTTCCAACTCATGTTTCCTGTGAACGTTAGACCAAGGAGCTTGAAAGACCTACTCTCAGATAAAGAGTCGTTGGCCATTGCTATCGGTGGTAGAAAAGGTTTCTTGTAATTATTGAATGAAACTTGTTTACTCTTGGCGGCATTGAACGTGGCCATCCATTTTTGTCCCCATTCCACTACAGATTGGAGGGCATCCTGTAGTGTGGCTGCCATTTCTTTAGATATGTGTTCATTTGTTTTCCTCTCGTGCCTATTATAGAGTGTGGTGTCATCAGCATATATACACATCTCAGAGAAATTTTGTCGGGGAGGTCATTTATGAACATCAGGAACAATAGAGGTCCAAGGATAGATCCCTGGACATCCCCCGCATTTATATCATATTGTTTAGATGTACGACCGTCGAGGAAGGATTTAATTATGTTAAGTATTCTACCAGTGATACCGTATGATCTAATCTTGCTCATGCCATACCATGTAAAAAACCTTGGATATATCTAGAGCTACCGCCCTGCCCTCCCCCGCCTTTTCCAGTGAATGGTATATGCGTTCAGATATTACAGTGAGGTTGTCAGCTGTGGAACGGGCTTATCTAAATCCGCATTGTTGGTCAGTCAGAAGTTTAGCATCTGTAAGATTCCGGACTACAGCATGGTTAATTATGGTCTGAAATATTTTGGTAAAAAGTGGGAGGAGGCTAATGGGGCGATAATTTAATGAGTCAGTTCCTTCGCCAGAATTCTTGAATACTGGTAGCACAGAAGCAGTTTTCCAACAGTCCGGAAAGCATGATTCATTAAGGCATTTGTTGTAGAGTTTGGATAGAACTGGACCTACATCGCCTGAGCACATTTTTAATAGCACAGCTGGGATGAGATCGGGTCCACATGCTTTAATTCTTTCTACCCTTTACAATGACGTTTACATCGTACGAATACACCATAGTGTCACCTTCTCATGGAAATGTTCTTTTGGGGCATCAATTTTATCACACACACGCACGCACACACACACCCACACACACACACACACACGCAAGTGTATATATATATAATGATTATAATAATTTTATATACATATATATATATATTTATATATATATATATATTTGTAGTCATCGACATACAGTCCTGTTTTGTTGTATCACAACTCATCAGTGCCGCTAGACTAGTGCCTCTCCCAAGCTGAGAACGGAACCTAGAACCATCATGTTGAAAGTCAGCAGTTCTACTGATTGACACGCGGATAGGCGTCCGTAAGCTATCTCGCAAAATGTCTATTTAAACAAACATTTGTCCACCACTTTTACAGTGCTCTACCGGCTTGTGTATAAACAAGCAATACGCGTCGTATATATATATATATATATATATATATATATATATATATATATATATGTTAATTTCTATAGAAATATATTTTCTTATTATATATAAATCTTTACGTAAGAAGTGCAATGTGATTAAAGAGCAATATATAGAAAAAATGACAAAATTCATGATGTTGACCATCTTATAATGTATTCCTATAAATCAGTTGATTTATACAATTATTGACAGTATCTGTTTCGTAGCGCAAAATCAATCTCTTACTTAGTGCATATATTATGTCCTTTACTCATCAGAAAAAAATAGCAACATTCAATCCGTCAAAGGAATAGAAATGTGATTTGACATGGTGAAAATCCGACAATTAGAAGAGAAGCGGCAGTTACCTCTATATTTTTCCATTACGCTATATTGAATTTTTATCATACAAAGTCATTAAAGACAACTATTCATACTAATAATTTTAATTAATTTATGAACCTCCTACCAAAATATTCTATTTAATAATTAGTAAATTAATTAATTCTTACTTTTGTCTCATACTTATGAAAATAATATCAACAAATTATAAATTATTATACATTAAAGCGCCTTAATTATAATTTGTCTAAACACACAAACACAAACAAACCGTTGATTAAACAAATATTCTATGTAAAGTAAAGCTGTAAACGCTGCAAAAATAACCATTGGGCATTACGAAATGCCAATGTAATTCGGTTCTTATCATCTATATTTGATGCATTGGAAATAAACCATAACTACGCAAAAAAGTAATCGAAATGCAATTCGATAATAAAAACGGGGACTAGATGCAATGGGTTAATTGGACGAATAAAAACTAACTAAAAAAAAAAAAAAAAGAATAAGTACGACCGGAAAGACACAGCAGTTATGCACGTTAATCTAAGCACAGAAAGAAGTAATTCTGAAAAAAAAATACACACACAAACACTAACCAAATTTTAGATGTAAATAACAACAATACAAGGATAACACTTGAAATATTAAAAAGAATTAAATAATAAAGACCCCGTGCAACACACGATGAGGAAAAAGAAAAATAAGAGAGGGAATGCATATAGAATTTAGTAAGAAAAGGAGTATATATATATATATATATATATATATATATATATATATATATATATATATATATATATATATATATAAAATAAAAATAAAATAAAAATACCAGAGACGGTTGATGTTATGATGTTTAAAATGGTGATCAATGTTTCATCCCATTTGATGGGGAAATCCTCAGGATATTAAAAGGAAAAAAACAGAAGACTAAAACGATCATAGATCATACGTAAGTGAAAGGAAACGATGTTAAAATCCTACCCATAACGGAAGGAAAATATAAATGTGTATGTGGGAAATTGGGATATTCAATACCTATATATATATATCTATATATATAAAAATGTAAAGTTGGTTCGTTCTAAAGAAGTAAAACCATGTTTATACGTTACCAATTTATTTGAAATTTTCAAAAAACCCATTTTTAGAGTCGAGGTATGTTTTTATGTTATTAAAATAAATTTACCTAATTAAAATTAAAATATTAAATAAAATAAATATATTTATTTATCGTTTCTGCGAATCTGTTCTGTTGATAAAACTGAACTTCCGATTCGATTCATTTCACAGCCACGAATTGACGAAAGGTTTAATTTTCTGTTAACTCGATGAGTAAAAATAAAAAAAAAACATTTCATTTGTTTATCTTCCAAATTTTTTAATTAACCCATCTTTTCTTTATTATATGAGGCCAAAAAAAAGTGTGTTGCTTGCTTTTGAGTTTTTTTTTCTATATAAGATTACTCATGCAGAGAGTGATCCGTGCTGAAATAATGTTATTATTTAAAAAGTAATTCTTAACATGGGGAGGTAAGGATGTTTTGTACCTATTCTGTACTTTAACCTTACAATTGAATAAATACAAAAACATATCGTAAAACGTTATTTAAACGTGGAAATATGATTTAAAAAATAGCGCGGCTCTCTGCATTAGCACCATTTTTATTTATTGTTGTTGTTTCACGAATTTTCGGCCAACTATTCCTCTGGCCTTCATGAAAAGAAGTCCTTTTATAAATATTCACTAACTTTTTCCTTTTATTATTCTTAAAGAGTAAAACTCTTCTTATTCATGAAAGGAGTTAAGCCTACGTAAATAAATAAATGTTTGTACACGTGACAAATTATCAATAAATGGTTTAGTTACTTTTTTAAAAAATGTTTGTAAAAGTGCGAAAGGCGACGTTTGTTGTTGTACAAACATTACTCCCATGCTTAATTTCTATACTTATAGGTTTTTGGAATTTTTTTTCACTGGATTATTATTGATTGGACACTAATTAAACAGATTATTAAAAAAAATGTAAAAAAGAAATCATTATTTCGACGTTTGAAAGTGGTGCTCACTTTTTACTTACAACGTTCTGATAAATCAGTCACCCATTTTGTAAGCAATAAAAACGCGGTATATCAAAACCATAGAAAGTAAAAATAATGAGTCTCTACCGCATTTGTAAGTCAGAAATATATTTGTTTCTCAAAGAAAAAAAATAGAGAGAACAGGATTTTTTTTTTATTGTTTTCATGAAAATAAAGTTTCGAGATTTTTAATTATTTTTTTTTTACTTATTTAGTCAGTTTGTGTTTTTTTTTAAATTGTTTTTGTGAAAGGTGAGTTTTTTTTCATAACTTTTGTTTTGTTTCTTTTTAATTTTTTTAAAGTATTATAAATTTCACTAACATGCTGGAGAAATGTTTAATAATTTGGTATTTTTTTTAGATTAGGTCCACCTCCACAATTTTCCTTTCAATGACGACATTTATAGGTTTCCGAGTATGCTGAACACGCAAATTGCATTGAAATTTTGCGGAAATAAATAGTTGTATTATGCATTGTATTCTTCGGCGGCCATCTTTTTACGTGCACACGCGCCATAAACAAATACACACACGTAAAAAGGATGGCCGCCAAAGATTACAATGCATAATACAACTGTTTATATCTTGATAACTACTTATTTCTGCAAAAATTTCGATGCGATTTTCGTATTCAGCATAGTCGAAAACCATTTCAAGTCGTCATTTAAAAGAAAATTGAGGAGGTGGACCTAATCTAAAAATTTACCAATAATTTTTAATCCCGTACGCCTCCCGATACATTGCTTCGTCAACATGCGACCATTTTATATCTCACGAAGACACTTCCGTATTTAGAAAAAAAAAATAAATAAAAAGTGACCGATTTACCAGAACGTGGTAACTAAAAAGTGAGTACCCCTTTCAAATGTTGAAATGATTTTTTTTGTTTCAATTTTTTTTCATAATCTGGTTAGTGTTCAATCAATAATAATCCAGTGAAAAAATTTCAAAAAACCTATCAGTATAGAAACTCCACCACGTAAGTAAATAAATAAAAAATGTTACGTGCGCATGCGTTAGCCTTGACTAGGGGAGTACTAAGGGAACGACCATTAAATAATTCTGCGGGTCGCAATGGAAATCAACGCCCAAGGAGTATCAAAATAGTTTTCATGATCTGAATTTTTTTTCTGAAAAGTGGGTGATCACTTTTCCATCTAAATTTAACTTAAAATGAGCACCCACTTTCTGGCCACCTGAGGAAGGGGCATTCATTTTCGTGTTTATTGGCTTAAAGGTTTTTTTTACAAGGCAAGTTGGTACGCGAATGCATATTTAACAGTTTTCGTTTATGCTCACGCATAGCATAAACAAAGGCTACGTCTGTGAAATGGAAAATAGTCCCAGAGTTCAGGGGCTAATACCATGCAAAAGAAATCAAACAAAAAGACTTTTAAGCCAAGAAACACAGAGAAAGAAAAAAAAATAGCATCCATTTTTTTCTATCGAATTCATTTGCTGTTTTTATTGAAAACTATTTTCCCCCGGATTTTTTATATAATTTTCCATTAAGGGCTGTGCGTCTGACGTTCGTAAATAACGACATTTTTTTTTGTAGATTTTGGTCTGCAAACCGTTTCCGTCACAAAAAATAGTTTTTATGATATGAAGAAATTACTTTTTCGAAAAAGTGGCGATCACTTTTCCATGTAAATTTAACTTAAAATGAGCACCCACTTTCTAGCCACCTGAGAGAGGGGGGATTTTTTCCCATGTTTATTGGCTAAACAGCTTTCGTTTATGCTTACGCATAGCGTAAACGAAGGTTACGGCTGTTAAATGGAAAATAGTCCCAGAGTTCAGGGGTTATTACCATGCAAAAGAAATCAAACAAAAAACTTTTTAGCCAAGAAACAGAAAAATGCCCCTCTCTCAGGTGGCCAGAAAGTGGGGGCTCATTCTAAGTTAAATTTACATTGAAAAGTGATCACCCACTTTTCGAAAAAGTAATTTCATGAATGTCATGAAAACTTTTTTTTGCTACGTAAACGGTTTGCAGATTCGTTTTTAGCACACCGAAATCTACAATAAAATATTTCGTTATATATGAACGTGAAACGGGCCTTAAAGTAAAATATACCGGATTTTTTTGAGCAGATTTGCCGTTTAGTTGTACAAATATCCTCACACCAGGTAATCACTAAAAGGGATTTTTAAAAGTCGTCACCTGTATCGAGCAAAAGTTTAAAACCACCGATTATATGCCAGCCCACATCATGGTAACATATATTGAGTGAGTTCCTAACAGTATTTTTAGTTTAAACTCATTTTCCCAAAATTTCCCCAAACTTAACATGTTCGATACAGTCTGCCGCCATTTGTATTTTTCAGATATACCGATAAATATTGAATGTTTTTGAACCGATTATACATTACATAAAAACACTAAAATCTTATCCAGTGTGGTAGAATACTTACTTTTCTTGCCTTTGATAACATTTGTTATATATTTATTTTTGACAACTTCTTTGTATCTGTGTTTAGTAATATAAACCCTTTTCATTTAATGTAACGTTTAGTCGGCTCGAAAAACAGTGTTTATTGGTGTATTTGAAAGCTACAAATGGTGGTGGACACTGTTGATTACTTTAAGTTAGAGAAAGTGAGTTAAAACTAAAAAAAACTATACAAAATATTGTCAGAAACCTATCCATTATGCCAGCCTATGTCATGGTAACATATGTTCGGTGAGTTTCAGACACGGGTTGGTATAGTTTTTAGTTTTCAACTTACTTTCCCAAACTTAACGTATTCAACAGAATTCGCGACCATTTCTGTTTTTTGAGCCAATTAAACATTTTACATTACATAAAAACACTAAACAATTATCCAATTAGGTAGAAACGTAAATTACCTTACCTTTGCTTTCATTTATTTGTTTTTGGACGACTTTTTCGAATCTGTGTATAGTAACCCCCTCCCCCACCATCAACCAAATATTAATTACTAAATCACATTTTTTAAAACAACAAAAAAAAAGCATTTAGCGTTTCAACATTTTTGCTACGTTCGGCTTCATCCACTGATTGTTGGTCAAGTCCAAAACATGAATGATTGACAGAAACTCTCGAGGATCCAGATCAAATTCTGCAAGAGCATCATTTTTTTCAGTTTCGTCTTCTTTTTCACTTTTTGCAGTGGATTGCTGTACTAATATAAGAAACATGCATTTTCTCTTTTATTAAATTTTTCCATTACACCAAATTGAGCCACTGCAACGCGTGGCAGGGTACAGCTAGTATATATATATATATATATATATATATATATATTTATATATATATATATATATATATATATATATATATATATATATAAACACTTGCTAAATTATTTAAGGAAAAACGGTTTGGAAAAATAGTATGAATTTATTCAGATCCGTCTTTATATTTTGTTATTCAATTATTATTTTCCCTATACTACCTGGCTAAATGGTAGAAACCCTTTCTTTGCGTATCAGTGTTTAATATCAGTGCTGAATCTAAAAAAATATTTAGCTTTGACCTTAATTTTGACCACTTCACAGTTATTGTTTTGAGCACAAATCAAATTAAAATGCCTAACCCATACTCAAGTAGCCTACATCTAAAGTGTTAAGGGTTTTAGACTCAAAAGTGGCGGAGGGTTTGGTAGAATCTGCAAACGTACCATCTTTTAACTCTGACTTCTTAGCAGCCAAATTTTCTCCCCAAAACGTGCTGAAAGTTTGAATACCGTCATGTAAAATTTCAAACATTTAGACAAAAAATTGGCTTAATAGTTTGCTAGAAACCGTTAAGGTCATATCTTTTGAACTTTGATTCGTTGGAAGCCAAATTTTCAGCAAAGGAAAAATGATTAAAAAGCTTGCCTATGTCTGAATACACTTCATGTAAAATTTCAAATGTTTAGACCAACAATTGGTTTACTTATTTGGTAGAGGCCGCAGAGATCAAACATTTTGGAACATTCACCCCATTTTCGTACACCTTACCACAAATCAAACTATAAAGTTAGACCAATGTGAAGTAATATATATCTTAAATGTCAAGTGTTTAAACACAAAATTGTTGGAGGAGTAAGGTAGAGTTTTCAAAGGTCAAATCGCTGAACTATGATCCCTTAAAGGCAAAATTTCTGGCCGAACCCAGAATAAAAAGATTTTCCCAAATCTCAATACCTCGTATCGAAACCGAGCATTGACAGAGTTATTTGGTAGGGAAATGTACACAGACAGACAAACAGACAAACAGACAGACACCCACACACATTTCCCCTTTTATGGATATATAGATATAGATATCCGAGCAGGCCGCCCAGCATTGCCCGATCATGAATAACGCTTAAATATTTTTTCGTATTTATTCGTATATGATATTGGACCAAATATATAGTAATGACTAGCAGTATTATACGACCTTGTTCGGGGGGGGGTTGATTTAATGCCATTATTATGCTAATTGTCTGTATCTTTGGTACATTCAATATTTTTTTGTAATCCTAAAATTATTTAAGTAAAAGTTGGTTATATTGACACCTTACTGATTAATGTAGCTTGCACGGAGTGAATGCAATGTACCACTTATAATCTACTTTCTCTGATTTGTCCATTTAGCAGCTATTCTTCCAGCTGAAAATCAAATACTATGGTACGTTTTTTGGAGCCATAATGTCTTTAGCTTTATATGAAAGAAATCACAGGGTCAACATCGAATATCTATTCGTTTTAAGAATGTATGTAGTTGTAGCTGTATAGTCCTACAATTAGTCAGATATGGCAAAAAATTCCTTACCTTACATTTCCGGGCATATTACTTGTGCTTGGTTGTTGGGGTCCTATGTTTTGTTAAACCACCATCTAAGAAACTTCTGAATCACATTTTTACTAAATACGTGTGTAGACTCTTTTGCAATTTCTTCAAGATCAGTTGTTTCTCAATAGACATTCAAAAACAGAAAAATAATTTACTGTTGTACTACTAAATTTTTATTCCACAGCCAACACAATTGTTTAGGGTTGCTCATAATGAATCTAATTTTCGAGAGTTGGCAACCAAATAAAGACGAAAGAATTATAAAGACCGAATGCTTCTGAATATTTAAGGGCACTCTAGGGTTTTGCAAAATTCACATTTTACTCTGTTTAAGCGGGTGCCATTACATTGCTTTTGTGGTATTAGGTTACGAATGAGCATTTATATGAGTTCCAACTTTAAGTCGGAGCATGTGGGGTGGAAGGCTAGGTGGTTCTAGGGAGTTTAGCAACTCCACCGTATAATAAGCCAGATTAGCAGTATCAGGTGGGTGGTCAATGGATTTATAGACACGTTCCTCTCCCGAGATGAGTTCCAAAAGTCTGTTGTTAATGGCATTGACGAAGGTTTTCTTTTTGAGCCAGAATCATTCTTGTGGCGAGCCAATCAAAGTCCCTGTGGTTTTTCTGAATGTTCTGGAAGACTGCCTGGTATAGGTGGGTTGGCGTTTCAACGATGGTTGATATGTGTTCAGCATTTGTGTAATCCTCACTTTCTACGGGAGTACGTCCTTCACCAAGTTCCAGAAGTGCATTAGAGAAATTAACACCATCCGGGTTGCGAATAAGGTGGGCACAATATTTCTTGTGTATTTCAAATGGTGAACTTGAGTCCCACTGTATCGACGATTTTAGTCATGATTGAACAGCATCACCATGTGTCCCTTTTGGGACAAGAGGAAGTGGTTGTCGGAAATCTCCACACAGCAGAACTGTTAATCCACCCATGATGTTGTCACAGTTGCGTAACTCTTGAAGTGTCCTGTTCACTGCTTCCAACACAATTGTGCGCCATCGTGCATTCATCCCATACGATGAGTGTGTATCTGCAAAACAAAACAGCTTTATCCGAATTCTTTTCGATGTTCCATATTGGGAATTCAGTTTGTGTGTAGTTGATGGGCCATTTTAAATCTGAATGTGACGTTTTGCCACCTGTGATTAAAGTTGCAGCAATTTCAAAGGTTGCAGCAGCTATAGCGACAGCTCAACTCCGTCGCACATGGGGATGTATTAATTTGGTGACAAAGGTTTTTCCTGTGCCACCAGGTGCATCAAAGAAAAATATCCCTCCACGGTTCTGTTGAACATTGTCAGTGATGATATGGTAGACGCTCAGTTGTTCAGAAAACAATTAAGGCTCATTGTCAAGAATGTACGCAGTAAGTTCTGTGTCCGAGTAACATATTTCAGGCAGTAAATTTAGGCTCAACTATTCCCTTCATGGAGGATGGGGCCAGGCAGGCCATATGATGGTAAAGTGGAACCACCAATTTCCAAAAGGAGGTCTTCGAGGCAAATTAGCCTTTCGCTATTAATCACCTGGGAGCAGTCTTGCTCCACCGGCGTATACTCAAGTTGGGCTCTTCTGGAAATGTCTTCGGTCATGAAGTTATTAAATTTCATCCATAGATATTTTGGATCGCTCAAGTCCCACCATGCTATCATAATTGCGAAGAGCGACGGTAGAGCATAGGGAATAGACTTTCCTCTGTCATGGCGGCATCCCACTGAGAATCGTTTTCAAGTAGTCCCAACTGGGAGCATTCATCACAGAAGGTTTCACACGGGACGCCATCGACAGTTTTTATGTCACCAAAATTTATAAGGCCACGGACTTCGTGAAGGAGAAGACGAAGTTGGAAGCACTCATGTTGGCGCAGTGGGACTGTGTAAACTCGCCCGAGACAGGCATCATGTTTAACTCCTGGGAAGCCATCGACAGGGTCTCCACAATGCATGCGAGTCCACTGTTTGTTATTCCAGGTGTAGTAGGAAAGGATCATCGGCCGCATAGTTTGAAGAAGGCAGTAAGCGTAGTTTCTGGCGGATGCTCCACCATCTGGTTAGCAGTGCCGGCAGAAAAGTAAACTCATTGCCCATTTTAAAGGTGAACAGCGTGTTGTGTATCTTTGATGCAAGTGAAATGAGTAAAAATGTCATACACCTTCTCAGCAACACAGGAAACGTCCAATAACATGAGCTGACGGCTCGTCCCGAGAACCGTCGCACTGAACAGAACTTCACATTGATGTGCGATTGAAAGATTTCGTCATCAGATGACAGTACTGTATTATCCACCGATTATTAGCAGTGCTTCGACCGATTATCATCGTATGGCCTCCATCACCTGGACTCCGTCGCCTGTAAAGCGGGTAACCATCACCTCCTGTTTGTGTTGCAGTGACAAATCTCCGTGGGTAGCCGCAACCGCACACCGCGTTCTTTTTACAGCATGATTGAGCTTTCTGGCCAGGGCCACAGGGTCCATGCACCATCGTTGCTTTTAAAATTTCGTAAAAAGGTGGGTCCAATCCAGGATCGGGAATCTCGGCTGAGATTATTTTGTCGATATCAGTGGATTGAATCCGTTCAAAAAGCCAGATTAAGATATGGGCATGCGGAAGGCCTCTTTTTGTCACTCTACGGTGAATATGTGGCATCTTACACGGCCGTAAACTTCACCCTTGACTATAAGATCAAGGAGTTTTCACAGTTTATGCCGGAAAACACGGGCAATGAGATCAGGTCGGTCGTAGTGTTCTTGGCCCAGAAACAGTTCATCTCGTATTTCTTCCCACAATGGATTGCAGGTGAATGTAATAAACAAATCCGGTCGGACGTAATAGTGGGCGTACGTCATTGCATCTTGTGTGCGGGCGTGCATATAACGTGGCCCACCGATTTATGTGGACGGAAGAATTATCAGTTTTCCAACAGTGTTAGGGTCAGTTTCATTTATCGTGCAGATGAATGCATTAAGACGACCGAACCTGTTTTTGGTGAACCCGAATATTTAGGAGCCTTTCGGACTCCATTTTTTCTGTCATGTCACTATGAATTGTTGCAGAAGTGGTCAACCCTGAAGGAGAGTGTTGAAATCGTCGTCGCGAATCATCAATCTGTATGCGTAATATGCTCTGCATGTAACAATTTTTGATTTATGGTCGTTTGTCCAAGTTTTATTGACATGGTATTTGGAAATTGTATCCATCATCACCGTAAGGAAATAGTAGGGGATATTGTAGGTCGTCGTATGATTGATGCATTTCATTTATTCGCTGTAGACCTCCACGCCTAGTATGAATAACTATGTCGCGTTTATTGTTGTGCTCAATCTGGATGGCTGCAGAAACCTTGTTGAAGGTGGGAGCATTGAAGCGACGTTCATGTTCTCCTGTAGGACGTTTGTCGGCTTTAATAACAATGGAAAAATAAGGCAGAGGAACATGCTGTAGCGCATACTTGAATCTTTGAATAAATGGGTTCTTTTTGTGGAGCATGTTTTGCAGCTGCAAAACAATACTGAGTT
Organism: Euprymna scolopes; assembly: GCF_053919585.1. Taxonomy (NCBI): domain Eukaryota; kingdom Metazoa; phylum Mollusca; class Cephalopoda; order Sepiida; family Sepiolidae; genus Euprymna; species Euprymna scolopes. The sequence goes on along the minus strand of NC_136500.1, from coordinate 3,825,575 downwards.
GTCGTTGATCCGAACTGTCGTTTGTCTCGGTTGTAATTGTTAGTTGGTTTTCATCTTGTTGGACGTAGTCGCTGACGAAGGAGAGTTGTAAGAATGTACGGTGTCATCTAGTAAAAGGGACCCTATTAGATCGTAAAGTTGGCTTTGCACCTTAAATTCGGTATTCCAGCTGGCATCACGGACAATGTTTGCACCAAATGATGTCATTTGGAAATAGCAGTTGAAAAGTCGGATGGCATGTCCGAAAATATTTAGATTCATCAATCATACCCCAAAGTCTGTCTCGCAGTGGTTGAGGTACAGTCTATATGGATGATAGTGTAACTTTACTCGAAGAGCAGCATAGGCTTGGAGGTTCCGCCGGACATTTTTTTAGGTTTGCAGATTGAACATAGCTAATTCATAGAACTGATGTTAACATCCTGCCGCGTCGAGAAGTCATAGTTTGGGTCATAGTTCAATGCGGTGAAGGGAATATGTTACCGCGAGAGTCATTAAATGTTCGATTTACAGCTCGCACTCGTTGCCTCCGAGCTTCTGGTGGTTGAGATGACCGAACGGTGACTATGGATGTGTTGTCTCGGGCAAATCGTTATCCCCGTTTCAGTAGATTCAGCAGCTCTTGCTGAAGCTTTGGAGACTGCGTTAGCCGCTTTCATCTGAGCTGTCCTTTCTGTAGATTCGTTGACCCTTGCAAAAGAGGTACTTGCAGCATTGTCTGTTCTATGGTTGGCCTGAATATCAGCAGTTTCTGAAGAACGTAGTTCAGCCATGGCTGTAGCGTGTTTAGATATACGGTAAGTCCGTTGAGTAAGGGTTTCAGAAGATTTGGTCTGAGACATGCGCTGTGCTTCGCGAGAACGTAATATTACTACTTCATCGTAGTCTAGACTTACTCTGATGTTCCTAACCGTAGTCGTTGCTTTCGTACGCCTTCCAAGCTGAGTTTTTTTTTAAGTGGCATTGTTGAGAAATATCTCTGTGAGCGGTGTGGAATCGAAATGGAATGTTCTAGCAAGTGGTCAGAAAGGCTTGCGGTAGATCTTTTTTTAGTTTGATTGTAGGCTATGCCGAAACAATTGTTGACAGAGTCAATATTTATGTAGCGTGTATGGTATAATATGTAAGAAAACATGCCCGGGAAAAAGGCAATCAATATATGTAAATTCTCCGATACATCAATGTAGAAATATGGGGATTAAATGTAATTGTATAGAAATATACAGTTAGGAAAACTTATATATCTATGTATCTGTCAAACAAAGTAAGATATGTGGGTTTTTTTTTTACACAGTGATCACCACTTATCAAGGCCCGGAAGCCACTCAGGGGTAAGGGTTATTGAAAGTACATTACGTTAGTGAGGAGATTTGCTGATATGTTTACTTAAGGGGGCGGTTCATTAGGAATTTGTTAACATTGGACTTGAAGACCACCAAGTTGTAGTCTGGAGGGAAGCAGGCAGACGGAACAGAGTTCCACAGGCGTGCAGTTCTAAGAAAGAAGCTTTGTTCATGGAATCCACGTTTTGATTTAGGCACAGATACAGAGTGGGGGAAATTTTTCACAGTGGATTCAGCTAGACGGGTGTTTTTCGTGAAAGATTGGGGAGGGGGGACCAGAGATTGGAGTTCAGACGAGCATGTGCCATGGAAATAACGATAAAACAAGGACAGGATCGCAATGTCTCTTCTGTGGGAGAGAGGTTGCAGGGTAGAGAAAAAGGCCACCCCCACTAAGCCACGAATTCTATATTGTACTTTGTCAAAGCAGGATAGGCTGTTTTTAGCAGCTCCTGCCCAGATATGGCAACAGTATTCCATCCTTGGACGTACTATGCTCTTATATAGATAGAGAATTGCATCCGTAGTGAGATATCTTCTGGAGCGGAAGAAGGATCCCACCATCTTTCCAGCGACCTTGGCAACAGACTTGATGTACGTGTTCCATTTCAGATCAGGAGTAAAGGTCAAACCCAGAAGCTTGTCAAAACACGGGGCCTCACCCAGACGAGAGCTACCCATCACAATTGATGCCAGATGGGGATCAGAGCGTTGATGATGTAAGGATAGGAGTTTGGTTTTGGATGCATTAAAGGTAACCAGCCACATCTTTCCCCACTGAACCACGCGCTCGAGATTAGAGGAGAGAGAATCAGAGAGAACTTTGTCATTTACAGCCTTTTATGTGTTGCCATAGATGGTCGTGTAATCAGCATAGATGTCAACGAATGATTTAAGTATGTGTTTAGGGAGGTCATTGATGTAGATCAGGAAGAAAGTTGAGCCCAGGATTGCCCCCTGAGCGACTCCAGCATTTATATTGCAGGCCTCAGATTTTTGTCCATCTACCACTACTCTTATGAGTCTATCTGCGGTAGATCTTGCAGAGCGGAAACCATATTGTGTGTCACTAAGAAGGTTATTCCTGCTGAGGTGGCTGACTATTTCTCTACTTAATATGAATTCCAGCAACTTACTCATAACACACAGGAGACTTATAGGTCTGTATTGAGAGGGAGATGACTTATCACCTGAATTCTTAAATACAGGCCAAACTGATGAGGTCTTCCAGGGAGTCGGAAAGCACTTTTCCTTAAGGCAGCGCTTAAATAGTTTCGTAAGTATGGGAGCAAGTTCTGGTTGAAGCTTTTTTAACACTATAATTGGGATGCCATCAGGGGCAGTTGCTTTACTGGAATCTAGGTTCTTTATTAGCTTGGCGACCTCATGCACGGATATTTGTATGTTACCTAGCTTGTTCTGTGTTATAGGAGGAAATATGGGGAGTTGATGGCCTTCGTCGCATAGGGTAGAATTAGCTGCAAAGTTCTTGGCAAATAGTTTGGCCTTGTCTGACGCTGACGAGATGACCTCTGGTCCATTGATAATGGTTGGGATAGAACGCACACTTCTGTTCAGGATCCTATTTGTTATTTGCCAAAACTGGTGGGATCGAAGCCGCTGATCAGCTACCTTGGATTTAACAGACTGGGCATATAGCTCTCTTGCATTTTTATTACTCTTTTACAGTGGTTGCTGGCAGACCTAAAAGCAGCTTTAGTCTCAGTGCATCTATTACATTGGTAGTTATGGAAAAAGTGATCTTTGTGCGCGATAGCAGCAGCACATTCTGGGGAGAACCATGGCTGGCTGTTAGGTTTTTGTTGGAATTTTTTAGATGGTATGAATTGGTCTATGCCTGCAATTAACCATTCGGTCAGATCTGATACTATAGAGGACACATCCTTTTTAAACATGGAGTGCAGAGGTAAATCAGATATGAATGTACGGAAGCTATCCCAGTCAACCATAGAGTATCGGTATACAGTACGGTGGAGGGGTACGTCTGGGGGCTTCTTACATTTCGTTTTTATCTTAACTGATACGACGAAGTGGTCGGAGGATCCTAAAGGAGAATGAACGTTCTTAGTGACACTCAATATGGTTTCCGTTCTGCTAGATCTACAGCAGATGTCCTTACAGTTATATCGCATAGGATTAGCAAATCTCTCGACGGTGGCAATCTTTCTAGGGCAATTGCTCTTGACATATCTAAAGCCTTTGATAGGGTATGGCATAAAGGTTTACTTCATAAGATCGCTAGCTATGGTATAGCTGGAAAAGTCTTCTCAATTATTAAATCATTTCTTTCTGATAGGTTCATAAGAGTAGTAGTTGAGGGGCAAAAATCAGAAGCTCACAGTATTAATGCCGGTGTCCCTCAGGGATCCATCCTGGGCCCAACTCTTTTTCTGATCTACATTAATGATCTTCCAAATCATATCCTTACATCATTTGTAGACATTTATGCTGACGACACTACCATTTATGGTACCACATCTAAGACAGTAAACGAGCAAGTTCTCTCCAATTCTCTCTCCTCTGATCTTGAGCACGTAGTACAATGGGGAAAGGAGTGGCTGGTTACTTTTAATGCATCTAAAACCAAGCTTCTCTCTTTACATCATCAACATTCTAATCCACATTTGTCATCAATTGAAATGAATGGCTCTCGTCTTCAGGAGGCCTCAAGTTTTGACAAGCTTCTGGGCTTGACCATTACTCCTAATCTTAAATGGAACACGTATATCAAATCTGTTGCCAAGGCCGCTGGAAAAATGGTGGGATCTTTCTATCGATCCAGTAGATATCTCACTGCTGATGCTATTCTCTATCTATATAAGAGCCAGGTACGTCCAAGGATGGAATACTGTTGCCACATCTGGGCAGGAGCTGCTAGAAAGGACTTGGCCTGCCTTGATAGAGTTCAAAATAGACTTCGTAGCCTCGTAGGAGATGTCCTTTTCTCCTCCTTGCAACCTCTATCTCACAGAAGAGATGTTGCGAGTTTGTCTCTGATGTATCGTTATTTTCATGGAAAGTGTTCAACTGAGCTTCAATCTATGGTCCCCCCTCGCCAAACTTTCACAAGAAACACTCGTCTAGCTGTAAACACTATCAATAATTTCCCTCACTCTTTATCTGTCCCTAAACCTAAACGTAGATTCCATGAACAAAGCTTCTTTCTTAGAACTGCACGCCTGTGGAATTGTCTTCCGTTTTCCTGCTTTCCGGCTGACTACAATATGGTTTTGTTCAAGTCTTAAGTAAATAAGTTCTTGATGAGCCGTTCCATATAAGTTATTAAATTTACCAAATTTTCATTACTAATGATTACTATATTGACCAACTTCTACTGTACACTCTTTAACCCTTATCCTTGAGTGGCCTCTGGGCCTTGATAATGTGGTGATGCCTTTGTAAAAAAAAAAAAAAAAAGAACGGAATATGAACATAGCTCAGGGGAAGTTGAGAGAAAAAGGTATAAGAGGCTTGCATATTGACCGGGTCTATCGGGCACACGAGTGGGTTCGCGAACAATCTGAGTGAGATCATAAGCAATGGCAAAATCATGACAAAACCTCCCCTCATCATCTGTCTTATTTGAATGGGTCAGCCATTCCACGTTATGGACGTTGAAGTCACCACATATGTTGATGTTAGCCGAGGGATGTGAAGACAGTATGTGGTCTATTTTCTCAGATATGCTCTTAAAGATAATAACTCCGCTGTTGTGGGGCCTATAGAGGGCAAATATAAATGCAGTTGTGTTAAATAAATGAATTGTAATATAAAGTAAATATATGTAAATGTAAATTTTCGAAAATAAATAGCAATCGGAAATTTATGAGCAGATTTAATGAGAAAAGAAAAAAGTGTAAATGCATAAGTAATGTATAAACAATGTGGTGTGATTCCTGGTATGAGTTTCGGTTATTTAGCCATTGAAAAAAAATCAGATGTCGTCATGAAATGGATTTCGTTTGTATAAAGAAATGTGAATATAAGTGTAAATTAAATTAACGTTAAATAAACAAAATGGAAGAACTATTTTTTAAATATAAAAAATAGTAAGATGTATACTTGAGGTAATACTGTTTATGAATTTATGAGTGAAAGAAGTTAATGTTAAAATTTTCTGAATAATCGTAATTCTACTTAACGGACGATTTATAAGAAGGTAATGTCAAAAGGCAACAAATAATATACAGAAAAGAAGAAAAGAAAGGCAGAAAGAAAAGAAATTAGCTGTAATTGCCTTGTGTGCGTCAACCGTAACCGAGTAGTAGTATTAATAATACCAAACGCTGTCATGTCGCTAAGCAACGAATTGAAAAAAAATGGCCGATTATTTTTAATGTGCATTGTAAGAAAAGGTATAGCTAATATTAGTTGTCTTGTAAAAAACATTTCGATGCAATACCTACCCTAAGGCATTGCCAGACTCAATGAGTATCTTTGTGCAGAATTTCAAAGATATCGGTCTAGTCATTTCTTAATCTATAACGAGCTCACACACACAGAGCCAAAATTGCATTTATATAATAGTGCAGATTTAAAAAGTTAAAAAAAATGATTCGTGCGCAACTACCGAGGATCGAAACCAAAACGTTTAGTTTACGATTTATTTTTTCTTTGACTTTAAGGCAAAAAGTTAATAATGCACCAATAGCGATTAGATTACATATGCGCATTCGCAATGTCGTCGTTTCATCATCTCCTGGCAAATACCTTTTCTTCAATTTTTTACAATTTTGTACCGATTGTTCCCGGCTAAACCCTAATGTAAAGTTTCGCATTAGTTCGAATACCCTATATATTAAGTTTTATGTCTGAAGATAAACAACTGCTTGAGGAGTCTGGTAGGAAAAATGTATCTCCTTCTTTATCTGTCTCTCTCCGTATACATACATGTTATAAAATGATTACATAAAATCCCTCTGGACCAAATTATTGAATTTTTTTTTCTTTGCAATAACAGGTGCTACATCCAAATTTATTATGTCTAAATTATTAGCCACCATCTTATGTAACTTAAGGATTTTGTTTAGGACATGTTTATTCGTTATAAAATCCCACATTACATCCTAAGTGAAATATCACACCGGTCTCTATAATCTTTGCAAGAAAGTCTTTCATTTTTTCTCATTTTTCTGTCCCCCCGAGAATAAGTACACACTTTATTTCTATACTGGCAATTTATCAAAACTCACATACATACTATTTTCTTTTTCATTTTCCATTACAAACAATAACAATTTCTACTATCTAAATGTTCCTCATTTCTGATTCATTGATACCTAAGAAACCGATCATTTCGGATTACAATCTTATAACATAAACGAATACGCTCGACATTTACAAACAAGCCTATTCTTTCTGTTTCTCTCTCTTTCTCTCGCTACGGGACTTTATCGTTACAAATTGATTAATCCAAATACAGCCATATATAAAATCCTATTATCATATATTTAAATACTAATACATTATCACTTACATATGTACACACATCCTTTTTTTAAAAGTAAACCATGCTTAGCTTTTACGATTTCTAGCTCCGATTTTTTTTTTATTTCTAAATAGTTTTTCACTAAACAAGTCTACTTCTCTGGTACGTATTTAAATATTGTGATTTAAAAAAAAAATTATCACCAAACAATTCTATGTCGCCCTTCTGCTACAAAAAAAAAACAAACAAAATTACCATAACCTGAACCCCATTTTTGATTCAACAAACGTCATCCGTTCTTTGTGCGTTTGCATTAACGCGAGCTGTACTTTTTCATTTTCTTGAAGATAATTTTTTACCGACTTCAAATTTTCCTAAAAAATTATGAATTTTAGGGATTAGGTTCTATGCTGATTTATAAAAACACTTTATTATATTTGATCGATAAAAAAACTTTACAACATATAATCCCCTCCTCGTGCAGTTATCCCCATACTCTCTCCAAAGAATATCAGTTATTTATTACATGTTTGCATTTACGCACGTTGTTGTTTTTTTTCTAACTAAACAGTTATACATTAGCTTCAACTTTAAACTTTTGTTCGACATGAAAATTTTTATAGGTTTCTCACTATGCTGATTAAGAAAATCTTTTTTTTTTATTTTGCGGATACAAAGTGTTTCCGAGATTTAATGCTCTGTATTGTACAATTTTAATCACTGGCCGCGAGATTAGTATGTACGGGCCGACCGACATAGTAAAAAAAAACAAGTTTTTTTGTTGGTTCAGAATATTTCTGCGGGGCAATCCTGAAACAGATTATGAAGGTTACATTTCTGGCAAATTTATAGAAAACCCCGTACCCACTCACAAATTGAGTCTATTTTGAAAACAATTATAAGCGCAGTGTGGGTCGCGGTGTCAATTTCGAAAGCCGTTCTTAATATGAGGAGGTTGCAGGTTTGGCCAAAACAACACCCGTACTTTATTTATTCACGAAAGTTGCATGCTTTCACCGAGCCACGCCTGTTAACCGGTCCTGCTATATATATATATATATATATATATATATATATATATATATATATATATATATATATATATATATATATATATATATATATATATATTTATATATATATATATATATGTATATATATATATATATATATATATATCTCAACACAAATTTATGAGTGCAAATTATATTTTACATGAATTTATGTTTGACAGGTTACTCAAAGTTTTTTAATACATCTTTTTTAATGACCTTGTCGAACAATAAATTGATGAAAAAATATAATTCATCATAAATTCGTCTTCTATACAAGTTTCGCTGGCATATTGTTTTTTATTTTTATTTTAAGATACAAATATTTATATTTATATTCTTTTTAAGTTTACGAAGCTTTTGACTTGGGGAACTAATTTTTACTTCTTATCTTCACACACACATATGTATATGAATGTGTGTATATATATATATATATATATATATGTATATATATATATATATATATATATATATATATATATATATATATTTATTAAAAATCTTTCTGGGAAATAATCAGTCGAATTAATGTTCTCCCGCGGAGTGTAGTTAAAATCATTTGAAACGTTGGCACGTAATCGATATTTTTGTAGATATAAATGAAATTCATTTCACAAAATGACATAGATTTTTGCGTTTATTTTTTTTTCATATATATTTTGCATAATCCGACTAGACTTAGGAGCAAACTTTTTTTTATTAAAATAGATACCGTATGTTTTTTTTTTTAAATTAAAATACATACTGTAAATCTTCAAGTTGTTCTTACCAGAGTGTAAATTCAGCAGCTTCCTTAAGCAATAATAAAAAAAAAATAACAGCTACAGGCCATATTTTGTTATTTGAGAGGTCAGATGAACATATTAGTGTTTTTGTCGCATTCCAGGCGGGATTTATTAGCTAATTGATATTAATATATGATTATATCTTAAGTAAATAATAATTTTTTTTTTTTTTATACTCGTAGACTTTTCCTCGCGCAATACATTAGTGGTAGAGACTAAAATAAGTCCTACTTCCACATCTAACATTTACGTTGCAAAACTTTCTAGCCAATCGATAAAAATTCAATTTTAAAGGTGTGTTTTTCTTTGGTTTCGAACAATTTTTTCATGTTAATACATTTATAATGTATTATTGTGTAACTGTGAAAAAGTGTAGAAACTAATTTTTAGAATGTTTACATTTTTGTTTTTCATCTTGATATAAAACGAAAAGATGATTTTTATAACACGGATTGGACATTATAAGCAATATTAAGTGGACCAATGTGGAGACATTGCTAGGGAAATTGAGGAAGACTAAACCAGCGTCTAGCGGAAATAACTTAACTGTTGATCGCCGAAAATATTATTTGTTAGAAGACGCATTATTTTAAACCTTTGATCCAACTTATGACCTCTTAACATTTATTGTTTTGGGTTGAAATCGAATTATAAAGTCAGATTCCTGTCCAAGTAACTTATATCTAAAAGTTCAAGTGTTCAGACCTATAATTGGAAGAGGAGGCTGGTAGAGTTATTAAAGCTAAATCGTTGAGATTTGAACCCTTAACATGCAGATTTCTGCCGGAAATCAAATTAAAAAGATTTTCCCCAATCTCAATAGCGCTTATGTCAAATCTCAAGTCTGTAAACCGAAAATTGACAGAGTTATTATGTAGGAAAATGTACACAGACAGGCAAACACACACACACCTTTACATTTTTATAGATATATTAGCAGTTCGGCCCGGCTTGGCTCAGGCGCTATGTACTGTTCATAACTTTATGTGGATATGTATATATTAAAAATGTGCATATATACGGTAATGCCTTTCTATATAATAGGCTTCGTAAACTACTATAGAGAAAAGTTGGAAAGTGCCGCAGACGTCACATTAACTTAAACTCTGCCCAACTGTTTACCCCTTAACATTTATTGTTTTAGGTTCAAATAAAGTTCAAAGGTTTGACCCATGTCCAGGTAACGTACATCTAAAATTCCAAGTTTTTAGACCCGAAATTGGCGAAGGAATTTTAACTTTGACCAATTGACAGCAAAATTTTCGCCCTAAAATTGATTTTAATGCTTGCCGGGTGTGTGAATTACCGTTATGCATTAATTTCAACTTTTTAGACCCAACATTAGCTGAGTGGTTTGCCAGACACTGCAATGGTAAAATCTTTTGAACTTTGACCCCTTGGCAGCTCAAACTTTCAGCCCAAACAGATGAGAAAGCGTGTCCTATCTCTAAATACTCTTTATGTAAAATTTCAAATGTTTAGACTAGAAACTGATTGAGAAAGTTGGTAGTTACCGAAGAGGTCTGCCTTTTTAAAACTTTGACCCCAATTATGTTCCCTTAATATTTATTTTTTGGGGGCTCAAATAAAATTAAAAAGTTTAATCAATGTCCGAGTAACCTACATAGAAAATGTTAAGTGTTTACCCCCAAAATTGGCGATTGAGTGTAGTAGAGTTTTCAAAGATTAAATCGTCGAACTTTACACCCTTAATAGCAAAATCTCTGAACAAACCCCGATTAAAACAGTTTTCCTTTATCTCAATACTCCTTATGTCGAATCTTGATTCCTTAAACAACAAATTGGCAGAGTTATTTGATAGGGAAATGTACATAGACACATACTCACGGAAATGTTCACACATACACACACATACACACACATATATACATATATATATATATATATATAACTACTTCATTTACTAACATAAATTAATATACGAAAGTATAACTTTATGCGTAAACTTTAAGTATTTGGTTCAACAGTGCTCAATACGTAGCTAGAATTAGTTAGTAAGTTATAAATGGCGGTTATGCAGCACTGTATTCCGGGTTTCATCTACTCTAGGAGTCATATATATATATATATATATATATATATATATATATATATATATATATATATATACACGCACACACACACATATATATATATATATATATATATATATATATGTATATAGTAGGAGTTCACCCGGTTTTCTCGCGCTCTATGTACTGTTTGTAACTTATCCTATGTAAGATTTTAAATGTTCAGACTAAAATTTCTCTGAGTAATTTTGTGGAGACCGTAGAGGTATATTGTTTTGGGCTCGATTAAAAATAGAAAGTTCTACCTATGTCCAAATTTCTATATCAAAAATTTCAATCTTTAGATCCAAAATTGGCGAAGGAATTTAGTAGAGTCTGCAAAGGGTAACTCTTTACACTTTGATCTCATGTTTAGACTAAAAAATTAGCAAAGTAAACGTCAAATTTGTGGAAACTTTGCTCCCAAACAGATTAAAACGCTTGCCCTATCTCATACACGTTATGTAAAATTTCAAATGTTTAGACTAAACATTGACTTAGTAATTAGGTAGAGGCCGCAACGTTCAAATCTTTTTATAAAGTTGGCCCCAATTTTGACCACTAAACATTTACTGTTTTGGGTTCAAATCAAATTCAAAAGATTGATACATGTCAAAATAATCCACATTTTAAATTTCAAGTGTTTAGGCCCAACATTGGCGAAGAAGTTGGGTAGAATTTTCAAAGTTCAAATCATTTAACTTTGACGCATTGACAGCCAAATTTCTGGCCGAAAACCGATCAAGAAGATTTTCCCAAATCTCAATACTCCTTATCTAAAACTTGCAGTCTTTAGACCGAAAATTGAGTTATTTTGGTAGTGAAAGCACAGACACACAAACACACACATATCAACTTTTATACATATACTAATAGTTCAGCCCCGCTTGTCTAATGCCCTATATAGTGTTCATAACTTTTTGTGAATATGTATTTTCTGCATATGTATATATTAAAAAGTGTGCATATGCCCGATAAGGCCTTTTTATATAATAGGCTTCGTAAACTAACATAGTAAAAGTTGGTAAGGAGCGCAAACGTCAAATTATTTTTAACTTCGACCCTAATTTTTAACCCTTAACATTTATGGTTTTGGGCTCAAATGAAGTTAATATGTTAGACCCATGTCAACGTAATCTACCTATGAAATGTCAAGTCTTTTGACTCAAAATTGGCGGAGGAGCTTGGTAGAATCTGCAAAGGTCGACTCTTTCGACCTTGCCCTCTTTGCAGCGAAACATTCACCCAAAACCTGATTAGAGAGCTTTCTGCATGTCTGAATATCGTTCATGTATAATTTACAATGTTTAGACCCAATATTGGCTTAATAGCTTTCTACAGACCGTAAATGTAAAATCGCTTGACCTTTGCTCCCTTGGCAGCCAAATGTTCGGCTAAAACCCTATAAAAGAAAGGCCACCCTACGTCTGAATACACTTCATGTAACATTTAAAATATTTTCACGAAAAATTTGCTGAGTAATATAGTAAAGACTGATGAGATCAACGTTTTATGACCCCTAGAATAGAAGTAAATGTATGATTCCGACCCAAAGAACCTATATGAAAAATTAGAAATGTGCATGCGTAAGGATGGAATACTATTGCAATAGCTGGGCAGGAGCTGCTAAAAACAGCCTATTATTGCAAGTACATTACGTTAGTGTGGAGATTTGATGAAGTGTTTACTTAAGGGGGCGGTCTATTAGAAATTTGTTAACATTGGACTTGAAGACATCCAAGTTGTAGTCCGGTGGGAAACAAGCAGACGGAACAGAGTTCCACAGGCGTTCAGTTCTAAGAAAGAAGCTTTGTTCATGGAATCCACGTTTTGATTTAGGCACAGATATAGAGTGGGGGAAATTTATTACAGTAGATTCAGCTAGACGGGTGTTTTTCGTAAAAGATTGGCGAGGGGGAACCAGAGATTAGAACTCAGACGAGCACCTGCCATGGAAATAACGATAAAACAAGGATAGGCTCGCAACGTCTCTTCTGTGGGAGAGAGGTTGCAGGGTAGAGAAAAGGGCATCCCCCACTAAGCCACGAATTCTATATTGTACTCTGTCAAGCAAGGATAGGCTGTTTTTAGCAGCTCTTACCCAGATATGGCAACATTATTCCATCCTTGGACGTACTTGGCTTTTATATAGATAGATAATTGCAGCAGTAGTGAGATAACTTCTGGAGCGGTAGAAGGATTTCATTATCTTTTCAGTTACCTTGGTTACAGACTTGATGTACGTGTTCCATTTCAGATCCAGAGTAAAGTTCAAGCCCAAAAGCTTGTAAAAACACGGGGCCTCTCCCAGACGAGAGCCATCCATCACAATTGATGCCAGATGGGGACCAGATTGTTGATGACGTAATGATAGGAATTTACTTTTAGATGCATTAAAGGTAACCAACCACGATTTTCCACTGAACCACGCGCTCGAGATCAGAGGAGAGAGAATCAGAGAGAACTTTGTCATTTACAGCCTTTGATGTGTTGCCGTAGATGGTCGTGCCATCAGCATAGATGTCAACGAATGATTTAAGTATGTGTTTAGGGAGGTCATTGATGTAGATCAGGAAGAGAGTTGGACCCAGGATTGACCCCTGAGGGACTCCATCATTAATACTGCAGGCCTCTGATTTTTGTCCATCGACTACTACTCTTATGAGCCTATCGGAGAGAGATGATTTAATGATAGAGAGAACATTCCCAGTTATACCGTAGCTGGAAATCTTGTTAAGTAGACCCTTATTCCATACCTTGTCGAAGGCTTTTGATATGTCAAGAGCAGTTGCCCTACAAAGAAGCCTTTTTAAAGAGATTCATTAATCCTGTGAGATATAACCGTCAGCACATCTGTGGTAGATCTTGCAGAGCGGAAACCATATTGTGTGTCACTAAGAAATTATACTTTCATATATTAATTTATTTTGGGTAAGACTATCTTAATGTTTGGTTCGTCTTAGTGATGTGTTCTGTAGGAGAGTCTATATAATACCTAATATCATTTATCTTTCACTTAAACCTTGAAAAATTGTGTGAACTATCATAGTCATTATCATTGTGTGAACTCTCATAGGCATTATCATGCTAGGTTTAGTCATAATTGGTCCAGTGATATAGGCTGTGGGGGTATGGTACAAACACACACACAATTTAACGCTACTGCTTTATATATATATATATATATATATATATATATATATATATATATATACATATGTGTGTGTAGGGGGTGCGTGTGTGAGTGTTGGTATGTGTGTGTATATTAATGTATGCGAAAATTGGTTGATTAAATAATATTTAAACATTTATTTATACAAATCTTTTTATGTTAAATGTTATGAGAGCTAAATAAATGTTAAATATTATAAGAACTTATGAAATTATTGCAAAAAAGTCGATATTTTAAATGCAGAGATATTCTTCATAATAACGTATTTTTATCTTTTTTTATGTTTTATTCCTGACTCCAGCAGGTTTGTTACGCAGGAAAAAAAAAACATGTTTATTTCTGAACATTTTCCGTCCTTACCACCAAAAAGAACTCATTAACGTGAAAGAATATTTAAAAAATTATGTATGATTACATAAACCCGAACAGGTGCGAGGAATAATAGCGACCGTGTTTTCATATAATAACGCAATCTTTGATTTTTATCAATAAATATATATATATATATATATATATATATATATATATATATATATATATATATATATATAGACAGATATTATTGAATAGCACGGAATTATTCTGTTTTACAATTTTCCTTTTTCTCTTCTCCAATCTCCGAATAGTCCTTTTTGTGTTTTTTCTCGAAATTGTATATGTTGATCCATAATCACGAGCGCTTTCGACAGAAGTACTTCTATCATCTTCAGGCATATTGTAGAAATAAATGTAGGGATTGTTTTTTTTTTATTTACTTATATATACATGTTTTTCTAGCCACTTAGTATTTTTTTACAAGTTAAGTGGGCGATTTTTTGGCATATATTAAACAGATTTATATATACAAACAAATACATACATTATTAAACATACATCCCAAACATTTCAAGATGTTCCTGCTGCACGCATAATTAATATTATTTATGTGATGCTTCTTTGTTTCAATGTAAAGAGAAATATATATATATATATATATATATATATATATATATATATATATATATAAGTAAATTAAAAAAACAATCCTTTACATTTATTTCTACAATATGCCTGAGGATGATAGACGCACTTCTGTCGAAAGCACTCGAGATTATGGATCCAACATATACAATTTCGAGAAAAACACAAAAAGGACTATTCGGAGACTAGAGAAGATAAAAAGGAAAAGTGTAAAACAGAATAATTCCGTGCTATTCAGTAATATTTGTCTAAATGAGAAAATGCTGCCAAATATACACAATATATATATATATATATATGTGTGTGTGTGTGTGTGTGTATGTGTGTGTGTTCGTAAGTGGGTGGGTAAGTGTATGTGTGTGTGTGTGTGCATAATAAGGCCGCCTTGTCCGTGATATTGGCGTTGTGTAAATTGTTAATGCATTACATGTGGTGTGCATTGAAAAGCAGAATATATCAATGACATTTCACTTTTGAATTTGAATGTTAATTCAAGCTATTATGTTCATTTTTTAAATAGGCATCACCACTTATCAAGGCCAAGAGGCTACTCGAGCATAAGGGTTGAAGAGTGTACAGTAGAAATTAGACAATATAGTAATTAGTAATAGTTAGTAATAGTTAGTAATGGAAACTCAGTAAATTTGTTAACTGATATGGAAAGGCTCATCACCAATTTAGTTACGTTAGACTTGAAGACAAGCATATTGTAGTCAGCTGGCAAGCAGGAAAAGGGAAGACAATAACATAGGCGTGCAGTTCTAAGATAGAAGCTTTGCTCATGGAATCTATGGTTAGGTTCAGGCACAGCTAAAGAGTGGAAGAAATTATTGACGGTGTTTCTGCTAGACGGGTGTTTCTTGTGAAAGTTTGGCGAGGGGGACCAGAGTATTAAGCTCAGTCGAGCAATTGTCATGAGAATAATGATAAAACAGAGACAGACTTGAAACATTTCTTCTGTGAGAAAGTGGTTGCAAGGAAGGGAAAAGGGCACCCATACGAGGCTACGAAGTCTATTTTGAACTCTATCAAGGCAGGATGTCCTTTCTAGCAGCTCCTGCTCAGATTTGGAGACAGTACTCCTTACTTGGACGTACCTGGCTCTTATATAGATAGAGAATTGCATCAGCAGTGAGATATCTACTGAATCGATAGAAGGATTCCACCATTTTTCCAGAGGCCTTTGCAACGGATTTAATGTATGTGTTTCATTTAAGATCAGGAGTAACAGTCAAACTCAGAAGCTTGCAAAAACATGAGGCCTACCCAAGATGAGAACCATTCATTTCAATGTATGCTAGATTAGTGAGTTGATGATGCAAATATAAAAGATTGGGTTTAGATGCATTAAAAGTAACAAAGCAGCTCTTTCACCATTGTAGCACTTGCTGAAGATCAGAGGAGAGAGAATCGCAGAGAACTTGGTCGATTACGGTCTCATGAATGATGTAAGGACGTGATTTGGAAGATCATAAATGTAGATCAGGAAGAGAGTTAGACCCATAAGAATATTTTAATAAAATCAACAGTATGCATCCTATGATTCAGAGTAAACTATCTGTTTTGTGGGATAAGTAACTGTAGAAAATGCAGGTGAACCATTCGTCCTGTATACCGCGATGGGCTTACAGTACATGTAGCAATAAAGTTTTTGATTGAAAGCGAAACGATTTCACCGATTTCGACAACAAAAATATGAGAAACTGACACATCTGTTGATCACTATTCTATTCTTTATAACGCTAGGTTTTCTTTATAGTATATATATATATATATATATATATATATATATATATATATATTATATATATATATATATATATATATGATTAGTTTTTTTTTTGGAAAAAGGATTCCAGCAGAGTGCTCAATTAAGAGGAAAATCCAAAATGTAAGAGCGTATTTTTATTTTCTGTACGGAAAGTTGTTAGTTGAGACAGATCATTGGTACCGTCGGTTTCAAACCCGATAATAAGGCCCGTTTAAGGTATCCTTATCAAGCTCTCTTCAGCTAATATTCGTCTCTTTTTTTATTAACTTGGATATTATCGACTTTATAGCTGTCGAGTAACTAACTTTCACAGTGTTTCTATTCAAAATTTTATGTAGTTTGTTTGCTTTTGGAAAATGCTTGTCTAGAAGACAAAGAAAAAATGTCCTACTCAAGTTTTAGTGTTCAATGAGAACGGAGGTAAGAACCAGATTATATTCCGTTTCCTCTTTCGTTTTTTTTATTTTTTCTATCCTGGGTTTGATAAAATTTTATGTTTTCTTTGATCCCATTTGATGCAGTGCTTCATCATAATATGGGGCTGTTTTCTCGAACACTTTAGCTTTCGAAGAAAGCCGTGATATTCTTTGGCTAATATTGGCGGAAGAGAGCTTGATTAAACGGGCCTTATTATCAGGCTTGAAAAAAAAAGAAACTGGGGTTACCACGAAAAAAAACATTTTTCTTTCATGTAAGTATAAAAATAGAGAGATTACTTACAATGAAAAAAAATGAGAGAAAGCAGAAATCGAACCTTGGATATAAGTTTTAAAGAACAATAGGTTTAAATGGAATGTCCAGTAAATTGTTAATTCTGATGAAATAAATAATAAATAAACTATTCAATTGTTTGAAAGAATGTGGATAATAAAATATGGGTTAAATAAATTAGATATGTAGGTTGAATTCCTTTATAAAAACATCAAAGAAAAAATAGGTTATTGGGAAATCACAATGTCGGAAACGTGCAAAGTCGCGCATGTTGGTGACACGTGAATTTTGCTCACGTTGGCCGGACATGCATGAATTTCTCAATATAGAAAGTGAAAGTTAGTTAGTAAGAGAGAGACAGTCAGTGAGAAACTCAGAGAGAGTCTGGAGTTGGAAATTCGAACGTCTAGAAGCGAGACGATCACTTTTAAACTTAATATGTGAAGCTTTGAATTCTTGATGAGAAAACCACGGCCGGTCGTGAAGAAATAAACCCATCATGTGTTTTGATAAAAGCTCGTCTTTGTGTTTGTGATTCTTACAAAAAGGTGAAGTGAATTGTTATTATATGTCTGTGTTATAAAATGTCGTGACATACACATCTCATATCCACAATGTGAATCCACATCTCATATCTACACTAATACTGTCTGAATACTATCTAATCACTCTAAGAGCTTCACATAGCAACGCATCTATTAACCTAAGAATGAACATATTTTAATATATATTAATAGTCATAAAACGAACAACCTCTCTCAAAACATCCCTCTCTAGAACTCTCTCAACAGCATCACTTGTAATAAGACTCTTTCTTGGCATCACTTATAATAAGACTCTCTCAATGAACCACAAAATATAACACTGGAAACAATAACTTTATTAAAGGTATTTATTGTTTAAACAAAACAATATATTTCAACTAAGATTATAATAAAAAATAATAAGTGCATTATATTTCGCAATCATTGTTTAATAAATATTGTACATTTTATAAAAATTGGTTCATTTCCTGATTTTGGTGAATTTTTAAATAAAGGGAGGGGGCAAAATGTTTATACATTTAAGGCGTCGACATTCATTTTGCCAATACAAAAAAATATTAATTAAAAACAGTAAAAGTAAATCTGAATTATGCGTAAGTGTTTATTAGAAACACGCTATTATTACTGGATATCCATAATCGTTCTTATGTGATGTAGATAATAATTGTTGTAACTGTTTTTCTGATTTTATTTCCATAGATAATAATTGTTGTAACAATCTCCTAAATGAACTTAAGGAGTGGAAATAATAAGGACAGTATGACAAGATTAGTTGTTGGTCTTGCGATAATGGAAATTAAAAGCGAAATTCTATTACTATCCATGTTGGTAAAATAGTTGATGCATAAAAAGGGGTTGCGTCAGAGCTATTTGGTTGATGGATTCGAATTTGCGAATAATTTTCTGTGCTTATTTAAAGAGTTGTGTAAGATATCAAGGTTACGCTGCAAAAGAAAATAGCATACTTATGGATGCACTTGGTGAAACGAAGTAAATTCCGATGCGTTGCAATTGCGATTACTTTAGGGTCTAAGGAGAAAGGAATGACTTTTGTTGCTTTAATTATTCTAATATGAGATAATTTCTATGTTAAGTTAACCATCGTTGCATAAGAAATCTTTTAAAACTTTTATTTAGTAGATCTATGAAAGTATTTACTTGATTTTCTTAAGATGATATTTGCTTTGACATTAGAACTGAAACAAGGGTTAAACAATATATTATTTCCCTTCATTTTTTCTTAGTCAACTGTGGCTAGATGATAGTAAGAACGTTTAACCTATATACTGAGTTTCTTACGGCATTATTGAAGAAAGTGTAATTGTGTCCTAAAGTTTATTTAATCAGTGGAATGCCTAGACACTCTTGTAAAGATACATGGAATTATTAAATTGATAATTTAATGAGAACTGAGAACACGTAAAGGCAAACAAAATATGAGGTTTGTTTTATGGTATAGACTAAATTATTCGAAGGTAAGGTAAGGAAGATATTTAAAAAGTAAATTTATTTTTTTAAAAAGGTTCAATAATAAACATGACACAAGTGTTACAGTTATAGCAGCTAATACAGTTCTATAGCTATTGGCACTTGATATACATATATATATATATATATATGTATGTGTGTGTGTACGTTTTACGTGGGTACGCATCGATAAAATTTTACACACCTAAGATGAGCAAATATGCACGTTTTAATTTATGTAGGGGTATACATACTTCAAATATTCATATATCTGTATTTATAAAGAAATAAACAAATATATATATATATATATATATATATATATATATATATATATATATATATATATATATATAATGTCGTCGGTCGAATTGAGCGTCTATTAGTTCTTAATTCCAATGATATTCTTCGCAATTGGTTGGTGAAGTGTTAGCTAATAAATTAGAAGCTTGCTTCATTATATGGTTTTAATATCGTGACCGACAGAAATTATCATCCTACACTGATGATCATTGCGTATGCTTAAATCACTAACGTTTGTTTATATATATATATATATATATATATATATATATATATATATATATGTTATATACATATATATACATACATATATATAAGTCTCTTTTTCTTATGTAAACATTTTAACTTATATATATATATATATATATATATATATATATATATATATATATATATATATATATATATATATATATATATATATATATACGTCTCTTTTTATGTAAACATTTTAACAGAGGATTGCGACCTTAGTCTGCACATTAAAATATCGTTTCTGTCAGACATGTATTAGTTTTTCGTATGTTTATTTGTGTGCATTATCGTCATCATCATCATCATCATCATCATCATCATCATCATCATCATCATAAAAGAGGGCAACCCTCCTTAAACCGTTTTTTTTTAATATGAACTTTTTAAAACTTGCGATCAAGGCCTGCTTGTTACATGTAGCGTTCTTTGTCGTATTTTTTTGTATTGTTGTATATACTATTTAATATAATTTGAACATGAATAGGTAAAAGCAAATTAATTAAATTAACTTAATATCAGCCATCATCACCGTCGTCGTGATCGATTGGGAGTTTTTTTTTCTGTTTTGGTCGTTCCTTCCGTTTTGTATTTGCCCAAACATCGCAACACATGACCACATTTTTTCACAGATAGTGGGTGTTAGGTTTGTTCTAATTTATTTATCGTTTGAATTTTGATTAACAGCATGCATCCGGTGCTGTATAACTGCACATAACTGGACCTCCACTGCCTTGTGGGCCAAGGTTCTTTAACAAAAAGAGTGAGGTTATCCTGGCAGGAACGCCCGGAGAAGTTTAAGCCTTGTCAGCTGCGGCATGCATTGCCCAGGTGCGTGTGGAATGTGCTCTGATATCCAGGCACCTAAGTCCCCGACATGGATTGAATAGCATTGGGGTGCAGAGGGACCCCGTAAGCCATGGTAAAGGCAACCGTTCTAGGAGAAGCATATCTCTGATTTTAAAAATATATATAAAGCAAATGACCAGTATCCGCATTACTCTGATCTGCAGTTTGACTTGTTGCTGGATATCTTGCTCTTGTTTGTCGCTTCATCTCAACATTTTGAATCGAAGAGAGTCATTGCTGTCGTACAAAGTTTACACTCTTCAACCTCTTTGTACAGATAATTCCTCAGACATTTGTCTACAAAAATTGTCCTGTGGCGATGGAAAAGTTCTAACACGTGTAGACCTGACAGGCTGGAAGCATATAATAACCGATCTACCGTCATCATATTAATTTATGTGTGTATATATGTTAATATGTATATATATACATTTATATATGTACATGTGTATGCATTTATATATATATAAGCATATGTCTATGTGTATGTATGTGTATATATATATATGTATATGTGTATATGTATATGTATATGTGTATATATATGTAGATGTCTGTACGTCCATATGTATGTATATGTATGTGTATGCATATATAGGTATGCATATGTATGTGTACATGTGTGTATATGTATGTGCGTATTATGTATAGGTGTGTATGCGTGTACGTATGGATGTGTATATGTATCATATTTTGTATGTATATATCTGATCATTTGATGGGTACAAAATTCATATAATTTTATATTAATTAAATATTTAATGTGGATTATATTTTAACTCTTTCATCATGAATTTTGGTCTTCCCTTCATGATTGCAGTATATATTTGTATGTCTCTGTATGTATGTTCATATGTGTAGGTATATATGTGCATATGTGTGTATGTATGTGTGTATATGTATGTATATGTATAGCCATGCATGCATATGTATATATATATATGTGTGTGTATATGTATATATATGTATGTGTGTGTATATATATATATATATCTGTATGTATGTATGTCTACATCTATATGTATGCATGTGTATATATGTGTATGTACGTGTGTATGTATGTGTGTATGTATTTGTATGAATGTTCGTATTTATATATATGTATATGTGTGCACTATGTGTACATGTGTGTATGTATGTGTATATATGTATATGTGTTTATATATATGTGTGTGTGTGTTTGTGTGTGTCAATGTTCGTCTTCAGTGGTATGTCTTCTTGAGGGTTTGCATCGCTAGCATGACTAAAAAGTCATCTTCAGGCATATGGACTTTCAGTGTCTGAGTGATTGGCACTCGTCTTACAAGGCGTTGAAATCATCATCATATATATATATATATATATATATATATATATATATATATATACATATACATATATATATATATATATATATATATATATATATATATATAAATGTAACTCTTGGTTCGTTCGCAATTAATAGTCTAAAAAACCACTGGACGGATGGCTTCCACGTTTTGGTATAATATGTTTACTATATCCATGTGTGTTTTTGTATATTTCTTTTTAATTATAAAGTTATACTTAATTTTTCTATGATAAATAGGTGTTTTTTTTTTGTACCAATAGGTCATTTTTCTTTAGGGACAATTATTATAACCGCTTCCTGTCACGTGACCAGTGTTTCCAATTTTGCGGTTTTCCTGCTAGATCTGGAGATTTCGTTTGCAATCTAGCGGGGAATTCTAGAAAATCTGGAGATATTTCGCACCCACACACCCACAATTTTAGATTAAAAAATAAAGAAAAGCGCTTGAAAATACTTTAAAACATAAAATAAAATCATACATGTAAGTAAAAAAAATAGCATTGATTGCCTTTGGTTACAATTCTTTATTGATTATTTGTTTTCTTTTCACCTTTTTTCGGCTAACCATTCTTAAATCTCGCTATAAAGTCGATTTTTCCAAGTACATTTTCGGTGGGGGGTATTCCAACCCCCGAAGTTTATTTCAAAATATGATCTAAGCAATCCCGCTTAATTTAGAAGCGTTTAATCGAAAATTGTAAAAAGTAAGAAACAACAGCAAAAAAAAAAATTATACCAATACAGTAGAATTTAATTATCCACTAACCTAAATACTTTTAACGTGCTAAAACAAAGTTTTTTGTTTTTTTTTTATTTTTCTAATTTCAAAATATGCTGCACCATTATTGTGATGTTTAATTTGCAGTATATTTCAATTTAACTTTTATTATAAAAAGTTTGAGTTTATGATTTGTTTCTTGTAAAAAAATAAAAAATAAAAAAAATACTGAAAAAAACAGGTAAAACTAGCTGATAAAATATATAAGCTTTCTGGGGGCTAACCTCTTCAATATAATTCCAGAAACATATAGTAAGAAAACACGGAACATTTTATATATTGAATATACTATATTTATATTTTTTTTAGTGTAGGAAGTAAAAATATGGAGTTTTTTGGGGAGGGGAGTGAATTAGCGATTTTTGAAAATTTCAGATGATAAAAGTTAAAAATCTAGCGAATTTCTGGACATTTCTTTCTCCTGACCTCGCGGTTTTTATTTAAATGTCAGAAAAGGATATTTTTGTCTCAAAGGCTTAATGTAAACATAATGTGTTTATAATATCGGTAAATTTTCAATGATTTATGATTATGTAACCATGTGATTGAAATTTGATTAAAATTAACCGCACGTGGTCGATTTGCTATCAAATATTCATCGAAAAATGAATGCCTACGCTCGAAGTGTATAAACATTTTGACCCTTCCCTTTACTTAAAAATTCACTAAAAATCAGGAAATTAACATATTCCTAATGAGGCGCGCCCTTAAGTAAACACATCATCAAATCTCCACACTAACATAATGTACTTGCAATAACCCTTATCCCTGAGTGGCTTCCGGGCCTTGATAAGTGGTGATCACTGTGTAAAAAAATGTTAATGAAAATGTCAGTATTTATCAAATAATGATTGCAGAATATAATGAACTAATTATATTTACCTAACTCTTAGTGAAAATGTTTTATTTTGTTTAAACAAAAATACCTTTACTAAAGTTATGGTTTTCAGTAGTAAATAAAAAACGCAATAATTTATTTTTGCTGTTTTTATATAAATAAAGCATCGTAATTTGTAACAATAAAAAATAATATTTACAGGAACATTCGGAAAAAAGCTCCTAAATCCGTATAAATGAATTCGAAGAAAAATAAATTTCTCACATACTATCAGGAAATGAAAGATTCAATTCGATTCCTATTTCAGTCACCTAAATTATTTAGGGTAAAATGAGTTCAGGAATTATAGCCCAACCTAAATTTTTATTTTTATGTTTTTTCCTTAAAAAAGTAGCATTAATACAGTAAGTTATGTAAAATTTGCATAGAATGCTCTGCTTTACGGTTGTTGTTAAAATGGAACGGAAATTTGAATTTCGTTCCCATTTAAATTCGGTACATTTTTACATTACGTCCAACTCATCGTTCACATTCGACACGTGAAGTTTTATAGCTTTTCGGGTATGCTGGCAAGGGTAGGGGTGTCTATTCCGAAAGCCGTTCCAACCTGGGTAGATTAGTAGGTGTATCAGATATTTCGTGAAAAATAGTGAATAATTCCACCCCGTATTTCCGAGCTTATAACTCCTCAAAAAATGTAAGTCAAGCTCTATTTTTTTTCAATTAAAGGAGCAAGGACCAAGATTTCATTAAAAAGCAAAACAAAAAAACAAAAAAAACAACGTGTTTAAAAAAAGGTTTTAAATTTCGGACTTTACAGGTAAATTTCTAAAAACACTACTTTTTTGGGTTTTAAATTTGAATATATTATTTATTGACCTTTTCTCTTCAATTCCTGAAATAAAACACTTTGGTGAGTAAATTAATTATTTACTTTTTAATAGCCATTTCAAAATAGGAGGCGTTAATTATTCGACCACCTGTCTTTCCAAGCTTATAACTACTGGAAAAATGTAATTCAATCCCTATTTTTTCAATTAAAGGAGCAAGGACCAAGGTTTCATTAAAAAAAACAAAAGAAAAAAAAACGCTGTTTAAAAAAAACTTCGAACTTTACAGGTAAATTTCTAAAAAACACTACTTTTTTGTTTTAAATTTGAATATATTATTTATTGACCTTTTCTCTTCAATTTGTAAAATATAAAACTTTGGTGTGCACATTAATTATTTACTTTTCAATCGACACTTTGTAATGGGGGCGTGAATGTAAAAAAAGCGTTTATCTAAAATATTATATTCGGTTTATTGGAAAGACCATAAAATTTCACATTGATCCTGAAAATATTGTAAAAATAAAATCAATAGAGAAATGTTGATAGATTTATAAAGTTTAAAAATTGAAAAATATTTAGTTCGTAAAATTCATTACTGTTTTTTTTTAAATAAAAAAAATATTTCTATTACTTTTAAAACAACTTTAATTGTTTATTTTAGAAGTATAATCCATAAAGAAAATAAACAACCCACTTTTAAAGGAGAAATTACGAGTTTTTTTTTATATTTTTTTCGCAGTTTCGTGATAAGGGTGTCAAAAATTCCTACAAAAATTCTGATACATCTACTAGATTGGAGTGTGTATTCGTTGTAAACGTATCCGACAACCTATAAATGTCGACATTTTCAATGTGAATGCTAAGCTGGTATTATGTAAAAAATAACAAAAATATACGCCAAACTGACATTTTCGTTTAAAAATGGAATTATTTTCCTTTCGTTATTAACTTTTTTAAATTTTTTTTTAAATATTTTGTGTTTTATATACATAAAGTACAATTGTTGAATGTTACGATTTTGATTATATTCGTTTGGCGGGCACAATTAAAAAATTAAAAAAAAGATTAAAACGGAGTGAAATTTAAGTTTCCGTTCCATTTTACAACAACCGTAAAACAGCGCATACTCAGCAAGTTTTATCGTAATTTATGAGCATAATGTTGAAACACTAAATCAACATTTTATTTATTTTTCTGCATAATTAATAATGGAAGTATTTTCTGTTTATTTTCTGAAAATTTGTAAAAAAAAAAATTTGTACATTCTCATGAAAAAAGAATCAAACTTTTCTCTACATTCACATAACGATTTACAGTGTTCATGTAAATCATTCATCTGTTGTTTTTATAATAAAAATTCCGTTTTAAAAGAGAAACGTTTACTGCCAAATTTATTTTAAAAACAGTGCAAGTTTTCCTGAAATAAAACTTTCACCTAACCATTTATGGTAAAAAATTAATCTTTTTTGGGGGGAAAATAATTTTTATTGATTAAAAAAAATTGCAAAAAATAATAAAAGTAAATAAATGAATAAAATGCATTTTTTCTTGAGGAATGTGTTCCATTTTAACAAAATGAGCCACAGCAATGCGTGGCCGGGTACAGCTAGTATATATATATATATATATATATATATATATATATATATATATATATATATATATGATTACAACGTCTTGTAAGACAGAGAGAGATAGAGAGAGAGATTTTTAGAGAGTGTAATCCTGTTAAAATACTAATCGTATTAATACTATATATATATATATATATATATATATATATATATATATATATATATATATATATATATATATATATACGTTATTTTTTTTACAGGCTACAACCTCATTTGGCTGTCTCAGTCAATTTCTTTCTGTCTGCCCATATTTCCTTCTTGGTCTCTCTCTCTCTCTCTCTCTCTCTCTCTCTCTCTCTCTATATATATATATATATATATATATGTATATATATGTATATATATATATATATATATATATATATATATATATATACGTATGTGTGTGTATGAAAGGGGGTGTCGTACACATATCATTCTTTTTCATCAATTTTATGATAGCAAATCTGAGTGATTAAAGTTTGCACTACACTGGTAAAATGAAAACTAAACGAATTAATAGATGAGAAAATGAAACGAGTACCAACTGGTTGTAAGCCATTTTAGTTTCACTTTAAACAATTTACACCAGTTTTTTTAAATTTCAAAACTGATGATTTTATGTCATCCAGACATGTTATTTTCGAAATAATATAGCGTATTGCAAACGACTATTATATTTTTGCGCTATTAATATCCCACTTATTTCCTACATAAATATGAGGGAATTTAAATTTGATGTATACAAATATCTTTCTCACACACTCAACAAGACTATAAGTAAAGATACCAAATATTATTATCAGTGATTAATCTTATTTTCCTATTGGTGTAATTAATTTCATTGTTTAGCTTCTATATAAACCATTTCATTTTAGTGCAAAAGTTGCAACAAATGTTACGTGTGATTTTTTAAAGTATATATTCCAATAGTGTACGCTCACCGTGAATTATTAAGTCGTTCACGGAATACAAATTACCTTATGTTTTTCAGATGTTTTCATTTATTTTTAATGCATATACGCTCAGCTATTAGCAGAATATCGCGCATTGTCTCTTAATAAATTGGCTATCGCTATTTGTTTCATTCAAATTCATAGAAACAAAATATAATTGAATATAAAATACGAAGTAAAAGCCGTGTGGATTATAAGAGTTTTTATTTCCAGACAGAAAAAAAGGCTGCATGGTTGCATGCTAATCACGTATTGGCAACATTATAAATATTTAGAAAAATAAGAAAAAATCAAATAACCTGAAAAAAGGGGAGGCATGGAAATTAAAATTAAAAAAAAAATGTTGCAATTGAGATTAAGCGAGATCACGTCAAATAACGATGGAGGATTTTCCATGGCGAGAATTAATTCATACATCGTTTCAAGATTTTTTTCGAGATCAATATTTGATTTTATGTCTTTTTGCATAATTTTGTGGGTGTCCGGTTTGATTCTTTCTTTCTAATTTATTTCCTCGTTGTATATTCTGATCACTAAATTCGCGCCAGTCCGGAAGCAGAGGATTACGGGAATTAAATGTTTGAAGAGTATTTGTTTTAAATCTTATGTTTATATGTTTTCCTCGCGTATTTTTATTTGCATGAAAGAAAGACAAAACATACTCACACACACAAGAAAAACGCTTCGTTTTAAACGATAAACCAACACACAACGCATTTGTTTAGTAAAGGGAAAAACAATTAAAGCCATGAATTCTTAAACTGTGTGCCATTCGGAGAATCCATTATTACCTTAACAAGCGACTCCGTACTTTATATTTATTGGACAATGCTTGTTAACTATTCCTCAATTTACGATTTTAAAACGTCTAACAAACCAGGAGTAAGTTGTCATCCATGTGAGCATATTACGATTTTAATTTTTTTCTTGATAACTAAAGACTGATACACCCCCACACAAATATATATATATATATATATATATATATATATATATATAAATCTCTCTCTCTCTATGTATATATATATATATATATATATATATATATATATATTTGCAAAGTCTTGTCGGACGAGTATCACTCCCCCAGACACTTAAAGTCCATGAGCCAAAAATGACTTCCATCGCCACATGACAATTTTTACAGACAAATGCCTGAGGGAGTATCTACACACAGATGATGTTACAGAGTTTTAGCTTTGTATGACAACTAAATCTCTCTCTCTCGGTTCAAAATGTTGAGATCCAGCAACAAGCAAAAGCAAGATAGCCAGCAACAAGTTAAACTACAGACCAGCTTTATGCGGGTACTGGTCTTCCGCTGTATGTTTTCTTTTTGATCAGAGAGTTGCTTCTCCTAGAAAGGTTGCCTTCACCACGGCTTATGAGATCCCTTTCTACCTCAAGAGACACACACACATACCCACAAAAACACACGGTGCTAGTTGGCTGTTGTCCCCGAAACAGGGTTCATTCGCCTTTTGGAGGGTCTTGTTTTTAATCCTTCAGGGAGACTAGCCACCCTCCTCAACAAACGAGTTTGGTGGGGGAACTAGTTCAGTCGCCGGTGACCGGACCATGAGGCAAGTAGTACCGGGGTACATGGTACTAGTAGTATATGACATGACCTATATATATATATATATATATATATATATATATATATATATATATATATAATGCTTGTCACTGGTAAATAACTATATTGATAAGAGGAAAACATTCAATGAATTTTAAATGTTAAATAGACCTGTTCAATACCAATTAAAGCGAACTATGCTTATTATTTCTTTTACAGAAATATTTAAGTATCGCTACAAAGTCATAAATATGTTTCAGTCATCTTCTGACTTATTTTTTCTGTTTTTTAAGTTTTCCTTTTTCGTCTTCTTTTTCCAGAAATTACAAAGTTACTTCTGTTATATTTTCTTTTCTTTTATTATTACGTGAGTGTTTATTAATTATAAAGTTCAGGGAAGTTTACTCTAATCATTTTTAGAATTTTGCGTTTGTTGAAGAAACATCACTTAATTATGTCTCATTGTATGCATGACTAGTTGATTGAAATATATTCAAAACTGTGTAGCTATACCTACGTTTTATATGAAAATAAAAATAGTATAAATATATATGTATACACACACACACTCACACATACATATATGATTGCAAAGTCTTGTCGGAGGAGTGCCACTGCCCCAGACACTTAAAGTCCATGAGCCCAAAAATGACTTCCATCGCCACATGACCATTTTTACAGACAAATGCCTGAGGGAGTATCTACACACAGATGATGTTACAGAGTTTTAGGTTTGTATGGAAGCTAAATCTCTCTCTCTCTCTCTCTCTCTCTCTCGCTCTCTCTCGGTTCAAAGTGTTGAGATCCAGCAACAAGCAAAAGCTAGATAACCAGCAACAAGATATCTCACTATTATGTTACACAGAAACGAATGGAGCTCCACAATTATCTCACACAAAAACGAATGGAGCTCCACCATTATCTTACACAAAAACGATGGTTTTGACCCTTCTGCATGAAAATAGGGTAAATCCCTTGAGATATTCTGCATGGACTTTTGACTTGAACCCAATTGAGAATATTAACGGATGGATAACCAGAGATGTTTATCGAATTGGCAAAAAATATTTAAAAAAAAGAAAATGAAAAAAAAAATCATGAAGCCATCTTCTAAAGTTGGAGCAACATTCACCACCCATTAATCGAAACGCTTTTTATCTAGCATGACCCAAGAATTTTTTATTGCATCAAAACCAATAGAGATAGAACTCACTATTAATGTGGTTGTTGAATGTTTGCATACACTTTTTGTACAATTTCGTAGAATTTATTCCCCTTGTCTTATAATTTTGATCGAATATAAAATGCCTGATTATAAAAAAATATGAATTACCGAATTAAATGTTTGAAATGTAGCTTTTTTCTATAAACTTTTAGAGTGTAGTAATAGTAACCTTAAGTGGGATGGAGTTTAATATCCAACCTTAAAAACAGACTTCTTTTTAAAGATTTTCATATATATAAATATATACGTTTTATTTTTATTACCGTATCTTTCTGTTAAGTTACATTATTGTTTCAGCTACCCGGCCGGTTTTGTGGCCTTCTGTTGCTTCCTCCGCTTTATATATATATATATATATATATATATATATATATATATATATATATATATATATATATATATATATATATATATATATATGTTCGTATGCATATATATGTAAACATTTCATAAAATATTTTCGGTTGCTCCAACTTTAGAAGATGGCTTCATGATTTTTTTTTCATTTTTTTAAATATTTTTTGCCAATTCGATAAACATCTCTGATTATCCATCCGTTAATATTCTCAATTGGGTTCAAGTCGAAAGTCCATACAGAATATCTCAAGGGATTTACCCTATTTTCATGCAGAAGGGTCAAAACCATCGTTTTTGTGTAAGAACATTGTGGAGCTCCATTCGTTTTTGTGTAAGATAATGGGGGAGCTCCATTCGTTTCTGTGTAAGATAATTATGGAGCTCCATTCGTTTCTGTTTAAGATAATAGTGAGACATATGGAGAAGATTTCAGGAGGCAAACTTGCGGTATGCGAATATCGTTGGAAGCAATCAGGATCATCTAAATTAATTGTTGTCTGATGAGAAAACAGGACTTTCTACCACATCTACACGTCCGAGATGTGCTATTCATGACACATCCTAAAGCGATTCACCTTGTGACGTTGAAGCAAGCGAGGAATGTGTTTATGCTTTAGTTAACCTGGAAAAGTATTCCTGAAAATATATAATAATAATATGTAGAGGAGTGATTCTTTAGTAATAATATGCAAACTGTATGAATTACAATTATCACGTTTAAGCATATAGTATGGCCGGGCAAAGTCGGACGTCCAGCTCGTCTATAATAATTAACGAAGCAATTTTCGAAATTATTGCAAGGATACAAGGAATAAAATAGGTGGAAGTATAATTCACTCATGTGTTTCTATCATATGAGCGCATGGGAAGATGTCGAAGGCAGCGAAGGCTGGCTGGCGTGCAAGAAGATTAGGTGGAACAGCCGAAAAGTGCAGTTATGCAAAACAGATATTCTGCTCGAGAAGAAAAAAGAAAAAAATGGAGACAAATAAAGAAACTGATCAAGGTAGAAAGAAAGTGGATGTCGAAGAAAATGGACGTGTAAAATATGGCGTAAACTAGCTGATTAAAGCCGGCGTCAGGTTGGATAGAAAAACTACACAGGGCGAGATGGACGACGATCTCTTTAATCCATATGTCATATTTGAATTTTTCATTAGTCTCTTAATTTATCACTTCTATCATTTATTAGCTTAAAGTGGAGAATAAGTTATAAGTATTATCCTCTCAGAATATACCAAGTTTGATTGTACATACCAGAAAATATGTGAATTGGATCGTATAATCAGTAGTTTTGCTCGAGCAATATAGTTTTTGCGCATCTAAAGTTTTGGGATATGTGCATATATAAACGTGGATACATGCGTATATATTATGTATTTTAAGATGCTTATGCATTTATAACTGTGTAAAGTTACATTTGTTAATATGTATATAGGTTTTATATACGGGTAATAGTTTTGCGGACAGTTTTATAAAAGTTGCTGACACAACTTCCTATGGTGTCTACGTATTAACCCGTGATTCAATAAACTCTGTTACTCGACATAGTTATCATTGGAAAGGTTATAGCTATGTTTAATTTAAATATCGATTTAAAAGTGTTTGATGAAAAGTTTGGTCATGAATGAAAAAGTCATTTTATGACTCTTTTAAACAAGAGAAGCATATATCAAAGATGTTTTGGACTACGAATATGTCGATTCTCGTAAGATGTTTTAGATTGCGACGCCAAAAATAATGGTATGAATGAAATCCCTTTATTACCAGTTATTAATTAAAATAAATATTGAGACCTGTTTAATGATAAAGTTGACTATTTTGCTTTTAAGATTTTTTTTTACACGGTCGTCACCACTTATCAAGGTCCGGAAGCCACTCAGATAAGGGGTATTGCCAGTACAGTACGTTAGTGTGGAGATTTGATGAAGTGTTTACTTAAGGGGGCGGTTCATTAGGAATTTGTTAACGTTGGACTTGAAGAACTCCAAGTTGTAGTCAGGTGGAAAGCAGGCAGACGGAACAGAGTTCCACAGGCGTGCAGTTTTAAGAAAGAAGCTTTGTTCATGGAATCCACGTTTTGATTTAGGCACAGATAAAGAGTGGGGGAAATTTTTCACAGTGAATTCAGCTAGACGGGTGTTTTTCGTGAAAGATTTGCGAGCGGGGACCAAAGATTGGTGTTCAGACGAGCACCTGCCATGGAAATAACGATAAAACAAGGATAGGCTCGCAACATCTCTTCTGTGGGAGAGAGGTTGCAGGTTAGAGAAAAGGGCATCCCCACTAAGCTTAGAAGTTTATTTTGTACTCTGTCAAGGCAGGATAGGCTGTTTTTAGAAGCTCCTGCCCAGATATGGCAGCAGTATTCCATCCTTGGACGTACTTGGCTTTTATATAGATAGAGAATTGCATCAGTAGTGAGATATCTTCTGGAGCGGTAGAAGGATCCCACCATCTTTCCAGCGACCTTGGCAACAGACTTGATGTACGTGTTCCATTTCAGATCAGGAGTAAAGGACAAACCCAGAAGCTTGTCAAAACAGGGGCGTCTCCTAGACGAGAGTAATCCATCCCAATTGATGCCAGATGGGGATCAGAGGGTTTATGATGTAAAGATAGGAGTTTGGTTTTAGATGCATTAAAAGTAGCCAGCCACGACTTTACCACTGAACGACGCGCTCGAGATCAGAGGAGAGAGAATCAGAGAGAAATTTGTCATTTACATCCTTTGATGTGTTGCCGTAGATGGTCGTGTCGTCAGCATAGATGTCAAAGAATGATTAAGTATGTGTTTAGGGAGGTAATTGATGTAGATCAGGAAGAGAGTTGGGCCGATGATTGACCCTTGAGGGACTCCACCATTATACTGCAGGCCTCTGATTTTTGTCCATCGACCACTACGCTTATGAGCTTATCGGAGAGAAATGATTTAATGATTGAGAAAACATTTCCAGTTATACCAGCTGGAAATCTTGTGAAGTAGGACCTTATTACATACGTTGTCGAAGGCCTTTGATATGTCAAGAGCAATTGCCCTAGAAAGGAAGGATTTGTCAAAAGATTCACTAATCATGTGAGATATAACCGTCAGCACATCTGCGGTAGATCTTGCAGAACGAAAATCATATTGTGTGTCACTAAGAAGATTGTTTTTGCTGAGGTGGTTTACTATTTCTCTATTTAATATGGATTCCAGCAACTTACTCATAACACGCAGGAGGCTTATTGGTCTGTACTTATAGGGAGATGACTTATCACCTGAATTCCTAAATACAGCGCATACTGATGAGGTTTTCCAGGGAGCCGGAAAGCACTTCTCCTTAAGGCAACGTTTAAACAGTTTGGTAAGTATGGGAGCAAGTTCTGGTTGAAGCTTTTTTTTAAACTATAATTGGGATGCCATCAGGGCCAGTTGCTTTACTGGAATCAAGGTTCTTGATTAGTTTGGCGACCCCATGCACATATATTTGTATGTTACCTCGCGTATTCTGTGTTATAGGAGGAAATATGGGGAGTTGATGGCCTTCGTCGCATAGGGTAGAATTAGCTGCAATGTTCTTGGCAAATACTTTGGCATTGTCTGATGCTGACGACATGACCTCTCGTCCATTGATAATGGTTGGGATAGAACGCACACTTCTGTTCAGGATCCTATTGTTTATTTGCCAAATCTGGTGGGAACCAAGCCGCTGATCAGCTACTTTGGATTTAACAGACTGGGCATATAGCTCTCTTACATTTTTTATTACTCTTTTACAGTAGTTTCTGGCGTTCCTGAAAGCAGCTTTAGTCTCAGTGCATCGATTACGTTGGTAGTTATGAAAAAAGTGAGTTCTGTGCGCGATAGCAGAAACACATACTGGGGAGAACCATCGCTGGCTGTTAGGTTTTTTGGGGAATTTTTTAGATAGTATGAATTGGTCTATGCCTACAATTAACCATTCGGTCAGATCTAATACTATAGAGGACACATCCTTTTTAAACATGGAGTGCAGAGGTAAATCTGATATAAATGTCCAAGTCAGCCATAGAGTATCGGTATACTGTTCGATAGAGAGGTACATCTGGGGACTTATTAGATTTCATTTTTATCTTAACTGACACGACGGAGTTGTCAGAGGATCATAGAGGAGAATGAACAGAACATTAACATAGCTCAAGGGAAGTTGAGAGAAAAAGGTCTAGGAGGATTGCATATTGACCATCATCCGTCTTATTTGAATGGGTCAGCCATTCCACGTTATGGACGTTGACGTCACCACAGATATGGATGTTAGCCTAGGGATGTGCAGACAGTATGTGGTCTATTTTCTCAGATATGCTCTTAAAGATAGTAACTCTGCTGTTGTGGGGCCGATAGAGGGCAAATATAAATGCAGTGGTGTAAGCAAGTGCAACCCGGAAGCACATATAGGGTAAATAAGGATATTCTCTAGAGATATCCCTGCCACACGGGAATCCATCTTAAATGTAGGCACATATTCCATGCCCATGGCGATCTTGGGGGTCAGATTTAGCTGTTCAGTTAGAGTATCTATTAATTATGAACTCATCTAGAGAAGTGGTCGGCCCTATCCCAGTTTCACTTAGAAAAAATATGTCCGGTTTCGTCTTCTGTAATTGGGTTTCAACTTCTGGAGGGTTAGAACGTAGACCCCTTATGTTGGAGAAGGAGACCTGATAGTAGGGTATACGTTGGAAGATGGGGTTCTAGGTTTATTCGAGTTTTTGTTGTCTGGAGATAATTCATGTTAAGGTTTTGGGATTTGTGGAGCAGGTCGGCATACTTTGTTAGAGCAGTTCAGAGAAGGAAAGTAAGAGAGAAAAAGACAGGATTTTTTGTAGCACATGAAAAGGTAAAGCCGTAACAATTACCCACAAGTATGGCATCGACAGGCCCCGCCAGAGACTACTGCATGGTCCAGAATCCACTCACCAAATTGCAATACAGCAGTCCCAGTACTTTGCGCCTGCTGATAGGACATCCTCCTTAGTGGTTAATCCAAGGTTCGGGTCCCTGACTATCAGGCGGATAACGTCAGCCCAGAGAAAACGTTTACCTTCCGAGTTTTTAAGTGATATAATTCGCAAATTAAATTCATAAATAAAAATGATAGAAACATAAACTGCATAGAACATAAACCTATTAAGAGCGTAATAACATATAATATGACAATGCCTTCCCATATACGAGTTAAGAAAAATGACCAAGAGACCAAAAAGATAAAACCAAACAACAAATATTAGATAATAATACAAATAAGCAACAAACCAAAACCCTTAAACGTAAGAATAGACATAAGGAGACCCTATGGCTCAACCCTCCATATTTCAAACAATATAGAGACAAACATAGCCAGATATATTTTTTTAATATTAGATAAGAACTTTCAAGACCCCCCATAGATATAATAAAATTTTTAATAAGAATACAATCACAGTTTCTTACTCTACTATTCCATCCTTTATCAAAAATAATTAGTTCTAATAGCAAGAAAATTAATAAGCTACAAAATACAACTTTACAAAATATAGCAGACTGTAACCGTAGAAGAAAAATAAATGTCCCCCACAAGGTTCATGGTAAATTAAAAATGTAATCTATAGCTGCACAGTATCAAAAACCCCAAATCTACACGAATCTATTAACAGCAATAACTAAACCACCAGATTAACTAATGAAACCAACTTTATGAAATCTACCGATCAATTACAAACCAACTCACCATATAATAATCCAGCACCAGACCTATGTGAAAATAATCGCAATAAACAAGAGGAAATATATTTTGGTTCCACATCTGGCCTAATTAAATTTAGAATTTCAACGCACAGATATTCTTTTAAAAATAAATCTTTGTCAAACTAAACTACTCTATCCAAGTATATTTGGCAACTCAAGAATAACAATATTCCTTTCAAGTTGAAATGGCGAGTAATTGAATCTTGCAAACCATATAAACCAGGAGATACATTCTGTGCACTATGTACAAAAGAGACCCAAAAAATTTGAAATATGAAGATATAAAAAATACAACCACCCTTTTAAATACAAAAGAGAAACTAATATCCACATGCAGTCATAAACGTTGGTTTAAATTTAATAAATATAAAGCACCTTAAATCATTAAAAATGACTTATTAGGGAAAATAGATTACAATTTTTTATTATTCTGTAATAAATCAAGTTGGACTAATTATTTCCCTTACATTCTTTAATTAAAGAAATATACCTAATTATCCCCCTTACATTATTTAATTATACATATAACATTATCCTCCAATTTCTTTCGAATTCTAAACCTTCGCGTCCGTTAATCAAAAGTACGTTAACGGAAATAAATTTTTACACGAGGGTTCTTTTTGAAAATTTATCATATCAGGAGCTGAAAAGCTATAGCAAGCATCTATATGAGTACTTTAACCATAGTTCCTGATTTCAAGAGGCGAAAAATTAAAAGGTAAATATTTGTATGTATGTTTTTATGTGTATATATATATATGTATATCTCTGTATATGTATATATATGTTGTATACTTTTTCATACATATGCATGTATGTATTTGTATATGTATGTATGCATAATATTGTGCGTAAACCAAATTTATATTTATAATTTTACTTTATTTTATTTCTATCCCTAACTCATATTACTTTTCTTATCAAGTTTTAAATCCATACCTTTATTTTAATTTTTTCCAGATACATCTGCCTTACTTTAATGCTAGGTTTATATATGGTCTCTTTTACATTTAATCAAAACCCTTTCCAATATTTGCTGATAAGGAAACCTTGTTTAATAAAAACACTATATGTAATAATTATTGTCCGTAACTTGATGTCTACCACAATAAAATATTTTTTTCCGAAACGATCGTACAAATAATTGATTTTGTTGTTGTTCCTCCTCATAAAACGGATTTTTAATTTAATTATAATTTGATTTTTAAATCATCAATCATATTATTAAATATATATATATATATTACTAAATATATATATATATATATATATATATGTGTGTGTGTGAGTGTATGAGTTTGTGAGTGCGTGTAAGCATGTTTGTGGTCATGAAATTTTGCAACGATTTTTTTTTAGTTCAAAGACCAGAACAAAGATCTGAATCAAAACAAGTGCAATAACACAATCGGGGCGTATTGCAATATTAACCCATAATTTGAGAGAGACTAGAAAAAAGTCGCAAAATTATTAATACTACTTGAAATTAGTTTTACTAGATAATAATTGCCCCAAACCCGTTTGATAAGCAAACAGCATAATACAAAATTGACAAAAATTAATTTACGAATGTAAATGAACCTAAAGGCTCTAATGTCAAAAAATATCCTTTGTTAATAACGTAGAATCTACGTGCAACGAGACACTAGCATAAAAAACATTGACAGACGCAGCGGCACGGAAAACTGGACGCATATATATTTGGATATGACACACATCCATACATCAACACACAGATGTATGTGGGTGTATATTTTTACAGATGTACATATAGATGAACACATAATAATATATTGATTTAAATAGTTAAGTGTACCTGTTCCCTATCATATATTGGAAAATATGCAACTAGAGGATCCCAATAATATAATCTATATCTATATATCTTTAAAAGTGAACTTATCTGTCGGTTTGTGTGTCTGTCTGGGTGTCTGGGTGTGTACATTTCCAGGGGGCAAAGTTAAAAAAATTGACCGTTTTTTTTGCTCAGTATACACAGCTAAATACCCGGGCAACGCCGGACACCCATGCTAGTATATATATAAACTGAACGTGTCTTTGTATGTGTCTGTGTGTGTACATTTTCCTACACAATAACTCTGCTCATTTTAAGTCTTATAGATTCGAAATTTTATATACAGGGTTCTAAGATTTCGGAATATATTTGCCATCCGTTTTCGGCCAGAAATTTGGCTGTTAAGGGGTCAAAGTTCAACGATTTTACCTTTGAGAACTCTACATATCTCCTCCGACAATTTTGGGTTAAACACTTGAAATTTTAGATATAGGTTCCCTAAACATGGATCTAAGTAATTAACTTTATTTGAGCCGCCAAGAATAAATGTTAAGGAACACATTGGGGGTCAAAGTTTTACAAAACTTTGACCTCTGCGGGGTCTACCAAATTACTCAGACACTTTCTGTCTAAATGTATTATGTATGTATGTTTGCATGTGTGCCTAAAACTATCGACAGAGGTGAAGGAGTTTTACAAGATCAGTATCGTTTTGACGTTCGACCTTTCAGTCAACAAATCTCGAAAAATTGGCTAAAAATATGAATATCGTCACATTTGCCTTGGCACTTCTCTACAGGGAGTCGCTTTATTCACCGATATTTTTCAAATTCATCCCCTTCTTTCGATTGTGTAGCATGAATTAACACCTACGTAAAATCCGGTTTGGCGGTGGTCGTAACTACAAAGGGGTCAGGTTTTTCCCCCGCTCTTTTCGTCCATCGCGTAACGGGTTCGTGCCTGCCTTTCTACTACCATTTTTTTTTCAATACACACATGCAAACACCTGGGCAACGCCGGGCTGAAATGCTAGTTTTACATAAAGGGTATTCAGAGATAGGGCAAGCTTTTCCATCGGTTTGGGTCGAACATATGTAGTTACAAATATATAGTTGTATATGGGTATATATTTTTGTATGTTTGTCTAAAACTTTCGACAGAGGCGACGGATTTACCCAAGATCAGTACCGTTTTAAAGTTCGAGCTTTCAGACGACAAACATCGAAAAATTGGCTAAAAACATTAATATCTTCACCTTCAACTCGAAACTTTTTTATTTCCAGGTGTTTGGTTGTGTATGTTTAGCAATTAAAGAAAAAAGTGGTAGTAGGAAGGCAGGCTAGAACCCGTACCCAGAAGAGGGAAAGCAACGGGGGAAAAAAAAGATTGTTTTACTAGACGAAATCATTTTTGCCCGTTGGATAAGGTTTTTTATTATTGCTACCTTATAACGAAATGGGCGTTCACTTCTATAATTTAGGATACATGAATTAAGAGATGTGGGCTTTTTAAACACTGAAGTAATAAATTCATCATTGTTTCGTTATAAGGTAGCAATAATAAAAAAAAACCTTATCCAACGGGCAAAAAAGATTTCGTCTAGTAAAACAATATTCTACAGTGAATTAAGAAACATAAAACAGGTACTGATAAATAATCATTTTCCAAACTTTCTAGTGGATAAAGAAATTAAATTGTTTATTAACAATTTAAGTCATGCTGCTGGTATGGAAAGGGATAATAATCCGTTACCCATAAATATATTTTACTGTAACCAGTTACGTAAAAACTATCACATAGACGAAAGGGTCTTAAAAGACATAATTCGACGATACGTATCTCCCAGCAGCGGTAGAGGGTTGAAGTTCATTATCTATTATAAAAAACGGAAAGCGACTAATCTCGTAATTAATAACAATATTTCGCAAGCGGACAAAGTGTTGGAAAAGAACAATGTAATTTATCAATTTAATTGCCCAATAGGAGAGTGTATCTCTAACTGTTCCTTATACATTGATCATACTACCAACACGTTGTCCCGTAGACTAACGCTTCATCTTTCCGATACTAGCTCTATCGCGCAACATTTAAAAAAAAACATGGCTGCCAGCATTCTCAATTTAGAAACATCATGGTAGAAAATACCAAAATTTTACAAACAGACTCTAACGTTAGGAGACTGAAGGTGTTGGAGGCATTGTATATAAAAGTGAGACAACCCAAAATAAACAATATAAATTTTGAATCCAGCAAAAATATTTTAAAATGCCTCTGTTAATGTATATAAAAAATGTCCAATAAATTTGTATATAAATAGCCCACATAAGCCAAAAACGATCTTATAGTACGATGTAATTTTAAAACACGACCTTATCATTCGACGTAATTTTAAAACGACTTTTTATATAACCAGCCTGACGATGGCGGAAACGCCGAAAGCACTCGCAGACGACGGAACACTTTTACACCATTTTACATATAACACAAGAAGGATTATTCGAAAACTGGAAAAAATAAAACGGAAAATTGTCAAACAAGAAAATGCTGTGCTGTTTAACAATATATATATATATATATATATATATATATATATATATATATATATATATATATATATATATAGTTGTTTATACTCTTGCCTTCTAAAAGAAAGCTAACATATCAAGTTTCCAAAAATAAATATAGGATAACTCTCACGACTTACGTATTTATATCGATTGGTTGGTCCATAATTTACCGTGTAGTAAATCGTGATGGAATATTACTCCTAAAATAACATGACATATGCAGCGTTCAATGAATTATTTATTAAATCCAGTAGATGCCTTATTATGTTATGGCAGAATCTTCCTGCCATAATGTCATAATTTTCGTTGTTCTTTGTTACATTATCCTTGCATGTTTTTGTCCAGCCAAACAATTCGGTAACAAAACTCCTTTAATAGTTAAAGATGTACATAAGCTGGCTTAAATTATTATATTCTCCGAGAAATGT
Source organism: Euprymna scolopes (assembly GCF_053919585.1). NCBI lineage: Eukaryota > Metazoa > Mollusca > Cephalopoda > Sepiida > Sepiolidae > Euprymna > Euprymna scolopes. The sequence goes on along the minus strand of NC_136500.1, from coordinate 3,784,793 downwards.
CATGCAGGACTCATCAAATAAGGCATGATATAAACAACTACAGCATACATAATGTGTATTGGTTTATAAAGTATATTTAATATCAATAATGTTTGGATGTTCAACGTATTAATTTCCCGTTAGAGCAAGTGAATTTTTATTGGGTTTTTAATTTGATAATATGAAATAAATTAAGGTAAAATGAAGAAAAGGAAAGAGCACGTTTAATAAAACATAACATGTCGATGCAAATGAATTGTATAACGTTCATGTAGAGTAGGGAGTATTTACTGGCTGCTATCAATATTGTACCGTCATATACGTTGCTTTTAAACAACAGTATTTTGTTATTGTCCTTGAGTGTATATGTAGGTCACAGGGAATATTTTGTACGTCTCACTAAGTAATATCCTGTTTCTCATACGAAAATATCACAGGTTGCATCTTTAATTTCTATTGATTTTTAATTTATATTTTATTCGGTATGTACCGAATATTTAATAACAAATCCTATAAAAATGTGTCACGTTTCTTTTAAATTTTAAACACGTAATTTTATAGGATTTAAAACTTGTTCTATCTGAAAAAGTTTATTCAAAAGTTTCTGTTTGAGAATTTTTTGATATTCGTAATTTAAGGGCATTATACACAATGAGATGATGGCAAAACATCAGAAGGTGGAAAATATATGTTAGAAGAGAAAGCTAAAGTGAAGGAGAGGCGTATATTCCAATAGAAATGAAATCAACTATTTATACTGCTATTGAATTTAATAAATGTGTGATTCTTTTTAAGTGATTGATAACATTTTCATAAAAATAAAAGTTTAAGGACGTGAAAGAAACTTGGTTTTGTTAGTGTTCCCCGGATCGTCTTGTGTAGATAGTTTATATTTCCAACAAATGTATTTCAGCATTATAATCTACTTGCGCCAATGTCAAAATTAGTACAAATTTCCAAACTTACTGGTTATGAACAAATAGAAAAAAAAAACTACCAAGAAACCATACAGTTCTTGTATAAATAAGGAATCATTTAGACCAACGCATTTCATGTGAAAACATTATTTTAAGTGAAACCATATGCACAGAACATAAAATATTTGAAATGTAATTTTTAGATTCAATTAAAATATTTTTTTTTTTATATTTTACTTAGTAATGTACATAAAAATGCACTTTGAAAGTTGAAAACTTACACATTAAATTTAGTACCTTTATTTTCAAACTGTACAAACATATTTCTCTAATTATATTCATGCTTTGCAGGACATGTTTTACTAACGTGTACAGACTTGTTGTAATATATAATTTCAATAAGGAAATTGTATGTAAAATATTATTTTATTTAATTTACATGAAATGTTATCTAGTGATTTAATTTGTTTATTAAAAATCTATACAAAAAGAGCAAATATTGTCAATATAGTTGCAGAAAATGACGAAAACGTCTAACATTGCGGGGAATATATTAAAAACTTGCATAACCGCTCGTGGCACCCGGCCATTTAATACGCTTTAATATGGTATTTTAATGTATATGCATTTCGTATTTGTATTATTGAACAATAAATGAATTATCGATGAATATATTGTGCCCAATATATATTAGTTATTTATTAAAGTATAAAAATATGACTTGGGTCTTTTCAGCTGAAATTGAAACCGAAATATATAGCTCTGCAGCCTTTGATTCGCGTCCATACGCATCTAAAGAAGTTATGAAATAACGTTGTTTAATCTCCAAATGTATATTTGCCATGCTTAGAAGAGTTATTAACGTTGACTTCCGCTTCGGGTATTTTTATGTTGATCTATTTACCAGTTATATTTACAGACGTGCTCCATAGATCCAAATTAATAATGTATGCAGTTTTATGACCACAAATTGAAAGATAACTTTTGTTCACTGAGACAGTCTAAAAATGTGACTTTGTACCACACCAGCTTTTAGTTTTATAAAATCAACTGTAGGTTATCTAAAGTGGAATGTTACTTAGAATTTATTGTGGACTAAATAACTGTGGAGAGAAATATAAAGTTTTGACTCAATGTATCGTGCTAGATCACCCCCCCAAAAAAAAGAAGGCAACTAATCAGTTTTACGTATTGTAATGACAGTTAAAATATTAGTGTGAAACAACCGTGGATCATTATTCAATCCAATGACACATTGGGATCTTACTGCTAGTATATATATATATATATATATATATATATATATATACATATATATATATATATATTTATATATATATATGTGTGTGTGTGTGTGCGTGTGTGTGTTGTGTGTGTAACATACGTGTATAAATTACGCACATGTCTATCTTACTCGTACAATAAGTTCATGGAAACAACTAATGAATTTAAATAAAGTACACACACACACCCATATATATATATATATATATATATATATATTTCCCTCTCTCAATCTCTCTCTCTATATATATATATACACACACACATACACACACACACACACACATATATATGTATATATATATATATATATATATACATATATATATTAGGGTGAATGTATGTATTCGTGTATTCTGATTCCCATGTTTGTTAAACTAAACAATCGATATTTGTTCATCGTTTTTATTAGCTGGGTCTTTTACCGTGGTCGTTAGGTGCGTCGTAAATAAACAAGGAGATTCGCCCCGAGCACACATTGCGTTGTTATTTTCCTCCGAAACAGAGAACGGATAAAAAATCTCGGATTATATATGGATAATAGAACGAGAAGCCAGTTCGTTGTATTCAAAATAATATGAGGAGAAATACAGAAATAAATTTCCTTAAATTTTCCGTGCAAAATTATTTCAACATAAATACTCTGAATGCTACACACATGCAAATATGTATAACATCGTGCGACGACCCGTCCTCCCTCAATCAAGATGCAACTTGATGAAGACCGTAGTGTCCACACAGTTGCATGTGTAGTTCTAGGTGGTTCGACCCGAACATCAAAATTGTCCAACGACGCAGTTTCAGTGGTTTTCACGGATACAGGGTTTATATGACGCTATGGTCCGCATAGTGAATGCGGCAGTTTACTTTCCTCTCTTTTTAGTTCATCCCTTGTTAAAATATGCTTTAACTTAGGTTTTTATCTTGAAGTTAACTAAAAAGTAATACTAATAATGATCAATCGACGCTAATTCTTGTTGGGATTTTCGTATAAAGATTAAGATGAGAAAAATAATCATATACAGTTTATAAACATAAAAAATGTAAGGATTGACTATATTTTCCTTTTTTGTTGGGTGACAGTCAGGAAAGTAAATAAACGCGGCGTCTGCCTTGTTTTCAGTAACATTAATACTCTTTATTAGTAACATATTCTTTAGGTATCGATTGATAAGTGTATAAGTTCACTAGGGGTGGAACAGTAGACATTATTTTCTTCCGATTTCGAACACACTCAAAAACTTGATTTCCACATATTTTCTGTGCTCTGCAGCCCCTTATGTATGGAAAAATGCGTGGTGTATGACCAAACCGGGGGTTCTCCTCTGGCCAACCCCCCTCGATCACGTCAATAATCTAGTTCGCCCGAATTGAATAATATGCCACCTCCCCTTGTCACACCAATTAGGTCATTTTCTGCAGAACATATATTTCAACAACGATTCCCATGGGCCGGTTCATTTTCGGGCGTTACCTGTAAGGTCACCTCTTTAGCTTAAACAATGGCTAGATACTTCCAAAAATCATTTTTACAGCAATATTGATTAATGTTCTGACTTCGTTTTTCCCTCTTTCAAAGAAAATGTATACTATCAGCGACCAATCACCAAGGAAATCTGGCAGTACCCTGGGATCTACCATTTAAATAAAAAGGATGTAATTAATCTCAGGTGAGCCCCCTTTTTAGGGCAATTTTATACTATAGCTAAATTCAGATCTCTTTGCACCCCCCTGGAGCAATCTCCGACAATTGTATCTTGTTGGGTCACAATTTAAGAATGATTAACTCTGTTCGCTATAATCGACCAGTCTATAGATGAGTCAGTACCCTAGGCAAATCTACTAAATCCTCACATCATATAAATTTTCGTTTTAATTATAAGTCAATACGTTTTACTGTAATCAACCACCTTAGCATAAATAACCTCCTCAGGGGCATGCACTATGATTTCCGTTCTGCTTCATATACAGCAGATGTCTTTACATTTATATCTCATATGATTAGTGAATCCTCGACGGCGCTTTCTGTTCTAGGGCAATTGTTTTTAACATATCCAAGGCATTTGATAAAGCATGGACTAAAGTTTGATCCACAACATTTCCAGTTACAACATAGACGGAAACATCTCAATTATTAAACTATTTCTCTCTTATAGGTTCATAAGAGTAGTGTTTGATGGGCAGAAATTAGAAATTAACAGCATTAATATTTGAGTCACTCAGGGATTCATCCAGGGCCTAACGCTCTTCCTAATCTACATTAATGATCTCCCAAATCACACCCCAAGACAAATCGTTGACATTTTTGCTGACGACACTACTATTTATGGTCACACGTCAAAGACCGTAAATTACCAACTTCTTTTGATTTCTCTCTTCTCTGATCATGAGCATTTGGTGCAATGGGGAATGAGTGGACTGGTTTATTTTAAGGCATCTAAAACGGACCTTTTGTTCTTTACATCATCAACGCTCTGACCCCGTCTGCTATCACTTGAGACTAATAGTTCTGCGCTTAAATCTATGGTTCCCCTTGCAAAACGTCTCGTCTAGCTGAATTCGAATAACCAAATGATCCGAGTTGACATAACAACGGAGGAAGCGAAGAATAAAATGGAGAGATTTGGAACGGCGACAGCTGCATAAAATCGCATTCCGATCTTTTGACAAAAATGGTTGGACGGTCCTGTAGCATGGGGCGAACTTCAGCCATAGCAGTTATTTGTAGCTGCGGAACAGAAACTAAACAGAGGTTATACGCAGGAGGGGGGCGCCCATATTGTCTTAAGATTGGAAGATTATCTGGGCGTTGTTTATTTATAAAACGATCTATGCCTATTTTTTCAAGTGAAAATGCATTCGAATTTCATTTCTTTTATCCTTTTTAGACTGAATACAACGGTCACGTTATATTGTGATGTGTTTGGCATTTGTACAAGTAATAATTAAATATTCAAACTTACTTTTTCCTTTGTTGACATTCGTTGTTAAGCATGTGCTCGAATGCCCACAGCCCACTCGGGAATGCTGATCACGTTGTGATAATGGGTAGAAATCAGCCTAAATGATCGCCCTAAAACTGAAGACCCACTACTCAAAACAACGAGGTATTACAAAAAGGCTGATTGGGAAGCCATCAGGAAGCTCATACGAGATGCCCCATGGCCAAAATAGCTTTACTCTTTTAGCGGAACAGTGTGCAAATGAGACCACTGAATGGTTCAAAACTGCTATTGAAGCACATGTTCCCGCACGGAAATTCTATAGCAAGCCCAACTCTCCCCTATGGTTTACTTCTGCTTGTGCAGCTGCCATTTGTCAAAGGCAGCATGCGTTCCGCAGATTCAACCGACATAAGTCCAGCTCAAATAAACAGAAGTTTATAGAAGCTAGAAATAATTGTAAGAGAGTGATAGAGACAGCTAAGACAGATTACTCTGAAACCACCAGAAAACGCATCAAAGCACAGAAATTAGGAACCCGGGATTTTTTGGAAAATCTACAACAGCGTAGTAAATAATGGACAATCAACTATTCCCCCACTAACAAACAATCATGAGGTTGCTTACACGGCAACTGACAAGGGTAATCTGCTTGCCAGTCGGTTTGCCTCAAACTCCACACTGAACTCGGTACACCACTCACTCCCTGATGTTCCTCTGCGAACAGACGCCACACTAGACGATTTGAAAATCACCCTTCTAAAGTACATGCTATTATAAAAAACCTAGACACCTCAAAAGCCTGTGGACAAGATCTCATCCCGGCTGTGCTATTAAAAAATTGCTCTGCCGAGGTTGCTCCAGTTCTGTCCAAACTTTACAATAAATGCCTTAACGAATCTTGTTTTCCCGACTACTGGAAAACCGCCTCTGTTGTACCAGTCTTCAAGATTTCTGGTGAAAGAACTGACCCACTAAATTATCGCCCCATTAGCCTCCTCCCGCTTTTTGCCAAAATATTTGAGTCCTTAGTTAATCAAGCCCTAGTCCAGCACCTAACAGCTGCTAAACTCCTGACTGACACACAATATGGATTCAGGCAAGCCCGTTCAACAGCAGATATCTTAACTGTAGTTTCTGAACGTATATACCGTTCATTGGATAAAACAGGGGAGGGTAGAGCGGTGGCCCTTGATATATCTAAGGCTTTTGACAGGGTGTGGCACGATAGTCTTCTAAGGAAAATTAGATCATATGAAATCACTGGAAGAATTCATAATGTAATTAAATCCTTCTTAAGTAATAGAAAAATCAAAGTTGTCCTTGATGGTCGTACACCCAAACAATATGACATAAATGCGGGAGTACCTCAGGGGTCTATACTTGGACCTCTATTATTCCTGATATTCATAAACGACCTCCCTGATAAAATTGTTTCGGAGATGGGTATATTTGCCGATGACACCACTCTCTATAACAGATAAGAGGGGAAAACAAATGCACACATATTCAAGGAAATGGCAGAAACACTAGAGGATGACCTCCAATCCGTAGTGGAATGGGGACAAAAATGGTTGGTCACATTCAATGCTGCTAAGACTAAGCTTGTTTCCTTCAATAACTACAAGAATCCTTCTCTACCACCAATAGCAATGGCCAAAAACACATTGCCTGAAAGTACTTCTTTTAAACTCCTCGGCCTAACGTTTACAGGGAATATGAACTGCAATAGATACATTGAGAGCATTGCCAAGGCTGCTGCAAGGAAGGTTGGCTCCCTCTACCGTGCTAGAAACTACTTACGCCTGACAGTATCCTATACCTCTATAAGGCAACCATTCTCCAATGTATGGAGTACTGTTGTCACATCTGGGCTTGTGCATCTGCTTCTTGTCTCTCGCTCCTGGACAGGGTTCAAAAGAGAGTCGCCAACCTGATAGGTCCTGAACTGTCATATAGGCTTCAGCCTCTGTCCCATCGACGAGATGTTGCATCCCTCTGCCTGTTCTATAAATACTTTAATGGTGAATGCTCTGACGAACTGCAAACACTTGTACCTCCCCGATGTAACTACCCCCGACAAACCTGACAAGCTACTAAGTCTCATCCATTTACAGTAGAGATCCGTAGGTGCAAGAAAGCCTTTTCCTTCAATAGTTTCTTCCCCAGAACTGCGGGTCTTTGGAACTCCCTTCCGGGATTCTGCTTTCTCAACTCCAATGATATGGAGAAGTTCAAGTGTAATGTTAACAAACATCTTTCTACTCATCTCCCTTTATAATGACCCCGCTAATTAAGTCCCTAATAGTAGCCCCTACTCCAAAGTGGCACTGTGCCTTGTTGGGGTGAAAATTGAATAAAAAAAATAATGTGTGCTATCTCAAACGTGTCAAGGCAGGCACTCGGTGCGTGTCAATGCAATTATGCCGTATATATCTTTACAGTGGTTTGTATACAACTGTTTTATGCCATTTGCAAACTCTCAATTATTTTAATGTAAATGAAAAATTAAAAGGGGTCGTTAATTTATAAATGTGTCGTAACACTTTAGATCTTTCGGATCCACACGCCATTTTGAACGGTCGCAAAAGAACAAACAAATAAAACAGGAAAGAATTTAAAATCCTATCAGTCATAACATTAATATCTATTATTATTTTGTCATTTCTTCCTTGGTAACATTTATTTTCTTTCTAGTAAAGGACCTTGTCGCGGACTCCAAAATTAATATAATATGTTATGTGGCGGTTACTTTTAAACTATTATGTTACAGTTTAAAATTATCGGACCTATGCGCATCGAGGAAGTGGTCTGAGGACCAGCCTCCTGAAAGGCTACATAATCGAGTGTCAGAATACCCAGTGCCGGCAGACATCCGTGAAGAATACAGGCAGGAGCTCCGCACGTGGAATGATAATGGTTGGCTCATGCCGTATCCAGATGATACATTGGGATCCCCTAAAGGGCCAATTCCCCTGATGACTGTGATACAGGAGAACAAAGCCAATGTGCGCCCGGTGATGGACTACCGGGAGCTAAATCATTACATAGATTCGTTTATGTCCAACGCAGATGTTTGTGCAGCTAAGCTGCGCGAATTGAGACCAAAAGGTGCTAACATGTCTCTACTGGACCTCAGGATAGCATACCTACAAGTCCGGGCTCATGAGACACTGCGGCCATACCAGACTGTAGAAATCGACGGGAAAAATACTGTCTGACCAGTGTGGGGGTCGAGTTGAATTGTCAGCGAAATATTATCTCAGGAAGAAGTTGTACGCCGCGCAGCATCTGCTTACATTGATGATATTTTTGTCAATGAAGACGTGGTGCCCGCGATTCGTGTAGAGAACACCTAGCGCAGTTCGGGTTGGAGGGCAAGAACCCGGAGCGGTAGAAGGACGGTGCACGGGTACTGGGATTGGCGGTCAGGATGGAACGCAGTGAACTGCGGTGGGGGCGGTGAAAAACAATTCCAGAGGCTCCCAGCATTGTTACGCGACGAACAATGTTTTCCCTGTGTGGTCGACTTATCGGGCACTTTCGGTGGTACCGGTTCGCTTTGTGTGGATTGTGGAATACTCAGAATGGGAGTAAGTTCGGTAACGAAAGGGCTGGGATGATGAAGCAAGGAACGCCGTGCTGCATCGTATGATGTTCGAAACCTCGGAATCTGTGGAGCAGAACGATCTGGTCTGGGGAAATTGCTGTGTGGACGGCAAAGAGCTTAATGTATGGGTCGATGCTTGCTCCCTAGCAATTTCTGCGTGAAACGTTGTTGGGAGAGGCATGTTGCGACCTGAAGATGACTCTCAACATATCAACTTAGCCGAACTGGACGCTGTATTGAAAGTTATCAATTTGGCTCTTCAGTGGCAGAGCAAGGTGCTAAACATAAAGACAGATTCTGTGTGCGTATACCATTGGGTCTCGGACACGCTAACTGGAATAGCGCGAGTACGCACCAAAGCAGGAAGCGAGATGCTTATTAGGAGGCGACTAAGCACTCTCAATAACTCGTGAAAGAGTACTGGCTGACAGTGGACGTGCCACTTGTCCCATCAGCTCGAAACATCTCTGATCGATTGACACGAGTACCACAGCGGTGGTTTGAGGTAATGAAAAACAAAAACGGGCTTTGCGCGGTTCACACAGACGAGCTGGATGAGAGTCTAATCATTGCTATCAGCAAAGGTAGTGGTCACCCGGGGATGCGGCGCACTACGTACTTTTTTAGGAGAAGTTGCCCAACCACGACAAAAGCAACGGTTAAAACGGGCATACGAAAATGTGGGGAATGTCAGTACATTGATCCAGCGCCAGTCAGGTTGGAAAAGGGAAAGCTGGAAGTGAACGAGAATTGGCAGACAATTGGAATGGATATCACGCATTATGGCAGCTTCCATTTTTTAACTTTAACAGACTGTGGTCCATCGCGTTTCTCCATTTGGCGGAAATTGGCGAGGAAGGACTCGGCAAGCGTGATTAATCAGTTGGAGGCAGTTTTCCTCGAGCGTGGCTCGCCGCATGAAATCTTTTTAGATACGGTTTTCTGCAGCAACGCGTTCCAAGCATTTACACATAAATGTGAGGTCCACTTGCGATTCCGGCGTGCATACGCTATAACCAGGAATGGCGTAGTGGAGCGATGTAACCGTACAGTGAAACGAATAGCGACGAGAATGCGCTGTCCCACATTGGAGGCTGTCTACTGGTATAGCATCACACCAAGAGACGACACATCTCCCTTCACTGCGCCTGCCAACAGGATTTATCAAGTTCGAGTAAAGGAGACCAATCTTGCAACTGCGTCCCCCGGTCCCAATAACAACTCTTACCAGATTATTATCTTCATATATAAGCTGAAGTGATATTGTAAACAAACACAAACACTTGATTAACAACATAATCATGATTATTTTGGATATTTTAATTTTAATTTTTGCCAAATAACGGATCGATATTTTTTTTTTAACTTTGCTTTTGCGAATCAAGCGATCAATAATTTCATACTCACATAAAGACTAATATTAGTTATTTTATTATTTTAAGCGTATTTCAAATACTCTTTTAAGATACATTCGCTTAATTATTGCCCAAATAATTTTCAAGTTCTATTTATGTGTTTTCATTTTTCACAATTAAAAAGTCACACTGTATCCGAAATATGAATTTATAAAGATCATTGTAACGTGAGAATAAAAGAACGCAACAAAAGATAGTAAGTATCGCGAATTAGTACTTTTTTATTTCAAATCATCGATGCCACCGTTTTTCACATTTCACACCGAAATAAGAAGCATCTTGTTTTCTTTACAACAAATATAGTGGCTTGAGTAATGGTTTTAATAAAGAGGAATATGTGATCTGTGTTTCGGCGAATTTAATGCCTACATTTCTGTTTACATAACTTTATAAATAGAAATCCCTACATGCAACCGCCTAAATAAATTAGTAATATTTATTAGTGTTTAAGATGTATTTTATTCAAGCATTAAAAAATGAACATATATGATATACCGTAAACCAGACGGGAAAACCAAAGCTTTTTTTCTAAACGTTTATTTGCATGTAAAACTTGGCTGGTAATTGTATTTTTTGATTAAATACAAAGTTTTCCAATTTATTAAAATTCCAATGAAATTAACACTGACAGAATATAGATGATCTGAATTGATTTTTAATTTGCTATTATTTAAAGTTTTAATTGCAATAATTTCATAAAGTTTTATCAAACGAGAACCATGCTAATTGTTCCAAATAATAATCAGAGAAAGTGCTACATTCTATATCAGATATGGAATTAAGGGACGAAAAACGCGCACAATACTTTAGAGCTCGTTGGGAAAGGTTATTGTTTTGTTTTGTTTTTTATTTCGCAAGAGATGTAAGTTTGCTAAATTCATGCGGAACCATAATTATTATTGCATATTAATATGCACTTTAAATATTATTAGTCCTTTTACACCTTCCTGAATTTTAGGAACTATTAAAGGGAAAGAACAATAACATTTTCAGTATAAAGAGTACAAAACTACATATTGTGTTAAAGCTTTTGAAAAAAATCAATTGAGGTTTATTGATTATGCAACAAATCTGACATCTATTCAATATAGAAGCCTTCAGTTTAATTCACCTCCTGGAAAAGGGCTCGCAACTGGGAGCAAGTTGCGAGTGATTTTATCGATGTATAACCCAACGAAATCATCCAGCGGGTGCAGGTCGCGTAAGGAGATCGGCAGTGAGCTGAGTTCATCTTTTATGACATCATATATAATTAATACATGGTATTTATGTCAATGAATTCTCACCTGGAACCAATTTTGGCAAATATTTTTGTTGGTTTATACAAAGAGGATCCACTATCTTCTCTTCAGATAACCAGACTGTACTTTCGTTTTTATTTTACGACAATTATGAATTGTCTGGCACAAAACAAGGGCAGACGGTTTTTACGTCATTTAATAAGATTCATCAGGCTCATAAGTAAACTTTATATAATAAATTTTATTTTATCCCTTAATTTTTTCATATGCTAATTTAAAAGACGTTTGCGTGTTTTTTTTTTCGTTGCAATTATTATTAATATTTATGCACATTCTGGCTCTTCTCGTAACTATAAATAAATATTATATGAATGATCTTACTTGAATTATAATTAATCTTTGGAGAAAATAAATCCCTCTCCAAATTTAAAGAGAGCTAGTCATATAACATGATTCATATACAAATAGTTCATTATTGTACAGCAAAAATCAATACCAATTATTGTCATTACTATCGGAAAAAAGCAAAACTGTGCTTTACTTAATAATAACAACAATAAATAGAAAATTATTTAATCACGAACATAATCTGCTCATAATTTTCTTTATAGCTCCATGGGATATATTCACCAGGATAAAAGAAAAGTATCTTTTAGCTTTCTTTGTAAATGAGTTTAGTTATATTTCATGTTAAATTAACTTGTACAAAGTCGTACGTTGGGTTATATAATCGCATCAATATTTGTTATATATGTTCCGGTAGAAAATACGTATTTATTAGAGAAATCTGAAGTGTATTTGTAAGTTAACAGACATTGAAATCATTATTTGTAGAGAAAGTCAGTTATCTAAACACTTTTTCTTTATGAGTGTAATTTATGTAAATAAATCTATATAGTTTTGACATCTAAAATCATGGTGAACAAATAAAAAAACAACAAAACTACAGCTTTTTTTAATTATTGGCAAATCAATCCTAGTAACTTGATTATGTAGTAGAGCTGATGTCTACTCAATGTAGGCCCCATCAGTCTTAATCACCGCCTCGACACGATGCATTTTTCACAAGCGCCTGCGGGAGCTCTTCGAATACTCGGCAAGTCGTATCGATCAGGTTATATTTGTTGTCGTGGGAGGTTATGTTGGCGATGTGGCCGACGTATCATAAAATGAAGTAATCCAGCAAGTTAAGGTCGGGGAAGAAATGTGGCTAATGAGAGAAGGGTACAAAGTTGTAGTACTCCTTGTAAATCTAAGACTGGGGTTCTTTAGACTTGTGGGTCGCTGCACTCCTGTTGCCACACCCAGAGTCTAATGAGTGTAACACGTTGCGCGTTAAAATCAATACACCATGTGTTCACCAAACTCCTCAGCAAAGCTTAGTATACATTGGTGTGTTTACTTTCAAGCTGGCTTCTCAGATATGAGGTTGAATGATGTGGACTTTTCCTAAAACACCACCGCTGACGAACATCGTGCACAGAAACTATCTTTTTATAACTCCAGTCACGCCCTCTTAAATATGGCAATCAGTCGATGAATTGAGAGGGCGATGGCAACGGTCTTGTCATAACTTGAATTGAAAGAAGCATTAATTGTACTGCGACGCATCTCCGATCTCGCTCGTTTAATATTGTTTTAGTTTCAGATATGATAGAATGCGCCTGTCTCTCTTGGGGGTTGTATACAACTGGCTACCAATTACCAGATGGTCTGCAACAAAAATATGTTTTCATAAAATGGAAATAAAATACTGTCATCGTTTTATAGGGAGAAATTTCTTTCCGCCTGTACTTTAACGGGTGCTAAACTTGTGTTAAATTAAAACACAAATGTTGGATTAAATCAGCAATAATCAAGGCAATCGACCATAATCCATCTTCTTAACATTATCAATTATGTTTCTAAAGTTAGGATAATTTGCGAAAAGGAAATATATTTACTTGGGACATCGAAGTAGTGGGATGCACTTAGATACCAAAACTTAATTGATGCACAATACAAAACAACTGAAACAGAAAATTTACATACATTTCTATTTCTGTTGACAGAACAGATGCAGCGTATAATTTGTCTGAATATAAATGATCCCTGGTCCCGAAATAAGAATATGTAAATGTTAGAGGTCCTACTAAATCTGTTAGAAGAACACAAAGACTAGTCGTAATTTTCGGAGACAAGCCGAGCGTAGAATAATTTTCACTAAAAATAAATTAGATTAATTTTTACAAACAATAGCTACACTTCAGCTTTTTTTTTACACAGTGATCACCACTTATCAAGACCCGGAAGCATCTCAGGGATAAGGGTTATTGCAAGTACATTACGTTAGTGTGGAGATTTGCTGAAGTGTTTACTTAAGGGAGCGGTTCATTAGGACTTTGTTAACGTTGGACTTGAACACATCCAAGTTGTAGTTCGGTTGGAAGCAGGCAGAGGGAACAGAGTTCAACAGGCGTGCAGTTCTAAGAAAGAAGCTTTGTTCATGGAATCCGCGTTTAGATTTAGGCACAGATAAAGAGTGGGGGAAACTTCTGACAATGGATTACGCTAGACGGGTGTTTTTCGTGAAAGATTGGCGAGGGGGCAGAGATTGGAGTTCAGACGAGCACCTGCCATGGAAATAACGATAAAACAAGGATAGGCTCGCAACGTCTCTTCTGTGGGAGAGAGGTTGCAGGGTAGAAAAAAGGGCGGAAACCATATTGTGTGTCACTAAGAAGGTTATTTTTGCTGAGGTGCTTAGCTATTTCTCTATTTAATATGGATTCCAGCAACTTACTCATAACACACAGGAGACTTATTGGTCTGTACTGAGAGGGGTATGACTTATCACCTGAATTCTTCAATACAGGGCAAACTGATGAAGTCTTCCAGGGAGTCGGAAAGCACTTTTCCTTAAGGCAGCGCTTAAATAGTTTCGTAAGTATGGGAGCAAGTTCTGGTTGAAACTTTTTTAACACTATAATTGGGATGCCATCAGGGCCAGTTGCTTTACTAGAATCTAGCTTATTGATTAGCTTGGCGACCTCATGCACGGATATTTGTAGTTTACCTAGCTTTTTTTGTGTTATAGGAGGAAATATGGGGAGTTGATGGCCTTCGTCGCATAGGGTAGAATTAGCTGCAAAGTTGTTTGCAAATAGTTTGGCCTTGTCTGACGCTGACGAGATGACCTCTGTTCCATTGATAATGGTTGGGATAGAACGCAAACTTGTGTTCAGGATCCTATTTGTTATTTGCCAAAAACTGGTGGGATCGAAGCCGCTGATCAGCTACCTTGGATTTAACAGACTGGGCATATAGCTCTCTTACATTTTTATTACTCTTTTACAGTGGTTGCTGGCAGTCCTGAAAGCAGTTTTAGTCTCAGGGCATCTATTACGTTGGTAGCTATGGAAAAAGTGATTTCTGTGCGCGATAGCAGCAGCACATTCTGGGGAGAACCATAACTGGCTGTTAGGTTTTTGTTGGAATTTTTTAGATGGTATGAATTGGTCTATGCCTACAATTAACCATTCGGTCGGATCTGATACTATAGAGAACACGTCCTTTATAAACATGGAGTCAAGTTTACGCAAAATGAAACCCCGACTTTAAAATCCTGAACATTGCGTTATAGATAAAAAGAAAGATGAAATGTTTTCTATTGCATTTAACTCCCATCAAGCACAGTGCCACTTAGATGTAGGGCGTTACTATCTGGGAGATATTTGCAGGGATAATATGTAAGGAGTTGAGCAGCAATATGTGGGTGTACATTACACTTAAAATTCTGAATGTCAGTAAAGTCTAGGAAGCAGGAACCCAGAATGGAATTTCAATGTCTATCAGTCCTAGGGAAGAAATTATTAGATTAGAAGGCTTTCTCAGATCTGAGGATAATTATTGTGGAGGGGTGGGATTTTGCTGTTTGTCGGGTTTGTTTAAGGTATTTACGTCGATGGAGGATTAGGGCTTGTAGGGTGTTGAAGCACCAACCGTTAAAGTACTTGTAAAACAGACAGAAAGATGAAACAGTTCTTAGTTAGATGGGGTCGATGTTGAAGCGGTTAGATTGGTGATTTTATTTTGACTCCTGTCTATGTGGGAGTGATTAGTAGCAGATGCATCACCAGCTCAAATGTAGCAACAAGACACTTTACATTGGCGAATGGTGACCTTTGAGCAGTGGTTACCTCATCTATGATATTTTATTACATCTCTGAAACAGTTTTTCCTCGTGTCGACACAAGTTAGCATTTCAGTCCACTTGATTATGTCCTCGTTTGTCTGTGAAAACATTTGTGTTTATAACTTTCAAGACATCTACGTTTGAGCACACATTTCTTTTGTTTTTATTCATTCATTTATTAACTATTCGCTTTTTTGTTGTATAAGTCAACCATAAACGCTGAAGAGTTTCACACAATCAAACAATAATATAATTTCTAGCGAAAATGTCACGCCTTCAGGGGTACAAACTCTTCACCTTTAAGTGAACTATATTCGCCTATCTATTTTTAATATGAGATATTTCCCTCTAGATAATACACACGTTTACGTGTAGGTATATCTCTATATATGAATATCTATATGTATATCTATGCATATATGTACACATATATTCACACACATACATGTATGTATATATATATATATATATATATATATATATATATATATGCATATATAGAGAGAGATAGAGAGAGATATCTACGTGGCTGTTCTGATATGAGGCTATGTATTACTATATAATTTATCTGGTAATCTTTGTTGCATATCTATTAATAAGCTACCAACATTTATTCTCACGTTAATTAGTTTATTATTAACTATATTTATTTTTAAAAGTTTAGTGTTTGCATATCTCTCACACATGTTTAGTGATATGTGTCTCTTTTTCAGATTTTAAAACTTTTAAAAAGAAAATGAATGTTCAAGCTTAATATTAATATTTGCTTTTGGTTGCAGATTATTTCTTTTGTAACGAAGACACAGGTAATTTTGGATCTGTCACTTTCTGTCATTTAAGCGTGTTAGAGTCAGTGATATGTCATACAATTAGGAGCATTAGAATTAGTAAATATAATTTATGAAATGCTTTTTTTTCTATAAAGCATGTCATTTAATTAGATATATAATTAATCTCGATGTGTGTGTTGTTTTAATATAGATTAAGTTAAAATATGTTTGAGGTTTTTGGATTACAGTAGTGTTAAATATTTTCTTTTGCCATTACCTTATTTGGTTTGCTGTTTCTCTGAATAATTCTTTTTTTTAAGACTTTTTTTGTTGCAATGCCATTTAATTAGTTTCATTTTTTGAGGTGTAGTCATGGTTCTAATAGTGGTTTTAAAACATTACTTGAGAAAGCTATATTTCTATCGGTGGGGTTTTCTAAAATATGTCATTCGGACGACCAAGTTAATAAGATTTTTTCAAAGTTTCGGCTCGTGAGAGTATAATGTTTATTCACCGGGCAGATTTTCGCGTTATGACCTTTAAATATTCATATTGCTGGGTGGCTGCAGGTTAGTTGTAAATGTCCATGATTATATAATATATATAAGGAAGGGCTATTCGATGTATTCGATGTATTCGATGTTGTCTTGCTATTTGATTTTTCGTAATAATGCTCGAGTGCACTTTGTGTTATGTGATGTTTTCACGGATAATCTCCAACAGATTAGAACAATCAATTACGTATATTTCCTAGTTTTTATGAGAAACATATCGATGTTTTGTCCAAATTTTGTTTAGTTTTTTTATTAATGTCTTCTACGGTTGATATCAGTAACAATTCGTCACGCAAAATATATCAAAATGCATATATTTTATTTCAATATCAGTTCGTGCTTTTTCATTTTTATTTCGATATCAGTTCGCGCTTTTCATTTTTTGCATGCTATATTTCTGCTAATATTATTCATAGAATAGTTTATGCTATAGTTTTTTGTAGTTCCTGATCGCACAACACCCTTCAGTCTTTCGTATATGTGACGTTCTTGACGGCATTTTTACAATGCTGTTAAGAGTTAGTTTATTTCTTTTAATATTCATAAGAGATATTCTCAACCACTGAGTGCTATAGCTAATAATACAGTGTCTGAATGTATTTTCCTCAAACTCCTAGGGTAAACATTCACATCAGCATGAATAAGGAACAAATACATTGAGGTAATCACACTTAAGAGTATCCTGTATCTCTTCAAAGCTATTTTTCGTCTATGCATGGCGTATTTATTGCAATATTTTTATGTCTCCTTAGGTATGATTGAAGAAAGTTTAAAGCCATTGGCGATAGGAATTGGCGAATCAAATTGAGCAACGTTATGCTTACAACACATTAAAAACCATAATGACTCTATAAACATATTGCATTCCCGCAAGTAATTTTCTGCGTCCAAAACGAGAGGAAACTTGCTCGCTGTCTGCAGACTTTTAAAATCAAACACTTGTATAAATTAAAACATGTTCTTCGTCTTCGTCTTTGATATAGCAATTCAAAGCTTCTCCCATTGGCGTCTTTTACCACCAAGATGGCTTTCAATTGAAGACAATGTTTCAAAAGGAGGCGAAAATCTAATAGGTCCCACATTATCAACAAACTCCAGCCATCTGTCACATCACCGAAATGTATCATACGTGTGCCAGTCCTCTGTATTTCTGTAGCAAGTGTTCTGACACACACAGTACTAGTACCTCTTCGACGACAATACCCTGGAAAAATACAAGGAGCCAAATTCAACCTATGCACTTGATGCGCTTTGGAATTCCCTTCCGAGCGCTTGCTTCTCCAACTGTACTGACATGCAAGAATTCAAGTGTAATGTGATCTCATTGCCTTACCCTCTAAATAGTATCCCTGTAAAATTGGTCCTAACGATCATATGGCTTTGTTATTTGTCAGCGTTGAAAAAAGAGAAGCATATATATAATTCTTCATAATGGACATCCACAATACCCTACTGATATAGTTGGGGCCCTACTAGATTATTAAATTTGTTTACAAAAGGAACAGTTAAATGGCTTAAAATCTATTACATATATAAAAGTGAACGTGTATGTGTGTGTGTCTGTGTGTTTGTCTGTGTGTGTGTCTGTGTATATTTTCCTACGCAATAACTCTGTCAATTTTCTGTCTGCAGACTAGAACTTTAATATACAAGGTACTGAGATTTGGGAAAATCTTTGTAATCCGTTTTCTGCCAGAAATTTGGCCGTTAAGGGGTCAAACTTCAAGGATTTGACCTTTAAGAACGCTACCAAACTCATCCGCCAATTTTGGGTCTAAACAGTAGATATTTTAGATATAAGTAACTTGGACATGGATCTAACTTACTGACTTGATTTGAGCCCAAAACAAAAAAAAATGTTAAGGAGTCATAATAGGGGTAAAAGCTAAAAAAAAATTGACCTTTTATTTGCTTAGCATACCCCTCATTAGAACCGGGTAACACCGGCTGAAATGCTAGTATAAGATATATAATGGAATATATATTTTTGTATGCATTAGTCTGAATTAAGATTAAGTAATTTGAAATCATTGTAAGAGGTGTTTCTTTTAACTAATAAAGAAAGGGTGGTAAAACATTTACAGTTTGCAAATAACTGATTACTTACTTGGTTGAATGTTAGATTTTTTACGTAACAATGTTATGGAAAATATTTGAAATGCCGCTTTTCAGCGTTTTACTTAAAGGTTTTTCGGGTGAAGTATTTTTAGGATGAGCGTGATTCAGTATATTTTTTCAGCGAAACCTTTCATGGTTTTATAATGAAACGTGCGAAAAACGAAAAGGATTGTCATGCGTCAAAAAAAAATAATAATGAGTTAAGAAAGCATGTATTCAGAAAATGTTTAAAATAGAAGATTTACAAAAATAGGACAAACCAGAATTATCATGAATATATTTAGAGTGGTAAAATCAAGAGGGCACAATAAATGGGACATTATAAGAAACCTCGGTTGATTGATTAAAAACCATTAATTTCCGGTTCAAGTAAGTTGTATTCAATAATTATCTGCTAATTTTTAAAAATATAATTAATTGGAAGTTGTGTATAAGAGTTAATATTTTTTAGTTTATCGTATTAGAAAATTGTTCAACAGTAAAATGTGGGAATCTTCTATTAAAACAATTTGGAAGAAAATAAAGCCGATGAGTTCAATGAGTCAGTGCTTTTAATGTTTGTGTACGTGTGAGGAAGAGAGATGTTTTTATTACATTTTCACCCCAAACACGGCAAATTGACACTTTGATGTAAGGGGCTACTATCATGTAAGAGGCTACTATCATGTAAGAGGCTACTATCAGGGATATAAGATACATGTGGGGTGTTGGGCAGGAAGATGTCGCTCAACGTTACATTATAAATTATGCATGTAAGTAGAGTTCTGGAAGCAGGAACCCGGAAGGGAATTCCAAAGTCTAGCGGTTCAGGGGACGAAAATACTGGAGTAGAAGGTTCTTTTACATCTAGGGGTCTCTACTTTGAAGGGATTGGATTTAGTTGCTTGTCGAGTATGTCGGGTGTATTTACATCGAGGGATACGAGTGGTTTCAGTTCGTGGGAGCATTCACCGGTAAAATACTTCTAGAAAAGGTAGAGGGAGGCTACCTTTCATCGATGGGACAGAGTTTGAAACTTAGATAACAGTTCAGGAGCTATCAGTTGGCGACTCTTTTTTTAACCTTGTCTACGAGGAGGAGACTTGTAGCAGATGCAACAGCCGAAATATGACAACAATACTCCATACATTTGAGAATGGTGGCCTTATAGAGGTACAAGATATTTTAGGGCGTTATTAGCTTTCTAGCACGGTAGAGAGAACTTACCTTCTTCGAAGCGGTCCTGGCAATGCTCTCAATGTAATTGTTCCAACTAATATTTCCTGTGAAGGTAAGGTCAAGGAGTTTAAAAGATGTACTTTCAGATAAAGAGTCTTTGGCAATTACTATCGGTGGTAGAGAAGGTTTCTTGTTGTTAGTGAAAGAAATTAGTTTAGTCTTGGCAACATTAAATGTGGCCATCCACTTTTTTTCCCCATTCAACTACAGATTGGAGGTCATCCTCTAGTGTTTCGGCTATTTCTTTAGATATGTGTTCATTTGTTTTCCTGTCCTGTCTGCTATATAGCGTGGTGGCATTAGCATATATACCGACCTCACAGACAATTTTGTCAGGGAGTTCATTTATGAATATTAGGAATAATAGAGGGCCACTGATAGACCCCTGAGGACATCCCGTATTCATATCGTAGTGTTTAAATGTGCGATCGTCGAGGACCACCTGGATTTTTCTCTTATATAAGAATGAGTTAATTATGGTTAGTATTCTTCCAGTAATACTGTATGATCTGCATTTCCTCAGAAGACTTCCATGCCATACCCTGTCAAAAGCCTTAGATATATCTAGAGTTACAGCTTTACTATCCCCTGCTTTGTCCAGTGAATGGTATATACCTTCAGAGATTACAATTAAAATGTCTGATGTGGAACGGCCTCGCATTAATCCGTATTGTTGGTCGGTCAGAAGTTTAGCATCTGTAAGGTTATGGACTAGAGCTTGCTTAATAATAGACTCAAATATTTTAGCAAAATGTTGGGGGAGGCTATTGGGACGATAATTTACTGGGTCAGAATTCTTGAAAATATGTACCACAGAAGTAGTTTTCGATCAGGCAGGCAAGCAAAATTACTTTAAGGAATTTGTTGTAAAGTTTGGAGGGAACTGGAGCTACTTCGGCTGAGCACTTTTTAATAGCACAACCGGGATGAGATCAGGTCCACATGCTTTTGAAATGTCAAGATTATTTATGATAGCATGCACCTGGGAAGAGCGTGATTTTAGATCGTCTAGTGTGGCGTCTGTCCGTAAGGGAAAAGCTGGGAAGGGGTTGTTAGCATGTTAGCCTTCTCGGTTGCTGAGTAAACAACGTCATGATTTTTGTATAGTTGGGGAATTGTTGATTGACCATTATTTACTACACTGTTGTTGATTTTCGAGAAGTCACGGGTTTCTAATTTCTGTGCTTCGATGCGTTTTTTGATGGGTTCAGTAAATTCTTGCTTAGATGTCGCTAGTTCTTTCTTACAGTTACGTATGGCTTCTATATACTTCTGTCTGTTTGAACTGACCTTATGTCGGTCAAATACGCGGTACGCATGCTGTCTTTGCGCAATGGCAGCTGCACAAGTAGAAGTAAACAATTGTGGAGAGTGGTGGTGTCTATAAAATGTCCGCGTAAGAACATGTACTTCGATTGCCGTTTTGAACCTTTCAGTGGTCTTATTTGCGCACTGCTCCATAGATCTTGATCAACTAGGCTCCTCTGATTTACTGAAAAGAATCTGGCTCTTATAAAAAGCTTAGGTAGCTCCAAGAAAGATTATTTCTAATAAATTCAGAAAGTTTTCCAGTTGGTCCAATATATGATTATTTGTTTTTATTAAAAACAGTTTATGTGCAGAGGATATTCGTTTGATTTTGTATGGCGATGGTTAAACAACGATTACAGAACGTTTAACCGACGTCTAATGATAGAGGGAAGTTATTTGGAGTATGAATTTTACAAGCTGTACACAGTTGTATTTATAGACCCGCCAGGAAAGAATTTTTACAAGTAAGTAAATATGTTCAGCTACATATTGCGATAATCTTTCCCAAATAGCCACACATCTGATATATACGTAACCTGTGTGATCTAGCCAGAAGAAGAGCGCAAACGTTATTGTGCCGTATTATATGTGAACTTATTAGATAAAAATTATTTTAGTAACCCGGTATATATTAATAAAGCTAATATATGCATATAGTAAAGTACGCCTGTAATCGACAATACCACTTGAAATATTGCACGGTTAAATATTAGACGGAAGCTTTCAGAATAATAAGTAAGAAGAAATCAAGCAATATACCGTGAATTGTCAACTTGCTTTGATTTTAAATACACATAGTACAGCACAATATCATATTCTCTTTTCATAATTTTTAGTTTATAGATGATAAGTTAAAACAATGTTATCGTTGTTGTCTATAGCATCAAAGTATTGCAAAACATTAAAGATGAACAAGTAAAAAAAATCCTTAATCATATTATCTCTCGTGTGTTCGAAAAATGCATTAGATGAAAGCTGAGAGCGAATATTGAATGCATTACTTATGAAATTATGCACATGCAATGATATAACACACACATACACCCCAACACACACACACACACACACACACACATATATATATATATATATATAAACCTACTATTATAGAGTTGTTAAAAGGTTACAAATAAAACAAAACGTTAAAGCAAAGTAATAACATGCATTGCAAAGACGACAAGAAGCCTAAGTTGGCCCACTGGATATTTAACAGTAATCTACATTTAAAATATAAACTTTTACCTCTTCGCTGCGGATTTTTGCCCAAAATCGAATAAAAATATTGTTTTAGGCTCAAATCTAATTCAAAAGTTTGATCTATATCTAAGTAACCTAAATCTAAAATTTCGTGTTTTTGACCAATAATTGTCGGGGGAGTTAGGTAGAGTTTTTCAGAAGTCAAATTTGGGACTTTTGACCTGTTTGAAGCCGAATTTCTCGCTGAACACTTACTAACAAGATTTTCCCTAAAGTCAATGCCCCTTATGTCGAATGTCGTGTCTGCAGATTTAAAATTGACAGAGTAGTTTGATATGGATCAGTACACACACATACACACAGACAGACAGTTTAACTTTTATAGACATGTAGATATATATGCATACACACGTATACATATATTGACATGCTGATAAACACATATATATACATAAAGATACTTACACATACACACATGCAATGTATATACATACTAACATATACACTATAAAAATAATCATAATGATAATAATACTACTACTTTCATAAATTACTACTACTACTGCTAATAATAATAATAATAATAATAATAATAATAATAATAATAATAATAATAATAATAATAATAATTCTGATTTCGTTTATCAACGTCTTTCTGGAAAGAGATGGGATTCATTTCCAGAGGATTTCCCTTAACCCCGGCTTCAAACAAGGAGCTTCAAAGATCAAGGGTTTTTCTAAGGATGTTGCTGGTACCTATATTGCAGAGGTCTGAAGGCCGGCTAAAACACCGGAGATTTGTAGTTTTTTCAATTGCCCTTCCAGTCGACTTGATACTACTCCTAGTTTACCAGCTACGACAAGGATTATTTCTGTTTTTACCGCGTGTATACGCCTTATCTCCAAGGCAAGGGAGCATAATTGCTCCACTTCTCATTCTTCTTTTCTCTCACATTTTTCCCAGGGTACAATGAACTCTTCATTCTGCCAGTTCTTTGAGACCTTGTCAATGACGACCAAATCCGGACGATTATGTTCCAATTATTTGGTCGTTCTGACACTTTTTGTCCCACCATACCTCTACCTTACTATCTTCACTTGTTCTCACTTCATCAGCTCCATCCTCAAACATTTTTTCAGCACACATCACCCCAACCTTCTTACACACCTCCCAATATATCCGGAGTCTCATGCGATCGTGTCTTTTGCGGTACTCTCTGTGTGCTAATCCACTAAACCCTGTTTAAAGCCGTGCAATTGACTCTGACCTCTTACCACAAATCTGGCATTCTGCAGTAACTTCGACTCCTTGAAGCACTTTTTTCAACAGTCGTGTTCCTTATACCTGTTCTTGTGCTGCACAAACAAAAGCTTCAGACTCTTAGCCAGATATCCAGCTCTAAACCATTGCCATGATATTTCATCAGACACTTCTACTATATGCTGGAAGCATCTTCCGTGCATTTTCTTCCTAGCCCGTTCCTCTGTCCTTTCTCTATCCATACGTTTCACATAATCAGCCTTGGTATAACATACCTCAACTTCATTGGCCACAGGCTTAAGCATCAACTCTTCACTTCTAATCGCATGGTTCTTTACAGGACATCTCGGTTCTAACACAATCTTTTACACTTTTCAATCCTCTCCTACCATATTTCCTCCTTTGATACAGCCTCGCTAAGCGACTTCGAATGTGAAATATACCAAACATTTCTAAAACTGTTTCTTTCATGGCATCCAAATCCTTGTCAGACCATTCTAAAATTCCCGCACTGTATCTCAAAACACTGACTGCCCATGCACTCACTGCTTTCATTAGGTTTCCGTCATACAGTTTCGGCTTTGCAATTAGTTTCACTCTTCTAATATACTACTTCCTGACATTCTCCTTCATTTCTCTGTTCACGATGCCTACACCCTCCAGCACTCCCAATTACTTATATCCTATATCTTCTATTTTTGTTCATGATTTCTCCATTTGCCAGCACTATTCAATTAGAATGAAGCTTTACTCCTCTTTTCATCAGCTGCACCGCACATTTACTAATCCCGAACTCCATTCTAATGTCTTCTAAGTATGCCCCCACACGTTCTACCAGTCTCTCCATTTCCTTTTTATTTCTATCGAATATGTTCAAATCATCCATAAACAGTAGATTGTTGAGGCGTCTATTACAGATCCAAAGTTATACCCCATTTTTTTCTCTATTCAAGAGGATGCTCAATTATTGACAGTAGTTTAAGCCAGACGGGTTGAATAAAGATATATCAGATTTTAAAGGATAAACATAGTAAGACAACAAATAAATAACGTGAATGAACAAGATCGACAACTTAATTTGGAAAAAATGAAAGAAGAATAGCATGACTGAAGAAGATAGACAACTTTATCTGAAAAACGAAAGGGCAAGACAACAGTAACAAAGACACAATATGGATGAAGTTGAAAAACAAAATATTCCGCATTATTTTGTAGATTACATGGATGTAATTTGCTGATTTTGTAGAGCAATTAGATTTCTTGGAGAAGCATTGAATTATTGCCAAAGATGAAAAGTGTTTCTTCATTCCTTAGAGGATTCTCCTTCTCAACTCCGAAAGTTACTAAAAGATAATAACCGAGAAAGACGTAATTTAAACAGAAATATACGCAATTACAACTCATCATTTTCATTTGAATCATCTGGAGCAAACATAATCAGCTCTCCTTGAAGAGGGCCCTATTGTTTTCGCTTACAAGGTAAAACATACCATTATTTCAGTACTCTGCACCCAAATAATCAAGAAGAGAAAAATATGGGCACATTTACATCTTTGACTCATCTGAAGCAATCCAATCCAGGTATAATCTACAATAAAATAATAAATGTTTTCAAAGTGTCTTTGAAACTTAAGCTATAGTTATGGAGAATAACTGATGGCTAAACTTACAAAAACATGAGTCCATTCTCAAACATTGAATTTGAAGAGGAACCACATGCCATAAGGGAAAATGGACAGCAAAAAAGTTTCCCTATTCAATATAAAAAAGAGTTCATAATACAATAAATAACAAAATAGCTGCAGAATTTGTTGGTGCTGATGGTACTCTACCTGCCAAAGAAATAGTGTTTACTCATATAGTCAAACAAAACAATACATTTCTTATCTGCTTTGGCATTTGGACTTCATGATATATTCCATATTGTTTCCAAATCGTGACCAAGGATAGCACACACACACATGCAACATGGCCAGAACAGCACACGAAATTCGCAATAAAGTGGCAATGCAAGAGTATTACAGTTAGCCCGTTGCAGTTAGAGATAACTAACAAATATTATCCATGCATCTGGTAAACTATTCCAACAATATATAATAGATGCATTTGTGAAAGTTGGAGGTTGCAAATTAAACTTCATTAGAAACGATCAAAGTCAATATTATGGCTTAACTTAATTTGGTAAGAATAGAGGTGGTGATCCTGGTGTGCCAGTTATTCTATTATCTCTATTTTCGGGAAGGCCTAAGAATCTCCAACAACAATCACGGGTGTATAATGCACAACTAGCGGATCTTTGGAAATACTTTAAGACAAACCTATACCGGGAATTCTATTTGCAAATGTTTATGTTACATGAGTATAAGCTCAGAACAGTTCAATAAATTAATGCACTTGTGCCAGCAAAAATACCTAAAGACATAGAATTTCGTGATTTAGTTGAGTGTTTAATTGTACGGTGTCCAAACTCATTATAATTGTTTGATTATGTGATGAAATATTTTACTAATGTGTGTTTTCAAAGTTTTCAACACCCGTGGAATTTCCAGGGGTTCTGATAGCTATAATTAATATTTAATGTATATATGTATGTGTATGTTCATGTATATGTGTATATATGTATATGTGCATATATTAGTATGAATATATATATATATATATATATATATATATATATATATATAAGCGTAAATAGTTGATAAAACATGTTAAAAACACTTTAAAAAGAGTTAAAAAAACATATTTAATCTGAAAAGGAAACACTAGAAAAGTGGAGAGTCCTTAATCCGCGGAGTTTCGAAGAATAGGAATTAGCAAAATGTAGGATCGGTGTATGTTTATGTATGTGTGAGCATGTACTTATATCTGTATATATATATATATATATATATATATATATATATATATATATATATATATGTGTGTGTGTGTGTGTGTGTGTGTGTGTGTGTGTGTGGACGCGAGTTGCGTGTATGTGTGTATATGTCTGCATGTCGACCCATGTACATCTGCATGGACATTGTTTTTATATGTATGTGCCTTTTATATGTATTGGTATGTATTATGTATGTATATGTATTATGCACTCTTATGCGTGCGTCAACATCTGTATTAACTCTTAACTGTTTAAAAACACCCCACTATGAAATGAACAACTAGCACGTAACTCTGTAACTGCCAAAAATAACAGCCTTACTAACCCCTTTCCCTTTCTCTCCGTCCCCTTCTCTTTCCTCCCATCTCTCTCCCTATCTCCCCCTCACCTAATTAATATACCTTATCGAACAGGAAAAAAAGCAGTCCAAATTTTAAAACACAAAAATTGAAACTATTTCCCCCTCCTCTCATTACCCCTCTATTTTTTCTTTTCCCTTTACCATCCCATCCCCCTCTCTGTATCCACATATCTCCACCCAAGCGTGCCTTAATCTGCTACCCCCACACACAATACAACCTTATATACTTTAAACTTCAAAACTGAAATATTTTAATTACTCGCCTTCCCCCTCTATTATCTCCAACCCCCTCTTTTTTCCGTATTCCACCTAAAAACAATTTTTCTTACACTAACCAACCATTTCCTTAAGGTCTGACGAGGCTGTTAGATCGTAAACACGGTCAAAATTCCGAAACATATCTAACCAAACAGATAAAACGGTAATAAAAAAATAAAACACATATTTGCTCTGCAATAGTATTGAGCACTCTGTTAAGGGGTTTACTACTTACACAAAACTATATATTGGTAGATATAGAATGGGTCATTTATTTATTAATGGAATACAGGTAAAATTTGGGATAGAAGGAACTCTTTATCCAGGGTGTTTCGAAGCCTAATGCTTCTCATCAGAAAAGTACAGAAAGTGCTAGGTAGCATGGGGAAGATGCGGCATCTAGCGTAATATACATTAGGGACGAAAGAGATTAACAGGAATTATAGAATGTTGGGGGAAGCTTTATTGACTTCTAAATAAATTAGGAGAAGCTTGTTATATATAGTATGATATATAAGATTATATATGGTCTTTAACATAGTATTGAGATCCAGGGGTATATGTATTATAGATAATTAAGGGGGTGTATTGTTGCTGCGTGGTAATTTATTTAACGGTTTGTGGGTTTTCTAATTTCTATGGAGTGAGTAATTTTGATTGGTGCCACCTAAACGACAAATGGCGACGATAAATTCGCTTCAGTTTGGGGGAGGGTTGAAAGGTAATATGCGGCAATATATTTATAAGTTTCTACTGTTATGATATAGGGGTATGATCATAAAAGGGCGGTCGCAGATTAGGGTTCCAATGACTATGAGTGCGTTTAACTTGATGCAAAAGGTTAAGTGTACTTATTGATGTCAAAGTGGGGGAGTAAGAAAACCAGTACTACTTATGAGAGTGGTAAAAATATACCAAATAATAGTATGGTAATTATAATAGTAATGAAAATTATAATAATTGTAGTAATAATAAAATAAAATAGAAGTAAAATTGAAGATAAAAATAAAGATGAAGTAAAGACATAATTGACGACATCATTAAACATAAACATTAAAGATAATATTAGAAAAAACTGTGATAGAAGTAAATTCAAAATTAATGTTAATAGTGATAATGGTACCGGTTACGGTAGCAATGGCGGGGATAATAACGGGGAAAACAATAATGAGAAAATTGGTGAAAGCGTTAAAAACAAATCAGTAATAATAATGACAATAATAAACGCAGTAGTAACAATACTTCTACAACTACTACCTCAAACACTACCACCACTACTACCAATAATAATAATGAAAATACTGTTAATACTAATTATTAGGGGTGCGTAAAAGGAGTGAAATGTAAGTTGTCCCGTACAAAATAAAGAAAAATAAAGAATGAATATATATATATATATATATATATATATATAAATTTTATTTATACAAACATCAATGGTTACATATGTGCATAAATGTTTCTGTAATCAGCCACGTTGGGGGATTACGTCTTCAGGCCAAGAATTACCATCAAATGTGACATTTCCACTAAATACATTCTTCTATTTCGTTTATCAAGTTAAAATACAACCTGGGTGGGAGTAAAAAAAACAAACGGTAAAAGGATGAGTTAGGTCTTTGAAGATAATAAACATCTTTTTCCCCTTCCCCCATCCAACCTAACTTTTGTTTTTTATGGCAAACCAAAAGTTAGGTTGGATGGGGGAAGGGGAAAAGAAAAAAGATGTTTATTATCTTCAAAGACCTCACTTATCCTTTTACCGTTTTCTTTTTACTCCCACCCAGGTTGTATTTTAACTTGATAAACGAAATAGAAAAATGTATTTGGTGGAAATGTCACTTTTGACGGTAATTCCTGGCCTGAAGACGTAATCCCCCAACGGGGATGATTACAGAAACATGTATGCTCATATGTAGCCATTAATGTTTGTATAAATAAAATTAATATACCTGCCTCGTTCACTCATTGAGCACTATTTTGGTAGACACATGTTGTTTCATTGGATGTACTTCTAGGAAACTAAACTCTACTGGCTATATATATATATATATATATATATATATATATATATATATATATACATACATAAATTCATATAAAAAACACAGATTAAAAAACACGGATTAACATATATATATATATATATATATATATATATATATATATATATATATATATATATACAGATAGAGAGAGAAATAGAGAGAGAGAATAAGCCAGGAAACCGCAAGAGTTTGGTAAAACTTTGGTTTAAATTAAATTAAAGGATTGCTTAACTGAGAATGGTAGTTTCAAGAGTCTACCTTATAACTTTAAATTTCTTGAAGATCGATTATAAAGGCCATCAAATTTACGTTTATAAGAACAAGCCAGGCCTAGAAAATTTAATACCTTCTTTCTCGTTTATGAATACGAGGGATAGGGCCATCGAATCGGCCTTGCTACTTGCTGTAGTAGTTCTCATCTCCAAAAGATACAAGAAACATATTTCATAGCTGTCCTTTAAGCTCCATGTTTCTCCAAATATTTTGTTAGGGTGGTCTTTCGTAGATGTGTTGGTCTGGTGAAATCTTATTTCTCCCAATTTGGATGGCAAAGAAACTGTATTTTTTCAACGGAGACTCTCGTGATGGAAATTACCCGAAACTGTTTTCAAATCTAAGTTATATTATAAATAGGAAGTAGCATCTACAAGGAAAATGGAAAATACACGTGTTTGTTTGTAAACGGTTGGGAACACACTTAGCTGGTCGTCGGAGGGGGTAGGATGGGGATGGGGCTATGTATGTATGGGTGACGGGGTGGGTTGGGTTGAATCGAGGAAGCTTTTCTTAGCATATATTTTCTGTACATTTCAAAGTTTTAATGTAAATACTACAATGGGGAGGACTTAGTGCAAATCTAATAGTGGAGGCCAAATGCGCTGATTTTTAAATAATTTCTTATTTGGGGTACGGGTATATATATATGTATATATATATATATATATATATATATATATATATATATATATATATATATATATATATATAACCGTAATTATAGTCCACGGATTCCTTTATAAGCTACAATAAACATCCAAATGAATGCGTTGACGATAATTACTGTTTTCAAAAGGCGACCAATTAAAATATACATCTGCCTTACCTTAAAATTGCTAGGTTTTTTATGGTGTATTTTACATATAAAAACCCCACCCAATACTTTTACTGATGAAGAGACTTTGTTTTACACTATATGCCAACATTATTGTCCGTGGCTTAATGTCTATCACAATAAAAACATCGTTTCCGAAACGATCGTACACATTATTGAGTTTGTTGTTTTTCCTTATGATGAGACAGATTTTTAATCTTTAATTCTAATTTGAATTTTAAATTATCAATCACATTACTATATATATATATATATATATATATATATATATATTGCATTTTATGGAAAATTATTTATTATGTGTGTGTCTGTAAAAATGTTTGAACTTCAAGTGGTTTTTGTTTTAATTCTCTGCTTACAACTGCTCAAACCTTGTAAGTGGGGCTTGAACACGAAATTTTACTTTTTAGAGCGGAGATGAGTTTTAATCAATCGAATTACAAATGGAAGTGTTTTGATACGCTACTTTCAATAGAACCTTTTAAGTGTGCTCATGGAAAGGGGAAAATATGTACATCTAAGGTTTCATTCGATGTTCCACAACTTCGCTTTTTTTTTCGAAAGTAAAACTGTTTAATATAACAACAAATTAAGCGCAGAAGCTTTATAACATCAAGAGACAGGAGTAATATACATCCCTTCAGTTTGTGCGTTTAGCGATGTTCATATTAATTGCAAAGCACAAGAGACTAGTAAAATTTAATCTACTTCATAAAGAGCAAAATCTGGTCATCGTAAATAGTAAAACGTAAAACGCATTACACTAAAGTAAGTCAATATTTTCTAACAAGTCTATAAGAAAGTTATAGCAGATTTAAGTTTTAAATTCAGATGAACATATCTCGGCTTGAACAAGAAATTCTTATTTAAATGAGTCCCATCAGAATGAACAAACCTTTGCCGACGAAAATAGGGTGTATTCATAACATTACCGTAAAAATCTGGTGTTGTGGTGGCGATGAAATTGCTGACAGCGTTTTTGATATCCCTTATGTTTTTAAAGTATTTCTGATGCCGAAAGTTGTTGAGATCCATTGTCTTAGATTAAAATATAACCTTTTCCTGTTTATTTACAATTGTGTGTTGTTGTCGAAGTTTATGATGAATGATCATCCATCTGAAATGTGTGGTGTGCGTATGTACATTTAAATGGAGTTCATGACGGAAAAATTATATGCATAAACGGCATTGTAACGAATAACACTTATATGAGTTTACAACATCTTTGCAATTTGAAACATATCTATCATTCGTCTTCAAGAAAAACTGTGATGAAGTTTCACCTAAAGAACAACGGAACATTGTTTTTTTTTTATCAACTTTTAAGTCCCGAGTATTTTTTCCTTTTTTGGAAGTTGCATTGCTGGTCCTCGAGTCCTACATTTGATATGCAAGCCGACCCGCACTTCCCTATGTGCTTCGAGCCATTTAGTCTGGTTTGTAACTGAACTCTTTTGAAATTCTAACCACTAACTAATTTCTATGTATTTCATAGACCATTCCCTCTTTAAATGACCTTATGATTATATGTCGCTGTGGAAATCAATATTTGTCATTATTTTTAAGTTCCAACTATATTTTTTATGCCGACATTTTTAAGTCGACATTTCTGTTAACAATTAAATGTAATTAACTATCTAAATATTTTGTTATTTAAAAACATATTTTAGCTGACAAATTTTACGACTGGAATAATCATAATAATCGTCGGCAAGCACAGGCTTCACCGTTTCCTGATCAATACTAAACAGGTAGAAGTAGAAGTTTAACAGTAATATGTTATATTTATCCCCGGACTAAAACCGAGTAGTTATTATATTTTGTATTTTAGATGTTAGGGAAGATAAAATAGCAACTGAAATTATATTGCAAATCTATAGCATTTAAGTTGTGTTGAGGGGACACTTTAATAGATACTTACGATGGAGTTTTCTCATGTAAATTCCGATAAACACTGTCTGCTATCACGTAGTCTGGAACTGAGATTCAGTAGCAGTGTAATGTAATCTTACTTTATTGTTTCAATTAAGCGGAGTCTAACTCAACCAATATACGGGCCTGTATTTCCTGTAAATATATATTTTTCACTGTTTCCAAGCTTTCTCTTTCTGCTTTAACATTTAAACTAGAACCAACTGGTGACAGAGTAAGAATTGGAATTAAAAAAAACAACGGTGTTTTGAAAAAAAGGTTACATGCATAAATTCACAAGTAAAACCGGCTGGTGTCAATTTTAGAAAAAAAAGAGACATAAATAAATCTTACCGAAGGTCTCTAGTATGAAATTTATGACGAACACCGAAACCACTCGTATAAAGGAGCCAACGCATAACAGAAAAAGAAACGAATGCAAGAAGGGAAAATCCAACGTCAAATCGTAAGTTAACACACTTTTTCTTTTCTTAAAAAGAAAAGTAAAAAAGAAACGAAACTTATTGCAAAGAGCTATCGTTGTTTGAAATTTTTTACTTGTTAGAAAAAAAAAAGAAAAACACACAACAGTATCTTTTTAAGAACTAAGAAACTGCCCATTTTTAAAGGTTGCCCGAATGTAGCGTACGTGTCTCACATTTACTTGTTTTGCGGTGTATTTCATTGCAAACTGAAAAACTGAACCATAACATTTTTAATTTGTTCAAGTCGTTTCTTCTCCTTGTATGAGTATCTTGTGTAGGAGACGGGGAGTCTCGTCGTGGGCGACGAAGCGTTTCACTGAAGAACCACGGCAACACACAGCAAACCAATAAACAATGACAGCCACGGCGCGAAGGTAACTAACAAAGCTCAGCTGACTGCACGAATAGAAACGGAACCCAACGGTCACTAACGGAACCCGACGGTCACTGTACTGATCGCCACGAACGTCAGAACCCGACTGCCTCGCATCTCCAATGGACCGATTTTTATTCCTCAAGATGGCCTAGCTAATTTGCATCCCCGCGAGGTCTCGCGCGATCCTGCGAGATTCCGTCTCTAATAAAAGCAGGCAGGCGCCATCTTGAAACTCTGTTTCCGCTGCCTCGACCACAGGATCAGCGACCACCCCACACGCCAGGCACACACGGACCCTCTTGCGCCGAGGGCTCCGGTTAGTCTCACACTCCCCCCTGGTCTCCAGATCACATACGTGACACGGCGGACGTGGCCGTTTGATTCGAGCACTCCTGCGGAGGGGTATTGCCGGGACTTCCTCATCGGAGCTCTCAGAAGTGGCATCGGAAGCATCAGCATTAGAGCTCGCAGTTGAGTCATCAGGTTCGTGGGGCACTGGTTGGATCCATCGCTCATCGTCGGATGACTCGCTCCTTCCACTGCTCGCAGTTGAGTCACCAGGTTCGTGGGGCACGGGTTGGATCCATCGCTCATCGTCGGATGACTCGCTACTTCCACTGCTCGCCGATTGGTCAGCGCTTAGAGCGGGCCGGACATCCATTATGTGGCGCGGAATATCATCGACTCGTATGGCCTGTTAACTGATGACACCGGTGACCCGACCCCTTCAAAAGCTGCTGGTGCACCGGCCGCCGGGTGGCTTCACCCAGACGGTGTCTCCCACTTGGTACGTCCCCTGGGGTTCTCGTTGGTCGGGTAGACTCACTTCAACGTCCTTGACGCGTACGTGGTAGTGATGAATCGCATCAGCGGGCGCACTGCCGCCAGTCACGGCGTCCTTAGGCGTTGTGTTGTATCTGTAAACCGCCTCCGCGATCGTACACTTCTTCCTGGCCGCGATCCTCTTCACGGTTCGGTGGCACCGCTCCGCTATGCCGTTGCCGCTCGGCACATACGCGCATCGGTGTCGAAGGCGGATCCGCCATTTGTTCATAAAATGCCTAAATTCCCTGCTGCAGAACGCCGTGTCGTTATCCGTGAGGATCTCCTCAGGCGGCCCCCTTTCGTTGAATATGGATTCCAATTTGGGGATGACACTGGTGGAATCCTGCCTCGCTAATTGGCGCCAAATCACGAACCTCGTTGGCCCGCAGTCTATCAGCGTGAGGAAGTGTTTGCTGCCGTAGTGGTTATATCCATACCCAACCGACTCAAAGTCGCGTCCAATCCCAGCTGTCCTTTCCGCCATCTGGCTGGGGCGGGGTCGATGGACTGGCACGTTTGGCACTCCCTGACCACTGCTCTTACTGCGCTTTTTGGTATTGATGGTCTAGCCAACTTCACAAAGTAGTAGGTCCGTTGTACTCCGGGTGCCCACTGTCGTGATGTATCTTCCTGATTTCGTCCTCCTCGACGGAGGCAGCACACAGAGGCAATGGCTTAGCTTCTTTCTTTATAGCCTCATACCATCTCCGTGGTACCCGAGTTAGCTTGTCGGCGAGGTTGTAGTCCGAGGTGACGAGCACTATGTCTACCGACAGGTTGTACTCCGTCACCAGTTTTTTCACAGTCTCCAGCCTCCGTCTTATAAGCATTTCGCTGGCTGCCTTGGTGCGTGCCCTAGCCTTGCTCGTGAGTGTGCACACGCAGTTTCTTCACTTCCCATTGAAGTGCCAGGTTAATGCCCTTTATTACAGCGTCGAGTTCTACCAGGTTGATATGAGCACAATCATTCGCCGGTCGCAGCCAGCAGTCATCCTCAACTACGGCCCCATCTTTCTCCAAAACTACACCGATCGCTAGAGAACTTGCGTCCACCCACACGCTCAGTTCGTCTCCCTGCACGCACCAGTCCCCTGTGGCGGGGTCATTCTTTTTCACACTAGCGACGGTCTCCTTTAACATTCGAACCAATAGTTCGTCGGTTATCTCATCGTCCCAGCATTTGGTGCCCGCATTTGCCCTCCTTTTTATGACGCCTGTCGCCGCACGAACCCATCCGCATACTGGAAGGTGCCCCACAAGTTTCCCGCACAGGGAGAACACGGCACGTCTTGTGTAAACGTCGGGTACGTCGGGAACTGCGGTTCCACGCCTCCACTTAAGGATCCCTCGTCCGTTTTGAACGCTCAAGCCCAATACGCGGGCGCCATCCTCAAGCCGCTCAGAGTCCTTGCAGTTTAGACCAAACTCGGCAAGTTTGGATCTTACGCGCGATAATGACACGATATCTTCGTTCACGTATATATCGTCAATATACGCCGATGTTCTCTTTCTGATCCATTCTTCTTGTGACAACACGGCATTGACGATAGCCTTCATTATCTGGGGTGCTACGTTTAGCCCAAATCCGAGTCGCGTAAGACAGTATCTCTTCCCGGAAAACATCACTGTCTGGAAAGGCCACATCGCCTCGCCGATCCGGACCTGCAAGTATTCTTTTCTCAAGTCCAGTAGGGACACATTGGACCTCTGCGGGCTCCACTCTCGCAGCTTGCTGGCACAGACGTCGGCGTCCGCTGTGAACGCATCAATGTGCGCATTCAACTCGCGGTAGTCCATTACCGGCCTTACCTTTGACTTGTTAGGTTGGGCAACTGCCATCAGCGGTATCAGGCCCTTTGAGGGTCCAAGTTTTTCGTAGGGGTATGGAATCAGCCAACCGTTCTTAATCCATTCACGGAGCTCGCTTTCGTATGCAGGCCTTATCTGGTCGGGCATACGGTACTCGGCCACTTTGTTTTGTAGTTTGGCCGGTTCCTTGTCTTCTGACCACCTCCAAGTGGCGGTCCACGCCTTCTGTTGGTTGTTGAATTCCGCACTGAAGTCCGGCTGGTCGACTCTTAGTGCTGCGCGCACCGGGGGCCTATCCTGAAACTCTACAACGCCAGCGCGCGTTATGCGCACGCCGCCCAGGGCTTTGAGGCCATCATAACCTAGCAACAGGTCGAAACTCAGCGGCTTTTCGCGTGTCACCAGCGCTTCGACGTTGGCCGAGTTTCCAGTTCTTGTGCGAATGTGTACCACACCCACGCCGCAACACATTCGTATTTTTCCAGTAATGGTAGTTATCCTGACGTTCTTCTTTTTCCACGCCCGACAGAAGTCCGTACACACTAGAGTGCGGGAGCAACCGGAATCAAGGAGGGCTTAACATAACGTGTCATTAACTCGGACCGGAATGACAGGGAACGCCTTGTTTATTTTCTGTTCGGGGAAGAGGTCGGCACTGGCACCTTGTCCCCGTCCCCGTTTCCCGCACAGTCTCGGGCAATGTGCCCAGTCTTGTTACAGCGGTAGCAGCGAACAGCCGTCGACCGCCTTCTACAATTTTTTTCCATGTGGCCCCGCCCGTTGCATCTGTAGCAGATGACATCACCTTGCGGGCTGGGTCCCTGAGACGGTCCTTCGCCACTTGGTGGGGTCTGTGCGACGGCGACTACCGGTTCCTGCACCGTCGAGTCATCCTTCATTATTGTCCTGGCTCTGTCCACTAGGTCACTCAGCGGTAGTGAGGACATGGTAGAGGTAGCTCGCAGAAGCTTCTTTGCTCCATCGGGGAGTCCTGACAGGAGTTTGTAGGCTAGGGCCCTCTCGGGAAGACCGCCGAACAACACCGTCAGCTTCTTAAGCTCGGCGGGATACACGTCCACAGTTTCGCCCAAGCGTATAGACCTCGTCTCAAACTGCTCCCATGCTGTGGCGGGGTCAGTGGCGAACGCCCTGTACAACGCCGCCTTGATACTCGAGTAGTCACACTTCTCCTCAGCGCTGAGTTTCTGATATACAGCGAAGGCCTCGCCGGTCAGCCGCAGAGGAATCACGCGCTCGATATTTTTCACGCCGGACAACTGACAATGTAACTCGACCTTCTCAACCCAGCTGAGTACCGGGTCGGATCCGTCGAATTCCGGTATCAACTTTAGATCGAACCTCTCCGCCATTGAAGAAAAGAAAACCAAGTTCGGAGTGAGGGGCCGAAATAGCTTGTAAGAGTATCTTGTGTAGTTTCCGACGTGTAGAAGACAGGGAGTCTCGTCGTGGGCGACGAAGCGTTTCACTGAAGAACCACGGCAACACACAGCGAACCAACAAACAATGACAGCCACGGCGCGAAGGTAATTAACAAAGCTCAGCTGACTGCACGAATAGAAACGGAACCCAACGGTCACTAACGGAACCCAACGGTCACTGTACTGATCGCCACGAACGTAAGAACCCGACTGCCTCGCATCTCCAATGGACCGATTTTTATTCCTCAAGATGGCCTAGCTAATTTGCATCCCCGCGAGATCTCGCGCGATCCTGCGAGATTCCGTCTCTAAAAAAAGCAGGCAGGCGCCATCTTGAAACTCTTTCTTCCGCTGCCCCGACCACAGGATCAGCCACCACCCCGCACGCCAGGCACACACGGGCCCTCTTGCGCCGAGGTTTACGGTTAGTCTCACAAAGCTGAAGGGAAACGCTCAACTCGTTTTTAAGCGAAAAGCAAAATGCCCCATTTGCAGCAGTCGAGAAAATTGGTAAAAAATTGGATCGGCTAGAAAGGTCCGGAATACACCGGAATTTGTAAGCACCAATGAATAGCTTCCCTACCATAAATCTTGTGAAAAAGACCGACCAAATTAGTGTATGAGCTGAATTTTCAGGGGAGTAATGCGGCTCTGAAGGTTTACCATTATCCCTCTTAACAGCAAAGAGGTATTCGACTATCACAATTTGTGTACAATATTCTCTAAGGTCTTTTACAGTGACGCATATATACAGATCCATATCGATGTCGAGGAGGAATGTTCTAAAATTATCTACATCAATACACAAAGGCGACACTACAAGTTTTAGAGGTTAGCCTTCGGGGTCAAGGTGGCATTTTTTTGTTTTTTAAGCAGGGGACCATGCTGGGCAAAATCAACGTCGCATGTGTCTACATGGACGACATCGTTATTGCCAGTTAATCAGCATACGAGCATTCCAAACATATTCATGAATTTTTTAAAAGAATTCATAACTTCGGATGTATGATTTACTCATGAACGAGAAATGTATCTAGACCACATAATTGATAATAATGGAAGACGCTCTGACCATGAGAGGGCAGAAGCTATAAAGAGCGTGACTGCTCCTGATAATGCACGCACACTCCCTTGTTTTGAACTGGCAAAATTCTACCAGCAGAGACAAACTCTCAACGCCTCTTTTGTGAGATAGAGTTTGCAGAGAAGAGAAAAAAAACTACTACGAGGCTACAAAGTCTATTTTGAACTCTATCAAGGAAGCACAATTGTTTTCTAGGAGCTTCTGTCAAATATGGCAACAGTAGTCATCTTTGGACGTACCTGTCTTTCATATAGATAGAGAATTGCATCAGCAGAGATATCTCCTGGATAGATAGAAATACCCACCATTTTCCATCGGCCTTGGCAACAGATTTGATGTACGTGTCTCATTTCAGATCAGGAGTAAAGGTCAAACACAGAAGCTTGTCAAAACACGAGGGCTCCTTAAGACGAGAGCCATTTATTTCAATGTATATCAGCTTGGGTTAAGAACATTGATGATGCAAACATAGAAGCTTGGTTTTAGATGCATTAAAAGTAATCAGCCACTCCTTTCCCCATTGTACCACGTTCTCAAGGTCAGATGAGAGATAATCAGAGAGAACTTGGTCGTTCACGGTCTTAGATGTGCTACCATAGATGGTAGTTTCATTAGCATAAATGTCTAGGAACGAGGTAAGGATGTGATTTGGAAGACCATTAATGTAAATCAGGAAGAGAGTTGGGCCCAGGATGGACCCCCGAGGGACTCCAGAATTAATACTGCGAACTTCTGTTTTCTGCCCATCAACTACTACTCTTATGAAGTTATCAGAGAGAAATGATTTAATAATTCAGAAGACATGTCAAGCAATACCATAGCTGGAGATCTTGAGAAGTAAACCTTTATTCCATACCCTATCAAAGTCCTTTTATATGTCAAAAGCAATTGCCCTAGAAAGGTTGCCTCCGTCAAGTGATTCGCTAATCATATCAGATATAACTGTAAGCACATCTGCTGTAGATCTGGCAAAACCGACACCATATTGTCTGTCACTAAGAAGGTTATTTTTGCTGAGATGGTTGATTACTTTTATATTTAACACAGATTTCAGCAACTTACCCATGACCCACATGATAATTATTAGCCGATACAGGGCATACTAATGAGATTTTCCAGGGTGATGGAAAGCGATTATCCTTAAGACAACGTTTAAACAGTTTTGTAAGTATGGCCGCTAGTTCTGGTTGAGGGTTTTGAGAACTATAATTGGAATACTGTAAGGGCCGGTTGCTTAACTGAAAGCAAGGTTTTTGATTAGCTTGGCAACATCACGAACATATATTTGCATATCATACGGCGGGTTTTCTGACACAGGAGGAAATATTGGGGGTTGCCGGCCTTGGTCGCAAGGAATAGAATTAGCTGCAAAGTTCTTGACAAAGAGTTTTGCTCTGTCTAGTGTTGACGAGATTACCTCAGGTCCATTGATGATAGTTGGAAAAGACCACACGCTTCTGTTTAGGATTTTGTTTGCTATTTGCCAAAACTGGTGGGGACCGAGCCGCTGCTCAGCTACTTTGGACCGGACAGACTGACCATACAACTGTCTTGCGTTTTTTATTACTTCTTTACAATGGTTTCTGGCAGTCCTAAAGAGGCTTTAGTCTCAATACACCTATTACGTTGGAAGCAATGGAAAAAGTAATTTCTGTGCGCAATGGCAGCAGCTTATTCTGGAGAGAACCATGGCTGGCTGTTAGGTCTGTACTGGAATTTTTCGAGGCTACAAAACGGTCTATACCTACAATTAACTATTCCGTCAGCTCTTTACTATAGAGGACACCTCCTTTTTAAACATGGAATGAAGAGGAAGATCTGGTATAAAAGTACGGAAGCTATCCCAGTCGGCAATAATGTATCGATATACTGTACGATGAAGCGTACGTCTGAGGACTTATTACATTTCATTTTTTATCTTAAGGTATATAACAGAGTGGTCGGAAGATCCAAGAGAAGACAGACCGGAAACTGAACATTCTTAAAATGCGAAGCTGTTACAAAACTTATTTTTTTTCTTTTAATATGCCCAAACGTCCACATTGACATTATTTGTTTCCTAACACAGAAACCAACATATAGTTATATTTGCCTCACTGATTCAAAAGAATTGGAATTTTAAATTATATATATGTATATATATATACATATATATATATATATATATATATATATATATATATATATATAGTATAAATAGCCAAATAAAGTAATACTAATCTTATAATTACAACACCTGTAAATTAAAAATATATTCATTTGGAATGTGGAAACAGACGAATCTCACATAACATAAATTGACTAGCGAAATTTATCAAGTGTAAGAAACTGGATCTAATATCTGTAACATATTTTTGTTATTGAGATTAAGTGACGTAGTGTTTGAGAAACACTGCTGGGAAGCCATGATTTAATATACTGTTTCGTTTTTATATCCCCGAAAAATTTTTCATGATAAACAACTGATGATCTCTTAAATGAGCATTAGGACTACAGTGAATTCGAAAGAGAAGTTGATGCATTGATTGCAGATGATTAAATGGCTTACTGACTAAATAGTATAAAAGCTTATAAATGTATTTTTTCGTTGTCAATTGGTGACGTGCAGGAATACAAAATAATATTATAAAAAATTATAAAAAAAAATTGTTTTTAAATGTTTTTACAGGTACATAATTTTCGACCGGTTCTTCAGTCTTCATCGGTGTAGTGAACGTGATGAGCATACACGGGGAAACTATGTGTATATATATATATATATGAGAGACGTTCAAGGGTACAAGAATAAGAATTGTCCCAGTCGTGAAGGATTTCTCCTCCACCGAAAGAGAACAAGAAATGGAAGTGCGGCATCCGAAGAACAGATGCTGCACTTTGATCCTGACCAAAAGGCCAAGAGTAGCGGTGAGCCCGAACAACGGGCGTGGAAAAAGAAAGGGAAAAAGGCAGCTGTAAACGACGAAAGGAAGAGAAAGAAAGACAGAGAAAAAAAGATAAGATCATAGCTTATGGTGGGAGAACATGATGACGTTAAATTTGCCATGACAGTCCGTGGGTGGCGAGGATACCAATGAAATTCCGATGTACAACGCAAACAATGTCGACGAACAGCTTATCAATGGACCAGAGGTTATCTCGTCAGCGTCAGACAAGGCAAAACTATTTGCAAAGAACTTTGCAGCTAATTCTACCCTATGCGACGAAGGCCATCAACTCCCCATATTTCCTCCTATAACACAGAACAAGCTAGGTAATATACAAATATCCGTGCATGAGGTCGCCAAGCTAATAAAAAACCTAGATTCCAGTAAAGCAACTGGCCCTGATGGCATCCCAATTATAGTGTTAAAAAAGCTTCAACCAGAACTTGCTCCCATACTTACGAAACTATTTAAGCGCTGCCTTAAGGAGAAGTGCTTTCCGACCCCCTGGAAGACCTCATCAGTTTGCCCTGTATTTAAGAATTCAGGTGATAAGTCATCTCCCTCTCAATACAGACCAATAAGTCTTCTCTGTGTTATGAGTAAGTTACTGGAATCAATATTAAATAGAGAAATAGTCAACCACCTCAGCAGAAACAACCTTCTTAGTGACACACAATATGGTTTCCGCTCTGCAAGATCTACCGCAGATGTGCTGACGGTTATATCCCACAGGATTAGTGAATCTCTTGACAAAGGCTTCCTTTCTAGGGCAATTGCTCTTGACATATCAAAGGCCTTTGACAAAGTATGGCATAAGGGTCTACTTCACAAGATTTCCAGCTACGGTATAACTGGAAATGTTTTCTCAATCATTAAATCATTTCTCTCCGATAGGCTCATAAGAGTAGTGGTAGATGGACAAAAATCGGAGGCCTGCAATATAAATGCTGGAGTCCCTCAGGGGTCAATCCTGGGCCCAACTCTCTTCCTGATCTACATCAATGACCTCCCTAAACACATACTTAAATCATTCGTTGACATCTATGCTGATGACACGACCATCTACGGCAACACATCAAAGGCTGTAAATGACGAAGTTCTCTCGGATTCTCTCTCCTCTGATCTCGAGCGCGTGGTTCAGTGGGGGAAGATGTGGCTAGTTACCTTTAATGCATCTAAAACCATACTCCTATCCTTACATCATCAACGCTCTGATCCCCAGCTGGCATCAATTGTGATGGATGGCTCTCGTCTGGGTGAGGCCCCGTGTTTTGACAAACTTTTGGGTTTGACCTTTACTCCTGATCTGAAATGGAACACGTACATCAAGTCTGTTGCCAAGGTCGCTGGAAAGATGGTGGGATCCTTCTACCGCTCCAGAAGATATCTCACTACTGATGCAATTCTCTATCTATATAAAAGCCAAGTACGGCCAAGGATGGAATACTGTTGCCATATCTGGGCAGGAGCTGCCAAAAACAGCCTATCATCCCTTGACAGAGTACAAAATAGACTTCGTGGTTTAGTGGGGGATGCCCTTTTCTCTACCCTGCAACCTCTC
Source organism: Euprymna scolopes (assembly GCF_053919585.1). Lineage (NCBI taxonomy): Eukaryota > Metazoa > Mollusca > Cephalopoda > Sepiida > Sepiolidae > Euprymna > Euprymna scolopes. Next base: position 3,741,735 of record NC_136500.1, on the reverse strand, counting down.
TCCCACAGAAGAGACGTTGCGAGCCTATCCTTGTTTTATCGTTATTTTCATGGCAGATGCTCGTCTGAACTCCAATCCCTGGTCCCCCCTCGCCAAACTTTCACGAAAAACACCCGTCTAGCTGAATCCACTGTGAAAAATTTCCCCCACTCTATATCTGTGCCTAAATCAAAACGCGGATTTCATGAGCAAAGCTTCTTTCTTAGAACTGCACGCCTGTGGAACTCTGTTCCGTCTGCCTGCTTCCCTCCGGACTACAACTTGGATGTCTTCAAGTCTAATGTTAACAAATTCCTAATGAACCACCCCCCTTATTAAACACTTCATAAAATCTCACTAACGTGATGTACTTGCAATAACCCTTATCCATGAGTGGCTTCCGGGCCTTGATAAGTGGTGATCACTGTGTAAAAAAAAAAAAAAAAAAAAAAAGTGACCCTATTGAAAAGACACGTGGCCTTTGTGGAATCGGATTCAGCTGTTTTTAAGTCCTCTCAAAAATAATTAAGTTAGACAATTCTGTTTTTTACGACCTGTCAAGTTCCATTAGTCCGCATCGGTCGAAATTGAGAACGCCCGAATGCCAACAGAGGAAGAAAGACAGCTCCTTTTTGGGTATAGGCCGCCTGGCGAAGATTTGACGGACAGCGATCCCTATGTTCTGATTGACCAGCGACCCGAAACGGGAAGAGACCCCGTCCACGCCCCCACAATATAAGCAGCGAGCCTTGAGAGATTGACAGTTAGTAAGAGAGAGAGAGAGCTTTGCTTCCTTGGGTCCGACGAACGAAGATTCCCCCATCGATTGACCCTGTCACGTAGATAATTGAGTTTTCTATCGGAGAGAGAAGAGAAAACCTCACAGTTAACAAGTGGCCAGTCCCTAACTGAACAGCTAACTGCGATTGTACTGTTTGAAATACAAGGAAGTTTGTACAAAAAGAAACGCTTATTGACTGGGCCCTTTCAATTGTTTTGCATGTCAAGTCTGTTTCAGGAAACCGGCCGTTGACATCATCGCCGAGGAAACACCAGAACCGACAACCGGGGTCATTCCACCCCTGGACGACGCGCGGGTGACGTAAGTGTCACATATATATATATATATATATATATATATATATATATATATATATATATATATACAACTCAATATTTCAGTGGGGCAAGCAATTACCTCCCGCCAGAATATAAAGCCGGCGTTCTAGATTACAGAAGACGCTTCTTAATTATGTATTATTAAATTTAACTTTAGGAGGTAGTGGAATAAATAACATAAATATTGATTGATTACTTTAAATTAAAAATCATTGTCGTAAACGCTAGATGCAGTTTCTATTTTCACTTACTTTGATAACTGTAGAAAAAGATTATGACGAGTTATCTAATGACAACTCTTTTTGGGATATTAAAATAATACGTCATACTTTGTAATATAATGTCCATATACAGTAAGCATGTACATGTGCATATATATGTACAAATAAATAAATATATGCGTGTGTATGTGTGTATTAGTGTAGTTTATATATATGCGTGTGTATGTGTATTCGTGTAGCATATATATGCGTGTGTATGTGTGTATTAGTTTAGTATAAATGGGCATGTACGACGAGTAAATATGAATTATTTGAAAACGATTATGTTCGTTTGAGAATTTTTATCAGTAATGCACCCTAAACAATTCTGTTTATATTACGTTCTATTAGTACATTTACATATGATTTGAAAGCTCTACTTCACTTGAGAGACACTTTATAAATTGATAGTAAATAAATGTATATGTATATGTACATATATATATATATATATATGCATATATATATATATATATATATATATATATATATATATATATATATCGAGAGGGAGAGGTATCTGATTGAATGAAGTTCAACAAATATTCCACATGTTATTTTTATTGTCATCAAAAGACTAATTTGTCGACAATATACTGTAGTCTACATTGAACTGTCAAAGCCTTCGGATTATTTCATAATGTCTTATGTAACAGCATGATGCATTGTTTTTAATAAATAGATTTATCAGCAGTCAAATGTGTACAGAAAAAAAAAAACATAGGTTTCGAACACACCGCTGTCCTATTGAAAAATCTACTGCTGATTTATATGTCTGTAGCTTCTATTTTCCTTTGTTTAAAATCGAACTGTTCTTTCTTTAATCGGATATTTTGATTACGGAGGGACTGACTCTGGCGACATTCGAAATTGATCCCCCATGTAAAGAAGCCTTAACCTCTACCACTGTCCTCTCACACGCGCTTTTTTTAGATTGTATTTATTTTCATAAAAATCGTGATCAACCGCAGTTGCACGAGATAGGACAGCCGTACATGTACGGCTTCTTTCCTTGGGGTCTCGATTTCGAATCTTACTAGATTCCTTCACGCTGATGAGTAGTAGACAAGGAAACACGTGTCAGTGGATAATAATATTTTAAAAACACTCTATATTGTGCTCCCTATTTTGAGTTCCCAAATTTGTAAAAGGGATCATTATTCACAACTTCATTCAAGTAAACATGCACTTGCGTATAAATAATCCCAAACGTATGGCAAACAAAAACAAATAAATAAAATCTATATAACAATCGTTATATCAAGTAGTCGTGCGAGATATGGCAGTGGTAGGCTTCCTTCCATGACGTCCCGATTTCGAATCTCGCTAGATTCAGCCAGCCTGATGAGTCGAAGACGACGAAATACGTGTCAGCGAATAATTATATTTTAAAAACTATATATATATATATATATATATATATATATACATATATATATATATATATACATATATATATATATATATATATATATATATATATATATATATATATATACACTAGCAAAAGTACCCGTCGTTGACTGGGTTCAAAAACAGCATACAGAAAATGGACTCTGGTTTATGAAAGTATGATTGGTTATGAAAAGTAAGGGTTGTAAAGTGATGGCTTCGAATTGGGGGGGGGGAACAAAAAGAAAGCAAAATCTGATGAAAGTAAGAATAAAATAGATAAACCCCATAATTTATTATACCATACCTGTTCACACTGAAACACTTATCACAATATTCTGTGGATCTAGATTAAAAACCCTTGTAAAACTTTGTGACATATTTCCATTCTATGGAGGTCAGGCGAGAATGAACACCCCATAATTTTATTACACAATATTTCTTCAAACCGAAACATAATTATCAAAGTATACTTACGCATATAGATATGAAAAGTATTTAATGATGTTTGTGCCGATTTCCATTCTATGAAGGTCAGACGCGAACGCAGACCCCGCAATTTTATTATACCATCCCTATTTAAGTTAAAACATACGTATCACAGTATTATTATGTCCATCTAAATGAAAAACACTTGTAAACGTTTTTTTTTAACTTTTTAATTTTTATTTTAATACTTTGTCAACCAGGCGCGTGCGCAGACCCGACAATTGTAATGAATCATCATTATGCGAGATCAAACGTACCCATCCTTGTGTCCCGATACATCTATCATTATATGTGATCAGTTTTCTATAATAGCCAAACATATAGGAGCCTATTCGTGACCAGACACACACACAGAGACGTTCAGATTTATATTATATTATATATATATACATTCAGTAATGTGATTGTTAATTTAAAATTCAAATTAGAATTAAATTAAAAATCCGTTTCAAAAGAAAGAACAACAACAAAGTCAATAATTTGTACGATCGTTTCGGAAAACAATGCTTTTATTGTGGTAGAGTTAAACCCCATTATTTATTATACCGTACCTGTTCACCCTGAAACACTTATCACAATATTCTGTGGATCTGTATTTTAACCCTTGTTAAACTTAATGGCATATTTCTATTCTATGGAGGTCAGTCGAGAATTAACACCCCTCAATTGTATTATACCATATTTCTTCAAAGTGAGACATAATTATCAAAGTATACTTCCGCAGATAGATATGAAAATACATATGTGCGTGTGTGTGCGTGTGTGTGCGTGTGTGTGTTGTTTGTTTTAGCGATATATTTTGAATGAAATCAATTATTTACGAAAGTGCCTTTTTACCCAAATGCGAGTTGGCAATAATTTTCGCTTTAACCAATTTTGTACCTCCACATGGGCAGCGGTATGTATATCATTTTTAAATATAATTATCCACTGACACGTGCTTCGTCGTCTACGCCTCATCAGAGTTGCTGAATCTAGCGAGATTCGGAATCGGGAAGCCAAGGTAATGATCACTGACAGCACCATCAATTCTGCTTTGCAACGATGCTTGTCTCGTTAAACAAGGTATTAATTTTGTGGAATCCACGCATAATTTGTATTTTGTTAAGGACCATTGTTTTATTTTATATTTACTATAATGTGTCTTTGAATAGAGCCAATTAAAAGTAGCAAGAAAGATTCACCCAGAAAGTGTCCTTCGAGGTCGACAAGCGTATTTAAATTACATACTATGTTTCTAATAGATATATTTGTCGTTTTATAGATACTTTTTGTAAATCATCTTCTTTTTTAAAACAATACTTGTCCTTTTTTGTCTAATACAATAAAAAACATATTCGAAATTAATATCCTATTAGTATGTATTCCTCTTATTTATTTAACTGTAAATATTATTTATACCCATCACAAAAAATGTTAAAAAGTCCCGAAAGAAAAACGTTTTCTTTGAAATAATTATGATTTGGATTAGTTTAAAAATAATCATATTCTGATATCGATCTTTAATAATGAGAGTTTTTTCAAACGATAATCGTTCAAAACAATTATAACATTGAACGTATTTTATTTGAAAGTGTTGTTATAGACAATGCAAAAAGGCATTCGGTAGTATTTGTAGTTTGAAATCAGAGATGCAAAACGATGGTTGAGTTTAAGACCAGGAGAAAAGTTAATTTGCGTGCTTGTGTGGTATTGCCATGGCACATACACTGGTATAGAGAATCTGGAATTGGGATTGGAAGTTTTCAGCAGAATTAATGATAATGTACGTCAGTAAATAAGATTTCCTCGTTAATGAGGCCAAACCTCGGACAGGAAATTGACACCGCTGCACACGTTTTTCTTGGCTAACTAGATTTTTGATGTCTCTAATATTCAGACACACTCCTTCGCTTCTAAATTGACTGACATTTTCACGTATGAGAGACACCGTGTATTAAAGGCTATAATAGACATACGACGTCTCTTTCTCTGTCTCTTTCTCACTCTCTCTCCCCGTATATATATATATATATATATATATATATATATATATATATATATATATATATATATATATATATATATTATAAAATATAATTATCCGCTGACAAGTGTTTCGTCGTCTACCACTCATCAGAGTGGCCGAACCTAGCGAGATTCGATATATATATATATATATAAATATATATATATATATATATATATATATATATATATATATATATATAAGCGGTCGTTCTAGTTTCAATCCTCGCGGTGATTCTAGGTCCAATCATCAGCTTGGGAGAGGTACTAGTCAAGCACCACTGATGTGTTGTGATACAAGGAAACAGGACTGTTTGTTGATGACTACAAATATATGTTAATCCCCGTCGTAAATGATCTGATCCGCTACATAAATGGCTGAAAAAAGCGAGGCTCGCTGTTTGTTTATAAATAACCGGTTTGAACACTATACGAAGTGGTGAACGAATGTTTTTTTTAAAGAAACATTTGGCGAGGTTATTTGCACGCACCGCCTCCGATAATTGATCGGTAAAACTGTTAACTATCATGGTTTATCATGATTTTAGCTAATCCTCGGCTTGGGAGAAGTGCTAGTCAAGCGACATTGATGAGTTGTGACACAACGAAACGGGACTGTACGTTGATGACTACATATATATATATATATATATATATATATATATATATATATATATATATATATATATATATATATATATACAGTGGTGCCAAAAAGAAAGTCTGCACTTGTAATTTTTTAAAAACCTGAAAATTTAAGAAAAATTTAATGTAATTTTTTAAACAAACTATACCTCAGTTTATTCGCCTTTTCTTCCTCTATAATTTAACCTGTTCATATTTGACTTTTAATTGAAATATTCTAGTGTTCACTCCAATTTCAAAAAGTAACTTACAAATGGAAGAGGCAAAAAGAAAGTCCGCAGTAACAAATTCACTAAAAAGCACCTTAAATTATCACCGCTAAATCAGTTTAAAATATCCACCAACAGGCAACAAAGCATCTTTAATCGTAAATGTTGTGGTTCCACGTTATACAACGTAACATTTAGTCCATATGCCATGACTTTCTCTTAGTGCTCGTTATGAGCTTGTTAATCTCCACCTTTCTGGTTTATCCAATCGAGAAATCGGGCGCAGATTGAAATGTGAATAAAAAACGGTACGAAAGACTGAGCAAACGCACCAAACACCGGTAGTGTTCGTGATGCCCCTAAATCTAGTCGGACTCGAGTTACTTTTAGCAGGGAAGGCAATGCTGTCAAGATCCGCAGCCTAAGAAACATGTTTGAAACGACTCCCCAACTCCAACCACAATGAAATCTTGTAAAAAAAGTGCTCTATTTCTACTGCTAATGATTTATGTAAAGAATAGGAAGCGCCATGTGGACTTCGTCAGATACAATGAAGATCATGACTCTTCATACTAGTCAAAAGTTCTTTTTAGCGACGAAAGCAAATTCAATAGGCGAGGCAGTGATGGTAGTCAGTACGTCCGTCGGAGGAAAACGATGAATTTAATTTTAGGTGCTCAGTTTCAACGCTACAATGTGGTGAAGGTCCAGTTTTAATGTAGGACATTATTACTACCAATAGTACAGTGCCTATAGTTCACTTCCAATATTACATTAATATCTTGACTGAACATTTTCTACTCTACTTTTGACTGAATTTGGATGTAATCCAATCTTCATGCAGGGTAATGCTTCCATTCACACAGCTGCCAATGTCTACAGGTTCCTAGAAAAGTATCAAGCACCAGTTATGGAATGAGTTACATTTAAATAACAATTTTTCATTGTGCAGACTTTCTTTTTGTATTCTCAATTTGAAGTTATTTGTTTTAATTGGCGTGAACACTACAATATGTAATTTAAAAGTCAAATATGAACAGGAAAATTATAGAAGAATAAATGGCCAATCAAATAAGGTAGGCTTTGTTTTAAATTTGCAATTTTTGAAAAAAATAAAAGTGCGGAGTTTTTTTTGGCGGCCTATGTATATATATATATATATATATATATATATATATATATATATATATATATATATATATATATATACGAGGGGCGTGCAATAAGTAATGTCCCTGGCACACTACCCATAGTAGTAGAGCAACGGAACGTGGCACAGTTATGAATCTTTATCTACACAAAAACCACCCGGAATTATGCATTTCTCCCATGGTTTGATGAAGCTCTACAAACCGTATTTGTAGAACACCCAAGGTTGGTCCTCCAATCACGACGTGACTTCAGAAATCAAGGCTGCATCATCTGGGAAACGCTTTCTTGTCAAAACCAACTTCATGGCTGGGAAGATGCGACAGTCAGAGTGTGCAAGGTCAGGAGAATAGTAAAGATGGGGGAGGATTTCATAACCACACGCCCATGCTTCTGATCCGGCGACATGCGAGTTGTGGACAGGAGCGTTGTCCTGCAGGAGGACAGTACCTTTGCTGATCTTACCCCGCCTCTTGATTTTAATAGCTTACCTTAATTTCCTCAAAAGTGAAGCATAATAGGCTCCTGTAATTGTGGTACCCTTTGCCAGGAATTCTGTCATCACTACTCCGTCATGGTCCCAGAAGACTGTGAGCATTACCTTGCCAGCGGAGGGCTGCGCCCTTGCCTTCTTTTGGGGTGGTGAGTCCAAGTGCTTCCACTGCAATAACTGAGCTTTGGTTTTTGGATCATACTGATTGACCCAGGTTTCAGTCTGTGGAATCAGTATTTTGAAAAACTTTGAATCATCTTCTTGGCACATCTCCAAATTCATCCTCGAGCACTCGATGCGTTCTCGCTTCTGGAATGGTGTGAGCAACCTGGGAATCCATCTGGCAGACACCTTATGCATATGCAAATGGTCATGAATGATAGTTTCCACTTACCCTGTACTAATCTTGATATCTTGGGATATTTAGCGAATAGTAATGCGGTGATCTTCTAAAATGGCAGCCTCAACTTGACGGGCAGGTGTCTCATCAATGGCAGAAGGGGGGCGACCAGGTCTGGGAGCTGTTTCCACAGACTTCCGGCCATGTTTTAATTCACGATGCCAACGTTTTACAAGGTCATATGATGCGCCATTATCACCACAGTTTATTTTATTTCATATAAAGTCTCCTGTGGTGTGCGTCCTTTCAAATACAAAAACCGAATCACTGCTCGGCATTCAGCAGGCTCCATTTCACACCTGACTCAGTTCAAACACGTGTAAAACAGAAACCACCATTAGTTCAGAGCTGTAATTTGCCACGTAACCTGTAGTGATATAAATCATTGTCCATGCAAAATTTGAGATCCGACAACTGCAAATGGGTCAGAGGCATTACTTATTGCACGCCCCTTGTATATATAATTAATAAAAACCCGAAGAGAGTGGTCAGTACTATTGCAGAGCAAATATGTTTTATTTTTTATTAGCGTTTCATCTGTTTAGTTACATATGTTTCGGATTTGGACCATGTTAAGGATCCAGCAGCATCGTCAGACCTTACAGAAATGATTGTTAATATTAGAGGGGGAGGGGAGGAGATAATATGGGGAGGGAGACCGGTATCGACAATAGTTAAGTTTTGAATGTTAAAATACTTTGGATTGTAGTTTGTGTATGAGGTTTTGCAAATTCAGGTAGGTGTGGGTGGAGATATATGAATGTAGGGAGGGGGAGAGCGAGAGAGGGATTAAAAAAGGGGGTAAAGGGGAGGAAGGGAAGAAATGTAAATTTTAGGTTTTAAGATTTGGTTGCTTTTTGTTGTTTCTGCACACACTAGAGTATATGAAATAGAGAGCGAAAGAGAAAGGAAGAGAAAGGACTTGTGTACGTGCAATATTTGCTTGGCAAGCATGGGATTTCATTTCGAATGTTCATAGTAGGCATTGTCCGTTAAGTTCAGTTGAGAGTGAGTTGTTTTAGGGAGTTAAGAGTTAATAAATGTGCCAACACACGCACCTATACGCATACATACACACACGTACAAATGCACATATATACTTATCCATGCACAGATACATAAGCACATACACATATATACATTCACAGCATATGCAAATATACATGCATCTAAATGCAGATATACACGCATACTCATATACATAACTATATATTCATATATATATATATATATATATACACACACATATATATATATACACATATACATATATACATATACGTGGAGATATAGATTTCCGGTAAGATACGGATGTACATATGATGATTGCAACGTCTTGTCAGACGAGTGCCACTCCCTCTGAAAGTCCATGAGCCGAAAATGACTTTAGTCCTGCCGGCAAAATTCACACGCACAAACAGACATGACATTGAAGATGGCCACTGGTATATATACATATATATACATGCACGCATGCATACATATATACACGTACATACACATACACACACAAATAACCCACATATATGCATACGTACATACACATTACATATATGCATACATAAACATACTTATACATACATAAACATACACAAGACGGTCATTGGGATACATTCATATATATATATATATATATATAAACGCAAATATACATATCTACACATACACACATACATATCTGTAAACATACACACATATATACATACACCATGAATAATACACATACATACGTATACAGACACACATGCACACATACAGATATACATACATATATACACACATACACACGTATACACACATATACCCACACGTACACATATGCACATACATATATACATACACTTACCTACATATACATACACGTACATAAATATGCGCTCATACACATATACACAGATGCTCATACATACATACACATATATATGCATACATACACATGCATACACCTACATACATACACACATGCATAAATACACATACACACGCCTATATACATACATGACCATACATGCATATATACACATACATACACACGCAAACATATATACACATACATATATACATATATATACACATAGATATACACACATATACATACACATGTACATAAACATAGATACACCTATATATAGATACATATAATGATGGCAGATCAATTATTACATGCTTCCAGCATTTCAGTCCTACACGCGTCACAACTTTTCCATCGCAATAGGACCATTTTTTATAGACAAATGCCTGAGGGAGTATCTATGATGGTGTTACAGAGTGTTAGCTTTGTACGACAGCTAAATCTCTCTCTCGGTTCAAAATTTTGACATCCAGCAACAAGCAACAGCAATATACTCAGCAAAAAGTCAACTGCAGATCAGCTTAATGCGGGTACTGATCTCCCGCTTTATGTTTTTTAACTCAGAGATTTGCTTCTCCTAGAGGGGTTGCCTTCACCACAGCTTACAGGATCCCCCTCCATCCCGCATACACATGGAAATAAACACATGCGTACATACAGATGTACGCCAACATACCTATGCATACAGGCACACATATACGCATGCGTAGAGGTACACATATACGCATATACACACACATGCATATGCATACGTACACATACATACACATGCAAAATACACAGTAATAAAAAGTCCAAAAGGCATAAATAGTAAGTGATCAGCGACTGGACCGTTTGTGTCCTTTTTCCTCCCTGCTTGGATTTTTTCTTTTCTTTTTTTTTAAATAAAGTTTTTTTTAGACTCATTCTTCGGCAACACACGACAATAATATTGACAAACTCGCACATAACTTTCCAACCAAATCAACGCACGAAGCGACGATAACATAGTCCAGCTGAAAATGATTCAAAGACGCTTGGATTTTTTTCTTTTTTCCTTAAATAAGCTTGTTTAGGCTCATCCTCTGCAGCACATGAAAATAATATAAACAAACTCGCACATGATTTTCCAAAGAAATCAACGTACGAACTGATGAGCACACAGTTCAACTGAAAATGATATATACATATATACACATATACATACACACACATGTGGCCATATATACGCATACTTAATTACATAAATATACATACTCCTAAAAATATAAATATACACACATAGTCATATATATATATATATATATATATATATATATATATATATATATATATAGGCAAATTTATACTAAATAAATAAAGTTAGGTTAAATAAATAAATATAGGGGTATATTTAATAATGCGAGGTTATGTAGACGCATTGTAATATATGTTCAAATACATGAAGTTGATTTAATATTTAAGGGGTCTGTATGGATTTTCTTTGCTCATTAGCGAGGGATTAAGGTATAGTGGCTAAAAATAATTAAATTGTAAATTACGAAGTGAAAGTGATAGTGATATTAGGAGGAAGGGTAGGAAAAATGAGGATTGTAAATTAAATGCGGAAAACATGTAGATGTGTTTAAGGATTCATTTTCATTTTCTTAAGTAGTTTTTTGTGCAGATATTAAAGTTTTATGTATCGGAGGCATAAATGAATGTAGTAAGGGTTATTAGTAAGGCCAGGATATTCAGAATAAGGTTGCCTTATATTTATACTTATATGGTTAGTATGATGTCTAGGGGTTTAAACGTGGTTTTACCGATATAGGGGCCTGAAGGTTTAAAGGTGTAAGATTATGGTGGTGGTTGTGGTGGTGATGATGGTTTAATTCTAATGAGTCAGAGGTTGTTGTAGTTCTTTTAAGTTCATATATATAGGGGTGGACTCCTAATATGATGTTTGGGCAGTGGTTATATTTACCCTTATTTTCAGTGTCAATTGTGTTGCGATTATATATATATATATATATATATATATATATATATATATGTATATATATATATATTTATATATATATAAATATATATATTTATATATATAAATATATATATTTATATATATACAAACACATACACTCATATAAATCCCGACATATATATATATATATATATATATATATATATATATATATATACCTGTGTACAGACGTTCACCCGTGCATACACATAGATATACATATACATATACACATTACCACCCAGATGCTCGCATGCACATACATGTATTAATGTATATGCACACGACCCATGAGCATATATACCCATACACGCGCATATAGAAAAACATACATAAACATACACAAACATATACACATATACCCAATCATGCCCGCACATACACATAGCTATACATACAAAGATACATGTATGTGTACAACGCTAAGTAAGTAAGTGCATTAAAGATAATAGTATTTCTGGCATACCTACAAAAATGTACATATATACACATACAGATATAAATACAGATTCTAATATACGTGCACCCATATATATGTGGAGTTTTAGTAGTAAATAGTGAGTGGGGGTAGTTGGATTAATGGATATACGAATGTGTAGATGGTAAACGTTAAGATGAATAGAGGGTGTAAGATAGGTAGTTGGAAATACATAGACGGAAGAAAAAGTATGGTGTGGGAGGAGAGTATATCAGGGAATATATAGGAATATAAGATAAGTTTAATACTTAGTGAGAAAGAGTATCAGGCGGAACAGAGTACGTCTGATGAATGTAGAGATGAGTTGGTTGGATAAGCACTATAGGGTTATTCAGAAGGATATAGAGCTATATATCTGTAGTGCACTCGGTAAATGTGAAAGTAGGAACACACGACGCCTGATGAGAATAGGATGAACATTTATATCCAGAACAGAGGTAGTGATACAGGAAGATTAGCAAGTCCGTGGAGAGTCGTCTCTGTAATACATCCGTATAGCTCTCATTGAGCGGTCTATACTTGTTGCTTGTATGGCCAATGGATAAGACAATGTTAGTGATTATAAGGGGGTGTATGTCCCCACAACACCCCCATCCCACGCTTTTTTCCGGGGAAAAACGTTAATATTTCTTCATTTTGAAGGGGTTCAGTAACCTTTCTCTTCCTTGTCGATCGGCGCTGTTCTATGTTTGCTTTAACGTATGGCTAACTTCTTCCTCGACATGAGGTGTGCCTTTGCCATCGTTACAACGAAGTCTAATTTTGTTTATGTATCTCTTGTAAGTGGTCGAACGATGTAGGTTGTGTTTCCAATTCTTTTGTCAATTGTTCCCTGTTCCCAAAACGATGTATTGTTTCCGTATGCTTTAAAGAAAACTTTCCCTCCTGCGTTATATTTTTGTGGGAACGATAGTGGTCCTACCTGAATTTGCTTGTTTTGGCAGTAGTTTTTCGAATACTGGTCGTATTTTTCGTGCAAATATGGGCTCTGCAGGAGACGTTGTTTCAGGGTATTAGGGTTCGGTGCGATTCTCTAAACCTGTAATGACTGTTGTAAAGCCTTATCTTAAGGTGTTCCTGAAGTTGTCTTTAATGAGTTTTCAAAGTCTTTACGAAATGTTCTGCCTGTTCATTTGATCATCTGTGATACGGAGGTATAGTAATGTGTTTTATTTGAAAACTGTCGCAGAATTATTTAAAATCATTTGATGTGAACTTGTCCCGTTGCCGCTGACTAAACAGTCGACAACGCTCAACCGGGCCAAAAGTTCATGGAGGAAAGAGATTTTGACTCCTGTGATGGGTCTCTTGTACCTGAGTACTTCTGGCCATTTTGAATAGCTATCTACGACAATCAAGTAGTGGAAATCCTCCACTGGTCCTGCGAAATTCACATGTATTCTCGACCAAGGTTGGCCTGTTTTGGCCATGGTTTGTCGGTGATTGGTGATGTTTAGCTGCTAGAGAAAAACCCTTTCAAGAATCCACCAAGTTTAAGATGTTTAAATCCATATTTGGTCAGTATACATAATTCCGCATAAGGCTTTGCATCCTATTTTTCTGCGTGAAAATCTCTTAGAATTCGTTTCTATAAAGTCCTGGCTATACCCATCCTTTCAATATATACTAGTACGTTGTCACACAAGGAGAAAATGGCCGAAATCTGTCGAGTTTTTTCATGATTTTCTGTATTGTGGAGCAAATGAATTTGTCTTCTTAGACTTCACATTCATTTCCTGTAGGGCAACTGGTAGTTCTTTAATCACGTTAAACATCAGATTCTTGATCCCGCTGTCGTTTTTAAAGCAGCGATCACAGTGTTTCTAGTGGTTCTTTTTGATCTGAAATTAGCATTGACAATCCGTCAGCATAACCAATTGTTTTGAGAGTAGGTATTCTAAATTAAAGTTATAGCTAAGTAAGATTGTACCCCATCTCAGCACTCTGTTTGCTATATGCACATGTAGTTCTTTTTTTAAATAGTTAGGAGCGGTTTGTGGTCAGTTTGCAAATTAAAAAATCTTCCATGCAATAACGATGATACTTGTTACTGCGAATATTCCTTATCGATCTGCGATTAATGTTTTTCTGGAGGTAATAACGTGCGTGACGCATGTGTCACTTTTTTCTTGATTCCGTCCGACATTCCGTGTCGTATGCAAACGCCTATTCCATGAGAGGTTGCGTCGCTGGCAACTATGATACTTAATTCTGGAGTGTAATGTGTAAGACATAGGTCGGACGTCAGTGCAGTTTTTTATTTTGTTGAATACCTCCTGGCATTTAAATGTCCAGTCCCAAGTACTGTATTTTGGGTCCCGAAAATTATGCCGGTCTTGACTAATATGTCAAGTTCCTCATTGATTTTCTCTAGCGAAGCGAATGGTATGTTCCTTTTTTCTTAAAAAAACGTGTTCTGCATTGGAGTTCAGTTCGAACTTGGCCCGCTGAAAAAATGTCAGGAAAAAGCTTTTTTAGATCTTAGTTTTCTTCTGTAAGTTCTTGTTTTTCTGTAGAAAATTATTCTACTTTTTGGCAAAAGGTGTTGATCAGTACATCCCACAGATTAAATTCCTGACAGCAATCGGTCCCAAACAAATTTTCTGTGTTCTTGATCACAAATAATTTAAGTTTTTTCGTTGTACCATTAAAAGTGGCATGTGTAGCTAGTTCTCCTTCAAAATTTATTTTTTTATCAAGTTACCGTTTTTGCTAGCTTGCCAATTTTATAGTCGACTTATTTAAATTTCTCCACGTCTGTGAATTTATTATCGATATGTCCGACCCTGAGTCTAACTGTAATTTAACGTTCTTGTTTAAAATTCTAACTAAGGCGTATTTTCGATTGTTATTTTCGTCTTTATTATTCATTCTGCTCTGTTAAACAAGAATTTTACTTTTCTTCTGTCATTTGCTGTTGGACCTTTTGTGCCCTATTTTTTTTTTTTTTTTGCAATTAAAACTTTCTTTGGTACGAAAAATGCAATCCTGTGACCAATGCAAGTTTCCGCAGCGAAAACACGGGGTTGAAGGTTTCTATTTACCTTGTCTTTCGTGCTTAAGAGGAAGATAGCGTCTAGTTTCCGTGTTGTTTTTTGGAGAGTGCCCCTTAGTTCTGCTCTGTATCTTCTTTATGTGTGCAATATGTTATTTAAGTTCTTTTGTATATTAATGATCCTTTGGTAATATACAGCCAACTTTTGTACAGTTAAGCCTGGTTCACTTTCCAGTTTTGACAAAATTCTTCGACGGATCTCAGATGCTCTTGTCAAATTTAACCCCTAGACGAATATGAGGCACTTGAAATCATCGGCAGTCAATTCTGCCAATTTAAAATCGTCACAGCGTTTGTTAACAATCGAGGTGAAAGTCAAGTATTCTACATCGTCTTTTTTCTAAGGTTCAAGAAATCCACCCTCTATGGAACAGCGACGATTTCGAACTAAATAGTTCAGTTAGTCGTTTAACGGTTTCCGTAAACGTCAGATCGCTAGTCTTTTCTAGCAAGATCTAGTCGACGAATTGGTCGGGTTCCGTAGCCCCATAATTTGCTGAGTAACAAACGGTCTTTTTTTTTGGTCTGCCCAATTTCCACAGTCGATATTGTACAGATTTTCATACCGTCTTAAATACGTTTCAAATGTTTGATTTTCTTTAGGACAGTAAGTGAAATTATTTATAGCCCTTACTACCGTACTCTGGGAAAACGCTGTATCGCTCTCTGTAGCTTGATTCTGATTCATTAAAACTCTGGAGCTTGATTCTGATTCATTAAAACCTGGAGTAGTGCTTCAGTTCTCTCTTTCTGCTCTGTTTGCAGTGCAAAACGTCTGTCATCAGCTCTCTTTTGCATTTGGATCATCCTTTCTTCTGCCTGTTGTAGTCTATCGTCAGCTCTTCTTTGCTAGTTCAGTTGAAATTCAATTAGACGGGTTATCGTATATTTCACCTCTTCTATTGTGTCTCTTTATTTTATTTTCTCGAATCATTTTGTTTTATTTTTTAAGGGCATTTTAACTTAACCGGAAGTCACAGCAAGGGAAAACTTTTATAACTTATGGACTAGTATACTCTTCAGTAGCTGTTGTAGAAAGGCAAAATTATAGATTGTGCATATACTAATTTTCTCGGTGACACGTGTTCCTTTTGTCTCTGATATGCCAATAGTTCAGAAATAGGGATAGTTTTTTGTGTTACCGTAGAGGAAAATAGTATAACATACTACATGCACCATGCAATATACAACATGAAATATACAACACAACATAAAATATACATGCGATGTCAAATATACGATATAACACATACAATGTAAAATATACAATATTACACATACAGTGTAAAATATACGATATAACACACACAATGTAAAATATACAATACAATATAAAATATACAATATTACACATACAATATAAAATATACAATATTACACATACAATGTAAAATATACGATATAACACATACAATGTAAAATATACAATACAATATAAAATATACAATATTACACATACAATGTAAAATATACGATATAACACACAATGTAAAATATACGATATTACACATACAATATAAAATATACAATATTACACATACAATGTAAAATATACGATATAACACATACAATATAAAATATACAATATTACACATACAATATAAAATATACGATATAACAGACACAATGTAAAATATACAGTGCAATAAAAAATATACGATATTACACATACAATGAAAATATACGATATAACACATACAGTGTAAAATATACAATACAATATGAAATATAAAATATTACACATACAATGTAATATATACGATATAACACACACAATGTAAAATATACAATACAATATAAAATATACAATATTACACATACAATGTAAAATATACGATATAGCACATACAACGTGAAATATACAATACAATATAAAATATACAGTATTACACATACAATGTAAAATATACGATATAACACAAAAAACGTGAAATATACAATACAATATAAAATATACAATATTACACATACAATGCAAAATATACGATATAACACATACAATGTAAAATATACAGTACAATATAAAATATACAATATTACACATATAATGTAAAATATACGATATAACACATACAATGTAAAATATACGATATTACACATACAATATAAAATATACAATACTATATAAAATATACAATATTACACATACAATATAAAATATACGATATAACACATACAACGTGAAATATACAATACAATATAAAATATACAATATTACACATACAATGTAAAATATACGATATAACACATACAACGTGAAATATACAATACAATATTACACATACAATGTAAAATATACGATATAACACATACAATGTAAAATATACAATACAATAAAAAATATACAATAGTACACATGCAATGTCAAATATCCGATATAACACATGCAACGTGAAATATACAATACAATATAAAATATACAATATTACACATACAATGCAAAATATACGATATAACACATACGATGTAAAACATACAGTACAATATAAAATATACAATATTACACATACAATGTAAAATATACGATATAACACATACAATGTAAAATATTCAATGGAATTGTGTTCAGCAAAGTTACGGTTAAAAAAAAATGTTCCGGGTTCCAGTTTTCAATAATAGATATCCTATATGCGAGTAGTATTTCCTCACTCAGCTGGCGAGCAAATGTTTAACCAACCGAAAAAAGTATTTATTTTAAAGTGCTTTAAAAAATTCACAGGTGAATAAAATAATAAAAGATATCATTTTTTTTTTCAGTATGCGTGAATGCCGTTGCAAAAAAAAAAAAGAATGGATTGGACGGAAAAAAAAGGAACAAACATTTTTTTCAGTTATGAAAAAAAATGGCTTTCCAGCCCGTAAAAAGAATGTTTGCCTTTTACACACTGTCTCTTTTCCTTTTCCTCCCCCGGTATAGTTCAAACAAACAACTAGTCGGTCACAATAACCACGTTGTCATAAAACAAGTGCTCATTTCCCAAAATTTCCGTAACAGAAAAAAATCTTCAACATAAAGTCCACACGTAATTTGCATAAACAACTACTTCGACCCGTTCTACGACAAATTAAATCAATATTGTTTTTTTTTCTTTCTTTTTTAGCAAACATGAAAAAATTCTATTTACAATTTCTTTGAGTAAATAAATTTAAGTGTAGAGTTTTCTTTTTTATCTTGCAATTTTTCGTCGTTGAGCTTTTCAGATTTTTCGTTGGAACTTAGAGTGTTTGCAATTGACTATTTTCATACAGCTGATGAAGTTTTTGCGATGAGTTCTTTTTTTTTCATTTTTTTTTACATCCTTGTCGCCATTATAGTGGAGTAAAGAAAAGTTAAAGTAGAAACGCACGATGACTGCTGAGAATATGAAGAACATTTTTATCCAGAACAAGGGTAGTGATACCGGAAGATTAGTAAGTCCGTAAGGAGTAGTCTCTGTCGACACCTGGATGGCTCTCATTGAGCGGTCTATATTTGCTGCTTATATATATATATATATAAGCAGCAAATATAGACCGCTCAATGAGAGCCATCCGGGTGTCGACAGAGACTACTCCTTAATAATAATAATAATAATAATAATAATAATAATAATAATAATAATAATAATAATAATAATAATAAATCTACAATCAAGTTAAAATACAAAATAAAAAAATAATGATTAAAAAATAAATAAAAGGTAATAAAGTTCACAATGATACGAAACAATAAGAATATGACTTAGTAGTTATAAGTAAAAAAGGGGTGATGTGGTTTCTAAACGGTTGTATGGTTGATAGTCGGGTGGGATAGTTGCTATAGGTGAGTACAATTATAGAGTTTGGGGAGGAATCTAGGGTAATTTTATGGGGATTAAATACGTTAATTATTTTAAGTATTGTGCTAAGTTTGGGTACTTGGTTTTTAACACCTTATGAATCAATTTATGTTTATAGTTATATGGGACATATATGTATTATAATATGTAACCATGCATATAAAATATTGCGCGAAAATACATTTAAGCATATGCCCATGTGTTCTGGTGCAGACCTATATATCTGCAAGTACGATAGTTTTGTATATCAAATTGTGGAAATTGTGTATGCGATATGTTGGGGTTGGGTGGGTAAATTTTGCTAGAAGGGGAGGTAGACGTAGATTACTAGGTAATTTTGTATGCTTAATTAGCTTATGTTGTAATATTGGAGATATGTGCTATTTTGTTAATTTAGGGGGATTTTAGGCCGAGAGTAAGTTAATATAGTTTATGAGAGGGCGGAGTAAGGGCATTTGATTGTGTAGATGTTACAATAATTGGGTGTATGTCGTAGATGGATGTATTGTTTATATTATTCAGCGGGTCAAAAACGGTGTTGTCTGAGGGGTGTTTCAGAAAGGTGTAAAATTGCTAAGGAGGTGGGATTTTTAGTGCCGGAAGTTTATGACGGTTTCATGTTTTCTATTTAGTAATTTGTTTCTTTCTTTAAAATTGAATATAAAAAGTGTTTCGTTCAGGCAGAGGAGGAATAGAGAGTCTAAAGATACATGTTATATTTTTGGAGGATTTCCCACGTAATGGTTGGTGTAAGGTTATTTTTTATTAGATGTACATATTGGGAGGTTAGTGAGGTCTTGTTAGGGCGGTTGGGGTTTGTGAAGGAACACTGATGTACTCTTAATCTATCTTTAAAAGAGGTTCCTGCCAAGCAAATATAGTATTTTTTGTCGTTTGGGTTTCCTTTAGGTGCAAGTGTGGCTTTATACACTACTTCTGTTTGTACGCATTGTTGATTAAGTGGACATTCGGATTTGTTGGTGCAGTTACAATTATTTCTGCTAGTGTTATTTGTGTTTTTATCCTTGTTAAGTGTTTTCCTATTGTGTTTCTTGATTGTATGTTCCAGGTTATCAGTACAACTGTAGCTAAGCTTAATTGTGTTTTCATTATGTATTTTGTGTAGTGTGTGATTGGGTGGGGAATGGTTGAAAGAAGTTTTTGCCTAGTTTAGTTTTAATCATTATGTTGAAGCGGGAATTAAACCAAATAATTTTTCTGGCCTATTTTTCTTGTTTGGGGTATAAGAGGAATTAGGTTCAATGTAATTAAATATTGTGTGTGGGTGGGCAGTTTCTTTAAGAACATTTTCATAGAATGGTTTATGTTTGTAAAATAGTTCACGTTTAAAGGAATTACTACTAGTCTTTTTTTGATAGATCTAGGGATATGTTTAATGCTATGTTTTGGGTTGTTCGATAGTGGGCATATATAGGGTGGGTAAGTATTGCCCGTAGTGTTAGGTTCAGATGAGTTATTTGAGAGGTTGAGTTATATCGAGAAAGTTAACAGTTTTTACGTTAGACTTAATGCCCAGTTTGGACCTATTCTGTTCATTTGTTTAATTAAGTTTTTTTTTTTAATTTTTCATATTTAGGGGCATTTGAATTTTCAACTACGATAAGGTCATCGTCTCTATATAGCCCTATGTTTTGTCACCTATAGTTTTTGTGAGATTATATAGAATGAAGGGATCAACGAGGTTAGTTCTTCTGCTGAATCCAGAGATGCAATTCAGAGGTCAAATTATCCGGGTTGGTTCTTCTTAGTCCATTGGGTGTCTTGGCTGATTAATACTGTTTTCCTAGATTTTTTGATAATCTCCATTTCGGATGGTTTTAGGGCAGAGAATAGCGAGGCAAAGTATAAGACCTCGTCAAACAGATTTTTTGGTATGGAAGGATAGTAGCCTTCAATGTCAGTTTGATTGAAACGGGATTATTAAAAAGTTAAGGGCGTATTTTATAAAAATCTTCGAATCAGTTTAGTTTGAATTGAATAAACTGCGACCCAAAAGGAAAATATACTAATTTCATATCCGGAGAAATTAGCTTCGGAGTGGGGAGTTGTGAGGAACCCCCCTCCAAATGGACTAATTTATCTCCATATAAACTTTACGCAAGATGCTCCCAGGCGGGGATCTAATTCCATAGCGACTCTCGCATGCTTGGTGAATTACCTATACTGTTCGCTTGTAGACTTTCCTTTGTAACCTTTCCGTTTTCATGTAATACACGTCTAAAATGTTTTCCCTTGCTTTGTTATTTTTTTGTGACTATTTGCGAGCCATAAAATAATAACTTTAATTTTATAGTGTCTATAACTAGGCGTCAAATATATAGAAATAATATTTTTAATTAAATTTTCTTCGATTCTGAAGTAAGGTGTCATTTGATTTTGGAAAATATATTAATGGGGTTTGAATTACGACGCTGGCTAATATCAATATAAAGGTTATCAAGGGAGGTAGCTTTCGTTTTAGTTGTCCATCAACAATGTAATTCGGAAGGCGATTGTTGTTTAGTACTTGTGTAAAAGGGTGTTGTGTCCTTATGCATTTATTCTGTAATTATTATTATTATTATTATTATTATTATTATTATTATTATTATTATTATCATTAATATTATTAAACGTTAACTTTACTAATTCGTTTACTTTTACGGTTTCTTGTTAGGAGTATTTTTATGTGTCATTTAGGTTTATCAATATTCTTACATATACGGGTGTGTGGGTGTGGGTGTGTGTGTGTGTATGCTCTTTCGTATGTTACGTACAGTTTACTCTTATATATACATATGTGTGTGTGTGTGTTCTTATTCTTACACCGTTTTTTGGCCTTGGAAGGTTGATGCCTGGCAAACCTAACCTTTTCTGACCCTGCTAAATCGCTGATTGGAAATACAAATATGATTATATCTTTCTATTTCTTAAACTACTTATATGACATTTAAACTGGGATTCCAAATACTACACTTGTTTATGATTTTTTTACTTCAATGAGTTGTGTTTTTGCTGTGGATGATATCATTTTAGCGCGATTAAATACATTTTCAATTATCGCTATTTTGTACGGTTATGGGCACTCGCTCTTTAAGGAAAGGATGTTGGAGTTTATGCTCGTTAGTTTATTAAATATAGAGGTGTTAAAAGTATTATAGAACGTATCACTAACAACGTCACGAAATGAAATGTTGTTATTATTCAAACTTATTCTGAACTTCAGGAGTGCGTTTTTTTTTGGAAAAATTGAATTATCCGTTAATTATTTTCAGTTAAAATAAGCATTTTGTCTACGTAGCATACATATATAGGGGCTTTTTGATATTTGCAAGTATTTTGTTCTCTGGATCTGATATGTAGAATTCACTAAGGGTTTGTCTAAGGACGAATCTCATTACAAACTCTTTATAATAGACGGACTTCGCCAATAGTGTCCAAGAACTTGCTAATAAAAATACTTGAATTTTTTATCGATTGATATTTAAATCGACTTCTCATCGACTTTATATATCTTAATTTACCATTGTTTAACTCATTTTTATACATATTTTACTTTTCACTTGTAAATTTCCATCTTTGCTCTAACTCACTTTTACTCCTGATGATTTCTGAACGAATAGAAAGACCTAGGGACAGTAACAATTACGGAAGTTTCATCAATATTTTCGATTTTCATATGTAAAGCAATTATAGAGATAATCGAGGAATCATAAAACAAAGATTTACTGTTATATTTAATATCGATTGCTTGAATTTAAAAAGTGCCCTAAATATACCAATTATATATATATATATATATATATATATATATATATATATATATTTATATGAATATATTATATTTAGGTCGCACTTTTTCATTTATATATATATATATATCTATATATCTATATATATATATATATATATATATATATATTTAGTGGGGATTGTCTGAGGACGCTACAGATAGCCAAAAAACGGTCGTGTAGCCGAAACAATAATGTAACTTAATAGAAAGATACGGTAATAAAAAATAAAATGTATATACATATATATATATATATATATATATATAGTATATTTAGGTCGCACTTTTTCATTTATATATATATATAATATATATATATATATATATATATATATATATATATATATATATATATATATATATATATACTAGCAAAATACCCGTCGTTGACTGGGTTCAAAAACAGCCTACGGAAAATGGACTCTAATTTATGAAAGTATGATATGAAAAGGAAGGGTTGTAAAGAGATAGCTTCGAATTTGGGGGTATCAAAACCAAAGCAAAATAGGATGAAAGTAATAATGAAATAGATAAACCCCATAATTTATTATACCGTACCTGTTCACACTGAAACACTTATCACAATATTCTGTGGATCTATGTTAAAAAAAACCTTGTTAAACTTTGTGACATATTCCCATTCTATGGAGGTCAGGCGCGAAGGAACACCCCATAATTTTATTATACCATATTTCTTCAAAATGAAACATAATTATCAAATTATACTTACGCAGATAGATATGAAAATTCTTTTTTAAAGTTTGTGTCTATTTCTATTCTATGGAGGGCAGACGCGAACACAGACCCCACAATTTTATTATATCATCCCTATTAAAGTTAAACCATACTTAGCAAAGTATTCTCATGCACATCTATATCAAAAACACTTGTAAACGTTTTTATTTTAATTTTTTATTTTTTATTTTCATACTTTGTGGGCCAGGCGCGAACGCAGACCCCTTCAGTTTTTATGAACCACCGTTCTGCCAGATAAAACAAACCCATTCCCGTGTCTCGATACATCTTCTATCATTATATGTAATCAGTTTCTTTTTTAAATAGTCAACCATATAGGAGCCTTTTCGTGACCAGACACACACACACACACATACACACAGCCATTCAGCTTTATATTATAGATTCTAGCAAGTCTATCTATATTTTAGTTCGTGCAGGCTATTTATTTATTTTACAGAGTAAATTCTCTATTGAAATAATATATATATATATATATATATATATATATATATATATATATATATATATATATATATAGTGATGAGTTCAACTGTTTCCTAAAATTATGACTTCTATACTGTTCGATCGAATTTAAACCAAAACATTTAGCACTCTAACTTTTGTCGTTATCTATAGCGGTAAATTCAATACTGTCTCACTAACCGATCGATTAACATTAAGTGTAACAACATAGTCACTTTGAGCTATGAATATTTAATGTTGCACATGCGCAAAGGTGACTGCCGCAATAATTTTTATTGGATTTGCCATGCCAAGGTTAACTATTGTTTTTAATTTGTTTAGCAGCTATTCACACAGGCTAAATGCAAAATGTCAACAATTCAAAAGCCAAAATTTTCAGAGAGGACTTTTGTAGAAAAAATCAAAACACATGTAGCTTACATATATATCGCTATACTATCAGGTCTCCTGGAGTTGCTATGTTGTAAAATACACTGATGTATAATATTTTAATTCATGCAAATTTCGTATTTATTATATAACGAAATATGTGTCGATTATTATATTGTACTTAATATATGGTAGCGATTTCAAAAGTACTACAATAGCAGGTGTCTTATATCAGTTTCTCCAGACTTCCCATTTAGCGTATGACCTAAATCCATAGTAGGTACAAGTGGTGTTTAACCAATACATTTTAATTAGAGCATGGGAAAAAAATGTGAGAATTCAATTCACATCAAGCCGCAGTTAATGTGCTGTTTTTTCAATTCTGATCATTTAGCAGCGATTTTATCGAGTAAAACCAAATAGAAAATGTATTGAAGTTTATGAGCATGTCAAGATACGAAAACCAGATTGACTTTACAAGAGGAGGCTATGTCCCAGATGTTAGTTGAACGATTGAATAGCAGTTGTGTAAGTATTTTACCACCTATGTTGAGAAGAGACTATTTCCTTTCTCTTGTATATGCACACCATGGATGAATCTTTGAATTCTAGGAAGTGTGTTCTTCTCCGAGAATGATCGGATCTGCTGCTTTAGCTTTTTTCTCAAAGTTGTACGTTGTATTATATATGACATTAGAACTAATCCTTGGCACAAGTAAGTTGTTTTACAGGTTTCTTAAATACTGGATAGGGGACAATTCATTAAGGATTTGATTTATCTGAGCAATTCGGATTTCGGCGCGGTTTGCTTGATCTGTGTTAGCTATTTTTTTATTTGTTTTTTTTTTACACAGTGATCACCACTTATCAGGACCCGGAAGCCACTCAGGGATAAGGGTTATTACAAGTGCATTACGTTAGTGTGGAGATTTGATGAAGTGTTTACTTAAGGGGGCGGTTCATTAGGAATTTCTTAACGTTAGACTTGAACACATCTAAGTTGTATTCCGGTGGGAGCAGGCAGACGGAACAGAGTTCCACAGGCGTGCAGTTCTAAGAAAGAAGCTTTGTTCATGGAATCCGCGTTTTGATTTAGGCACAGATATAGAGTGGGGGAAATTTGTCACAGTGGATTCAGCTAGACGGGTGTTTTTCGTAAAAGATTGGCGAGGGGGAACCAAAGATTAGAACTCAGACGAGCGCCTGCCATGGAAATAACGATAAAACATGGATAGGCTCGCAACGTCTCTTCTGTGGGAGAGAGGTTGCAGGGTAGAGAAAAGGGCATCCCCCACTAAGCCACAAAATCTATTTTGTACTCCGTCAAGGCAGGATAGGCTGTTTTTAGACGCTCCTGCCCAGATATGGCAATAGCATTCCATCCTTGGACGTACTTGTCTCTTATATAGATAGAAAATTGCATCAGTAGTAAGATAACTTCTGGAGCTGTAGAAGGATCCCACCATCTTTCCAGCGACCTTGTCAACAGACTTGATGTACGTGTTCCATTTCAGATCAGGAGTAAAGGTCAAACCCAGAAGCTTGTCAAAACACGGGGTCTCACTCAGACGAGAGCATTCCATTACAACCGATGCAAAATGGGGATCAGAGCGTTGATGACGTAAGGATAGGAGTTTGGTTTTGGATGCATTAAAGGTAACCAGCCACATCTTTCCCCACTGAACCACGCGCTCGAGATCAGAGGAGAGAGAATCAGAGTGAACTTTGCCATTTTCAGCCTTTGATGTGTTGCCGTAGATGGTCGTGTCATCAGCATAGATATTTATAAGAATTTCTTGTGTGTGGGGGGGTGTTCTCTGTTTGCAAAGTGCTTCTCTCGCAAGCAAAAGGCTTTGGTTTGGAATCGTGAGTTCGTATGTGTCTTACTGATGAGCCCAAAATGAAGAAGAAATACGAGTCTTGGGCTTCTGGTTCGTTGACTGCCATGGCGTTTGTGGTCTCCAACGTAGTTTGGATGTGGGATTTATTATTTATAATTTCTGTGGGATTTATTATTTATAATTTCTCACATTTTGAAAACAATGCGTGTATTGCTCGCTAGGTTAGCATTGCTGGGTAGCTTCGTCTTTTCCAGTTGTAACTCATCTAGTGAGACATCGGTGTGTGGTATTAGCTGGTTGGATGACTGCGTCCCTTGTCGAGACGAAGTAGGTCCATTTCACAGTCGGATTTCGGTGGGTTTGCTTGATCTGTAGTAGTTAATAGAATTTCTTTTGTGCGAGGCGTTTGATCAGTTGGCAGAGTTTTTTTCTCGTCTGGAAGAGGCTCGGTTTGTAATCCTAAGTCCGGATATGTCTAACTGATGGACCCATATGAAGGGGAATCTCACGTCTTGGACCTCCATTCCTTTGACTGTCATGGCAACATTGTGTTGCTGTGGAATTTATTATATATAATCTCTCACATTATTAAGATCATATATAAATATATAATAGAAATTATATTAACAAGATATAGGGTTTATATAAAGGCAATTGATTTGTACATTTGAATTAATTACCTAGCAACTATAAATATATATATATAAAGGGATATATATATATGTATATATATTAATTAAAAGCTGATAAATAAACCGTTTAATTTATAAGCTTTTTAAAATAGCAGGAAAAGAGAAAAACAAATACATCGTTAAATGCAAATAAAAATTCATACGAAACTAAGGCACATTAAGAAATGAATAGACACTAACATCTTAGAATTGTAGTTTGGGAATAAATCAATAGAAGAAAATTTTCTTTTAAAAATAAAAATAGTGAAAATTATAAAATAGAAAAACAACATTAAAAAATTAAGTAAATATAAAAATAGGAAATTGTAGAAATACGATATACGAAAGGAGGATAGTTACTTAATTCGAGGGAAATCGAAAAAAGAAATAAGGAAAGGTGAGTCTAAATTGCTTATTTCCTTAAAATTGAAATTGATATTATGTATGTATATATATATATATGTATATATATATGTATATACTACAAACGTATTTTACTGCTTAAAGAGTAGCCTTTTTAAAGTATTTTAAAATTATATAATGTTTAATTTGTCTAAATGACCAGGAGATAAGTGTATAGAGAAGCAAATGCACGGTATATCGTATTATTTAGATAAATTAAAACATTATATAATTTTAAAATACGTTAAAAAAGCTACTCTTTTTGCACTAAAATACATTTGTTATATATATATACATAATACTAATAAATAGAAAATGCTCTCAAAAAAGAAAATCTCATTTTTATTAAATGCCGTTGCACTACCAATAAATAATGTATACATGCTGAATATGATACAAATAGTAAACGAATTAATACAAAAGAATCAGAAGTTAGGTCGACCACTACGCCACCAAATATGAGAAAAAAACGAATGATGTCACCACATAAAATAAAGCCATGAATTGAAATGTTACAGACGAAGACCAAAACAAATTATTGATACATGTACAAAATAAAAACAACAGTATGTCCAGCACAAATAAAGTCATTAGAAAACTTCGAAATGGGCATATAAAAAACATGATTCCACTAATTAGAAGTAAAAATAAGGTATCCAAAAAGGAATTGCAGTGCAGGGTGAAAGCAGGAACATGACGACTTGGTGATAATAAAAACTTTTATATCAAGCAGAAGTTAGTAGTAAAGAAAAGGGTAGTAAGTCTGTGGGGAGTCATCTCTGTACGATATCAGGAATAGCTCTCATTGAGAAGTCTAGACTTGCTGGTTATGGACCTAATTGGCAAGTCCATCTTAGCGGTTATAAGGGTGTGTATGTCCCCACAACATTGCAAACTCTAACATAATAGTTTCACAAGCAGGCAATGAACATATACATTATGACATTTGAAATGTATAATAATCTAATTTTAAGTAAACTGTGTAAAACTTGTAAAAGATCTTAATAACATTAATTTTTTAGCATAAAGATTATGTGAGAATAATGAATATACAGGATAAAGCATGAGGGTATAAATCACTTAACACAGTTTTTTGGTAAAGGATCATAAACCAGACTTCATAATAAACCCAGCAAAAGATTTATTGAACCGTTGGTTTCTGATTTACATAATATTAGTAAAAGGATATTTGACAGAATTATATCTACTTTAAAATCTTAAACCCCTTAATATACAAATAGAAAATTCATGATCTTTAACATTACTATTTTATATTTCTATAACTCATAAACTTATTGAAAGCGAAATAAAATTAGTAGAAAATCAAACGGATATAATTTGATTATGAATAGAAATTAGAAAATTAGGGAGCAAAACGTTAATAAGATAAAATAATGTAGTACGGACAAGAAAGGATAATGGATCCCGGACGCTTCATGGTCACAAATTTAGTTTATATTAAAGGAGATACATAAAAAATACTGGGCTTAAATAATATGGGAATGATGCATTAATTTTTATTTATTTTAAAAGGTTGTTAATAGAAATAACTAAATACAAAGTTAAACTATTTTTTAATTTACTTTGATTAAAAATAACATTTGACTGCAATTTTAAAATATTGAATTTTGGGATGTAACGCTAAACATTAACCAAAAAGTTTAGGAATGGTATCACAAACTTAACCAAACATTATTCTATATAGACTATAGATATAACCCACCTCAAAGTCTGAAAAAAGAATTGTGCGAGTATATCAAAAAGAATATTTAGGAAACGAGAATATATTCGAGTAAAAAATAAGGATTACTACAATGAAGCACTGGCTAGATAAGGTTATCAAGAAAAATAAAATAAACAGAGGAAGGGGATAATGAAGAAGGTAGAATAAGCTACACGATATCGTAACACATGGCGATAAAAAGAAAAAAAAAGGCAATGTAGGTAATAATAATAGGTATGAAATAAAAGAGAATTATAAAAAGTGTAAAATATAAAAGCATAAACTAGCATGTTCTATTAATAATGCAGTTGTGAAGAAGAGAACTAACGGCAAAAAGCTGAGAATTTTACAAAATAATTTATAAAAACTTCAATCAAGTAATGGATAAAGAAAATAATTAATAATTACACTCTTAAAATTTGGTTGCCAATCGCTCCAATTTTAAATAAAACTATAAGTTTAAAAATTGATAAAATTAACAAAATAGTGAATACGGATTGAATCAGGTAAATTTAATACTGAAAAATGAAAATGTAAAATACTTAACGAATGTTATTGGAAAGTAATTGTTTGTATAAAGTTATGTGGATAATAGTAAATATATATATAGCTAGTGGCGGAACTAAATATGCTTATAAATACAGAAACCATATTGTATCATTAAAAATTTGGACAAAAGAATCAACTAAATTGGAATGGGGTAAGAATAGAAATAACGATCGAATACGAATACGCATGAAAAACAAGAACGGGATCCATACTGCATGTTAGGATGATGTTAGGGAACTAAGTAAAAATAAAAATAGAATTCGAATAATACTTGTCAATAGTAGATAATGCCAGAAAATATAAATCAAGTAAATAAAAAATGGTGGTTTCTGCTTAATTAAGTCATACCACATAGTTCGTAAGACTGGAATTTTAAACGTTTTAAAAAGCAATCTAAATAGAAATAAATTATTGTGATCACGGCTATGATTCAATTAAAATAACGTTTATATAAAAAATTATAATAATTAAAGCACATTTTCTATGGAAAATGTAAATGTTGTAACCGAATTTTTAATTTAAAGAGAGGTGGCGCAATAAATAAGCAGTTGGTATTTAACTCAACATATAGAAAATAAACTAAATATAACAAAAAGGGAATAAAATTAAATTTTAGTTAATAATTACACCTGAGACATTTCAATAACACAAAAAAGGAATTAAATATGAAATAATTGTAAAATATTGAAATAAAGAAATTGGGATGGATAAAAATAGTCTATATAAGAATATGTATTTGAAAGAAACCAAGCGAGTAATTTAACCTAGATTGCTATAAAGAGAGTAATGAGAATAACTACAGGTTTAAAACTAAGTATGGAAGTTTAATAAAAAAAAATAGTAAATAAAGGATATGACCTAATTTGGAGACAGTATCTAACATAAATTTCTAATTTATTTTTGTTTACATACTTGCAACTTAAAATGTTGATCTGACCGGTTAGAACAAATTTGACGTAGGTTTTATTTAAATATGTTTAAATACTTACTATATATTTGGTACAATATAATAATAGTAAATTACTTATATCTTTAATAATACAAACGAAATCTGCACGAATAAAATATAATATGTAAGTATATGTACCACCCGCATATTTTGTGCAGTCTGCTAGAATTTATGACAGGAAGGACAATACCTATCAAAACAAAATGACTCAATATATTAGATAGAGCAAATTAAAATTACAGTTTTCATATGTAATTTTATTTCTGAAAAATATAATTTTAAATGCAAAACTGTATTGTTTAAACAAATAATACAACATTTAATGTAATTTTCTGATGCATGGATTTGCAGTTTAGGCTTATCTTCTGAAAGGAACGTCATTAGCATTATGATTTGATATTAGTTTGCTATATAGAAACTACATAAAAACTTATTGTTTAATTTCAATTGGAAAGTTAAAAGTCATAAATTTCTCTGAGAATTTTGACAAATTTCTATTGTGTGATAATAAGTCATGGAATTTAAGAAGTGTTTGTAAATTTTGATGTCGTTTTTGTATTTGTAAATTTGGAAAGTTAAATGCAATTTTGTTTGGTATCGAATTTGTAAAATAGTGAACGTTCTCATGTATTTTAGTGTTCTGTTAGTCATGAATGTACTTTTGCTTGGGCCAGGTTTTGGAAAATAAACAATTTTCTCAGGAATAAGTAGCACTTGTTTAATGAGAAAATATAGTTTTCCAATTCTGAACTGAAGTATTTTGGTGTTTTTTCGGTTACAGACGTGTTAATGTTTTACAATTGTTTCTTAATGCATGTAATGCTATTTGAAGTCTGTACTTGTATTTGATTGTAGCGCATGTTATATTTAATTTTTTTCATGGAGTTGCTACGGAGTAAATTAAGGATAAACAATATAGGAGAGTATAATTGAGTTTTTTAAACATAGAATTATCGAATGAAATACGAAGTAAAATGGTGCATAAGAAGGGTTGATACCTAATATTTCAAGAACGATTCTTGAGACCCAAAAGTAAGAGTCTATATTTCAGAAATGTTCCGACGCATAAGGAGAAGCTTGAAGCATGTAGTTGTTTTACAGCTTTAAGAATAGAAACGCATTATTTTTCTATCCAATGTATGAGCCTAGATAAGACTGACTGAAGTTATCAATTTGAGGAAAACATAAGAATACTTCTGCATATGTAGATTTCAAGGTACCATATTAAAATTTTCTGTGATATATTCATCAGCTATAACTGTAGATTTATATTCTAGAGCAATATGGCGAGATTGTCATTCAAGTAAGATTAATAGTTGGGAAATGTTCGACGTATTTAGAGGATCTTCGCGATATTTTCTGAGATTCAAAATTTTGTAAGTCTGAATGATTCAATACTATAGAACAATATTCTTTTGTAATTGTGGGCTGACAACTGGATCTAGTGCAAGTGTGTTTTCTGTTTTGATTTCCAAAATGTAATTAGTTTATTTGAAATTATGGAGATTAAGTGAATCGAAAGCAAGGAAATTAAGTTATCTTAAAAGTTACTAATACCCATGATAGGGAAACATGCAGAGAACTATACAAAACTTATATCGTTGAGTTGCTCGGTGAGGTAAAAGGTTTTCTATTTCACTAAGAATATAGAATGCAGCCAACATCGACTGTAGGAATCAGACCTACTTCCAGAAAGAAAGCACCTGATTATACTGAAATGGAAACTTTTACAGTCTAAAAATCATAGAAGTAGTCAAAGGTTGTTTATCGACCAAAGAAAATAATAGGATTATAGTATGGCCTTTTTCTTTCTCAGGAGGGGTTGTGATCCAAAAAAACTGTGAACATCATTTTATGTTTAGCAGGTAAATGAGCAGAACAAAATATGCATACACGTTTGGAGAATGGTAAATAATGAGTTTTGAATATTGTGTACTTGTTTGATCTTGATACCCGACTGAACGAGAAGGAATGTATCGTTATGGAATATTACATGAAATATATTAAAATAAAAGATTGAAATTTTGTTTAAATTTGTATCATAAGAGACTTTTTCATTGGTTGTTACATAAACGAAACTACAATGAATACGAAAAATTTATTAAAACAATAATTACGCGACGTACAAATTAACAAAAAACAATTTATCATATGTTTACAAAACGGGACAAGGCAGTGTGTTAAACCGTTAGTCAGATTTAGGAATGACAAGAGTTTACTATATTAAAGTCTAAAAAAGCGCCTTGCGGACAAACACATGGAAAATGTATGAATTACATTAGAAAAGCATACACGGCATAGGAACCAGAAACCTAAAGAAAAATGTTATATATGAAAATGTAAATTTGCTTATTACGATTTTTTTCTATCATAGAGGAAACTTTTTTTTACAGACCCTTCATAGACGTGAAAGAAAGCAGGTTTCCCTTTTGTCCGATGTATCTAAAAGGAACCGCGTTATTCACCTTGTTAATATTCGTGGTTCAGCAAAACCAGAAAGAAAAAAGACTAGTTTTTGACTGCCGGATATTTAACAAATCTCTGGCGTTCCACCTCAAAGTTTGAATTGATGTATGTGACAAAAAGATTAGAGAATGAAAAAGATTAGAAGGAGCAATAAAAACCTTGGACTAATAATCCTACTTTAAAATGCTTGCGGACAAAAAGCTGTTATAATACCAATTGGTCGAATATAAATGTCCGATATATAGCTGACCATATTCGGATTTAGACTTAATTCTGCACTACAAAGTACTATCCTTACATCGACGATGTACTGTTCGACGAAAAAAAGTGTAATTTGGAAAGTGAGAGATAATATCAAGATAGAGAATAGCTGTCCGTTTATCCGTCTATCTATATATTAATCTAATTACCTGTCATCTGTCGATTAATCCGTTTATTTAATTTCCTATCCATCTCTCTCTCTCTCTCTTTTTTTATTACATTTTCACCCCAAAAAAGGCACATTGCCACTTTAATGTAGGGGGCTACTATCAGGGGAAACATCTACTGGGGGACTATGTAGGGATTAGGGCAGCGAGATGTTGGTTCACGTTGCACTTGAACTTATGCATGTCAGTACAGTTGGGGAAGCAGTGACCTGGAATGGAATTCCAAAGTCTAACAGTTCTGGGGAAGAAACTACTGGAGTAGAAAGATCTTTTACATCTAGGGATCTCT
Organism: Euprymna scolopes; assembly: GCF_053919585.1. Classification (NCBI taxonomy): domain Eukaryota; kingdom Metazoa; phylum Mollusca; class Cephalopoda; order Sepiida; family Sepiolidae; genus Euprymna; species Euprymna scolopes. The sequence goes on along the minus strand of NC_136500.1, from coordinate 3,707,708 downwards.
ACAGTGTGGGGGTGGGATTTTGTAGCTTGTCGGGTCTGTCGAGGGTGTTCACGTCGTGGGGGCACAAGTGCTTGCAGTTCTTCAGAGCATTCACCATTATAATACTTGTAGAACAGGCAGAGGGATGCAACGCGTCGACGATGGGACAAAGGCTGAAGTTTTGATGCCAGTTTAGGGCCTATCAGATTTGCGAGTCTCTTTTGAACCCTGTCAAGGAGCGAGAGACTAGTAGCCGATGCACCAGCCCAAATGTGACAGCAATACTCCATACATGGGCGAATAGTGGCCTTATAGAGGTACAGGATACTTTCGGGTGTTAGAAGTTTTCTAGTACGGTAGAGAGAGCCCACCTTCCTCGCAGCGGCCCTGGCAATGCCCTCGATGTAATTGTTCCAGCTCATGTTTCCTGTGAACGTTAGGCCAAGGAGCTTGAAAGACGTACTCTCAGCTAAAGAGTTGTTGGCCATTGCTATAAGTGGTAGAGAAGGTTTCTTGTAATTATTGAATGAAACCAGTTTTGTCTTGGTGGCATTGAACGTTACCATCCATTTTTGTCCCCATTCCACTCCTGATTTGAGGTCATCCTCTAGTGTTTCTGCCACTACTTTAGATATATGTTCATTTGTTTTCCTGTCGTGCCTACTATAGAGTGTGGTGTCATCAGCATATATACCCATCTCAGAGGCAATTTTGTCGGGGAGGTCATTTATGAATATCAGGAACAGCAGAGGACCAAGGATAGATCCCTGGGGCACTCCCGCATTTATATTATATTGTTTAGACGTACGACCGTCGAGGACAACCTGGAGTTTTCTCTTATCTAAGAAGGATTTAATTATGTTAAGTATTCTACCAGTGATACCGTAAGATCTAATCTTCCTGAGGAGACCCTCATGCCATACCCTGTCAAAAGCCTTAGATATATCTAGAGCTACCGCTCTGCCCTCTCCCGCTTTGTCCAGTGAATGGTATATGCGTTAAGAGATTACAGTGAGGATGTCTGCCGTGGAACGGACTTGTCTAAATCCATATTGATGGTCGGTCAGAAGTTTAGCACCTGTAAGGTTGTGGACTAGAGCATGGTTAATTAAGGTCTCAAATATTTTGGCAAAAAGTGGGAGGAGGCTAATAGGGCGATAATTTAATGGGTCATTTCTTTGGCCAGAATTCTTGAATACTGGTACCACAGAAGCAGTTTTCCAACAGCTCGGAAAGCAAGATTCATTAAGGCATTTGTTGTAGAGTTTGGAGAGAACTGGAGCTACTTCGGCTGATCACTTTTTTAATAGAACAGCTGGGATGAGGTCGGGTCCACATGCTTTGGAAGTGTCAAGGTTTTTTATGATAGCATGCACCTGAGCAGGGGTGATTTCCAGATCGTCTAGCGTGGCGTCTGTCCGCATAGGAAAGTCAGGTAGGGGGTGGTTTAGAGGGTCCAGTGTAGAGTTGGAGGCAAACCGACTGGCAAGCATGTTAGCCTTCTCGGTTGCTGAGCAAAGAACCTCGTGATTGTTGGTTAGTGGGGGAATTGTTGATTGCCCATTATTTACTACACTGTTGTAGATTTTCCAGAAGTCACGAGTTCCTAATTTTTGTGCTTCGATGCGTTTTTTAGTGGTTTCCGTAAATTCCCTCTTAGCTGTCGCTATTTCTTTCTTAACGTTACTTCTAGCTTCTATGTACTTATGTCTGTTTGAACTGGACTTATGTCGGTTAAACCTGCGGAATGCATGCTGCCTTTGAGCAATGGCAGTTGCGCAAGTCGAAGTAAACCATTGGGGAGAGTGGGGCTTGCTATAGAATTTCCGCATGGGAACATGCGCTTCGATTGCAGTTTTGAACCATTCAGTGGTCTCAGTTGCACACTGTTCAGCAGGAAGAGAAAAAATATTTCCCCATGGGGCGTCTCTGAGAAGATCTCTGATAGCTTCCCAGTCAGCCTTTTTATAATATCTCGTTGTTTTGAGCACTGGCTCTTCAGTTTTGGGTCTGCAGTTTAGGGCGATTTCAACCATTATTACCGCATGATCAGCGTTCCCAATGGGCTGTCGGCTTTCGTTACATAATCATCAGGAACTGTGTTTAAAAACAGATCTAATAGTGATGCGTGTTGCTCTTCCTGATCAGGGAAGCGGGTTGGGAAAGTAACAATTTGCGATAGGGAGTGAGATACAGAGAAGCTATGAGTTGCGCTGCCTGCTGCATCTGTATAAGTAGAGAATTCAAGCCAGTTTTTGTGATGGACATTAAAGTCACCAAATACATGTACTTGGGCGCTAGTGTCGAAGGAGAGTGCTGTGTCTATGCTGTCAGATACTTTGTTTATTATGGTGCAGTCTTGGGTCGAGGGAGAGCGGTAGAGAAAGTAAAAGTAGCTAATGTTGTGTTGCATGAAAAGTCTAAAGCACATAAAGGCTTGATCATCTGTTTCTAGGTTTGTTTCTCTAGTCAAGGGAAGGGTATTACGAATGTAAACTCCAAGTCCGTGCATATGTCTGTCAGAGTCCTTACGGCAGAGTGGGAGATATCCAGGCATGTTAAAGTAGTTAGAGGGGATGGAGGAGTGTAGGTTAGTCTCAATTAGTGCTAAGATATCCGGGGTAATTGTTAGGAGAAATGCTTCAACATCAGCTAAATTAGTTCTAAGCCCACGGATATTTGTGAATGCAAGCCTCAAGGGAGGAGGCAAGTTGGATTTGTTTGTCCCTAAGCCTGGTTTAAGCTTATTTTTAGATTGTACTTTCATCATGTTTTTAACGAGTTTCAGTTGGGTTAGGGGAAGCCGAACAGGAGGTTATGCAGAATATCACACATGCATCACAAGTAGACCATCAGCTGACCCTCCATCAACTAGGACTGTGGCCTCAGGAAAGCCCACCGGGGATGAGTGCAGGGTCCCTTTCCATGCGCGCCATGGCACTGCAAACATCCCGATATTATTCAACTGTTGATGGAGCAGCCGCTCTAAGCGCTACCAAAGAGTTAGGGCTCCTGTACTACCAGTCGGAAACAGCAGCCAGTAACTGTCAATCCGGTAGCCTCAACCCATCAGAGGAAGATCAACCCAATCTAATTGCTCAGGCATATGTGGTACTCAAGCATTCTCAAGTGCCCAGCTTAAGGGGTGGGGTGTGTCGGGAGTGGGGGAAACGGCGTTCATTGCCCTAGACAAGAAACAAGATCTACCAATGGGTGTTTCTGTCGAATCACTGTGATAGTATCTCTGCGCCTGACTAATAGGCAAAGAAGGAGTATGGAAGCCGGGCGATAGGCAGGACCTATCTACTCCTTAAGCAATTTAGGTATTGCAAACCGGTAATTTGTTTGAGTCACCAGCTCTAGGAAGGCTGTCATCCAAGACTGAAGAGGCCTCCCTCCTCTCTGGTTTAGTTTCAGAGTTTTCCTTCTCCTAGACGGATGATCTGGAAAGATTCACTGGGTCCGTCACCACTGAGAGGGTTTGCTCCGCGTCTGGGTTCTAATCCAGGTATTTCTACGACCCCGCGAGGTTAGTTAATGTTATTGGGTAAGTTTGTAGAGGTTATATCTGCTAAGTAGTTACACTCCTCAAAGTGGATTAGGGATATTGTTATTTCATTGTTAGTGGATAAAGGGGTTGAGTAGAGCTCATGCAGTGTAAGCAACTATGATTGTAAGGAGGCTTGTTAGGAGATCATGTGGTTTGAGGCTTACACTTTTGTTTATATATACTTTTTATTATTTTTTTCCTTTCTTATTTTTATTTTTATTTATTTATTTATTTATTTTTATTCATGTGAGTTTGGGTCTAGTATAATATTAAAGTGTGAGTAGGTGTTAAGAATTGACCCACGAGTTGTGCCAAAACTATATTTTAGATGATAGCAGGGCATGAGATGCGAGTGCAGTATAGTACGGGTAAGACAGTAAGTTTTGAGTCATGTGTAATTTGGTAAATAGATATATGGGCTGGTTTTAGTAGGTGCGAATAAAGTTGGAGGTACAAGGTGAGTTTCTATTATTGAGAGATGTTTTCAGCTTTCAAGTAAAAGTTATGGACATTTAGCATAGCAAGGAGCATTGGTTCAGTTTCGTATTAGCGTTGCAAAGCTATCTAAGAGGAGACAGTTGTGTAATGCAGTGCGGTGTGCTTTGCTTCCGAGTACATACTTTGGCTGTTTAATACCAACTGGAATAGGAATGAACTCCAATTCATGTCTAGAGGGTAGAATTGTATAGATGTTTAGTGATGACTAAGCAGTTAGCATGTGAGAGTCAGGGGCTGGAAGTTAAAGATTCCAGTACAAAACGGAGTGAAATGTAGGAGTTAAGTGGCGGTTTGGTGGGTCTCGGTCTATATATATATATATATGTATATATATATATATATATATATATATGTTTTGAGAAAAATAGAAAAACCGAATGAAATTATTAAAAAATCAACGTTTCGTCCTTATTTCAGAGGACATCTTCAGGATAATTGAAATACAAATGTAAGAAAAGAAAAAGTCATAGATCGTGCGAAAAAGACAGTTTTTCCTTAAATATTTCAACAAAATGAATAAGTTTACAGAAGAAAAAAAATGTACATATTTATTTTAACGCATTTTTAAAAGTGTATATATAGACATTGAACAACCCAACCTTCCCATACGCACACATGTTTGTCCTTCCCGACATGGGTAGGATTCAAAAACTGTCTTTTTCGCACGATCTATAACTTTTTCTTTTCTTCCATTTGTATTTCAATTATCCTGAAGATGTCCTCTGAAATAAGGACGAAACGTTGATTTTTTAATAATTTCATTCGGTTTTTCTATTTTTCTAAAAACATAACGTCAACCACCGCTGGTATTTTTTCATTCCTTATACACATATATATATATATATATATATATATATATATATATATATATATATATATATATATATATATAGCTAGATGCCCTTATGTATAATTATCTATCAATCTATCTAGTAATGAGCAGATAACAAAGATTTGAAGTCAGGTTTTAAACAGGTTATTCCTCTTTGTCAAACTTTGTAAGCAGGCAAGTTTGCACCGAAATCTATCAGAATAGGTGACCGGATGTGTAGTGTCGCATGTCACGTGTTTCGGTTTGCGCAAGCATCGCTGAGTCAGATTGGAGACATCGAATGAACAAGATGGGTAAAAAATGGGCCCTATGAGGGAGAGAGTGCTAGGAATAAAATACATATATATATATATATATATACATATATATATATATATATATATATATATATATATATATATATATATATAATTCAGCGTCTTCTCTCCGTTTGGAACCGTTCACAAAGCGTAAGCGAATACTCGATTAGGAGCAGCAGAGGCATGTATTTCGTCATGTGTCGTGTTTTGACACGCATGCACCAACACTTAGATACTTAGAACAAGGGGAAAAAGCCGTTACACACCAGACACAACGTACATGAAGTCATAAATATGATCTGTTCTGGTAAGAACAGAAAAGACATTCGTAGTGCCTCGTTACGCATTCAAACTTCACAAGCATAGACACGTGTAAACACACGCACAATTCAACCATATACACACGTATGTTAATGTGGCACAGTATATATACGGCCGTATAAATAAATCCCAACTTATACAACATACGTTGATTTGGCTGTTATGATTAAAAGAGAAAAATAATAAAAACATAATTAAAAGATTAAAATTATAATTATAGGAAGATGGCTATAATTCCAGTTATTATAAGATGAACTGGAATGATGAAAAAAAAACTTTAAATTAAATACCGAGCAGATATATTCCAAGAACAAAGTGTAAGTGATACCTAAACTATTAACCACAAGAGCCGGCTAGAATTATTAAAATATTTCCCAGTTTGTAAGTATAAAATAGCGAGTAATTTTACCGATCTCCCGTAGGATTTCCCATCCTAAGAGTTAGCAAGCCAAGAAAAAAAAAGCAATAAAAACAAAAAAATAACATTCACATATATCTACATTACACACGCAATCACACATATACATAAAGACACACAAACTCACACATACATACACTCACCCCCACACACACATACACACACACACACACATATATATATATATATATATATATATATATATATATATATATATATATATATATAAACAAATGATTAATAAAACATGTTAAAAGACATCTTAAAAAAGGGTTAAAAAACATATTAATTTTAAAAAAGGAAGCACAAGACAAGTGGATAGTCGTTAATCCGCGGAGTTCCGAAGAAATAGTCTCCTTGTCATCGGAGAGCAGGAATTAGAAAAATGCAGGATCCGCTTTTGCATATAAAAGTATTTAATGAAACTACGAGTAAGTCACCCTAAGTCTGTTGCCAAGGTCGCTGGAAAGATGGTGGGATCCTTCTACCGCTCTAGAAGATATCTCACTACTGATGCAATTCTCTATCTATATAAAAGCCAAGTACGTCCAAGGATGGAATACTGTTGCCATATCTGAGCAGGAGCTGCTAAAAACAGCCTATCCTACCTTGACAGAGTACAAAATAGACTTCGTGGCTTAGTGGGGGATGCCCTTTTCTCTACCCTGCAACCTTTCTCCCACAGAAGAGACGTTGCGAGCCTGTCCTTGTTTTATCGTTATTTCCATGGCAGATGCTCGTATGAACTCCAATCTCTGGTCCCCTCTCGCCAATCTTTCACGAGAAACACCCGTCTAGCTGAATCCACTGTGAAAAACTTCCCCCACTATATCTGTGCCTAAATCAAAACACGGATTCCATGAACAAAGCTTCTTTCTTAGAACTGCACGCCTGTGGAACTCTGTTCCGTCTGCCTGCTTCCCTCCGGACTACAACTTGGATTTCTTCAAGTCCAATCTTAACAAATTCCTAATGAACCGCCCCCTTATGTAACACTTCAGCAAATCTCCTCACTAACTAAGTGTACTTGCAATAACCCTTATCCCTGAGTGGCTTCCGGGCCTTGATAAGTGGTGATCACTGTGTAAAAAAATTAAAAAATTAAGGACTATCTTCTTATCTTGTGCTTTCTTTTTTTAAAATTAAATATGTTTTAACTCTTTTTAAAGATGTTTTTTAACATGTTTTATTAATCATTCGTTCATATTATAAGCTCTATTTCGTTTTCGGTTTTATTGAGCTTTTACATCTGGTTGAGATTTCTTTACTTGTAAATATTAACTCTTTAATATTTATAATATATTTTAAGTTGACCATTTTGATTACCTTGGTAAACTTATTGTAATTTATATATATATATATATATATATATATATATATATATATATATATATATATATATATATGCCATTTATTCTCTACAAGTATTATTATATATTTAATGATATTTTATTGCTGCAGAATTTCTCTTAGATACAGAAAGATAAAACGAGAACAAAAAGATGGGCAGTCCCATATCATCGCATTCGCTTTTTTGTTTTGGACAGTTCTATGTAAAGATTAAGATAATGTAAATTCCTTCATAAACGAAGTGAGAACTCTAGGATGCAAGTATAAACATTTTCTTGCAACGTATCTTCAACATTATTTTAGCTGTCAAAATATAAACTTGTAGATAGGTGAACCAATGTTTACCTTACTTTTTAAAATTACACATACACTTAAGAAATCTATTTAAGCAAACTTATATCGCATCTCTTTCTCTCTCCCCCTTTCTCTCTATTTTATTGATACATATATAAATAAATACGGACACACACACACACACACACACATATATATATGTAATCAGAGAGAGAGAAAGACAAAGAGAAAGTGAGAGATATAGAGACAACTGAAGAGAAAATAGAGGACTATAGATAGATTGTTTATTACACATATGTCTTCAGGCGTGACGTTTTTCTTTAATACCATAAAGGCCGCGTGTCTGTGATCATACTGAATCCAATGTAAAATATACATTTTCCACTCTAAAAGATGCGCTGTATTATTTTTTCCACTGTTTAAAAGAAAATCACAGATCTTGTTTGAACTTCCTAATAAAAGGAAATTCTCGTATAGAAATGGAAAGAACAAAGGCGAAATGAAAATAATCGTCTTGAAAAACAATAGAAAACACAACAAAGACAGTCAAGCTCCATAGAACATCAAACGTAAATAAACAAGAATTGGTTTGAAAATTGTCCTATTAAATATTTATATGAAGCTACCCTATATATATATATATATATATATATATATATATATATATATATATATATATATATATATATATATATATGCATATATACATGTATGTATATTTGTATATATATATATGTGTGTATATATTTATATATATATATATACACACACACACACACACATATATATATATATATATATATATATATATATATAATAGGAAACAAAACCTGTGGTCTTTTTTAGAGAATTCTCAACGTTTCATCCACAGTTTCGGGGGTCTTCCTCACGAAAATGATAAAGATGATTGAGAAAAATATTCTCCCCTCACCTTTGGTATATTTTTCCACAAAAACACCTGGCATTTTACAGTGATATTCTTTTTAAAATAGGGACGACGCTTTGAGAATTTTCTAAAAGGACTACGGGGATTTTGCCTTTTTTCCATCATTTTATATTGGTGTATTTACGCAGGATTTTTTCATTCAAGAAGACTCTATTAGATACAACGGATATAAAACGAATATACAACGGAGAAAACATCGTCTACAGATACGTAAGTCCTGATGATAGCAAAACAGAATTTAATTATTTTTTTTTATTGTAGGAAGTTTCAAACTCAACACCTCGTGGTTTAAAATAATTCTTCTCCGGGTAAAAAAATTATTGGAACAAACCAATTTTGTGTACATGTTCAAATGCCTTCGAGAAGAATGTAACTAAAACAATAATGATAAATACATCGAAAGTACAGCGAACATATTTTTCTGATTTTTTACTATGGGTTTTTAAAAACGATTTCATATACGAGCATTTAAAAAAAGAACATAACTGCCCCCTCCAATTATGAACAAATCCTTGTTGATAATAAAAAGATGGAACTACACGACAAATATTGTCAGAGACCGGAAACTATTAGAATGGTCGATTCCAATGATGGAACGATAATAGTCGATTATTATGATTTGTAAAATATATTGTTAGATGGAAATATTCTATGAATGTGACCAGTTATGTTAAGTTGAATTATTTACATTAATATTGGCAACAATGTGAAATTGGGGTTTATATGACGGATAAGATTTAAGTTAACCAAAATATAAGCAAATAGACGTGACAGAAACTAAGCAAGAATTTTAAGACTATATGCTGCGATGACTTAATAAAAAAACATTAATTCTTAAATATAGAGGCAGTAAGAAGGAAACCTGTTCAATACGCAAAGCGTTATCAGACTGTTAGTCTTATGACAGGACCCTCATGGAAGTTAGGAAGAGAGCGACTTTTTAAAATGTCACTATATACAACGCGTGTCCATCTGAAAGAGGGCATTTAAAGAAACAAAAGATTTTATCGAAATATAATTCCCATCGAAGCGATTTCATTTAGGGAGAGAAGCACCGTTAATTTGAGGACTCATAGAAGGGGCACATTAAAGGAAGAGTTGAGATATATATTTTACTCGTGTTCTAACTGACAAGGATATCAATAAACTGTTTATTCATGTATACACACACCAACACATAATACACTTTCAGATAACATATCAGAACGTTACCCTTCATAAGTTAAAACAGACTCATTGTAGGAACACACTATGTTATATATACATTCGAATATATATATATATATATATATATATATATATATATATATATATATATATTTATATAGTCAGTTATAAAATATATATGATGATTAAGCTACACTGAATATTCCGCGTTTCATCCACTCTAGGACTCTTAAGGCTTATGCGCGAATTTTGTGGTTGTTTGTCGTTTTTATATACGTATCTTTTACTGATTTAAAAATAAGATCAAGAAACTAGATATCAAGGCTAAATAGAACACACACAAAGGAACAGGTCAACCAGAGGTATAGGCCTTTGTCCGATAAGTGCATGCTCATTGGATGATAGGAAGGGTGCGCTGGATACTATAAAGCTGATCGGCTAACTAAAATCTCAATAGAAGATGCGTATATAAAAACGACTAATAACCACAAAATTCGCGCATGAGCCTGAAGAGTCCTAGAGTGGATGAAACGCGGAATATTCAGTGTAGATTTCTCCCATGTATATTTTATAACTTACTAACTAGCGGTACCTACGTATTGATCACTTTTGAAGTAAGTAAAGTTTACGCATGAATTTATACTTTCGTATATTAATTTTATGTGAGTAAATTATTATATATATATATATATATATATATATATATATATATATATATATATATATATAAACACATGTTAGCTTGTCACAAAACTACGATGTTAATATACAAATATACAACCCTAGTTTACAACACATACTCATTTGGTCCCGTTTCAAATCCATCTGCATATTATATACCCGTTTTAAATCTCTTACAATATAGCATACATCCGTTTTGGTGACGTGCATTGTCTTGGCACATTGGGAGAATAACGAACATAGTAATTACAACACACATAACGTCATCAAAATAAAAAGAAATTCGGGTTCAATATTGTAAGGAAAAATTACATTATAAAATCATTAAACTTTTAAGTAGAAAAAAACAAAAGAGAGGAAAATATATATTATTAAACGCAATTAAGAGCAGAACAAGATGCGACAAAAGAAAAAAGAGAGACAAATGTGAAACAAAAGAATGGTATAAGTTAACAAGAAAGAAAGAATAAGAAACAGAAATGAATAAAGGCGAACACAATTTTCCATTTTTACGTAAAAGAAAAGGAAAAAAAAACAAGATGCACACATGCAAAAAGAAACAAAAAAAACAAAAGGAGGAAAACATCGCATAAAGCAAAGCAATACTGTAGAAGAAAATCGAAGAAAAACACATATATAGACACAACGTAAAAGAAAGAGCGAAAAGAAGAAAACATACAAGCTCGGAGAAAAACACGAAACACACACACAAAGTTGCGTTGTCATTCATACTTGCGAAATTGTGTCAACGAGTGGAAGTTAGTTTTTGTACATTTCAATTAAAATCAAGAAACAAACTTTTTATAACGAATGCTGTTTATATGACTTGACAAAGCATGCACAGTCCCACGTACGTGCACACTGATAAATAAAAATGCTAGCATTTAACAGTTTAGAATTTGCATCCTCACCCATTTGCCCCAAAATCCTCAGGGGGCATCAAATACTGATGAAAATTAACAAACGCTGCAGTTTTATGCCTTGTACCATGTAAAAAAAAAAGAAATGACTAAGTCCATCCCCTCCCCCCATTTAGCCTCCAAAGTCCTCAATACCTTAACATATTTAATTTTGAGTTCAGCATCATGCAAAACTGCTAATACACACAAAATGTTGCACAAATATGGTAAAATAGTCATAAATATGGAGTGTTTTTATTAACCCTAAAAATGTCCATGAGGCACACCCAAGAGTTATCGCGAAATGTAGACAAACAAAATTATATAGGAATCAGTTAGTTACAACTTTTCACAAAGTTTGGTAAAAATCCAAGGCATCAATTTTCTTTTTATAATCACAAAGATATCAATTTAGCGATTTTAACCCGAAAGCCACCCTTAGGGGCCAACCGGAGTTTTCCCGGAAAATTCGTGTTGTTATTTTTCTTACTCATATAATGTTTAATGTTTATGCAAATTTTCAAAATATTCCACGTCGTAGTTGTAAAGGTACGGACAGACGAACGGAAGACGGGACAAGGGTGAATTTACAAGTCCAGGCTCATTTTGTAGGGAGACCAAAATACTAGTGTGTCTATCGTTTATAATAGAGCTGGTTGGGAAAAGAGTTTACGTTTTCAGTTTGAACAAAACTAATGTGCTTATTGTTTAATAAATTACGAGTTAGTGATTTTTCGATGTTATTGGGAACCCGTAAAAAAAACAACCAATGTCGTTGTACCGACTTAATTAATGTTTTTTTATATTTATTTATTTATTTATGTATTTTGTTTACGAACATATTACTGGCATATGTGTGTATGTATTTAAACTATGTGTTATGTGTATTATGTGATCGTGATGAAATTATATATGTATGGATTTGTTCTTACAAGGTCGACTACTGATTTGAGTAAGGCAATAGAAAAATTTAGATATTAAATATAGTTAGCAGAATTTATGAGTCTATAGGGGAGGTTAATAAGGGGCAGTTACATGGCGGAAAATTTTGTTAATGTTTTCGAGGAATCATTATCAAAAACTTTTATTTTTACGGTATTGATTTTCTTTGATCACTAGTAGGATCAACGTGAAGCAAAAATTGGGTGCTTCATAAATGGAAATCAGGGGGTTTCCGCGAACCACAGGCTTGAGGGTCGGTTGTAGTTCCCAACTCCTGATTTAAAAAAATCCAACATCTGAAAAAAGACGTTCTCGTCCATCGTAAGCGAGTCTACAGACTGTTTTACGGCTAATAAAACACTTCATTTTGCGGATTATTTTACCATATTTTCCAGCAAAAATAGATTATTAGATTGGTGCAAAAATAATCTCGTTTCTGGCGTTCAACTTCAACAGATGATAACTCCATTCATAATAAACTTTATTAATCGAAATAAGCACCATTAGAATCGACAAATTTTCTCTAACGAGAAACAAGTTTATTTATCCCATTAGCATAGTAACCCGGAAGTCTGGAAGCGATGAAATCATTGAAAGCCGATTCGGCATCATTTTGGCTTTTAAAACTATTTCGCACAGGAGATGCTTAGAACGTGATAATCGGTAGGTGAGGGTTCCGGTGAATATAGCGGATGAGACAGAGTCTCGTAGCCAAATTCGTTCAGCTCCTGCAGGGTCAGTTTAGCAACATGAGAGCGAGCGTTGTGGCGGATGGACATTTGGCCCCTTCATATTGACTAATCTCAGGCAAATATGTGTGAGCTTATTGTGAATTTCATCAATTTGTTAACGATACTTCCCCCTCCAGTTATTGTTTTGCCCGGATTCAAGATACTGTGATGGGTGATATCAGTGAGAGACAATAAAAAAGTCACCTAAACCTGTTTTTAGTGCTATTTTGGCTTTGGGAAACGTTGTCGAGATTCCTCTGCATCGAACCACTGTACCGAACGTCGCCGGTTGTCGTGGAGGTTCCAATTCTCATAATACGTCACATTCTGCTCTAGAAATTGGTAGAAGACACCTCAAAACGACAATCTTTTTTATTATCGTCAAATTAATGCGACACCCAGTTATCTTTCTTACTTGTTTTAAATGGCGAACAGATGCTTACCTTGAGTACAACAGCACCTTCTCGTGAGGTTTGGTGGATCAGTTTCAATTAAGGCTTTGAAATGTTCGTTGTCAACCGCAGACTACCGGCTGCGACCGTCTTTATTTTCGAACCTCTCGTCACCATTGCGAAATTTCTGGATCCACTGTTCGTAAGTGGTTCCTGGGTGACACGCGTCATTGATATCACACACTGTCTCGGCAGTTTTTCGGCCGAGTTTGAACTGGAACAAGAAAATACGGTTTCTTCTATGTTATGAAAAGACTGCAAAAAATAATTGAAGATATTGAAAACGGAAAGAAAAAAACGGTTCACAATGATATATTAATTAGCTATATAAATCAATGAATTAATTCAGAAATCATATATTAAATGAAATATGTGAAAAAAAGATATCGTTTTTAACCAATATTATATCGAAATATAATCCCCTCTTAGCGTTTTTACTTTCGGAGGGAAGCACCTTTAATTTCAGGAGGCATAGAATGGAAGTATGGAATGAAGATTTAACGTGTGTTTGATGGTGTTCCAACCGACATATAAACTTTATTTATGCACACAAAATAACAAAATGCAGGAGACCAATCACATATCAGAAAATTTACCCTCATAAATTAAAATACACTCATTATAAAAACTCGCATCAGTTATATCTAAACTTGGATAGTATCTATCTATCTATCTATCTATCTATATATATATATATAAGCGAAAATATATGTATGTATGTTTGTATGTCCGCACAAAATTGTCGATAGACAGAACAAAAATTCAGAAACTTGGTATTATATTGAAGCTCCAATTTTCGGCCGAAAAATATCGAAAAATTGGCCAAATACGTTAATTTTACCACCCCGTAATCGACAATTTTCGACAGGGGGGTCAGCAAACACCGTCATCTCGTGATGACAACTGGCTCTACGCATGCGTTAGATGACATCATGACCTGATTTACTTTAAATAGTTGAAGAACTGACTAAATTTCATGCACCTCGTGTTAGCTCAGTTGGTTAGCGCGTCGGGTCGTTATCTAAACGTTTTGGGTTCGAATCATGGTGTGAGATGTCTCTTTTTTTCGATTTTTTAATGTAAATATTGAACCAGTGTTATTTAAGCCATTTTTCACGAAACGTTCGTTTTTCTGTTTTTTTTTTTAGTTCGTTTATTCTTAGGTCTTAATTAACACCCCCATCCCCGACCACACACCCCAAAAAACACGGATACCCACCGATTTTTGCAATTTAATATCGAAACAGGCTTATTTAAGCCATTTTCATGTGTTTTTTAACGTTCGTTTTTCTGTTTTCTTTTTTTTTTTCAGATTTGGTCAGTTAACATCGTTCGTTTGCCTTACGTTAGTTTTTTGTGTTTTTTCGATGTTTGGATTACCCCCCGCTTTATTTTTCAGATAAGTTTTAACGTTCGTTTTTCTGTTTTCTTTTTTTTCTACACGTTTTGGGTTCGAATCGTTGCGTGAGATGTCTTCTTTTTTGTTCGATTTTTTAAATTTGAATATTGAACCAGTGTTATTTAAGCAATTTTGCCAGGTAACGTTCGTTTTTATGTGTTTTTCTTACTTCGCGTATTCTTAGGTTTTCATTAATCATTAATATCGAAGCATACTTATTTAAGCCATTTTCAGGTGTTTTTTTTTGGGGGGGGGGGGTAACGTTCGTTTTTCTGTTTTCGTTTTTGATTTTTCGATTTAACATTTAACATCGTTCGTTTGCCTTACGTTAGTTTCTATTTGTGTGTGTGTGTGTGTGTTTTTTTACTTCGCTTTAATTTACCCGACTTTTACAATCCATTTTCGAGATACTTTTTGATCGCCGCGTAGCGGGGAAAACAGAAACTGGGTTCCAACGCAAAACTAGGTCAAACATCACGCACCTTGACGTTGTCGCACCTGCTCATTTCGATTTATAAACGTCAACTTAAACACTTATCAATTACAGTTCCTGTGGTCGAGATGGTTAACTCGCAGGGTTTTTTCCCATTTCCTTTCCTACCTCTGCGTCAAAGGTTCGGGATTCAAGCTTACCTTTCTACTAAAACTATTTTTTGTTGTTTTACATCCTCAAACAACCGGCCAACGTTTTTTTTTTTTTAACAGGGTTGTTTTAATCTACCTTGCCAACCAAGACATACCTCCTCCAAACACCCGGGCAACGCCATGGTCATCCGCTAGTATATATATATATATATATATATATATATATATATATATATATATATATATATATATATATATATGAGACAATCATGTATATGCTCGTTATACACTTACGATGATTATATACAATATATGTTTGAAGCCGTTTTACTACCTGGTTTTTATAAGATAATTTTAACCAAGTTAAAAATCCTTGAAACATCTTTCATTAAAACACATCATCATCGTCACCATCATCATGATCATCATCATCATCATCATCATCATCATCATCATCATCACATCGTCATCATCCTCTTCATCGTCATAATAATTATCATCATGATCATCATGATCATCACGCAGTCCTTCCATTTTCTATTTTCATTTTGGCCACATGCCCGAACAATCACATTTGTTTGGTGGCGATTAAGATTTCCATCTTGACTCTATTTAATTCTTTAAAATATATATAAGCTCGTTTCATTTAATTTTTATAGAGTTTCTTAGGTTGTCCTTTCGTGCTGCTTCCATCCCCTGTATGTAGTCCTTGTATAGTGGGTAGGTTTCTGTTGAATATACTCAAGCATGTCATTTATAAACCTAGCCTTTTGTTTCTAGTCTAATGTCGTTTCTTGACCATAATCGTTGTCCAGCTTTACAAACCATGTATGTGGAAACAGATCTCATCAGCTGCACAGCCGTGGATAGTAAGTGTGCATTCTAGGTTCTGAAAGTCTTTCAAGTCTTCACTGTTTATAATGTTCGATCAATATCTTGGGGTATATTATCAGATGATAGTTAGCAATTCTACAAAACAAGTTTTTCATGTTTGAAATTTATATTACTCAAGTTCACCTGAAAACTTTTTGCTGTGCGAGTTTTTCATGTTTTTAATTTGGTCCTCGCTGTGTGCCACCGAAGTGGTTCACCTGCAAATACTTATCAGGTCGTTTGGAAGCTGATTTTGTCCTCAGTCGTTCCAGGTTGAACTCAGCACCCTACTATTAAAAACATTGCTTTCGAGAAATGAAGCAGCATTTGTAAATATTCGGCCTACTGTGTAAAAGACAATCTTATATTGGCCCATGAATTCGTTGATTTTAGACCTCATATATTTTAGAGACTCAGTTTTTAACAGATTTTAATCAACATTTTATATAATTTCAACCTCTGATCATTTGATACAATTTATTGTGTTTTACTTTTCATGTTTCTACTTTCTATTTTCGCTTCTAATCCCATTCACATCATCAACTCCATTAATACAACCTGAACATAATTAGCGGCCGAATGGAAAGCGCTCCTGATTACTATGGACAATCTATTAGTGTTTTGGATTTTAATAAAATGATTACATCGAAATCGAAAAACTAAACAGAATCATAATGCAAAGCATCTCCGTTGTATGTAGTCATGTGTTTTAGTTTCATGATATTGGGATGTGGTTAACATTCCGGAAGAAAATTGGTGTACCTTTTGTGACTGTAAGCAGTAGAGCTTGGGGGGAGGGAAAGGTGCAGTAAAGAAATAGAAGGATTAAAGGAGGAGGAAGTAGTACGATTTCGTGCGGTTATTTATTGGCCTAACCTTTTGCTTTCATATCGTCGTTACGTCCCCTCCTTAGGTTTTTATGGTTGTTTTTTTTTTTCTGTCGGCGACTTACTTTTCCAATTGAAAAGTTTTATTGTTTCATTTATTTTTTCATTTTTTATTTCATTTATTTTGCGTATTCATTTTTTTTTCCATTCCTCGCTTTTTGATTCAATAATTAGTGTCCAGTTTTTAATTGGAATTAAACTGGTTCTCTAAACTATCATATATATATATATATATATATATATATATATATATATATATATATATATATATATACATATATATATATATATATATATATATGCACCAACTTAGAGTCTATGCTCGAAACATCCCCTCCTTCAGTAGAAAATCAGAACGAGAATCAGACGGCCAGGCCCTTATGTGCTTTAGATTTTACTTGCAACACAGCCTTAGCTACTTATTTTTTCTTTACTGCTCTCTGTCTCTCTCTCTTTATATCGACTCAGAACTGTCCCCTAATAAACCAAGACTTTTACAAAATAGAGGCAACACGTTGCATTGATTGTAGCGGGCACGTTCATGTACTTGGTGATTAACTGCCCCCCACACGAATTAGTTTGTTTTATCAGATGGTAGCATAACATACAACTTCTATATATGTCATTCCCTATCACAGACACTTACGTTTCCGATCCGTCTCCCAGATCGGCAGGACCAATAAACCACACTTCTAGATCTATTTCTTACCACAGTTTCCGATAATTGTGTAAGGAATACCAGTTGCCCACTCGGGAATGCTGATCACATTGTGATAATGGTAGAAATCATCCTAAATTCTCTTCCCAAACCTGAAGAGCCATTTCTCAAAACGACAAGATACTATAAGACGTCTGTCTGTGACGCATTCAGGGATTGCAGTAAGAATCTCTGACAGGATCCTAACTGAAATCCCTGAACGTATATACCGTGCATTGGATAAGGCTAGACAAGGTAGGGCAACAACCTTTGATATATCTAAGGCTTTTGACAGAGTATGGCACGATGGTTTTCATGCAAATATGTTATTAACTGACGAATATTTTACATAATAAAACCATTCATAAAGAGAGAAGAAGTTTCATTGATGGTTGTTGGTAAAAACTATATAATTAAATGCAGGTGTACCTCAGAGGCCGAAGTTGGACCCTTATCAGTCGTGATATAAATAAACTACATCCCTGATAAAATTATCACTTACACGGATAATATTCTTGACGACATCACGATCTATAATAGGATTTAGGGTAAAAATGAATGAAGACATATAAAAGGCATTTTAAGAAAACCTTAGAAGCAGGCATTTTTTAAATGGAGGTCACCACTTATCAAGGCCCGGGAACCACTCGAGGATAAGGATATTGCGTGTAACGTAATCAATGGGATAGTACCGTACAAATCCTATGTATTGGAAAGGGGCGATCAATCAGGAATTTGTTTATGTTGGACTCGAAGACATCCAAGTTTTAGTACGGTGGGAAGCAGGCAAACGAACCAGTTCCACATGCGTGCACTTCTAACAAATAAGCTTTGTTCATGGAATCTACGCTTCAAGTTAGGCGCAGATAAAGAGTGGAGAAACTTACTGACAGTGTGTTCAGCTAGACGGGATTTTTTCGTGAAAGATGTGCGAGTGGGGAGCAGAGATTGGAGTTCGGACTACCACTTGTCATGGAAATAATGATAAAACAAATACAGGCTCGCGACGTCTCTTCTGTGGGTAAGAGGTTGCAGGGAAGAGAAAAAGGGATCCCCCACTGAGCCAGGAAGTCAATGTTGTACTCTGTCAAGGCAGGATAAACTGTTTTTAGCAGCTCCCGTCCGAATGTGGCATAAATACTCCATCATTGGAATTACTTGGCTTTTATATAGATATATAATTGCATCAGCAGTGAGATATCATCTGGAGCGGTAGAAGGATCCTACAATTTTCCCAGCGACTTGCCAACAGGCTTGATGTACGTGTTCTATTTCAGATCAGGCGTAAAGGTCAAACCCAGAAGCTTGTCAACACAGGGAGCAACCCCAAGACGAGCCCCATACATTTCAATTGATGCCACATTTGGATCAGGTCGTTGAACCTTGGTTGTAAATGCAATAACAGTAACCAGCCACCTCTTCTCCCACTGTACCACGCGCTCAAGATCTGAGGAGAGTCAATCGGAGAGAACTTTGCCATTTACGCCCTTTGATGTGTTGCCATAGGTGAGCGTGTAATCAGCGTAGATGTATACGCATTTTTTAATTATGCGTTTTGGGAGATCATTGATGTAGATCAGGAAGAGAGTTGAGCTCAGGATATACCTCTGAGGCACTCCAGCATTAATACTGTGGGCCTCTGATTTCTGGTCATCAACCACTATACTTATGCGCCAATCAGAGAAAAATGATTTAATAATTGAGTAAACATTTCCAGTTATGCCATAGCTGGAAATCTTGTGACGTAGGACTTTATGTCATACCTTGTCGAAGGCCTTTGATATGTCAAGAGCAATTGCCCTAGAAAGGAAGCCTTGTCAAGATTCGCTACTTCTATTAAATATACTCGTTAGCACATGTGCTGTAGATCTTGCAGAACGGAAACCATACTGCATGCCACTAAGAAGCTTATTTCTGCTAAGATGGTTGACTTTTTCTCTATTAAATATGGATTCCAGCAGCTTACCCATGACACGCAGGAGACTTTTTGGTCTGTACTGAGTAGGAGATGACTTATCACATGAATTCTTCAATACAGGGCATACTGATGAGGTTTTCCAGGGGGGTTTAAAGCACTTCTCTTTAAGGCAACGCTTTAACAGTTTTGTAAGTATGGGGGCACGTTCTGATCGAACTTTTTCAGCATTGTAATTAGAATGACGTCTAGGCCAGTTGCTTTACTGGAATCAAGGTTCTTGATTAGATTGGTGACATCACGCAGAGATAGTTGTATGTTGCCTAGCGTAGTGTCACTTATAGGAGGAAATACGGGGAGATGATGGCCTTCGCGGAAAGGGGTATAATTAGCTGCAAATGTTTGGCAAATGGTTTGATCTTATCTGATGCTGACAAGATGACATCAGGTACATTGATGATAGTTGGGATAGAACGCTTCTCTTCAGGATCCTGTTCGATATTTGCTAAAACTTACGGGAACCAAGCCGCTGCTCAGCTACTTTGGATTTAACGGACTGAGCATATAGTTCTCTTGCATTTTTATTACTCTTTTAGAGTGGTTGCTGGTAACTACGGAAAAAGTGATTTCTGTGCGCAATGGCAGCAGCACATTCGGGGGAGAACCATGGCTAGTTGTTAAGTTTTTGTTGGAATTTTTTGGACGGTATGAATCGGTCTATGCCTGCAATTAACCATGCGGTTAGGTCTGATACTATAGAGGGCACACCCTTTTTAAACATGGAGTGTAGGGTTAGAGCAGATATGAATGTACGGAAGCTATCCTAGTCAGTCATAGAGTATCGATATACAGTACGGTGGAGAGGTACGTCTGAAGACTTATTACATTTCATTTTTATCTTAACTGATAACCGAGTGGTCGGAGGATCCCAGGAGAGATAGAATGGAGCATGAACATAGCTCTACGGAAGTTGTGAGAAAAAGGTCTAGGAGGCGTGTATACTTACCGGTAGTATTGGGTAGACGGTTGGGTTCGAGAACAATCTGAGCGAGGTCACAGTCAATGGGAAAATCATGACAGATTCCCCCTATCATCATCTGTCTTATTTGAGTGGGTCAGCCATTCCACGTTATGGGCATTGAAGTCACCGCAAATGTGAGTGTTAGCCGAAGGATGAGCAGACAGGTTGTGGTCAATTTTCTCATATATACTCTTAAAAATAGTAACCCCGCTGTTGTAGGGGCGATAGAAGGTAAATATAAATGCGGTTGTGTAAGCAAGTGAAACCGGAAAGCACATATAAGGTACATTTTTGTCCTCTCTAGAGATATTCCTACTACACGGAATGCCATCTTTTATGTAAGCACATACTCTATCCCCATGGCAATCTTGGGGGTGTCTTAGATTCTGTTCTTTTATACTTAGAAAGCTTCTCTAGCATAATAACTATGGCTTATGATACATAACCTCATATTACTTTGCTTAAACTCTTCGGTTTAACGTTCACAGGAACATGATTGGAATATACATTAAAGGCTTTGCTTCGGCTGCTTTCAGAAACGTAGACTTTCTCTAGCCGGCTAGAAAGTTACTTTCACCTGAAATGACCTAAGCTCCAACAAGCCCAACATTCGCCAAGGCATGATGCATTGCTGTCATAGTTGGAATGTTGCATCTTCTAATAGTATCTCGCTCATGGACGGGGTTCATAATTTAGTCGCCAAACAAATGCCTCCTAAATTCTCAGCTAAGATTCAATCTCTTTCGACGAAAGGTTGCATCCCTCTGCTTGTTTTTTAAAAAAAATTAGATGGTAAATGCTCCGACAAACCCTTGTACCCTCCGACGAAAAATACCCCCCGACAAACTTGAAAAGCAGCAAAATGCCAGCCCTACAGAGTAGATTTCCCCAGATATAGGACAGGGTTGTACTGTTATATTTCCTTTTCAAGAATTGCTAGATTTTGGAATTCCCTACTGGGTTTGGCTTAACTGCTATACTATAATAAAATTCAGAAGTTCAAGTGTAATGTAAACAGTCATCTTGCTGCCACACTCTTTACAATTTATGTACTCTACTGCAAGGTAGCACGGTAGCTTAGTAAGTGTGAAACTGTAATTAACTATGCCAGATAAGAAATGTATTCAAACCCCTTGGTTGCCAATCCGTGTCGTTTATCACAGCATCACCGTCATCTCTAATTCGAAAGAAACACCAAACGCTGAACATATCTGCACTTAAATATTTAGAAGATAAATTATTTTTTTTCAGATTATAGTTTGTTTATTTAATCAACTGGTGTAGCGTCTCCTTACTTCAGAGGAAATTAAGAGAATACAGTCGTGCATTACTCAGAACGTCAACTTTGTTATGTCTGTCGTAACCAGAGTAGCACATCCTGAGGATTAAATACAATATTTAAAGTTTTAAAGAGTTAAGCGTTCAACGAAAAAATTCCCGAGTTCGACAAAATACAACCGCATTAAGTCGTTTACATTAACAAACGTTTTATGAAAACAACGAATTACGAATTTGTCGCTCTTAATAATCAAGTTTAATAATGCATATTGCCGAAGAATGAATTTCTAAATTTTATCGATGAAGATTGATAATTTGTATTATGTGGATTATTCTATTATATGCTTAACTTATGGTGCTGTACAATCTTCCGACTCTTACAACCAACCACATAAACCACGCCAGTATTGTCTAACACTGTTTCAGAATATGATGTTACGGAACAAAAGCAATATAAATTCGTTTGTTAAAACAAAGTCGTTCAGCTTTCCGTAAAACATTGATCAATTACAACACATTATACCGAGAAGATGAAAGATTACACCGACCCAAACTTTGTTGGAAGTTAATTAAATTTACATCATCATCGCTCTGATCCCAATCTGGCATCAATTGAAATGGATGGGTCTCGTCTAGGAGAAGACCCGTGTTTTGACAAGCTTTTGGGTTTGTCCTTTACTCCTGATCTGAAACGGAACACGTACATCAAGTCTGTTGCCAAGGTCGCTGGAAAAATGGTGGGATCCGTTAATTGCTCCAGAAGATATCTCACTACCGATGCTATTCTCTATCTATATAAAAGCAAAGTACGTCCAAGGATAGAATACTGCTGCCATATCTGGGCAGGAGCTGCTAAAACAGCCTATCCTGCATTGACAGAGTACAAAATAGACTTCCTGGTTTAGTGGGGGGATGCCCTTTTCTCTACCCTACAACCTCTCTCCCACAGTTTTATCGTTATTTCCATGGCACGTGCTCGTCTGAACTCCAATCTCTGGTCCCCCCTCGCCAATCTTTCACGAAAAACACCCGTCTAGCTGAATCCACTGTGAAAAATTTCCCCCACTCTTTATCTGTGCCTAAATCAAAACGTGGATTCCATGAACAAAGCTTCTTTCTAAGAACTGCACGCCTGTGGAACTCTGTTCCGTCTGCCTGCTTCCCACCTGACTACAACTTGGATGTCTTCAAGTCCAACGTTAACTAATTCCTAATGAACCGCGCTCTTAAGTAAACACTTTATTAAATCTCCACACTAACGTACTGTACTTGCAAGAAGCCTCATCCCTGAGTGGCTTCCCCGCCTTGATAAGTGGTGCCCACCGTGTAAAAAAAAATAATAACGTTGTTTTTATATGTAAAAAAATTCGCATTCATGGATCTCAAAAATTTATTCTGGACAGATATTCGCAGGCAATTAGAACAAATACATTAAAGATATTGGAAAGTATACTATAGTGATGGAATCTTTTTGTTCCATGCAAGAAATTACTCGCAGCTATGAGTAATATGTACACAGGTGGAAAAAAGAAAGTCCGAACCTTTAATATAAAAAAACTCCTGCAAATGTAAGCTAAATTTAATGTAACTGTTTAAACAAATTTTACCTCATTTTATTCACCTTTTATTTTACTATCATTTTACCTGTTCAGATTTGTACTTTCAATTGAAATATTCCAGTGTTCACGTCAATTAAAAAAAAACTTCAAACTTAGGAGGCAAAACGAAAGTGCACAATGGAAGATTGTTATTTAGATGTAACTTTCGGACATTAATGCAACACAAATATAACAGTCACACAATGAACTAGTAAATATTTAGTAGAATAACTCTTCTTCAATTTGACAGCCTGCAATCTTTTGGGAATCCCTTGAATTAGGCTGCATCAATACACCGGGGAAAGGCATCCCACTTTCTACCATGTTTGAAATTGTATCATTTCTTAGCTGTTACTTGGTATTATGCCATACGTTTTCAATAGGATTGAGGTCAGGTGAGTGTGCAGGTCAATCCAAACACGGAATATGATCTTCCAGGAACATCTAGACCAGCTGTGTTAATGGGAAGATTCTCCTGCATAAAGATGGGATTATCATCCAAATTCAGACCAAAGCAAGGTAGCAAATGCTCAGCCAACATAGTAATGTACTTGTTCGAATTAGTTCGACCTGACAAGCGAACAATAGCCCCTGGAATTGGTACTAATAATGACCCACACCAAAACAAAACCACCACCACCCGCAGCGTTGAAACTGAGCGCCTAGATTTAAATTTTTCGTCTTTTCTTGAACTTGCTTCGTCGCTAAAAAAACATTTTTGACCAATATGAATGGCCATGATCTTCATTGCATCTGACGAATTGCAGATGGCGCTTTCTGTTCTTTAGAAAAATCATTGGCTTGCGTCTTGCAACATATCCTCTCAAATTTTATTCATTTAATATGTTCTTGACAGTAGAAAGAGAACACTTTTTAAAAGATTGCACTGTGGTTGGATTTGGGGAGCCGTTTCAAACCTGTTTCTTAGGCTTCGGATCTTGATAGCAGTGTATACTCTGTAAGAAGTAACTCTAGTACAACTAGATTTAGGGGCATCACGAACACTGCCGGTGTTTTGATACTTTTGCACAGTCTTTCGTACCGTTTTCTTATTACATTGCAATATGCTGCCGATTTATGGATTGGATGAACCAGAAAGGTGGAGAGTAATGAGCTACTGACGATCACTAAGAAAAAGTCGTTGCGGATTTACTTTTACGTTGTATAACGTGGACCAACAACAATTACGAACTCGTGATGCTTTGTTGGCTGTTGGTGGACATTTTAAACTGATTTAGAGGCGATATTTTAAGATGGTTGTAAGCGAATTTGTTGTTGTGAACTTTCTGTTTGCATCCTCAATTTGAAATTATTGTTAACGTGACGGGAACACTAGAATATTTCAATTAAAAGTCAAATATTAACAGCTAAAATTATAAAGGAATAAAAGGCGAATCAAATGAGGCCTGAGTTGTTTAAACAGTTTGCATTTTTTTTCAAATTACAAGTGTGGACTTTCTTATTGCCGGCATTGTACATCTACAAAACTACTTTTCATCCATGCATATACTATTGCTTGAATATTTGGCCCAGTGCATTTACTATAAATCGACTTACCTCAGCGTTTAAAAGTATCAGATTTCATAGACCTCACACTATCAACTAAACTCACACCCCTGTCATATTGCTGCAATATAAAAATACTTTGCCTGTTTTACAAGAATATAGTAATATTATCTGATGATGTCCTTGTACCTGTACCATTCAGACGTACATGTTATCGAGAAAAATGGTTGGCAATAAAATCTCCCCATTTTCCTGTAGATGTCTATAAACTTACTATTCTCTAATATGTTTTCATCAGATTGCTTGGTTTGTAATTCATTTCATTCAATACTGGCATACATACGTTTTATACAGACCGAACTCTCACTCATCTACTTACACAATCCCCATTAAACATGGTTCCAAATAGTAGCTACTTACGTCCAAGTAGAATATAGTTTTTAAAGTAAACAATAGTAAAAGTAAAATTTAAAAAATTCTTAATAACTGAACAGCGGTAGTCTACCCGACAGACAAGATATTTTATAATGATGCGCAGACGCATGCTTTATGGGTTCGCTTAGAAGTTAAATAAGTTGTTCAAGATAACGCGAAATGAGAATTCTGGAGGATTCGATTCTTCAAAGGGAGAAGAAATATTATTAATACTCGATATTCCCTTTGTATTTTAACCTTTCGTCTTCATCCAACAAAAATCATTTCCACTTCCATCAAAAATCAAAACTACTATAACCTTTTAACCACTTTAACACTTCACAGTTTTGAGGTGAGAAAAAAGAGCTGTGAGCAACATTTTATCCCGTTTCAACTTTTTTTTAATCATTCGACTCTATTTTCATTTTAATAAAAGCGTTTGGGGGAGAACCTGAAAAATCGGTTGTAGTGCGGAAATCAAATACGTTTAGGGGTCTTCTCCTTTAATTTTTAATTATTTTTTTATTTGAAGAGATTTGCTTTCGATCAAAGTCCTTTTACAAAGGGCTCTAGGCGGCGCGTACTTATTTGAAGTATGTATATATATATATATATATATATATATATATATATATATATATATACATATATATACATATATATATATATGAATTCAGTAGAAGGGCAGTATATACCTATATATATATATGAATTAAGTAAAAGAGCAGTATATATATATATATATATATATATATATATATATATATATATATATATGCGCTTTGTTAATAGGAGATATATACTTTTAATCTTTATTCTATAAGTTAGTGATTAAAATTGCAAAATTTATTTAATCTCAGTTATATACATTTGCACTTTACAAGCGTATATATCGTTAGTAAAATGTTAAAAGTGATTTTTCTAAAAAATATTTGATATGCACAACTATTTGATATATATATATATATATATATATATATATATATATATATATAGGTATAGATGAGTTTAGGTCCTGTAAGCTGCGGCATATATTACCCACCGACGTGTGGAATATGCTCTGGTGCCCAGGTACCTAAGTTCCAGTCATTGATCTAATAGCCTGGTGTGTAGAAAGTGCTCTGTAAGCAATAGTGAAGGCAACCTCCCTAGGAGGAAGAACAATTTTATATAAAACCTGTGATAACTGCTTCATCCAATTATGTAGACTTGCTCTTCTTTTTGGATCAATGTGGCAGTTGTTTAGAGAGTGGGATTGTCTCGGTGCAAAGTCTTCCCCCACTATAACAATCCTCATGCACTTGCATTGCTCGATATAAATTGGGCATACACCATTATTGAGTGACTGCAATGTTCGAAAGCGAATTTCCTGCCATGATATATATATATATATATATATATATATATATATACATACACATGTATATGTAGACACCTATGTATATTTGTATATGTATATGTATGCATATATATATATATATATATATATAATAAAAGCTGAATGTGTGTGTGTCTGGTCACGAATAGGTTCCTACATGGTTGACCATTTAAAAATAAACTGATTACATATAATGATAGGACATGTATCGAGACACAGTAATGGGTAGGTTTGACAATGCAGAACGGTGGTTTATTAATACTGTGGGGTCTGCGTTCGCGCCTGGTCCACAAAGTATGGAAATAAAAAAATTTAAAATTAAAAAAAAACTTTTACAAGTGTTTTATATATCGATGTATATAAGAATACTTTGATAAGTATGTTTTAATTTAAATAGGTATGATATAATAAAATTGTGGGGCTGCATTCGCGCTTGGCCTCCATAGAATGGAAATAGCCACAAACTTTAATAAAAACTTTTCATATCTATCTGCGTAAGTATACTTTAATAATTAAGTTTCAGTGTGAAGAAATATTGTATAATAAAATCGTGGAGTGTTCGTTCTCGCCTGACCTCCATAGAATGGAAATATGTCACAAAGTTTAACAAAGTTTTTTAATGTAGATCTACAGAATATTCTGATAAGTGGTTTAGTGGGAACAGGTATGGTACAATACATTATGGGGTTTATCTATTTTATTTTTACTTCCATCATATTTTGCTTTGGTTTTGATACCCTCAAATTTGAAGCTATCTCTTTAAAACCCTTCCTTTTCATAACCTATCATACTGTCATAAATCATAGTCCATTTTCTGTAGACTGTTTTTGGAACGAACTTAACGACGGGTACTTTTGCTAGTATATATATATATATATATATATATATATATATATATATATATATATATATATTCAGTGGTCAACGTCTGGTGTCGAAGTGTGATAAAAGCACACAGATATCGTGGTGTCATACAGTCCTTCTCCCAGACAAATCAACCCCACGGGCACGTCTTTACCACTACCATGAAGACGGGGCTCTGATGAACAGCTGGTGTCCTGTACCGTATAACTGGACCTCCACTGCCTTTTGGGTCAAGTTTCTTTTAACCAAAAGCTAAGGCTGAGGCATCCCTAACAGAAATCTCCAGAAAAGCTTATGCCCTGTCAGCAGCGGCATATATGACCCAACGATGTGTGGAGTATGCTCTGATGCCCAGCAAACAAGTCCTAGACATGGATCAAATGACATGGTGGGTGGAGAGGTTTCCCCTAAGCCTTGGTAAAGGGAACCTCTCCAGGAGAAGGAAAGCTTTGATATAAACCTGCTACGACTGGTGCTTCCTATGATGGTGTATTGTTCCTCTTTTTGGTTCCATGTAGCAGTTGTTTAGAGAGTGGGATTATCTCGGTGCCAATTCTTTGCTCACTATAAAAAGCCCCAAGCACGGGCATTGCTTGATATAAATTAGATAGACATTTTACCATCAGTGGGTATCTTGATAACAAAAAACCTGGCTGTAGCCTAAGATGGTTAAACATTCAATGAAGTTGGTAAATATAATTATGAACGTAAATGGCGTGAGATGAGGGATACCTGCAGTTTTCGTGTCATGCGTGGTGCAGAGTGCTGGACCGACCGTCGGTTGGTCGATGCAAAGGTTAAGTCTGTTGTGAAGCCCAAGGTTAGAACATCTAGTGTGGCTATCTCAAAGCAACTTAATGTTGCCCGTATAAGGGATAATATTGTGAGGGAGAAACTAGTTAAGGAGATAGAAGAGATTGTCTGCGAAAGCACTTGCCCTGCTTTTACAGAGTCTGTCTATGAAGTCTGTGAGAGAAAATTGGGTAATTGTGAGCTTAAGCATCAAGATTGGTTCAATGAGGATGGTAC
The DNA here is from genome assembly GCF_053919585.1 of Euprymna scolopes. Taxonomy (NCBI): domain Eukaryota; kingdom Metazoa; phylum Mollusca; class Cephalopoda; order Sepiida; family Sepiolidae; genus Euprymna; species Euprymna scolopes. The sequence continues at coordinate 3,678,905 of NC_136500.1, read as the reverse complement.
TGGAATCCAGGCTCTTATTGAATACAAAGCCAAGGCGCTGCATGCTTAGCTTGGGCAGGTTTGATCGACGGTGAGCAATATCGATTGAGGTACAATTTAAAGGCAATCACGCGTGATGGGCAGAGGAGGTTGCGAAACATGCAGGATGAATGGCGGAGGCAGAAAGCTAAGGAAATACAGCTTGCCTCGGATTCGAACAACACCAAAGTCTTATACAGTTTACTGCGCGCGGTTTACGGACCATCCAGATAACATATTGCGCTCGAGGGATGGCGGGGCTCTTCTTCGACACCCTACCGACATTCTTCATAAATGGGGGAGCATTTCGATGACGTCCTGAACAGGCCTTCTTACGCTGATCAGGCGTTTTTTTGGTCGATTCCTAGCAATTCGATCAAGGATATTTTAGCAGAGATTCCATAAGCTGAAGAATGGAAAATCTCCCGAGATGAAACAGTTGCATGCAGAGATGTTTAAATGTTCTGAGCCAAAGATGATGCAACGCTTGGCGGACTTTTTGCATGACTGGTGGGATGCATTGATGGTGGTGGTATACAAGGGAAAGGATGATGAAGATGAATGTGGAAACCATCGGGCCATTTCTTTGCTGTAATTAGTCGGTAAGATGCTCTGTAGGATCATGCTAGACAGAATACCTGAGCACATTCCTGACGATGTTCTGGCTGAGTCGCAGTGTGGTTTCAGAAGCCAAGCAACTACAGGGAAAATGTATAGAACAGCGAAATGGCGTGTATCAAGTGTTCATCGATTTAACCCAGGCAATAGGGATGCTTTGTGGGAGATTCTGAAAAAGTTTGGCTGTCCTGACAAGTTTGTAACCATCTTAAAGCTCTTCCACGATAATATAAATGCTGTGACCAACGTTGCGGGAACGCTGGTTGATCCTATTTCAGTAGAAAATGGGGTAAAGTAGAGAGACATTCGAGCACCCACACTCTTTGCGTTGTATTTCCCCATGGTCTTTCGGATTCCATTCGGAGGTTGCTCTGATGATATCTATATTCGCTACCGAACTACTGGGGTTTGTTCAACATTAGGCGCTTTAATGTGACTTGCTCTGTGCGGATGACTGTGATCTAGTGGCTCACACGGGGGTTGATATGCAGCATGTTGCGGACGCCTTTGCGGTTGCCTGCAGCGCATTGTACCGATCAATCCGAAAAAAACTGTCGTAATGTATCAGCCTGTGCCAGGCTGCCATACTATGAGCCATCAGTTTATATATATTGTTCAAAGATAGCGGCTGCAGCTTAGTTTGTATACTTGGGTAGCACACTAAGTATCTCCGGTGCCCTGGATGATGAGGTATCGTTACGGATCAGCAGGGCAAGTGATGCAAAGTTGGAAAGTTGGACAAGCGTTTGTGGAGCTGTCATGGGATCTCGCTACCAACAAAGATTAAATTTTATGCCGCAAGCGTTCTCTATGTTCTCCTCAATGCCTTTGAATCTTGGATAATATACAGGAATCATTTGAGACGTCTCGAGGTGTTTTATCAGATTGGCCTTCAGCGAATTTTAGGTGTGGGCTGGCAAATCTATATCAGTGATGCTGAGGTTCTTGAACGGATACAATGTCTAATCATTGAAGCTCTCATTATCAAACATGGATTGAGATGGAGTGGTCATGTAGTGAGGATTTTAGATAGTCGATTTCCCAAACAACCCCTTTATCGTGAGCTCGCCGAGGGAAGACTTTTGGCTCAAAAGCCTAAAATGAGATTCAATGATTGTTTAAGGTCAACATTAAATATTTGAGATGGATGAGAGAAACTGGGATAGTCTTGCTTAGGATCGTGGAGAGTGAACAAGGACATTGCGAGGAGGTTTGGACAAGTTAGACGTTGACCAAACCCTTTATAAGCGACTGAAAAGTGATATCCGGAGAGAGAAGGTGAAAGAAGCAGTGGATAGACTGGGGTGTTAAATTCCTCTGCAGTGTGAATTTTGCGCGAGATTATGTCTCCGCAGAACTGGGTTGACAAACCACCAGACTACTCATCAGGGCAATGGACCACAAAACAGTGTTGTGTTGCCAGATCTAAACTGTGTCAACTGCGGGCGGACGTGCAAAACAACAGGCGGTTTGAAGCGGCATTTGAATATTCATAGAAGTGACCATGAAGAACGCGATGCTAGTGGCGATCATGTCTGCACAATGTGTGGCAAAGAATGCCTTAGTTTGGCAGGGCTCTAAAGCCAGCTTCGTGCGTCCAATCACTGATTTGTTTTCATGTTCCCGCATATATATTTTTTTATATGTGCAATATAACGTAATGACAATGTCCGAAAACGAATTTTCTGCCATATATATATATATATATATATATATATATATATATATATATATATGTATATATATATATATACATATATATTTACTTTATATAAAAGTCACTTTGTGTGTGTGTGCGTAGATTTTGAAACAGCTGATCCTATCTTTTGAAAATTTCACACAAATATAATTTATATATTTGGCAGTGTTTAACATACGTTTTTTGTACAGAAATTTATCCGATACCTATCGAAAATCGAAAAAATGGCTGTAAAATAGATTCTCATCTCACATAGATAAAAAATAATTTGTACATGGAAATATTTTACTTTACACCTGTGTGACGTTGGTCGGTCTAACGTAAAATGTTGCCCTATAAATGCCTTCTTTATGAGTAAAGAAATACTATTTGTAACACTATAATATGAATGATAGCTATATACTTATATAGAGACACCAAACATGCATGGAATAGTATTTTACTTAATAAAATAGAAGTAAAATAACTACTATAAAAAGTAAATATCGCTTAATAAAACTAATTTCGATGGTATCTATATTATTTTTGCAGTTGAAATGCAAGCCTTAGGCATTATGATTTTAAAAAGATTAGCAATTAATTAGTTATAAACCTGTCTCTTTATTCAGATTTTTGTATACGTTGTTTAATAAATAAATAAATAAACACGCAGCTTATAGAAACATATTTTGATTAGAATTTTCAGAGTAACAATGATGCCATTACAAATCGCATATATTTTGCGACTTTTTTAATTAAACTTGTTTTTATCGTAGATTCTTTAAAATAAAACATCCCATATCGGAAACGAGGAATGTTTTATAGTTGGCGTTGGCCAAATAGCATGGAAAGATTAAATTGTCGTCCTAGAAAAGACGAACTTATTCCGTGACCGCTTCATAAAAACTGTTGTTGTTTTTTTGTTCTTTTTGCAGACTATCTGATAGTAAGCCAGTTTTTTCTAAATCTCTAATCTATCAAATTGTTAATCCGAACAGTTCAACGCTTGAGGGTCTAGACTATGATTTTGATTGTTGTTTCAAGTGAGAGCCGCATTATGCTACATTACATCTTCGAAGTCGGCTTGAATCCCAAAACCAAATTGTAGCTGCATGTGCTGAAGTAGGTGATGATTACCGGGGCCAATGGACACTGGCCTACAAAGCCAAAGTTCACCTACGATTCAGATGACGGACTGTGACTTTGTACTCTTCTCCGACCTCAACTCAATGGATTACTTCGTTTTATCATACGTCGAGAACATGACGAACATGACGACCCACAATAGCAAAGGCAACCTGATCACTTCCATCCGCCGAGTATGCGCCAAGGTCCGCCAGTGTTTTTTTGGAACGGGCATAATCCTAATTCCGTACCCGTATCGCATGATTGAATATGAAGATGGCTACATTAAATAGATGTCAGCTCTACTACATAATCAAGTTACCCGAATTGATTTTTTCAATATACGTTTTAAAATAAAAAAAATTGTTTCTTTTAGGTGACAGATCTACCCTTCCCCCATCTAAAACGCACGTTGCATAAGCAATGCGTAACTTTTAGGAGATATAATATTCATTTTTAAAAGCTTATAAAACTTACAAAAATTTGTCCCCTTAAAAATAATGGCCTCCCGCGTCCAAACAAGTCTTCCTGTGTCTCTTCCAATCGTAGGAGACCTCGTGAAAGTCTTGCTTCAGTAATACCTTCAGGTAATTTTCCGATGCCTCTTTCAGCTTCTTTGTTGACTTAAATCTGATTTTCCTGAGGCAGTATTTTATGCGTGGGAACAGAAAGAACTCGCATGGGGCTAGGTCAGGGATGTAGCATGTGTGTTGTACAACTTTCATTCCCCTGTCGAATATCCAGGTTGTCACCAGTGTTGACATATGGTATGGGGCATTGTGCTGGTAGAACCACTACTGGCCACTCCTCCACTGTGTTGTCTCTTCTTCATCATTTTCTCTCTGAACGTTTTCAGGACAGTAAAGTAATATTCCTTATTGACAGTTTGACCCTGAGAGATCCACCACATATCAATGAAACCCCGGGAGTCAAAGAAAGAAATGGGCATTGCCTTCTCTTGTCACATGCTCCTCTTTACCGCCTTGGGCTTGGAGGGATATGGGTGCTTCCACTGGGCACTCTGACGTTTGGTCTCATTGTCGTTGGTGAAGAACCAAATCTCGTCGCACGTCGCTACCTTATTCAGGAAACCTGAATCAATCTCTATTGTTTCAAGACTTTAAGAGCAACATTCAACACCAAAGTGCATCTGGTCGTCGGAGAAGATATTTGGTGCGAACTTGGAACATACTTTGTGGAGATCCAGATCATCGGTCAGAACTGTTTTCATTGTGCCAGTACGTATACAAACAGCTTCAGATATAATCCACAAAGTAATCTGACGGTCTTGCATCACTAATCTTCCTCAATGTTTTCTCCTTACGTGTACTGTTTGATGCTCTAAATCTGGTTTCACCCCAAACCTGTCCGTTTCCTTCAGAAAATATGTTAAATTCATAGAAACTTGCTTGGTTCTTCTGTTCGTCTCCATAGGACTCCTTTAATATTCCATAAGCTACTTGTTATGTTTTCGTAAGTTTAACACAAACTTTGATGGTATAACGTTGTTCCTTGTTTCCGTGCATCTTATCAAGAGTTCACAGCGGCCCTGTCGGTGGGGCATTAGAATACGCTGACTGACCCCCTGCAGAGGGTAAAAGTAACTCAATGGGGGTCCTGGATATGACCTTAAACTATATCCAGTGGTTAGGCCCCAGCTTGTGGGCTTTGGGGAGTGTGGAACCACCCTTTAATTACCATTGCTCCCAGGTCCACTCTGATCCGGAGTGGTAGTACCTGTTAGGGTCCCAACTATGGGTTAAATAGAAACCGACGTGAAAACAACATACATTCTATTAAAAAAAATGTATTCAAAATCTTTGGATTCGGCATTAAATAATCTGAAAAGGGTTGATATGCCATAAAACAAAAACAACCAACAACCAATCAAGAGTTCACAGATCGTCAAATCTGATAAGACCTATCCAAAAAGGAATACCGTTGCGCTCAAATCTACAATGATAGAAAGTTGTCAGTAGATCATTTTGTAGACTATATGCATATGTAATTCACAATGAAATAACAGTTTGATTAAATCATATCTCCCCTGACATGTTCTCATTATTTATGTAGCAATCCTCGTATGTAGTATTTTATTACGAGAAGACTATGACTAAATTATATATATATATATATATATATATATATATATATATATATATATATATATATATATATATATATACAGGGTGAAACAAAAAAAAAACACAAAAGCTAAATAGAGTCCATCTAGAACATATGCTGTAGAACGGATAAAAAAGGCCAAAGACCCTAGTGTTTTGATGTGATGTTTTAAATATAATAAACTAGTTTTATTTCATTCGGACAACACACAAAGAAACGGGACCTAATTTGATCTGGACCGGTTTTTGGGGGTCACCCTATATATATATATATATATATATATATATATATATATATATATATATATACACTAATGCTACACAGTTAAATCTTATTTCTCTCTGCTAGGTGCATAAGAGTAGTGGTTGATGGGCAGAAATCATACGCTCTAAGTATGAATGCTGGAATCCCTCATCGGTTCATCCTGGTTTCATCATTGGTTTTAGATGCATTAAAAGTAACAGGCCACCTCTTTCTCCATTGTACCACTTGCTCAAGATCAGAGTAGAGAAAATCAGAGAGAACTTGGTCGTTTACGGTCTTAGATATGCTACCATAGATAGTAGTGTCATAAGTATAGATGTCTACGAATGATGTCAGGATGTGATTTGGAAGATCATTAATATAGATCAGGAAGATAATAGGTATCTTCCTGATCTATATTAATGATCTTCCAAATCACATCTTGACATCATTCGTAGACATCTATACTTATGACACTACTATCTATGGTAGCATATCTAAGACCGTAAACGACCAAGTTCTCTCTGATTTTCTCTACTCTGATCTTGAGCAAGTGGTACAATGGAGAAAGAGGTGGCCTGTTACTTTTAATGAATCTAAAACCAATATTTTATATTTCCATCATCAACGCTCTGATCCCCACCTGGCCTCAATTGAAATGAATGGCTCTCGTCTTGAGGAGGTCTCATGTTTTGACAAGCTTCTTTGTTTGACCTTTACCCCTGATCTTAAATGAACCACATACATAAAACCCGCTGCTAAGGCCGCTGGAAATATGGTGGTATCATTTTATGATCCAGAAGTATCTTACTGCTGATGCAATTCTCTATCTATATAAGAGCCAGGTACGTCCAAGGATGGAGTACTGTTGCCACATCTGGGCAGGAGCTGCTAGAAAGGACTTATCCTGACTTGATAGAGTTTAAAATAGACTTCGTAGCCTTGTGGGGGATGTCCTTTTCTCTTCCCTGAAACCTCTTTCTCACTGAAGAGATGTTGCGAGTTTGTTTCGGCTTTATCATTATTTTCATGGCAGATTCTCGGCTGAGCTCCATTTTATGGTGCCCCCTCGCCAAACTTTCACAATAAACACCCGTCTAGCCGAAAACAATCTCACGAATTGTCCCCACTCTTTATCTTTGCCGAAACCTAATCGTAGATTCCATGAACAAAGCTTCTTTCTTAGAGCTGCACGACTATGGAATTGCCTTCCGTTTTACTGCTTTCCAGCTGACTACAATATGGTTGTCTTCAAGTCTAACGTAAACAAGTTTTTGATGAGCCGCTCCATATAAGTTAACAAATTTACTGAATCTTCATTACTAACTATTACTATATTGTCCAATTTCTACTGTACACTCTTTAACCCTTATCCTCGAGTGGCATCTTGGCCTTGATAAGTGGTGATGCCTATGTTAAATGAACAAATATGTATGGAATGCGTATATTATATCTATTGCTATTTCTGTTTCTCCTAAAATCGTGGATCTCTACATTTTTTCACGCCAGAGGCTGTTCTTTATCTCGACACATCTACATCATCAGATCATTCACAGAATACTGTTGTTATATTTGGGCTGGTAATTTTTTTAGTCTTTGAACCTTCATGGCAAAATTTAGAATGCTATCTGTAATTTGATGAGGTGCATCGTTTCTTTTTTATAGGTAATTCTTTCTCACTGACATGAAAATGTTAGTACACTTGGAGCATGTATTTTTTCCCCCAAAGTAGTCTGATCTATTACCAGTTTCCTTTAGCTTACGTCACTATCACAGTTTTTATTGTTTATTGTACTATGGTCTCCTATTCCAATTGCTTTTCATTTCTGCAAGGTTGTGGAATATGTTAATGATCACTGTTTTACCTCTGTCTGCAGCCTTGATCTCATGAAAATAAGGTCAATAGACATCACCTTTGTTTATTTGTTTGTTTTAGCCCCCTGCATACTATGTCATTATCACGCCTAAAAAGCAATTTCCATAGCAAAAAAAAAAATCGTACGTATATTTGTTAGAAAATACCTTATACATTCGCGATATATTTTCCTTTTAAATGAGTATTTTGAATGTGGCACAAAATAAAAAAAACAAATACAACCATGATATCATATAGATTGTAATTAAGTTTTTAATTGACTAATAAAATATGTCATCTCAATAGACACACACACACACACACACACACACACATATATATATATATATATATATATATATATATATATATATATATATATATATTATTTTTAATTGGAATTCATTATTGAGATGAGTATTATTTATATTAATTTATTTTATTGTTATTCTCATCTTTATTGGTTGTTGTTTCACGGCGTCCTAGCCGGCTTTGGGTAGGATTGGAACCGCTATCTTCAGGCAATGCTCACTGGAAGCATAGAGATTAAACGTCTCTATGAACTGCGCCATGGGCCCGAAGGGCGATTAAAATTGAATAGTTTGGTCTTATAAATCCACGTTTATTATCTGATCTTCCATGGTCGCGTCTGTACCGAATGGTATATATATTGTTTCAATTGGACTTCATTATTGAGATGAGTTTTATTTATATTAATTTTTATTTATTGCGGACTATTATTCTCATCTATAAGTTACATAATTAATTGATTATAAAGTAGTTTTATTTTTTGCATTTCTGAATTGTTGCCTCACATTGTTTTTTAACGAAGTATTTACTCTATTTGGATTTATACACGTAAGTTTTTATTTTCATAGCATTATCGCACACAAAGATGTATGCATATATTTATATATATATATATATATATATATACACATACATACGTATATATATACATATATATATATATATATATTTGTGTGTGATAAACCTTGATTAATATACAGGTTAATACGCACATTCCTGTGTGTATATAAATGTATATATATAAATATATATATATGTATATATATATATATATATATACATATATATAATGTTTTAGAAAAGTTAATCGAATCATTCTATCAGGGCGAAAAGAGAAATGCTGAAATAAGTAATCAATATTTAATTAAAAGTCCGCGAACGAAAATCAAGTCCGTTAAAATGCAATGTATATTCATACAAATATACGAATAGTTCAATCTCGTTTGAACCCCGAGAAATATTGTGAAAATAATTACAAATTCATGATGAGAATATATGGATTTAATCCGATATTTCCAAGGAGACTTCGTATGTTACCACCAAATAAATCAATCGTATGTATTTAGCTACAGGAATAAGTGTTTATCTGCCTTCATCTGTGACGGCATTTTGTAGAACGAAATTGGTTCGTGTTAGTATAAATTAGTATTCTATTGATGCAACTTAAAATAAAGTATATAATAAACAATGAAGCCCGGTAAACTATTTTGACTTTTTTTTAAATTAGTAAAATTAGAAGGCATTTATTAGTTAGGTCATAACATTTGAGGAAAATAACCATCTTTGCTGTCATTCAGGCCAAAAAATGTACATGGACAAATCGGAATGACATCAAAGAATTAAATTATCGTGAGAATCCTTAATTTCAATATCAATTCCTCTTTACCCTACTTATAATTTTCTAGAAATGCGGCCAATCTACAATTATGGAATATATTGCTTCAGACCTGTATTCGTTGTGTATACATAATCGGCGTACGTTGGGCCACGTACTAAATACATGTCCATAATAACTTCAGATATACACATGGAAAAAATGAAGGTGTACGAAATTATTAGAGAATTGTTGAAAACACAATGTGAGATAGTAAACCAGTAAACTGTTACAGTCGAAGAGCCAATAATTCAGTTCTACAAAAAAAATTATTGCATTGGGAGGAAGGAAAAAAACTTCCAATGTGATACTACTGAGTGAAGCTAATGACTGAAAATTTTCTGTGGAAATCAAGACATCTCTACAATTTTCAGTTCACATAATCGAAACAGAAATGCAACCAGCCATTGTAGTATTCAAAGAAAAGAGTACTTGTCATATAATGGGCGATGGATTGTGACCACGTTGTAAAAAATATAATAAGAAGTGTGTTACTGTTTTCACACTTACATTAAACTGTGCAGTTATAGTCTTTCGATACACACGATGTTTCTTATCCACGAAATTAATTACTAGGCCATTTAACTATAATGGTCTGACTTCCTTACTCCTCCTATACCTCTAATCAACACTCAAAGACTCCCTGGCTTGTTTGAATCTCTTATGCTTGTTAAAACTAATGACCGATATATTAAAAAAATCATATATTTCTGTGGCATTTTAAAGTTTAAATTAGAATTGTATTGCATGCCATTCTTCTAAAGTGTCCTCACGTCCAGATTGCATTTTTGAAATTCACCAACTGTAAGAATCAAACTTTTTAGGGTGTATTGCACTTCCTGCTGTAACTGTTTATTTAAACTTAAAATTATAAAAATGGGCCAGTCATCTCATATGTATAGCAAAGACTGACTGAATTTTTAAGAGTAGACCACAATTTTCATTAATTATGTGACGAAAAAAGTTGCAGGTATTTAATCCACTTAAACCCGTGAATATTTAAAATGTCTCGTTTATTTAAAAAATCATGGACAATAGATGCCGGTGTAAAATTAATTAAACAGGTTAGAAGTATAATTACTTGCTTATATACTGTTTTCTTGCGTTATATATATATATATATATATATATATATATATATATATATATATATATATATATTACGACACCTTCCGTTTTTTTTCCATTTTCAAAGTAAGTTTGCCTCACATCTACAACAATAACACTCCACAGATATGAATAAATATATGCTATTTATGCACCCATTTACATTTCGATAGTCTAATAATCTCCCTAGAATTAAACATGTTATCCTGTAAAATATTTACAAATTATACTATTGGAGAAAGTGTTACTACCCAAATAAACTTTTTAAAAATGACAACAATCGAAAATAACCTTTCTGAATTTTTTAGATGAGGATTGGTTATTTGATGTAACCCCGACCTATTCTATGTGCATCTTTTCGATCTCCGCAAGGACCCGTGGCGAATTTGTTAGTGTACTGGGAAAATCAATTTTAACAGTGATATTCTCCTGAATGTTGAAGGTTCAATCCTTAGTGTGGGCGACCGAAAAATACATTTGCGAATTACTAAGGCTCTCTATCAAAACATGGCCGACGGAAAAAGAGCAGGCTACACCCGTGAAGTAAATGAAGGTTCCACTCAAAATTCCATCCAAATTTCACAGTTTGAAAATATTCCTGAGTTCGACAAGATAAAACTGAAGAAGGTCGGGAGTTACATCGACTAAAATATTGTGACCACCACACTCAAGATTAGAACAGTAGTCCAAAATTATAAAAATTATAAAAAATACAACAGAAAATAAGTTTATATATGAACATATAAATTTCAATGCAACGACCATTACCTTAAACTTCACTGTATACCAATTTACCACTAGATTTAAATCATAATGATAGGTCTATATATCCATTTACAATAACTATTTACGCGACAATAAGCACATATATCATAGATATAAGCAATCAAATAAGTAAGTAAATAAGGAACTCGAAAAAATAAAACCAAGTTAAGGAACGGAAAAAGCGATAAAATAGCGAAGATTAAAAAATAAAAATATAAAAAAGTAAATTAAAATATAAAATAACAAATACATAAATAAATCAGAAAAAAACTGTAAACACTTTTTAATATGCAAGTCTCTAGTAGAAAGGAATGTGCAGTCAAAACAACCTAATATAAAGGTAGTAGCAATAATACGAATCCAAAAGTATTTTAGATCAAATTAAACAAGTAGCTGCCAGTCTAAGAGAATTTTAATACCCCAAGTTGTCAACACCATAACTTCATGAAACCACGCTTCCCTGTCTTTAACCACTTCTCTGTAAACTAGAAAACTAAAAACAAATAAAAAACGAAAAACAAAGACATAAATAAAATAATAAATTAATAAATGAAACCACCTTTGTCAAAGAAAAATAAAGTCGCAACCAATTAAACCATAAAAAAAACACTCAAGGATTTTAGAAATTTTTAATCAACCGCAATAAATAACCGATAACGTAAAAGAATCGCCTAATACCTTCCTACTTATAACAGCTAAAACACAGTAAAAAGCATTCCCCCTTTCCCCCCACACACCTCAAAAAGAAAGAAAAACTTACGGCTCACATCCACGAAGTATACATCGAAATTCAAGTCGAAATGTACATCGACCCGAATATCTAAAAAAATTCAATGTAATCTTTTATATCCGTTTAAATGTCGGTTCTTTCTTGTCTGATGAAGTTTTATGCCTGTATTGGAACTCCACTGAAACATATATTCACATAGGTAATCAATAATGTTTGTATAATAAACGGAGTAAATATTGATGCATATACATTTATTTGTTCATTGAATATAGATGTCAAATGATGCGCCATCAAAATCAAAATTATCGAGCTTTTCCGCCATACTCATTTGAACTTCAGGCAACTTTAACTTGGCGAGATCAATACGGCAAGGCACCTTAACACCACTATGACGAACTTTCTTACGGATTCGTAAATTAACTTTTGCTCTCACCAACTTGTGATAGGTGTCACATTCAGCTCTGCGCACGAGACCAACAATATATGCATCTCGAAGGTCGCGTTTTCGAGTTATGATGAAGTCAATTCAAGTCAATACAAGTAGGGTTGTGCTTCAGTTTACGGCGAAAAACGTGTTACATATAGCAAGATTAAATTCTGAACACAACTATAGTAGCTTAAGGTCATTAGCATTCATGGTACCGATACCATAGCGACCAAGAGGACTCCAGGGCTCATAGTCTTTCCCAAAACGGGCATTGAAATCACCAAGTATAACAAGTTTTTCATTAATTGGTGCGGATGCAACAACATAACGCAGAGGCACATATAAACACAAGATGTCATATTCATTCGCTTGGAGAAGTGGTGCATAGATCAAAAGAATAGTGATGAATCTGTTATGTGAGAGAGGAACACGACGTTTCATGGTTCGATCACAGATACTGAAGGGAAAGTACATTGTATTAAGCAAGGATGTTTTAATCGCAAGACCGACTCAACCATTTCTACGGATACGATCCTGTTTACCAATCTAGAAAAGAGTGTAGCCTGATGATACCTCTGTCATTAGATCTTCTCCTGAGATACGGGTCTCTTAAAGAGCAGCAATATATACATCAACTCTCCGTAGCTCTGCCGTGACGAGCGCTGCCGTTTTATGTTGGATGACGTTTTATCAACACCATAAATTGAATTTTACTCATTTTTGAAGATTTTTGTTTTCTTCCTGCTTACGTGAACCACCATTAGCCGCAGAAAATGAACCAGTGATAGTATGACAGACAATTTGTAGTGAACCTTTTCTAGCACTTTACCAAGAAATTCTCCTCTGCTCAGTCACAGTTACCCCCACCAGAGTTGGTCTCTGTCATGTGAAGGCACAACAACGATGTTAAGATAGAGTTCCTGTCGCCTATGTGCTAATTTGTGACTGTGTGCATCCAACTGGTCAAGTCTGTACACGTTGCCACTCTTCAATCGTCATAGGAGTGCAATAGAAATAAACGACAGATAAAGATGAGATTAAAAAAGATAAAAGATAGATCTTAAGTAACATATGTACATCGTTGTATTAAAGTTACAAGCGCTTGTACGGCATGAGTGCCACTCTCCAAGTCTCCGCAACAATAACCCAGTGACAAGCCATTGCAAGATGACTGGTAATTGTTTGACTGAAGATTTCTCGGAAGAGTTATCCTCTCCTAGAAGGATTGCCTCCACCACGGCTTACAGGAGCTCCTTCTACACCGCTAATGCCATTTACCCATGACTAGGACTTTGGTAGCTGGCCACCAGAGCATGGTCCACACGCCGGTGGGTAATGAATGCCGCAGTCATCTGGAGGTTTCTTCAGGGTTACTTCACTCTTAAACTTTGGGTCAAAAACCTTATCCCGCAAGGCAGTGCGGATTCAGTTTTCTGGCGCTGAACACTCGCTATTCACCAGAGTCCGGTTAGCGTTGCAGAACTCACGGCGTGCACGTGGGGATGATTAGCTTGGGAGAAGCTATGTGTTATGCTAGAGCATTTGTGTGCTTTTAACCTACGCCCACACCAATCCTTGAGCTCCATCTCTCTCTCTCTCTCTCTCTCTCTCTCTCTCTCTCTCTCTCTATATATATATATATATATATATATATATATATATATATATATATATATATATATATATATATATATATATACTAGCATGGGTGTCCGGCGGTGCCCAGGTGTTTGGAGCTGTATGCTGAGCAAAACTAAAAAAAAAAAAAAAACGAACCCCAAAAACGGTGTTTTTTTTAACTTGGACCCCTATTATGAACCCTCAACATTTATTGTTTTGGGCTCAACTCAAGTTATTAAGTTAGACCTATGTCCAAGAAACCTATATATAAAATTTCGAGTGTTTAGACCCAAAATTGTCGGAGGAGTATGGTAGATTCTTAAAGGTCAAATTGCTGAACTTTAACCCCTTTACAGTTAAATCTTTGGCCGAAAACAGATCACATAGATTTTCCCAAATCCCGGTACCTTGTGTATCAAATTTCGAGTCTGTAGACTAAAAATTGCAGAGTTATTGCGTAGGGAAATGTACGCACACACACACACACAAACACACAGAAATACACACAGACATGCTCACCTTTATAGATATACTAGCATTTCATACCGACGTTGCCCCGTTGTTTCGAGGTGTACGTGGAGCTAAAAAAACAGTGATCATTTTTTTTAACTACGATCCCTAATAGGATTCCTTTAACATTTATTGTTTTGGGCTCAAATTTAGTTATTATGTTAGATCCATGTGCAGGTAACCTATATCTAAGATTAAAAGTGTTTAGACCTAAAATTGGCGAAGGAGTTTGGTAAAGTTCTCAAAGGTCCAATTGTTGAACAGTGACCCCTTAACACACAAATTTCTGGCTGAAAACCGATCACATCGATTTTCGCAAATCTCAGTACCCTGCATATTAAAATTAGAGTATGTAGACTTTAAATTAACAGAGTTATGTCGTAGGGATATGTACACACACAGACATACACACAGACAGATAGATATATAGATAGATACATGTTCACTTATATATATATATATATATATATATATATATATATATATGAATATTAATTAATAACATATATGGTAGGAATGTTAATTAATAAAAGACTGGAGAAAGTGCTCAATACTTTTGTAGAGTAAATATGCGTTTTATTTTTTATTACCGTTTTTCTCTGTTTAGTTACATTATTGTTTCAGCTACTCGACCGTTTTTCGCGGTGTAGTAGCCTCTCAGACTTTACAGAAGTGTTTGTTTATGGAAGAATGTGTTTATGGCACCATTCTTCCATAAACAAATTATTTCATAAACACTCACTTCTGTAAAGTCTGATGAGGCTACTACACCGCGAAAAATGGTCGAGTAGCTGAAACAATAATGTAACCAAACAGAAAAAAAACTGTAATAAAAATAAAACGCATATATATATGCGTTTTAAATATATATATATGCGTTTTAAATATATATATATATATATATATATATATATATATTTCTATTTATAATATATACCAATCCTTATTTAAGAAGCTCAATACAATTACCAAGCAGTATAAAGTACTAAAAATTATATTCAAAACTTAATGTATTTCTTTATTTTCTTTATTATATTAGATTTCCATATGCTATTTGGAATTTTCTAAAAGTTCAAAATGATGTTATGAAACATATTAAAGGAATTTTCAGTTTTTCTTTAATTTTCGGATTTTAATCCTGTCAAATCACACGTTATTTTCTTCCGTTTGATTGGTAGTTTCTATTTCCTTTTATGAGTTAAGAGAAAAATAGATTCAGTAATTTATATAATAATTAATTGATTCATTTTGCGCTAAAGATGCTGTCAATATTGTCAATGTCAACTGAATTTAAATAAAAAAAATATTAGATAACCATCATCAGTAATTATGGAATATAGTCTATTGTTGCGTATTCACTCAATTTAATTTGCTGTGGCTCAATTTAGTGTTATGGAAAATTCTAATAAAAAGAGAAAATGCATGTTTCTTATAATCTTAGTACAACAATTAACCCCATAAAGTAAAAAAAGGCGAAAAAAATGGTACTCTTGCAGAACTGGGTCCTGATCCTCGGGATTACCGTAAATCATGGCCTGAGCTCGACCAACAACCATTGGATACACTGAACGTAGCAAAATGTTGAAATGTTAATTTTTTTTCTGTATACAAACATGTGAGTTAGTAATTAATATTTGAGTGATGGGGGGTACTATACATAGATTCGAAAAATTTGTCCAAATGTAAAATGTTTAATCGGCTGGAAAAACAGAAATGGTTGCAGACTCTGTTGCATACGTTAAGTTTGGGAAAGGAAGTTGAAAACTAAAAACTATATAATACACCGAATATATGTTACCATGATGTAGGCTGATATAATCGGTGGGGTTGTGACAGTATATTGTATAGTTCTTTTTAGTTTTAACTCACTTTCTCAAACTTAATGTAATCAAGAGTGTGCGCCACGATTTGTATCTTTCAAATACACCGATAAACACTGTTTTTCGCGCCGAATAAACGTTACATTAAATGAAAAGGGTTTGTATTACTAAACGCAGATACAAAGAGGTTGTCAAAAATAAATATATAATAAATAAATGTTATCAAAGGCAAGAAAAGTAAATGTTCTACCTAACTGGATTAGATTGTAGTGTTTTTATGTAATGTGTAATGTTTAATCTGTTCAAAAACATGCAGTGTTTATCGGTATATTTGAAAAATACAAATGGCGGCAGACACTATCGAGCACGTTAAGTTTGGCGAAATTTTGGGAAAATGAGTTTAAACTAAAAAAACTATACAAAATACTGTTAGAAAATCACTCAATATATGTTACTGTGACGTAGGCTGACATATAATCAGTGGTTTTAAACTTTTGCTCGATACAGATGACGACTTTTAAGAGTCCCTTTTAGTGATTACCTGGTTTGAGGATATTATACAACTAACCGGCAAATCTGCCCCCAAAATCCGGTATTATGTTACTTTGAGGACTGTCTCATGTTCGTATATAACGAAATATTTTATTGTAGATTTTAGTGTACTAAAAACGAATCTGCAAACCGTTTCCGTCGCAAAAAGAAAGGTTTCATGATATGAAGAAATTACTGTTCCAAAAGTGGGTGATCACTTTTCAATGTGAATTCACCTTAGAATGAACACCCGCTTTCTGGCCACCTGAGAGAGGGCATTTTTCTGTGCCGCGGTCGCCAAAACACCCCTCGCACCGCCAACCAATTTAAATTTAAAGGTGTTTCCAAGGGTAGAAACAAAGCCCTGCCCCCCAAAAAACTCGTGACCACAAAGTGGATGATCATTTTACGTTAAATTATAATGGAAAGTGATCCTTCACTTTTTTAAACTAGCATTTCTTCTATCTTGGAAACTACTCGTTTGCCTTAGTTATAAACGTTATTTTCGTTTTCAGTGACCCCGACAACCATAGAAGACTGGTAATTGTAAAGGAATTTCCGAGGGTGGAGTAATTCTTCATATTTACCTTCTTTTTTTTCCAATAACATAAGAAATTAAGAATTAGACAACTTTATTTTAGATAGTCTTCGCCAGGAAAGCTTATAAAAATCAAAAAATAAGATAAACAAATGGTGTTAGTGCATTTAGCGATCCGCGCTATTTTAAGTCTGCTAGTGGCTACGGAACTCAACGGCAAGCTAATACCGTTATATTTTGGCATTCTCTGCATGTTACCAGCTACTATTCACGCATCAAACCAGAAAAAAATAAAATATAGTGTGCAAAGTTTATTTGCTAAACCTTCAACCTTGTTTGCCCCTTAAAATCTATTAACTATTATTGCGAATTTGCGCAATATCCCGCAATATCAACAAAATTACAACCTATGTCCTATTGCCGAACTTTTGCATGATTGTATTTTTTTATGAATGCTGCAGTTATGAACTCGAAAATCCTCTGTCCCCCTATGTACTTAACTAGCATGAGTTATCCCAAAATAAGCAAAAAACATATTAAGTAAGAGACTATTCATAAGAAACATGTATAAATGCGAAAGTCTTGTGACAGAGTCGCCACCAACAATATGTCCACAACACTTCACGAATGAGCGAATAGTTTGTTTTTTTTAATAAAGATTGAGTATAATCTTATGTGTGAATACATTTCTTGAACGAAGTTTTCATTTGTCACAGCAACCTTGGCAATGCCACTAATGTCTTGATTTCAGTTCCTATCCCCTGTGACTATTAACAAAGAAAGGTTTGAACCAATGTTATTTAAAGGAGTGTATTATTAGTCTCTTAAATCAGTAGTTGAGAAGGTTTCCTGTGATATTTAATGGAATGAACCTTAGTTATGGCGAGATCGAATGTTACAATCTATGACCACCCAATCAAGTACAGACTGGGTATGTTTCACTAATGATTCAATCATTGCATTAGAAATGTTGTTGCAATATTTTGGACTTATAATGGGGTAGTTATTTAATTGCCGCCCACCTCGGCAATATTTGGCACAAGGCCTGGAAAGTGGGAACCCCGCAGGCTCCCCTAAAGGTGGGGCACTCCTGCAATTTTAAAAACTGCCTGAGTAACCCCATCGGCATTCCCCGGTCGGGGCGCCTCAGACAGCAAGCAATAAACTTGCCCCACCGGAAGCCCGGTGGCAAGGCCTGGGGGGGTGGACCCCCTAGGTATTATCCAGGCGGTGTACCTACGTCCAACAGGTACTGGGGCAGTTCCCGACCCCTCACCTGTTGGGAGTGTCAAGTGACAAATCCTTGACGTGTACTACCCTGTCTCCCTGCAGCCGAAGCAACTAGGAGACATATCCCATCATAAAGGATTAATAATGGGGCATGACTACACACAGTCGGACGATTCTATTTATAAACGATGTTGCTAAGAACTGACGAATCAAATTAATTCACGTTCTGCTACCAACCAAGCAGAAACCATAATGACTTCACAAATATTAAACCTTTCTGGAGCAATTTCACATGTTCTTTTCCCGAGGTTCGACACGGTAAGAATATTTTGTTCTGTGGAAGTGTCTACTACAAACATGTCACCTCTCAGGATTTGTCTGTTACAGAGAACCATCTCAAACTGTTCTGAAACTCAAAATGGCCTACACTTCTAGATATGTGTTCATTCATTTTTCGTCTATATTCTGCCATAGATCAAGGTGTGCTTAGCAAAGATACATACCTTAATAAGATATTTATCAGGGATGACATTTATGAAGATCAGGAAATATAAAGGTATAAAAATCAAATCCTGTAGCACACCTACAGTTATATGCTAGCGCACGATTATTGGAAACACCCTGTTTTTTGTCTAAGTGGGATTTTAAATCAGTCATTTGTCAGGCAGCTCCATATGATTTCAATTCCATTAGATTCTCTACAAAACTCCCTTAAACGTCTTAGATAAATATATATATATATATATATATATATATATATATATATATATATATATATATATATAAGCAAACAGTTAATAAAATATGTTAAAACACTTTAAAATGAGTTAAAAACATATTTAATCTGAAAAGGAAACACTAGATAAATGGATAGTCCTTAATCCGCGGAGTTTTGAAGAAATACTCTCCTTCTCATCAGAGGGTAGGAATTAGCAAAATGCGGGATTGAATTTTGCATGCAGAAGTATTTGATAAAACAACAAGTAAGTCAAAGATCTTACTTGAAAACAAAAAAGTGAAGCAGATGGAATATATTGAAGAATGAGTAGATAGTCTGGTGGAAAATAAAAAATCCAGTGATGGTAAAATCCAAATGTAGAATTTCAAGAAAGTAAACAGAATTTCCATTTGTACAAGTAAAATCCAAGGAAATCCCGTAATTGGAAGAAGATGGTCCATAATAATTCAAAGGCAGAAATCTATGGAATCATTCAAAAAAATGTGTACAAGGAAAAAGAAAAGATTCCAATAATATTAATAAAAGAAAAATAAGATATGCTTCCGAGACATAAATATAAATAAGAAAGATCAGGGAAGAGAAAGAGGTGAAATAAAAAATAATGATAATGTTAAATATAAAATATAAAATACAGGGAAACAAAAGTCCAAATGACCCAGACAGGAAATGTTAAAGGCGCGAGAAAAATATACAGGGCAAAATAATATAGGTCAAGTGAAATGTACAGGTCATCACTTAAAATATTTAGCAAGAGTTGTTAGACGAAACTAAATGGAAAATAAATAAATAAATAAATAGAAAATAACTAATAAATAGATAAAGAAAAAAAATAATAAAAAAGAATAAAAAATAAAAAATAAAATATAAAAAAAATAAAAATAAATTAAGGGGAGAGGAAGGCCGGTATCTGAAAACTCAGGAAAAAGCAAGAAAAAAAAGTAAGTAAATACATATAGTAAAATATAAGTAAATATACATAGAAGATATAAAAGTGTGGGTAGATTGATATATTACATAGATAGGAAAGTTTAAAGAATAAAGCAGAAAATGCAGATAAAAAACCGGCCATGCAAAGAAGAGATAAAGAATTAAAATAAAGGATTATTAAATTATAAAGTATTAAGAAGTAGGTAAAAAAACGATAAAGTTTAAGAAAAAAAGTATATCTATATAAAGTGTAAAAGTAATAACTATCTAATTTCAAAATTGCTATAATTAAATTTAGACTTATGTTTACAGAAAGAGATCAGTTCATTTTTAGAATTTATTATATTGTTACTTTGAGGGGAAGTAATTATTGTTATAGCTTCGCTTGTGCAGAGGCGACATGACTTAGAGTCTGGAGTATAAGACTTAACTTTTTTTTTATCGTCCATTTGATTGAGAAGGGGGTATTGTTAGAGTAAAGTTTTTCAATTAAAGTGGTTAGAGAAGTTTCTTGGTTATTATAAGAATTATAGTTGTTAAAAGAAGAACTTTGGTTTGATATTTTTTTCTTAATTAATGTTGGCATACCACCGATATATGTATGTACTTTATTAAAAGCTCGACGTCTGGTATTAATATTAATTTGCTTATTTGTATTAGTTTAATAGTTTAAATTTTGTTCATAGTGTTCAACAAATCGTGGGACAATGTCTGTATGAGGACTATTTTGGGGGGATAATAAGTATTGTTAGTGTTAGGATGGCTGTTAGGAAAAATATTATTATTATTATTATTATTATCATTATTATTATTATTATTATTATTATTATTATTATTATTATTATTATTACTAGTTGTATGATTGTAGATGGAAGGGCTGCTCGAGTGGTGTATTGGATTACTAATTATATCAGATGGAGGATCGGAAGAAGAATAGCTTGAAGACGAAATATTAGTGTCTGTTATGGGATGGTTTCGTGGGAGCTCAGTAATAGTGCAAGAATATATAACATCTTTATGGATGCTATCATTATTGAGTGGGCAAAGAGGTTTGTTATTACAATGACAGTTAGTTTGGTGTTTAATTGGGAAAGGGATTTTTTGGGTTGATTTATTTTTTTTGTTATTAGATGTAAATATTCTTTGTGATGAATTAGGCATTGTTAAATAAGAAATCCTGATTGATTTTTTATTGAAAATAGAACTATATCTGTGTCCGTATTTTAAAGAGTTTTGTACAATGTTGAAGAATTCCTTAGGTATATTAGTTTTGACATTTACGCTCAATGGAGGAGTAAACCAAATATTTTTCTTTCTCCTGATCCGACTAGGTGGGTTAGAGGCATTGCGATTAGTATTTTGGCATGTATTATAAATGTAGACTTGTTGATTGTTATTGATAGCGGCCGATCTTGTTATGTGAACTGGTTTCTTACGAGTCATATTGTGTGATTTTACCTTATATATATATGTGTGTGTATATATATATATATATATATATATATATATATATATATATATTACCAAAAGTACTCGTCGTTGACTGGGTTCAAAAACAGCCTACAGAAAATGGACTCTGATTTATGAAAGTATGATAGGTTATGAAAAAGAAGTGTTGTAAAGACATAGCTTCGAATTTGGGGGTATAATCACCAAAGCAAAATATGATGAAAGTAAAAATAAAATAGATAAACCCCATAAGTTATTATACTATACCTGTTCCTACTGAAACACTTATCACAATATTCTATGGATCTATATTAAAAACCCTTGTGACATATTTCCATTCTATGGAGATCATGTGCGAACGAACACGCCATAATTTTATTATACCATATCTCTTACAACTGAAACATAATTATCATAGTTTACTTAAACAGATAGATATGAAAAGTCTTTATGAAAGTGTGTGTCTATTTCCATTCCATGGAGACCAGGCGCGAAAGCAGACCCCACAATGTTATGATAACATCCCTATTTGAGTTAAATCATGCTTATCAAATTATTATTCTGTACGTCTATATAAAAACACTTGTAAACATTTTTTTTTAATTTTATTTTTTTTTATTTCCATACTTTGTGAACCAGGCGCGAACACAAACCCTACAATTTTATGGAACCACCGTTCTGCCAGATCAAATATACTCGTTCAGGTTTCTCGATACATCTTCAATCATTATATGTAATCAGTTTCTTAAGGTAGTCAACCATATAGGAGCCTATTCGTAACCAGACACACACACAAACATTCAGCTTTATATATATATATATATATATATATATATATATATATATATATGCATATGGTTTCTAATCTCAATTGCTTGTTTTATTTTTCCAGTAGATGATATATCCATATAAAGTGACGATATATGCAGTACAGCGAGAGTGTAAAATCGATACATCGATATTTTTCCTTGCTGCTGGAAAATTACTTATTGGTGCTAGTTACCGTCAATAAGTGTGACTCACTCGATGATCGCCTAATTAGCCTTTTTTCTCTCCAATGAAACCATTGAGTCAAAAAAAAATCTCAAACACTAAACTTTTTAAAGATGGGACTCCATTTTACTAGTCTGTCTGACGTCTTTTGGAATATTTCCCTACGTAGTTTTCGTTGCCGTCTTCAGTTTTCCAATATAATCTCAATGTATTTAATCAAGTTGAATACAATTTTCATTTTCCCATCTTCGTCAATTAAAGTGTTGGAGTTAAAACTTTCTCCTTTTTGTAGAATGCAATATTCTCAGATCCTGTATGTTTATTTTCCTAAAAATATAATGCGCGATTTTGAGGTTTAGTTTGATATGCTGGAAGTTATACGTCGTTCGGATCGATTACAAACATATAAAATTCTCTTGATAAGCATATTACCTCGGAGCATTGCATTAGTGTTTTCTTTCGGGAATTTTTTTTGGACAGTTATAGTCTTGTCCGGAATAGTATTTCAATAACCTCAAGTGTGTTGTTCTGTGTGGGTGTTTATATGGGCGTATATATACGGTCCTAAATTTTACGTACATTGTATATAGTTGAATCGTATGTAGGTTTGTGATATATTTATGTTGCGGCGGGGTTCTATATATGGGCACACTGTTTGCATCGTAATGTGTTTTAATGTGTACGTGGCTTTAATGAATGTCTCTTCTGTTCTTATCAAAACGGAACAAATGTATGTATGTACGTTGTCTTTGTTAAAGGGTAAAGTAATGGTTTCCTCGTCCAAAATGTTTATTTTACGGTCCGTAACTGATCTAGCTGTTGTGTGTGCGTGTTAGAACATAGTATAGGTAACCTATACATAACGACATAATGTTTCTGCTATTTCTGTTGAGAAGTTTGTCAAGCTTCCCTGGGGAGCTGGAATCTTTTTAAAGCTACACTAAAATACAGGACCCAAGATGATATGAGATACCATATATTTTATTAACCACCAGGTATTCTACATAACCGAACGGTAGTTATCGACAATATTTTGTTTAAGGGGATTCTTCTATGCCTCCATTCGGAGACTTCTTCCCTTTTAATGGGAGACCCATTTTTAGTCTATTTATCGCGTTTAGTCTCCACGATCAGATTGCCAGCCATGCTTTCTCAAACCAAAATACGGAATATGAGACACGTCACTTCCAGTATGTTTGCATTTTCCGGTGCAAAATTTTCCGAGTCACAGAGTTTGACATATTCTGAAAACATGACATTATAGCTCAGTGCCGACTAGATAAATAGATATTTATATAGATAGATAAATAGATCGATAGATAGATATATAGATAGATACTAGACAAACATATAATGAGATAGATACAGAGTTTACTACAAAGAGACACTGCTTCTGCCTGGTTATCTTTTAACATTCATCCCCCCTTATTAATCAACATGCATGGCGAAGACATACATTTCCGGCTTCTCTCGTTTAAATTAAAAGAAACCACCTATGCTTACTCTGCTCGCAAAGAAAGCTGTCATATAATAATTAATTGTAAAAATAAAATCTCAATGTCGCGCTACTTTTAGCGCCATATCGAAAGTATGATTTAATGGCTGTTACATAATGACATCTTAATAAAACAACATTTCAATTCCAGGAGCATCTCTTGACTCCCGTCGACACTACTCGTGGTTGATAAAATCCTCGAAAATCATCCAAAACACCATAAATCGAGGCCCTTTTCCTTATTAACACGGACGAATCGCCGTCTCTGGCTGTATAGACAAGCTCTGCTTCTTAGGGGTCTCTCCAAAACCTTTAACATCCCAAGATTTACACCCTCTGTCATTATCGACATTACATCACACAATTAATAACGGATAACAAAAAATAAACCCCTTTTTACAGCCTATCCGGTGGTCGGTACTCCAATTTCAAGCAACCGTTTAACATAGAGATTCACTCGAAATTCATATGATCTGGGGACGGGCAGGACTATCCAACCACAGTTGTGAAAAGAAAACAATCAACACCATAATCAAGCTGACAATTTTTACCATGCCTACGATTCAAAGCGGATCCTTAATTAGCTGCTGGATTTTATGTGGAATGTCCTTCTCTCTGCCGGGATTTCGAGGAAACACACATTTCATTTAACCCTAATGATCCGAACCCAGTACCTCTATAAATTACTCCCCTTAATGTAGAACCTAATCGTTAAAAACGTTCGTCATATTTTCTTTTTTTGTACACCTACATTCCTACGCGCATTATTCCATTGTGATGGACTTCACTTGCTGTCATCCCCTCACCAGCAACCTGCTTGTTCCAACATCTTATCGACAATAGAACATGAACAAACATGGTGTTGAAGCGGGGGCGTTTTCCTAACAAACTTGCGTTACAATATTAAAGTAAATACACACGTCAAATAATAATAAAATGCAATCAAAATATATGACCATGTTTCGATTCGCATACAAGCAACACATATGTATAATACAAGACTTAATTAAAGAAAAATAAAAAAAATCCAAGAGAGCTATATGCTCAGTCCGTTAAATCCAAAGTAGCTGGGCGGCAGCTTAGTTCCAACCAGTTTT
The DNA here is from genome assembly GCF_053919585.1 of Euprymna scolopes. Taxonomy (NCBI): domain Eukaryota; kingdom Metazoa; phylum Mollusca; class Cephalopoda; order Sepiida; family Sepiolidae; genus Euprymna; species Euprymna scolopes. The sequence continues at coordinate 3,653,582 of NC_136500.1, read as the reverse complement.
AGCAAATAACAAATAGGATCCTAAATAGAACCGTGCGTTCTATCCCAACCATTATCAATGGACCAGAGGTCATCTCGTGAGCATTGGACAAGGCCAAACTATTTGCAAAGAACTTTGCAGCTAATTCTACCCCATGCGACGAAGGTCATCAACTCCCCGTATTTCCTCCTATAACACACAACACACTAGGTAATATACAAATATCCGTGCGCGAAGTCGCCAAGCTAATCAAAAACCTTGATTCCACTAAAGCAATTAGTCCTGACGGCATTCCAATCATAGTGTTAAAAAAGCTTCAACTAGAACTTGCCTCCATACTTATAAAACTGTTTAAACCTTGCCTAAACAAGAAGTGCTTTTTAACACCCTGAAAAAACTAATCAGTATGCCCTGTATTTAAGAATTCAAGTGATAAGTCATCTGTTTCTCAGTACAGACCAATAAGTCTCCTGTGTATCATAAGTAAATTGCTGGAATCCATATTAAATAGAGAAGTAGTAAACCACCTCAGAAGAAATAACCTTCTTAGTAACATGCAATTTGGTTTCCGTTGTGCTAGATTTACGGCAGATGTGCTAAGGGTTATATTGTCGACAAAAACTTCCTTTCTAGGGCAATTGCTCGTGACATATAAAAGGCCTTCGATAAGGTATGGTATCAGGCCTACTTCACAATATTTCCAGCTATGGTATAACTGGAAATATTTCTCAGTCATTAAATCATTTCATTTTGATAGGCTCATAAGTGCAGTGGTTGATGGGAACAAATCAGAGGGCCGCATTATTAATGCTGGAGTCCCTCAGAGGTAAATCCTGGGCCCAACTCTCTTCCTGATCTACATCAATGATCTCCCAAAACACATACTTAAATCATTCGTTGACATCTATGCTGATGACATGACCATCTACGGCAACACATCAAAGGCTGTAAATGGCAAAGCTCTCTCACATTCTCTCTCCTCTGATCTTAAGCGCGCGGTTCAGTGGGGGAAGAGGTGGCTGATTACCTTTAATGCATCTAAAACCAAGCTCCTATCTTTACATCATGAACGCTCTGATCCCCATCTGGCATCAATTGAAATGGGTGCCTCTCGTTTAGGGGAGGTCCCTGTTTTTATAAGCTTCTGGGTTTGACCTTCACTCCTGATCTGAAATGGAACACGTGCATCAAGTCTGTTTCCTAAGTCGCTGAAAAAATGGTGGGATACTTCTAATTCTCCAGAAGATATCTCACTACTGATGCAATATATATAAAAGCCAAGTACGTCCAAGGATGGAGTACTGCTGCCATATCTGGGCAGGAGCTGCTTAAAACAGCCTATCCTGCCTTGGCAGAGTACAAAATAGAGTTCGTGGCTTAGTGGGGATGCCTTTCCTCTTCCCTGTAGCCTCTCGTCCACAGAAGAGACGCTGCTTGCCTTTGGTTTATCGTTATTTCCATGGAAAGTGTTCGTCTGAACTCCAATCTCTGGTCCCTCCTCACCAATCTATCACGATAAACACCCGTCTAGCTGAAACCACTGTCAATAATTTCCCCCACTCTTTATCTGTCCCTTAATTAAAACGTAGATTCCATGAACTAAGCTTCTTTCTTAGAACTGCACGCCTGTGGACTTCTCTACCGCTTGCCTGTTTCCCGCCTGACTTCAATCATGATGTCTTCAAGTCGAACATAAACAAATGCCTGATGAACTTGCCCCTTGATAAATTACACTTTAGCAAATTTCCAGTGCTAACGAATACTACCACACTATCCCATTGATTATTGTACACCTGTACACGCAATAACCTTTATCCCAGAATGGCTTCCGGGCCTTGATAATTGGTGACCTCCATGTAAAAAAAAACTGTTTTCTTTTGGAATTACAGCTAAGAATCACGGGCTAAAGAACTAATGATTGCTTACGAAAATAGTTAGTATTAAGTTGCGATTTTTTCATACAGTAATTAACCAGAAAGAAAACATTTGGTTGTGATAGGATATTGTTTGATTTTATATAACTAATAACTTTGTTAAGTAACCCGTTTTGACCGAGCAAAAATAGAGCTATTGTATATAGAACTATTCATTGAATTGATTTAGATGCAAAATCATGACGAACAATAGACGACTGACAAGAGTATAATTTGATTTAACATTCATTGATAGAACAATCCAATAGAAATATTTTCTTGGTGAAAATTTGAAGAATTGTGTAAAGATTAAATAAAAATTGGAACATAAGTTCCGTAAATGAATAAAGGCAATCTTTAAATTAGTCGATGTGTTGTTTGTCTCGATTTTTCTACTTGAAAGATATTACGACTTTTTCTTGATTTCTTTCAGCCATGGAAGAGAATTAAAGATTTAGGTGGCGTTTATCATTACATGAAGAACATGATTTTAACTAGATCGTCTGTGCATACATTTATTTTAAAATAATAACCAAGCGTATATTTCCAGATGTTCTAATTGATGGAATATTAGAAAGAGGGAAAATACGTCTATGTAATGTAAAATGTAAAACAAATCGTAGAAGCGCGTGTGAAAATAGCTGCAGTCTGCAAATCGATGGCTGGCGAAGATATTAGCAGCCGCCGTTTTGGGCGCGTATGTAAATTTACAAGTGTGCGCGGAGTGTCGTCAGAAGCAAAAGTAAAAGAAATAAATATGCACCACGTAGTGAGAAAAAGAAAGAAAAACGCTCGCCGTGTGAGATAACCGTGTGGTTCCGTGGTGGTATCGAACACATTTAAGCTGGTGACGAAACTGCTGCGTGTGTTCGTTTCATGACAGACAAAAGGAACGGTATAAAATAAAAAAAAATGTGAATTCTTTGGAATGTAATAATAATACATTTTTCTTTAATATGAAAAATAGCCGAGTCAGCTTTTGGTATAATCTGTTTGCAGCTGCAACAGTGCCCTCTTTGCAGTAATACCACATACTAATAACATATTACTCTCTTCTATCAATACAATAAAAAGCGTATTAAATAGACTTTCCTAAAATTATTGGTCGTATATCGGAAGTATACTATAAATATATACTGTTTTTGTCATATGCCACTCCAAATATATATGTGACGATCTATCCCTGAGTTCAATTACGCTCTTTAAATTTAATAACACATCTCCGCATAATTAATATGTGTTATGACTTAATAAATCAAATATTTTGTTAAAGATGGATTTGAGCAATGCCATAAAAAACATAAAGGTGCGACGGTACGAGAATTATTAATATTTAAAAACATTTACATTTTATTATGTTATATATTATGTCGTTGAATGTCAGTTTTAACACACATTTTTTCTTTCTATTAACTTCAGATACATTGCGGAAATTCCTAATAGTAGTTGATAGATTATAAGGGGCAAATAAGTTTGGAGGTTTACAAATAAATTTTGCACATTACATTTTATTTTTTCTGGTTTGATGTGTGAATAGTAGCTGGTAACATGTAGAGAATGCCAAAATATAGCGATATTAGTAAATATGCTAGTAGATAATAACTCTGTCAATAGTAAACAGTTGCATATTTTACAAGTGACTATGTTTAGTATATATGAGTTGAGAAATATCTTCATTACATTCTCTAGAAGTATTAGTTTAGCAGGCAGGAAATAGCTGCAATGGTCGGACTTTGAAGATAATGTAGAATCTACTAGTCTAGACGTTATTTTTTTTCCTAAAGAAAATACACACATATGATAAAAGTTAACAGAACAATGAATTAATACAGAGTTAAACTAAAAGATTAATCATGGGATGATCTGTCTAGGGGATTTATTTAAGAAACTATGATATTAATATTATTTAGGCACTATAAAATATCAGTTTTGTTCGTGCTTTATCTACCTCGCTAATTATTTCTATGTGTTTTACTAACCCGCATTTCTTTTGAAATAATCACTGAAAAAATCACCATAGATTTCGAAAGAGGAATGTGAAAAAGCAAAGAAAAATACAAAAAAAAATACTGACATTTGCCATAAAAATAAAACACTAATCTAAATCAATCTAAATAAATGTTTGTATAAAATCGATATAAGTGCTTAAACCTAAAATCCTATGTAGCGGGAATTTCTTTCTGGTAAGTAGTACAAATTGACAGAAAACTTACCCTGCGATCTAATCGCAGTTTCGAGTGCGAATCAAATGGCACAACTGTGCTGGGAATTTTAACAACTTGCATATAGAATTGTCAAACCTAATTCATTTGGATATTTTATTGGGGTTGATACTTATTTTTTGTGAATCACTCTAAGGATAAAGTAATGGTCGTTTTAAAAGAATGGACGAAAAAAAAATGTTTGGTATTTAAAAATCTTGCATGAATATTGAACAGAGTTTAACGGAAAGTATTGACCAATACTCTAACCAATATAATGTAAACGTTGCAGTATGCTCGATTGTAATATACTGAGTTTTGTTTGCATGGGGGTCACCATTTATCAAGGCCCGAAGGCCACTCAGTGATAAGGGTTATTGCATGTACAGTAATCAGTGAGATAGTATTGTAGTAATCATTAGTATCGGGGGTTTTGATAGAGTGCCTTACTTGAGGGGGCGGTTTCTCAGGACTTATGTTAAACTTGAAGAGTTCCAAGTTGTAGTCAGGTGAGAAACCGGCAAGCGGCAGAGAGTTCCACTGGTCGCAGTTCTAAGAAAGAAGCTTTACTCATGGAACCTACGTTTGGATTTAGGCACAGATAAAGAGTGGAGAAAATTGTTGACAGTAGTTTCAGCCAGACAGGTGTTTCTCGTGAAAGATTGTAATATATTGAGTAATTAACCGCAGGGAATAAAAAGATTTTACGAATCGATATAAACATTCGGAATAAAGCACATGCTAATTGATCCAAACATTTCTTTTCGTGGAGGGGTTTATCCATCAATTAAACAGTAATAGAAATTGTACATTATAAATTATGATACATAGGTTAATACAGATATTTTCTGTAATATTAAAACCAAATGAACTTACTTTCTACAAAATTATAATCAAATGTACATAAACTGTGTTTTTGATAAGAATAGAAACGGTAAAAACAAAATGATAAAAAATACGCGGATTGTTTTGCGGATTGTTGTTGTTGTTGTTGTTGATGATTGCCCAGAGGTGGCCAGATATCTTCTACCACAGTGTTTAAAAGCGTTTATATCTACATTTTTACGTGAGAATTGTCGTAAAATTACAGTTTCTGTCATAATCCAGCAGACCAGATAATGAACTGGAAACTCTCGAAAGTAGTTATAACTGGTGATGAATAGAATTAGCATTCGTGTTCCATATCGTTAATGACTAGAAAAAAATCAGAGGATGATTTTATCGAAACGTGATAAGACAAGAAGAACAATAAAGATTAAAATAGGAGTTCGCAAAAGAATGAATATACAGATTATGAAGACTCTTCTCAAAGAATGTCAAAGCAAAACATCTAAGAATAATTGTAACAATTTTCTATGTTTTATGGGTAGTTATAGAACTATTGTTCTATTACTTTTCCAGCACGCCTGAGTATCAGTGAGTAAAATGTCTGTAAATACAGCCTTAATTAAGTAAAAAAAAAACGAGGCAGAGAGAATTATTTAAGAACCATTTCTTACATCGTATTAACTTAATTTGTCAGAGACGAGGCAATCTTTTAAGAGAAAATATCCGCCAATATAGCTGTGAAGGACAGAACTAGTATATAAAATGTATAACTAACTAAACAAACAGCTTTTGTAAACAGTCACTGTTAATGAATGGATATGTTTATTATCATCAACCAACGTAGATGGGTATGTGTCTGAGTGTATTCAAACTGTCTCATCAGTCAGCGACAAAACAGAAAATTAATTGAACTAGAACTGACACAATAATTGAACCAATAAATCAGACAGTTCCATCATGATGTTTTTATGTATCGTTTTTGGCAAATCCTTATAAACCCAAGTGGAGTATGCCTGTCAGTGATTACAAAGAAATAATTGTAACTCTTTGATAAATTGTCTACTGTCAGTCTTTTCGAAACTTGTAGCAATTACACATGCGTCCAGTCTGCCAATGTCGATTTTTCTGATGAAGATCAAAGCGAGACCAACTTTGATGCAGCACGATCGTAAAGTTGAAAAGTGGCCTTAATCAAGGAATTTGTTTAATAGGGCAACAGAAATTGAAGAGTTGTACGAGAGGAAAGAAAAATTCAATATAAGTGGAGCATGATATAAGAAATTGTAACATATAATAAGCGCTATGGAGGAGGGTTTTTTCTTATTATAATATATTTTTTGTATGTTGTATGTAACGGTCCGATATAAATTAATATACTCTTTGACTGAATACATTTTCTGTAAGTATTAAGATTTGAAAAGAGGAACGTACACAAATATGAATTATTATTATACTAGTGTGACCTTTGGAAATTCGACAACGAACTTTTTCATGCGTGATATATTGATGTTGGCAATCCGTAGATGTTCAGCATAAATAAAGAACCCTAATATGATTCTAGCTTTTTTGTTTAAACTGAAAAAAGATTTATCTAAACAAGCAAGAAAGCCCGGCGCAGCCCGATCGTAAATTGCGCTTAAAATATATTTTAGTTCATGCAGATTCCGTATATACCTTTATAGAGTCAATTCTCAATTGATTATTGTGTATTAAAATGTTGGGATTTCAATATATATATATGACTTGGATTCATCAGCTTGAATGAAAACCAACACAAAAATTTATGAAGAAATGTCATAAAGATTAAACGGTAGTCCCGCAACAGAAAAAAACAGATGAAAGCGTGACACATAAAATACCACGCACGCTATCGTATTCATATATACTCACCTGGAGTTTTCACGCAAGTAACCTTCACTGATTAATTACTGATTACACTCGGCGGTGTTCGAGGTATTCTAAATGACAATAAATCTATCCATATTTCAAGTAAATTCGATAAACATTGCAAATGACTTTGTATTGTCGAAACATTTATTTCTCGATTGAAATGAAGAATGGTGTGCTTTGTTATTAGGGCGAAAATAGGTTTTACCAATGCCAACACATTAAATCTCACTCACTAGGAGCTGCCATATAGACCATTATTAGAAATTTCTCACTGACGACAAATGCTTATAGTCACTGGAATCTGCGTGATACGGCGTGATGGATTTTGACCACTTCGTAAAAAACTTTTGCAAGTGAATTTGCGTTATCGTAAGAAACGTTTGACTTTAAATTCTCGCTAGCATTTACCATTGCTTTTACCTGGAATTTGGATGCCAGTAAGGCTCCCCCCATGAATATATTAATACAAATCACTAAACTGTCTAAAAGAACGTATCCACAATAATATTGAAAAGTTTATGATGGATGGCAAATGTTTGAAGTGAAGCAGTTGTTTTAAAATATAACAAAAAATTAAAATTAATCTCACAGAATAATTAATGGTGATCATTCTAATATAGATTTTGTAGGTACTGCCAGAATATGGTTATTTTAATGCGACATAATTGTTGCAAATAGTTTTGGCTGCTTTAATGCGACGCGACGTGTGCAAATATTTCTATAAAAATGTATGTAAAAAGTTGAATATCAAGTGTAGCATCACGAGATCGAGTGATAGTTAAGCACAAATTTACATATAAATCGACTCACACAAAGATCAAAGAACATACCACCATCGACGGTTAAATGCAAACAACACATTCTATCTGAGTAACCACCGCGACGAACTGACCTCGCTAATGTGGCGAACACTTGTTTTCGATGAACACATTATACGTGTACAAAAAAAAATACACGCAATTCGACCTAACATCGGTTTAAACCTGCTACTGACATCACAAAATAGCAACTAGCTCAATTTTTTTTACTTCGGACATACAAATTTTTCGTTCTTAACTTTAACTACATTGAATATTTTGCTTTAGTTTTGATAACATTTTTTCCTTCAATTAAAAAATTACTACAAAGTAGTACTACAGGCGAACAAAAAGTGTTTGTCCTGTTGTGCTAGGCTGTTGAGTCTTTATAACTTTATTCAAAGAATGATGTGAAGAACGTCTGAAAATTACCATTTTATTTATATACTATTTTCTTCTTTTAGTATTATTTATTAATTGTAGCATTCTATATTTTGAAAATAAAAACCGATAGGGAATCCGATCAACACGAACGATGCACACCCACATGGGTACACACTCGCCTGTATTTGGCACTGCAGACTCGCTTGCAAGCCTTTGTGTAAATGACTTCACCCTTATCATTTCGACTCTGCAGACACACTTGCAGACTAAGAATGTGCAGATCCACTTCCACTTGCTCATCGCTTTCAACCAACGAACAATTGTGCAGAATTGTTGTATGGCACTAAGCTCGCTTCACCTGGTACAATTTCACACCTGAAAATTCATCAAACGCAGACAGCTCGTCGTACGCCTCACAGCTTCAGACATATTTTTCGAGAATACCTCCTTTGTGTCCTCGCCCACAAATGATTTTAGCACATGTCCCGGGAGATATGAATAAATGGACAAATGTATTCATTTGAAATAACGCGGTTGATTGACATTTCGGCCTTCCTTATCTTAGCCCATTCAAAGTTTTGGCAAGAAAAATATTTCAAGCTGAATATAAATGGTCGCATCGAGACGGTGTCTGTAGAGAGATTAAGGAAAGCCAATATTGAGTGCGAAATCACCGTGTTGGATTCGCCTGACAAAGGCATTTGCAATTCTTTACAGTCGCCGATAAAAACAACTGAACAAACAACTCATCCATACAAAATTAGAGCAGGTAGGACAGTTCACTAGCCCAAACATCTTGCAAGAGATTACTGTACCTAAATTCTACGATCACCTTCTGTTACAGAGGCATCAGTGTCGAACGGTAAACATATTCCCGCAATCTGTAGCATTGATGAGAGCTAAGCAAACATATGGATATAAATCGACTTTCAAAAAGAGCAAAGAGCATAAAACCTGGTGACGTCTAAAAGACAAACAACACATGCTATCTGAGTAACCACCGCGACGAATGGATCTCGTTAAAAATCTATATACCACTCACTATAACATATTATAACAAGGCAATAGTTAAAACATGATCATAGGAAACATATTTGTTTAAATTTACATTGTGATAGGGGATAAATGGAGAATCTAAAAACCATATTTGAAATAAGTTTCCTTATTTATGCTGCCTTATGTCAAGAGAAAGAAAGCAACGAAATACAAATGTTTAATAAACGTCATGAAAAAAATGGAATCTTAGAAATATATACATTATAACAGTCATTTGAAAAAGGCATTTAAAAATAACGGATGAATATGCTCGATGAAGCATGTTTAACTGAAATAAAAAAAAGTGTTATTGTAGGGATATTCAAATGTTAAAAATATATCTGGGCTGAGGTATCTAAATACTATCCGATAAGATATTCCGTTAAAAGAATATACTAAATTGCTTAGAACCATAGAACAATGTTTTAGATAAGAAATTTTGACGAATTTTGCGATTTTCTTATTAGATAATATTTCCGTATATATTATAATGCTTTTTTGTTTACTAAATATTCATTCAATTTTGTTTCATGGTTTTTGCTGTGTTTGTTGTCTATCTTGCTGGATATGCAGATACACTTGTATTCTCCCGTGTACATGCAAAAGAATATGGGTATATCATTTAATATCCTTCTGTTTAAAAAATATCACATGGTTGAAGATTTTAAAATTTCGAAAGTTTGTCCAACAAAAATTAGATTTTTATGCAAAACTTAGGCACGATTTCCAGTCACGTTAACTGTATTTCTAATGTCCATATTTCATACAGTAAATATCTTAAATGAATTGGAAGTCTATATTAGAATAAACTAATCCCCTGAGGTAAATACCCCCGACAAACCCGGCAAGCAGCTATGTCCCACCCCTACACAGTAGATACCCCTGGGTGCTGAAAGCTTTCTACACTAATAGTTCCTTTTCCAGAACTGCTAGACTTTATAATTCACTTCAGGCTCCCTGTTTCTTGGCTTTACTGACATGCAGATGTTAAAGTGCAATGTAATTAGTCATCTTGCTGCTAAAATTCTTAACAGTGTTCCTGAAATTATGCCACCTACAACAACATGGCACTGCAATGTTTGGGGTGAAAATGCAAAAAAAAAAAAAAAAAAAAAAAAAAAAAAACGAAAAAATATCTATAAAGAATTGGGGCGCGATCTCATAAATCCTGTAATATAAGTATTCCAAAAGTACAGTCAATGGACAAAATTGTTTTATAAGAACTGTACGTCTGAAAAGCATTCGTAAATACTTCCAAGAAAGATTATAAACCAATTTAAAAAATGCATAATTACGTATATCTCTGAACTTCCAGATCATTCGGTCAGCAGAATTAAAAAATAAGAGACGGTTACACTTACAGGTGATCAAGGATATATACTATTCTGCAGTGTGATTATGATTAAAAATTCCAAACACCAATTACTATTATTATGTCATTTATTTTGTTAAATATTAGCAGTACAGGGCATGGAGAAGTGATCGTATCGATTATTATTATTATTATTATTATTATTATTATTATTAATAATAATAATAATATTATTATTATTATTATTATTATTATTATTATTTGCTACCAAATGGAGAAATCATGAAAGAAATAGAAGATACAGGATATAAGTATTTAGGACTGCTGGAGGGTGTAGAAATCATGAAGAGAGAAATGAAATAAAAAGTCAGGAAGAGTGAAACTAATTGCAAAGACACTGTAGGGGGAAATCTAATGAAAGCAGTAAATGCCTGGGTAGTCAGTTTTTTTGAGATACAGTGCGGGAATTCTAGAATGGTCTGACAAGGATTTACATGCCATGAATATGAAAACAAGAAAAGTTTTGGCAATGTTTGGTATATTTCACATTCGAAGTAGCGTAGCCAGACTGTGTCAAAAGAGGAAAGATGGTGGGAGAGGATTAAAAAGTGTAAAAGATTGGCTTAGAACCGAGGAGATGTCCTTGAACGAGGCATGTGGTTAGAAGTGGAGAGTGGATGCTTAAGGTTGTGGCCAATGAAGTGGAGTTGTTAAAGACCAAGGCTGATTATGTGAAACGTATGCATAGTGAAAGGGTAGAGGAACTGGCTAGGAAGGAAATGCATGGAAGGTTCTTCCAGGATATATATGAAGTGGCGGATGAAAGACCATGGCAATGACTTAGAGCTGGCTATCTGCTAAGAGTACTGAAGCTTTTGTTTGTGCATCACAAAAGCAGGCATTAGGAACACGATTGTTAAAAAAAGTGGTTCTAGGAGAGGAAATTGCTGCAGAATGCCGGATTTGTGGTAAGACATCAGAATAAATTGCGCACCTTGCAGCAGGGTGTAGTGGACTGGCCCAGAGACAGTACCGCAAAAGACACGATCGCATGGGACTTTGGATATATTGGGAGGTGTGTAAGAGGGTTGGGGTGAAGTGTGCTGGAAAATGGTTTGAGGAGGTGCCTGATGAAATGAGAACAAGTGAGGATGGCAGGGTAAGGGTATGGTGGGGCAAAAGTGTCATAACGACCAAGCAATTGGAACATAATCGTCCGGATTTGGTCGTCATTGACAAGGTCTCAAAAAACTGGCAGATTGTAGACTTCTCAGTACCCTGGTTCAGGAATGTGTGAGAGAAGGAGAATGAGAAGTGGAGCAATTATGCTCCATTGGCCTTAGAGATAAGGCGTATAAACGAGGTTAAAACATAAATAATCCCAGTCGTAGTTGGTACAATAGGAGTAGTATCAAGTCGTCTGGAACGACAATTTAAAAAACAAACTACAAATCCCCGGTGTTTTAGGTGGCCTTTAAACCTCTGCAATTATAGGTACCACCGACATCTTTAGGAAAACCCTTAATCTTTGAAGCCGGAATTAAGGGAAATCCTCTGGAAATGAATCCCATCCCTTTCCAGAGAGACGTTCATAAGCGAAATCAGAATTATTATTATTATTATGAATATTATTATTATTATTATTATTATTATTATTATTATTATTATTATTATTATTATTATTATTATTATTATCATTATTATTATTATAATATATTATATAATATATAATATTATATAATATATAATATTATATAATATATATTATAATAATAATAATAATAATAATAACAATAACAATAACAATAATAATAATAATAATAATAATAATAATAATAATAATAGGAATTTTGTTAGAAAACAAGACAGTTATTTAAGGACTCATGAAAAATAGAAGGCCAGCTAAATATTTGTAAGATTTTTAACTTGTGAAAATAGAATTCGGATCAAAACAAAGACCGTTTAAGTGTCCTGAATGGTGCCCTCAATATATTAAACAAAGCAATAGTTTAGTTGGAGAGCCCGAAAAAGAGTCAGTTATTCAGATGACGTACTAGTTAGCAGTTTGAGTAAGTTTTAGAGTTTATAGTCGTGGAAGCGTTGGTTGAATCAGGAGTAGCTTACAAAACCACTGTTGCCTCTAACGAAAACCCAAATGAAAAAAAAATATTATATAGAACTATTAATTTCTGCCGTTATATGTTGACTAATTGGTGTCTGAAAATTTAAGGAGGTTCGACCCACGTTGCCAGCAGCGCACTGGCAATTGAATTCATTAATTACAATGCTTTGTGTGATATAGTGCAAACTGCCCTTCATGGAACGCAGATATTACACCAAGAACCAACCATAACAAAACAGACAACATCAATTTGTTCCAGACTTAATTATCTGTCTGCCCAAACACTGACCAGCAACTCCAATGCAAAGCAATGTTAAATAAACATGATATTATACGACCCAGGTCTACAGGACAATTATGTTTTCTAGTTGACTATTGATAAGATAATTGATATAATTCTTCCCATGACCATTACAAATGAAAATGTATTTGAGATTATTCATTTCGTGACCAGGTTTGTTCAAAGAACGAAATCAAACGACTCTATACATCAATTTCTAAAAAGATCTAATTTTCTAAAAGTAGGCAAAAATGAGCGCCAATCCATATAAAGATCGTGAAAAGTGTTTTGCGATAAACTGTAGTAAGAAAAGAACGCTTACTACGATCAATCACGGAATCTAATGCAAGAATCCCGTATTGCTTTTCCCCATAGAAAATGATAATGCCTTGTACAGATAATAGAGATACTCGAAGATTTCTACTTCACATTCAGAAGCAAAGTTGCAAAAGTGTCATCGACATATATACTGTGTAGAAGTTCACGCCTGTGGAACTCTCTTCCGTTTGAATGTTTCCAACCTGAATACACTCTGGATGTCTTCAAGTCCGACATCAACAAATTCCTGATGAACCGCCCCCTTAAGTAAGACACTTTATCAAATTTCCAATACTAACGATAACTACGATACTACCCCCTTAATTACTGTACACGCAATAACCCTTATCCCCGAGTGGCTTCAGGGACTTGATAAGTTGTGACTACCTTGTAATATATATATATATATATATATATATATATATATATATATATATATATGTATGTATATATAATATTGCGGGCTTCAATAACATCCCTTCACACGCACACACACACATACACACACATACACGCACATATACATACACATTATTTATAAAGAAAATATCTAGCAATGTATTTGCACTATAAAGGCTCACTAATGAAAAGTTCAACCAGCCACATAACATTAAACACAATAATACATAGTTTACTCTTTATTATTGCTTTGAAAAGCTCCTATGGATTAAAACCTGGATTTGTTTAAAGCAATTACAGGAATATGTTTAAGTCTAATCAATTATATGAAAAAATTCAATGGAAATATCGATCAAGGAAATACTGGGGTGTTCACCAGGGAATACGCCTGGAAGAATGCAAGCTGCGCTTATTCAGGCATGATTTATATTCGTAATCCTGGCGGACAACTTCAAACTGAATATTTCTGGTTGCTTTATCTCGTTTCAATTACTATATGTAAGTGGCCAACTTAATTAAACTAGAATTCAATAAATTTAATAATAAAAACAATCAATGTTTGCAGAAACGATGAATCTTTTATGATTCACATTCTTTTGTTTTATGATGTGTACCAATTTATGTCTGAAAGCAAATGTTTTCGTTTGAATTACGCATTTATAATTAAAAGTTAACAACAACTTTAAAGATATTAATTACAATCATGATATATGCGCAGTAATTTATGACGATTACTACTACTATTAATATTACCATTAAACTACTACTACTACTAATAATAATAATGATAATAATAATAATAATAATAATAATAATAATAATAATAATAATAATAATAATCTAATATGTAAACAGCTATGTGTATGTCGGGATGTCTGACTGTCTCCATTTTTCAAACTCTGTCTTCTGCGAAACTAAAAGTCGAAGAGCGTCGGTAGGAGCGTTACATGATTAGGTTTCTACGAGACGTTCTTTTATGCGTCTTTATCTCATTAAACTTGTTTTTGTCGGGCAAAAATGGATCAAAAATGAGAAAAAATCTATGGAAATTTATTACATTTATTTAATACATTCATATGTGTATCACGTTGGTAAAGTGTTACTGTAACCAGTTTCAAATGCTTCGGTTTCGATTCTAGCTGATGGCACCTAAATACTCTCTTTAATTTATTGAATTACGACTCTATAATAATACATGAAAAATCTTTTATTTTTGGTACATTCTTCTATGATGGAGATACTTCAGATTATTAAAAAGATCATTTAGTTGCAGCGAGACGAGATTTTAAACGAAATCCTTTATTTGATTCATGGTAGTATGATCGAGGTCTTTGAGTCATGATTCTTAGAAATATTTATTTATTTGCAAGTATACGTGTGTTATAAAATATGTTATGTGGAAATACATACGTACATATTTATTTAAAAATACGTGTGTGGCAACGGCGAGGCAAAGTAGGTGCCGGTGAGAGATATATAAACCCGCATAGCGCCGACTGGATTGGACGGACAAGAGAAAACGTAGTCGTGTTCGACACAGCGTAGTGTTTTTAACAAAATTGCAAACGAAGCGACTTTTAAAATCAAGAGGGAGATATTGTTAAGAAAGTACCAAAACTAAACGTCTATATTTCAACAAAAAAGCTGCCATATTTTTTTTTCGAGTCTGTTATAAAGAACGTAGGATCAGTGTTAAAGTCTACCAATCATGTTACAAATTCTAAACAAACTTAAGCACACAAAAAAATTATGCGATGAAAACGTTACATTTGATCGTTATGAATGATGAATGCAAATTCTTTTTTTGAATATATCACTACTGAAGCTGTTCAAAAAGTAATGCCCCTTTTACACTAGCAGGCCATCCGGCACAGCTCGGTCGTAAAATGGACTTATATATGCAGATGTTGTATTTTTTATTATATTTTATTGAACACAATATATAGTCAAGATTTAAGTAGTTTTAAAAAGTGATTCATACGCCACTACCGAAAATTAAAAGCAAACCGTTTAGCTTACGATTTTCTTTTTCTTTTGACGTTCATGCCTCATAAAGACATGTTTGCTATAAGGCTAAATTTTCAAACATCACCAATAGCCATTACGTAACGCATACAAATTCGTAATGCCGTCGCTTGACCATCACCTGGCAAATTTATTTATTTTTTTTAACACTTTTTCAATTATTCACCCCGGTTAAAACACAAATATAAAGTTTGGCATGGGTTCGAATACTCTATATATAAAGTTTCATGTCTCTTGACCAAAAACTGACAGAGGAAATTGGTAGACATTTTTTTAAATAAATATATATGTGCATACGTAAATATATATAGAAAAAAAGATGTGTCTTTAATATAACCATTATACGCATATACTACGCACGTATACATCATGTAGAATATCTCCATGGATTTCGATACATGTAAAAGTAAATTAAAGATGATCATCCAAAGAAAACTGTAAAAAAAACTAATCGAGAATTAATTAAAATGAATGTTTAAAAGAATATGCAAATTCGATAGAGATTTTGCAGATGAATGCAATTCCACGACTTACATATAAGAAAATTGTATTTTTTTAAACAAGCCGCGTTGCGTGGTCCTCTCTGGTGCTGCATGTGTGATGACGCCACAAAATATAGTGAATAAATGATGAATGTGAGAAGTGTGAAGGACTGACGTTGTTTTCACATTTTTGCCAGTTTCAGGAAAATTTAAAAGATAAGGCAAAAGTCATGGGTTAAAAATGTCATTTTAGCAATTTTTGGGAATTGCTTTTATCCCTTTTGAGCTCATGGGAACGCAGACCCCCAGTGAAAATGTACAAACGAGTCAGTTTCTACGCCTTAAGACACGTATATTTGAATCAAGCACCAGGAAAACACTATATAGACATACATTTCAATTTTTTGAGTAATATGAAAAAAGAGCCAAAAATGCATGTTTTTAGCACTGAAAGTCCAAGAGGGATGCGAACCAGAATTTTGCCAGGGTCACCCAAACTAAATTTATATTAAGAACAATAGCCTGCACAGTTTGGTCATGCTTCAGGAAATATAATTGATGGATCTAACGCTAGTGGGCAGAAAGTGTCATTTTTGGCCATTTTTCAGCATCTGCGGAAGCCGAATATCAGTATAAATGGATAAGAGCGCAGTTTTAGGCTTCAACAGATGTATATTTGAGTTTACTACCGTGGAGAAACACTATATATTCAGACATATCAAGTTTTTGCTGAGAAATATCGAAAAAGAGTCCAAAAAACAGGAATTTTTAGAACCAACGTCCCGGGGGACGTGAACCAGAATTTTGCCAGGGTCATCCATACTGGATTTATATATAGAAACATGGGCCCCATATGTGTGCCAAGTTTAAGGAAAATCTAATCGATGGATCAAAAGTTATGGGACATAACGTGTTATTTTTGCCCATTTTTGAGCCCCTGGGAACTCAACGAGAATTTTCGCAATTTTTTTTTTTTAGTGGGCACATTTATTTAATGAAATGAAATCTGTTGCAATATTTCAGGAAAAAAATAATCGACGGTTATCTGGCAATCGTCTGAAATAACGCAGGCACTGATGCATGGACGCTACTGAAAATATAGGTTACTCTCCTTTAGATCGGGGGGGGGGGAATAAATAGAAAAAAAGTGTTTTTAATTAATCACAATACTAAAATCTAAGAATCAAAAAAATAAATTTCAGAATTGAATGAAAACACATCTACCCATGATTCAGAGTAGCGGGTAATCCCTCTTCACACACACACACACACATTACAAACGACCTTGGATCACAGTTACCTTCAGAGGGAAGAAAATAACTTTAAAATACTAAAAAACAGAACACCCATTCTGCAAACCAATACAAGAAAACACACACGAACACACTCACTAACACACACACACACACACACACACACTACCCTACGCACCCAGTTCACCAAGTACCAACGTGCCCTCACCTTCACTCAAGTAAGAGTAAAAAAAATGAAAAAAAAATGATAAAAAACAAAGAAAGATAAGTAGAAACACAATAATGGAGAGAGAGAGAGAAACATAACACATCAGTAATACAATTTCAACATACAAATGAAGAGTAGAATCATTTACACGTGTTTCAACCGCTCGGAAACATTTCAAATGGACTACGAAAATGCTCTTTTACATTTTAAACACATCTTAATTATATTCTAAATGTTTTACATTTTAAACACTTTCTGAAGAGGACGCTTCCCAGAACGCCTGAAATGCGTTAAAACTATTTCAATGATTTAAAAACATTACAATGATTTAAACATGATTTTCAATGAAAAACCAAAACACGGAATACTAAAATAATGTTAAAAAATACACATTGTTGATGCCCCCCACCTTATTTAAAGATACATCTTCCTCTCGTTGGAGTTTCTTAAACCAGTATATATATATATATATATATATATATATATATATATATATATATATATATATATATATATATATATATATGGATGTTTTGTGTTTTTTAATACATATTTTAATGATAATTTTAAAATATGGCATGGATAACAATACTTCTTAATATAAGAAAATCATATTTTTAAATTTAAAGAAACCCTTTGGATCAATTTTAACTATCTTGATATTTGAAGCAGGTTGGTTGGTTGTTTTTGTTTTACGGCATATCAACCCTTTTCGGGTTATTTAATGCCGAATCCAAAGATTTTGAAGAACATTGTTTTTAATAGAATATATTTGTTTTCACGTCGGTTTCTATTTAACCCATAGTTGGGACCCTAACAGGTACTACCACTCCGGGTCAGAGTGGACCTGGGAGCAATGGTAATTAAAGGGTGGCTCCACACTCCCCAAAGCCCACAAGCTGGGGCCTCACCACTGGATATAGTTTAAGGTCATATCCAACCCCCCCATTGAAGGACTTTTACCCTCTGCAGGGGGGCAGTCGGCGTATTCTAATGCCCCACCGACAGGGCCTATTTGTAGCAGGGTATGACAGCTTATGGAAATTTATCGATTAGTGGTTTACTACTTACGAAATTTTACTGACCACCTCCTCAACTAGAATTAATATTTTTGATTGTTTTATGCAACATGCATATTCTCTTGATGGAACGTCATAAACACACATTTACACACGAGAATCACAACTGGTTTACAGACCAAAATACAAAATAACTCACTTTTTCGTGCTGTACGAACGATTATTATTGCCCCATTCCTCCACCAAGCGTAACTTCTCGCTACGGCTGTGAAATCAACCACGTTCCTAGCATGCTCTCGAGCGTCATCTACGTATTTAGCCTGATCGTCTTCTCTAATGTGCTATTTCTCCGTTTTATATATCTTTTCTTATCGGTGGCGTCATTTGACATACGCTTGCATACGATTGTCTGCTTTCTGTTACATTAAGATGTATTTTCCAGGTGAGTTAATCTTTACAATAAAAAGAGTGAAAACTAAAATCGAAAACCGATCATATTTGCATGCATAATTCAATGCTCAAATTCTATTACCCACGGGGATAATTACAATGGAATCGTATATCTTTCTAACATAGGATACACTTTTTCAACACCGAGAAAGCTTTTGGACTACATCCACCCACACACACTCAACGCACCAACGAATACGGCTGCCCCATATACATATATTACCTATTTTCTTCCCATCTGGATTTATAACCCCGTAGGTCATTGTACTATAGGATCTATATAAATATGATCTTTATATGATATATGCACATATATATGTATATATATATATATATATATATATATATATATATATATATATATATATATTACCTTTGTATAATCCCTCTCTGTCTGTCTCTCTCTGTATATATATATATATATATATATATATATATATATAATCTTTAATGATCTATTTATGTATATAAATATATTTATATATATAGTATGTTATAAAATATATTTTATAACTT
This sequence comes from Euprymna scolopes, assembly GCF_053919585.1. Taxonomy (NCBI): domain Eukaryota; kingdom Metazoa; phylum Mollusca; class Cephalopoda; order Sepiida; family Sepiolidae; genus Euprymna; species Euprymna scolopes. The sequence goes on along the minus strand of NC_136500.1, from coordinate 3,634,171 downwards.
ACTACTTTACCTATGTATTGAGCACTGTTGAATAAACACTAAATTTTACGCATAAAATAATACTTTCGTAAATTAATTTATGTGATTAAATCAAGTATATATATATATATATATATATATATATATATATATATATATAATCTTTAATGGTCATTAGAGATCATATCATAGCACCGTGACAGGCATTATCAAACACCGCTAGACACTAGTAGCCTCTCAAACACCGCTAGAATTTACTATCTTCGCAAATACCGCTAAACTGTACTATATTCTCAAACACTGCAAACCTTTAATAGCTTTTCAAACAGTTTTAGACTTTACTAAATTTTCAAAATGTCAATCAAATTGGAGTTATCTTTTATACGACGACAATTAGGAAAAATCTGACTTGAATCACGTTTCATATTTTCAATCGTTCGATGTTTTCGGTTGTCAAAGTTTGACGCGAACCACTGTATTTTTTTTTTGTTTTATCGACGCTTTCAATTATCAAAAAGGGTGCGAAAAATGTAATATTTTTATTTCTCGCCACCTTTAATGTGCAAATCTGACGCTTATCGGTTAATATTTCTATTTCCCGACGCTCTTAACTGTTTAAGTTCGACGCAATCTGTTTCTCGATGCTTTCAATTGTTAAGTTCCACGGGAATCGTTTAATATTTCCATTTCCTGATGCTGTCATTTTCCAATATTCATAAATTAATTTTTCTCTCCATAGCACTAACTTTATATTTCATGTTAAAATAACTTGTAAGACAAAAAAAATCGCCCAATGTCTTTTAATTAATTATTACATTCTGCCGGTAAACCTACTCTGTTCCGTTCAAGAACTTGACTGCCCTGCCATCTCGACCTTTGTTTTTTTTCATGTCTTTTCTGTCGTATTCTAACTTGCTAAGTAAAATGTAAATTTGCATTCGAAGCCTACATAATACACGTTAAAGTAAAGAAAAAAGGTTGAGGGAACTTTTTCTGCATATATTTGTTACGCATTTCTCCCTCGGTCTCCGTTTTATTCTTGCTAATTTTAGCCAAACTGATGAGTCTTGAAAGAAATTTTGCTCCCAAGGAGTAAAAGTTAAAGGATTTGCACTTTGAAATCTCTACCAGACTCCTCCGCCAATTTTCGGTCAAACACTTGAAATTGTGCTTTGGTTACTTGTACATTGATCAAACTTTTTTATTTTATTTGTTCCCAAAGTAGTTAATGTTAAGGATTTTTAATTAGGGTCACAGTTAAATAAATTAACATTAATTCACCTATTTTATATATATATATATATATATATATATATATATATATATATGTATATATATATACATATATATATATATATATATACATAAAAAGAGAGATAGAGAGAGAGAGATACTTGTATGTAATATACTGAGTTCGTGTAATTCGACTGGACATGGAAACAATTGTAACAAAATGAAATATAATTTGTTTGAAGTCTTGATTTTGCTTCCACAGTATATATATATATATATATATATATATATATATATATATATATATATATATATATATATATATATACTGGCGAAGCACAATGAAGACTTCAAAGAAATTGTATTTCATTTTATGTTACAATTGTTTCCATGTTCAGTCGAATTACACAAACTCAGTATATTACATACACGTATCTCTCTCTCTCTATCTCTCTTTATATATATATATATATATATATATATATATATATATATATATATATATATATATATATATAAAAGCATGACGAATCCTAGCGGGGATGAAAATCGGAATAATCTGTGGAGCTTTATTGCCATATATATTTTTTATAACTTATTATCTAGCTCTACCTATGCATTAAGCATAGTTGAAGTAAATACTTACAGTTTTCGCATAAAATGATGCGCTCGTATATTACTTTATGTGATTAAATATAGTACTCATATATATATATATATATATGTATATATATATATATAAATATACATTTATAAAATGTATATGATGATAAAGCTACACAGAATATACCGCGTTTCATCCACGCGGAATATTCTGTGTAGCTTAATTGCCATATATGTTTTATAACTTACTACCTAGCTCTACCTACGTATTGAGTACTGTTGAAGTAATACTTAAAGTTTACACATAAATCTATACTTTTCACTATGTATTTATGTAGTTAAATGAAGTAGTCATATGCATATATATATATATGTACATATATATATATATATAGAGAGAGAGAGAGAGAGAGAGAGTATCAATAAATTAAGAAACCGACAATATAAATATATACATCAATGTGTATAGATTTGTTCATTTATTATACACCAAATTAGGGCGGCAAACTATTTATACCATGCTATATCGACGGCTTATACTTCTTATCAGAAAAGGAGAGAAGATGCTATGTAACGTCGTAGTCATGCGACGTCTAACGATAGTTACATTAGGAGTGAAATAATTGTCAGTTATAGAAGACTGGTCAAATCTTGAAACTGATTTGAGAGGGGAGGGAAAAACTAAAGTGATCTCTGTGGTGTAGATAGAATATAGCTTTTATTATAAGGCAATGGAAGTTATATAGCATATATGTCATGGCGTGTTTAATATATGTTTGCTTATGCGCATCTATATTCTCTGAATCTATATAGAAGCGGTGATAATTTAATCACATGCATTTTAGTGCTAAAATAACAAATCCGGTTTACTTGAAGGGAGGGGACTTATGCTAGTGCCGTATATATTATTAGAAGTGTCGGAATTATAACTTTGTATGAGAATATAGTATAAATTATTAGAAATAATGATTATAAAAATAAAGGTAAAATATGTGTTAAAATATAAACAACTTAATATGAATAAGAAAGAGAATAAACAAATGGTAAAAAAGAGGATAAAATATACAGAGACTGATGCGATAAATATGTAAAATAGTATAAAGATATAAGAAATAATAACAGTAAACGACGTACAAAATTATTAAATACTAGCTGGGCTACGAGACGTTCCTCGGGACCATATAAACAATGAGAAAATGTAAGTTGATTTTGAATATAGTTTTTATTGTTTGTAAAGAGGAATTTTTAATGTGTATGTATCATTTACTATTTCCAGCAAAAGAATATTTTACCTACCCTTGGACGGCTATTACACATATGAAATAATTGTATCTTCTCGAGGACAGGTAATTTGCAGGATGTATTGTCTTCAAGTCTAATGTTAACAAATTCCTAATGAACCGCCCCCCTAATTAAACACTTCATAAAATCTCCTCACTAACGTGATGTACTTACAATAACTGTTATCACTGAGTGGCTTCCGGGCCTTGATAAGTGGTGATCACTGTGTAAAAAAAAAAAATGTATATAAAATAATTTTACCTTTCTGGGACGAGTAATTTACAACACATATTTAAAATATATTTCCTACCTTCGGACGGGTAATGTATATTATATACATATATGAAACAATTTAACATACTCGTAACATAATATAACATATATGAAATAATTTCTCTTTCTACCAAGGCTACCATGATTTTAAGAAAATTGAACTCATTTTTAGACGATAGATCATTAGGATTTCCAAATTAATACATAAATACAGTGTGTTAGTAAATGAGTTTAAACCCTTGCTTCCTCAGAAATTCAACATTACTGCGTTTCCTCCCCCCCCCACTATCGGCAATATTATTGTAGGAAAAATTATCATTTTTGAAAGATTTTTTAGCAGGATTTTAAAATAATAAATAATAATAAATAAATATATTGACAAAGTTAAGTGATTAGACAACCCTTGCTTCATTATCAAATTCTACATTACTCTGTTTCATTTTTTCCCCACAACCGACAATCAATTTTTTTTGGAAAAAAGACGTCATTTTCAGGGGATTACTCAGCCGGCTTTACAAACAAACAAACAAATATGTTGAGACGCTTTTTGATTAGGCAACCCTTTGGCTCACTACAAACTTCCACATTACTGTGTTCTTTCCCTCCCTAATACGGACATTATTATTTTAAGTGAAATTATATCATTTCTTGACCATAACATAGCAGGTTTCCCAAATAATTACATAAATGCATTGATGCGAATGATTATTTGGCAACTTTTAATTTAGCACAATGTTCAATGTAAATATAGTCCCCCCTTATTACCACAACCGCCAACAACACATTATAAAGAGAAACGATGTAATTTCTGGAAATTATAAAGAAAAAACGGTGTAATTCCATAGTTTTTCCATATTTTTGGAATATAACATTGTGGGAGATTGCACCACCCCAAAATGGACATTAATCTCTCAAGCTCCACCCCAAAAGTGAATGTTCCTTAAATAATAGAGAACTGCAAAGTACATAAAAAAGCAACATAATAATGTGTCTTGCTACTCAGCACTACAACTGTCACGTCATTGCCAGAAGTTTAAATTGAAAATTAAGAAAAATATTGATCACCTAAACAAACTGATAAATTGTCCGGGCATATAACTTCATTACAAACAGACCAATCAGTTAAATCACATTGAATTTTTTTTTAATCCTGGATATATTACTAATTTTTACAATAATTTTTCATAATTTTAACTCAAATTATCGTCCCCCTCTTACGAAATAACATTGATGTATTGTCTGGGTTGATTATTTCATTACAATCCCACCACTCAATTAACTCACATTTCATCATTGTTCATAATTATTGGATATGTTACTAAGTTCGACCACCATTTTCCATTATTATAATCGACATTATCCCCCCTTACGAAAATAATAACGAAAATAATAACTTTAATATATAGTCTGGGCCGATTACTTCATTACAAACGCACCAATCGATTTCTTCTTCATAATTATTGGATATATTACTAATTTCATCAGTTTTCATAATTCTTAGATATGTTACTAATTTCGACAATCATTTATTCATAATTTTAACCCATATCATGCTCCACTTACGAAAATAATAACTTTGATATATTATCTGGGTCGTTTATCTCATTACAAACACACCAATCGATTTATTCTTAATAATTGTTGGATATGTTACTAATTTCGACAATAATTTTTCATAATTTTAACCTACATGATCACCCCCTTTCCTTACAAAAATAATAACTTTGATATATTGCCTGTGTTATTTATTTCATTAAAAACACATCAATCGATTTGTCCATATTTCTTCATTTTTCATGATTCTTAGATATGTTACTAATTTCGACAAACATTTTTCATAATAATAACCAACATTATCTCAACCCTACCTTACGAAAATAATAACGTTGATGTATTCCCTGGGTCGGTTATTTCATTAAAAAAAAAAAAAAACACCAATCAATTACCTCACATTTCATCATTTTTTTTATAATTCTTGTCTATGTTACTAATTTCGGCAATCGTTTTTATTTTTTATTTTTTAAACCCACATCTAGCTCCCCACTGACGAAAATTATAACTTTGATATATTTTCTAGGTCGATTATATCATTAAATATTCCAATCAATTCACTCACATCTCATCATTTTTCATAATTCTTGGATATGTAACTAATTTCAGCAATCAATTTTATAAGTGTAACCAACATAATGGCCCATCATATAGGAAATAATAATTCTGATATTTTTCTGGGTGTATTATTTCATTACAAACGGAGCATTCGATTTATTAACATTTCATAATTTTTCATAATTCTGGGGTATGTTACTAATTTCGAAAATCATTTTTTTAAATAATTTTAAACTACGTTTAGCACCCCCTTTAGGAAATAATAAATTTGATATATTGTCTGGGCCGATTATTTCATAAAACATACCACTCAATTAACTCACATTTAATCATTTTTCATAATTCTAGGATATATTACTAATTTAGACAATCATTGTTCCAAATTTTAATCCACATTATCGCCCCCCTTACGAAAATAATAAATATGTAATAATGCCCCTTAAAAATATACATGAAATAAAGTAATGCTTAAATTGTAAACTGTTTCAACCATTTCCGGCAGTGACTTCTTACCCCCCTACCACACTGTTATAAATATACATTAAATAGATTAATGTCTAAAACGTAAAATGTTGGAGCTATTTCCGGGACTGATTCTCTAAGCCCCGCCCCACTGTTAATACTATGAATGAAATATAGTAATGTTTAACTCGTAAACGGTTTCGGCCATTTCCTGGACTGATTTCATATCCCCCGCCTCACTGTTTCAAAAACATACATGAAACAATTTAATGTCTAAATCGTAGACTGTTTTAGCTTTTAATATTAGATGAATAATTTTGAGATCGTAAACTTCTTCAGCCATTACCGGGACTTACTCCATATTGCCCTCCCTACCTCTTGAAATATATGCGGTATTTTGTAATATTTATATTTGGAGGAGGTAAAGCCTGGTACAAAACTATATTAGGCTTACTTGGTCTTTTGGCAAAGATCAACATGTAGTATTTCTCTGAAGAAACATTTCAGCGAAATCATCTACTGGCCCCCTCTTCGTAAACAGAACATTTGGTGGTAATGATTGGGAGAATGAACAGGCACTAATTCACCACACCCCAACTTCACCTAAAAAAGAAGCTTGTATAATCCCTGGCAGCCTCTTGAGTACTTTTTAAAGCAACATAAGCGTGCTTGTCACCCCCCCCCATTCTCAACACTTGATGTTACTTCCGGAAAATGACTCAGCAGTTTTTCGAAATACATAATTTCATTAAAATGTGTTTATATTTTTTAAATATGCGTACTACACTGTAGAAGAACCTTATTTAAAATTCATGCTAAGACCCTTATTTAAAATTCATGCTACTCAAAAAATAAATATTTCAAAGTGGAGTTAGTGATTAGGCAACACTTGTTTACAATAAACTATTTAAAAAAATTCGATTGAGAAACAAATCGTAATGTTAACTAATACTAAACAAAAATAGAGATAATAAATGTCAGTTTTTATATTTAATAAATTGTTAGGTGAAATTACAGAATAGTTTAAATAATACCTTCCCCTCCCCATAGTAAGAATGGCTTTCTAAATAATGCCATTATTATTTAAGTACTGTCCGTATTCTGTGTGTAATCCTCCCTCCAACATCTTAAAATAATGTATGAAATTAAGTAAATATGAGATCGTAAAAATGATTTATTGCTTTGTTTTCATATTTACAAATGTCAAACCGCGAATAAAATGTACATATGGTTTCGTTTTTTTAATACAAACACTTAAAAAATGAGTTGGTGTCATTTTTTAAAATTGAAATTAAAAAGAATGGAGCGTTCAAGCCTGAGAAAAAAAATATAAAACAAAGTACGCGCGTGTGCATAGTAAACAAAATGTGTGCTAGTGTTTAATGAACATTTTACATGTAAATTTGCCGATGTCTGGATGAGATATACATGCATGTAAGTAAACATATTATTCACTATAAACCACCCTTGTTGCATGGATATTATTGCCTGAGAATTTCAGTGCTATGTTAATAGTAGTTTAATAGTTTACCTGTTATATATTTACACACACATACGGCTAATGTTTTATTAAATAAATATAAAATATAAATATAAATAAAACATGTAAAATAAAATGAAACACAAAAAAAAACTAAAATACAAGAATAAGAAAAAATGATAGAAAGTCTTTAAATAGAGTACAGATGTTATCCAAACTTCTTTCAAGTTAAGTGCAAAAGTGTATGGGTTGCCTTTTATATTGATAATAAAGGCAAGTTTAGCTGAAAAAAAAAGTTTTCATCCAATTTTAAAGATGATCCATGGCAGAGGGTAAAGTTTTGTGTGTTAAATTAACTTTTTAGTTAATAAATACAGAACAAGAATATAACCTATGGATGTAGCGCTCTATTTTTTATTGGCAGAAATTGATTTGAATGAGAAATTAAATTTGGGATATAGTCTTATAATTCCAAATTTCTCACGTCCGCAGTAGCAAATGCCTTGGTCTGTGGTGAATGATTAAAGTAGACCTGAGTTTGAGTCATGTGTCCAAAAATGTCTGAGTAATGTTGTAATTATTCTAATAATAATATTTGGTATTTATAAATGGATATCAAAATGGTATTAATAAGACATTTGTATTAATAAATGGATATCAAAATGTTATTAATATGACGCTGGTCTTTATAAATCGATATCAAAATGTTATTAATAATATTTTGGTATTTAGAGATGGATATTAAAATGTTATTAATAATACCTCTGTATTTATAAATGCATATCAAAATAATATTAATAATATTTGGTATTTTTTAATGAATATGAAAATATTATTAATAATACTTTGGTATTTATAGATAGATATCAAAATATTATTAATAAGACTTTAATATTTATAGATGGATATAAAATGTGATAAATAAGACTTTGGTATTCATAAATTAATATCAAAATGTAATTAATAAGGTTTTCTTATTTATAAATTTATAGCAAAATATTATTAATAAAGCTCTGGTATTTATAAATGGATACCTAAATATTGGTGGCCCTGTCGGTGGGGCATTAGAATACGCCGACTGCCCCCTACAGAGGGTAAAAGTCCCTCAATGGGGGTCCTGGATATGAACTTAAACTATATTCAGTGGTGCGGCCCCAGCTTGTGGGTGTTGGCGAGTGTGGAGCCACCCTTTAATTACCATTGCTCCCAGGTTCACTTTGACCCGGAGTGGTAGTACCTGTTAGGGTACCAACTATGGGTTAAATAGAAACCGACGTGAAAACAACAAATATATTCTATTAAAAAAATGTTTCTTCAAAATCTTTGGATTCGACATTACATAACCTGAAAAGGGGTGATATGCCGTAAAACAAAAACAACCAACCAAGCAACCAACCAACCAACCAAAATATTGGATACCAAAATAATGGATATATAATTATATATATATATATATATATATATAATTATATATATATATATATATATATATATATATATATATATATATATATATATATATATATAGGTCGAAACTGACATGAATTAGATTTAGATGTTTTGAGACCAGTGTTTAACCGAGAGAAAATATAAAAATATAGCCCTTATATAAAGATGAGAAAAAAGTAATGAGGGAAGAATGCGGGAAATATATGCTAAGATAAGGTTGACGATGAATCTTAGAGTTATGTCCCGTTTAAAATTTTTAGAGGCGCGGCTGCTTATTACGGCATTTTGGGTCATTGGAATTGACTGTGACATTTTGTGTTGTAATTAAAATCATATCGTTAGATTTAATGTTATAATTTGGTATATCTACATTAATATGGGTAAGGAGGTTGCAAGATAGATGAATATTTCAAAGGCAGAGGTAGGATGAATTCAATGGTTGATTGGTGATGCTTGTATTCTGTTGCTTAATAAATTGAATTGATGGAGAGTGTAGTGAGAATGATTCCCTATAAAAGAAATTATAGACAAAACAAAAGTTGTACTGATCGGCCGTAATTCTCCGGTTGAATTCTTATAAAAGAGGGGAAGTTTCAGTGCCAAATTCTGGATTGTAGCTCGGGTACGTAAGAAAGGTCAACGGTTTATATGAACTAGGGGGATTTGTAATGGGGAAAGAAGGTGGAATTTATGTAAGACGTTTGATGTATACGGGCCAAATATATTAATACGTTTATAGAGAAGTTTAAATGTAATGTAAACAAACATATCGCTTCACAATTTCTTACTTAGAATTTCCTTTATAAAATACGCAGATTTATATGTTTCAAATCAAAAGGCAATAATACTCAATTAGTTATCAGAATGTATTTTATAGCTGCAACTTCTGTTAGCAATTATGTGTACTATAGATCCTTTATTACTAAACAGATTAACGTTGTCTATGATTGGATAAGGATCAACGAATGTTTCACTCGCCCACGTATTTATTGCTATCAAATCGGTGAAATCGGCATTTCTGCAATCGAATCGATTAAATGCGTGATCTAGATGGGACCCATCGCAGTTTACCGGATGTACGTTAAATATGCCTCCCCGCCGTGACTTAGTTCATAATCCATTGTAGTTTGTATTGCTCTGTAGTGATCATACTGTTAATTTTATAATACTTATTCCTCATAAAATGTATTAAATTAATGATTAAATGTAAAAGTTAAATATCATTGCACAATTGTGCTTTAGTGAGAAATAATTATTTCAGAATATGCTCCTACTATACCAAATTACATACGGCGGATTTTATATTACGCACCTAACGGTAACATAATTTGCGGTAACATAATTTCTCAAATGCACTTGTGATGTTTGGTGTTTAATTTAGTAAAAATCGTCAATTTTTATATTTTCTTAAATTTTATCGATTATCGATGCTCATCAAGAACATTTCCATAAAAGCCTATCTAAAATCACTACCGGGCAGATTAGCTTTAATTATGTTTAATTTATTAATATCGTTAAACTAACACTTTTTCACGTAAAGTCAATCCACTGCTATCAGAACGTCCAGCTCCAAAGCTTGACACGTTGTTTTATACCCTTTCAATTCTGAAAATTTGCATTCTGTATTCAAAATTTCCAGCTACAGAACGTGACTTCAAGTTTACTTGCGTTCGGTTACGGACGTAGCACATCTTCCTACTCGTCGCCTGTTCGTTTCACGTCCGTTTTTATTCAACTCTAATTTGTGTAGAAATTGCGATTCCGCGTCGCGCATCTGACCGTCATCCAGAAAAACAAACTGGGTGTCGCCACTTAACTTTTCTCTCCCTTCTGCTTTTGTATACAACCGGCCCTTTGAAGCATGCACACATGCTAGCCAAATGAGCTGTACTTTCCTTTCAAATAAAAATCAGTTAAGCCATTAAGCATTAATAAGGAACGAAGCCACACTCAGAGATACATTTTCGTTTATAAACTCGTTAGGTAGATGAGAAATATAATATATAAATTCATATGAACTGTTAAATATAAATTAGAGAAGTTTGCAATATATTAATTTTTGCAGCCTTAATTTAGAAAGATTATAGTCTGGTATAAGAACTATCTATTATATTTCATTTCTATTGAATATTATTACGTCTCTTTCTTGGCAGACATTATAAAAACAATAATTAGTTTTTAGTACGAAAGAAATAGAGCAGTGATGCCAACGAACCGGAATGAAAAACGGCATTTATGTATATTGTTGAGGATTTTTATTAAATAATTAGTGCGTGATTTATTGCAGTTATTTGATTTTGTTATATTGTTTATTGGCAAGCAGATGTTTGAATTCTTCATTCAGATATTCTGGACTGAAAATTTGGAATTCATGTAACAAGAAATCAATTATCATACATGTTTTTATTTTGTTACTATGGTGAGAGGAGGAATAGATCAAATTCAAGAACATTTTCAAATATTTGTACTGGTGTTTTTGTTTTTTCTTAATTTTATTCATCCAGAGGAAATCTCGAAATAAACACGAAACGTGAATGAACACATCACTCGGTTTGTTCCTTTTTATTTCTCTATCTTCCTCTCTCTCTCTCTCTCTCTCTCTCTCTCCCTCTCTCTCTGTCTATATATACATATATATATATATATATATATATATATATATATATATATATATATATATATATATATATATGAGAAATATGAAAATGAAGCGTACAGTTAAAAAGGAAATTTATTTCATAATCAATTATATATGGTGTTCGGAAAAAGAAATACAGATGTAAACCTCTTTACGTCCAGATATTTCGAAGCTAAATGTCATAAGACGAGAAAAACACGACTAGATAAAAAAATATATGCAAAGCGGAAACACATACATTAAACATATTTAGTTTTCATATAGAATAATTACTGAGATTAGATAAAGAAAACTACGTTTCAGGAGGTAATTTAATGGAGGTATAATTAAGAATAGACAGTAAAAAAATATACAAAATATGAAATATTAATAAAAGTCTTTTAGAATATATAAACATGTAGTTTTTTTTTAATGTCTAAAGATTTATAAAATATACATTTAAAGAAAATTTAAAAAAATTAAAACGTAATAAAGTTATGAAAAAATATAAAATTTAATAATAGAAATGAAACAGAAAAATGTATGTACGAACAGAGTAAGATAAATAACTATGTATATGTATATATATATATATATATATATAAACACATATTGTACTTGCATAGATATGCACCCTTTTTGCGTCAACGGCCAAATAACTTCATATATATATATATATATATATATATATATATATATATATATATATATATGTATATATTTCTCTGTGGTACCAGTCTTCAAGAATTCTGGTGAAAGAACTGACCCACTAAATTATCGCCCCATTAGCCTCCTCCCGCTTTTCGCCAAAATATTTGAGTCCTTAGTTAATAAAGCCCTAGTCCAGCACCTAACAGCTGCTAAACTCTTGACTGACAAACAATATGGATTCAGGCAAGCCCGTTCAACAGCAGATATCTTAACTGTAGTTTCTGAACGTATATACCGTTCATTGGATAATACAGGGGAGGGTAGAGCGGTGGCCCTTGATATATCTAAGGCTTTTGACAGGGTATGGCACGATGGTCTTCTAAGGAAAATTAGATCATATGGAATCACTGGAAGAATTCATAACGTAATTAAATGCTTCTTAAGTAATAGAAAAATCAAAGTTGTCCTCGACGGACGTACATCCAAACAATATGACATAAATGCGGGAGTGCCTCAGGGGTCTATCCTTGGACCTCTATTGTTCCTGATATTCATAAACGACCTCCCTGATAATATTGTTTCGGAGATGGGTATATTTGCCGATGACACCACTCTCTATAACAGATATGAGGGGAAAACAAATGAACACATATCCAAGAAAATGGCAGAAACACTAGAGGATGACCTCCAATCCGTAGTGGAATGGGGACAAAAATGGTTGGTCTCATTCAATGCTGCTAAGACTAAGCTTGTTTCCTTCAATAACTACAAGAAACCTTCTCTACCACCAATAGCAATGGCCAAGAACACATTGCCTGAAAGTACTTCTTTTAAACTCCTCGGCCTAACGTTTACAGGGAATATGAACTGGAATAGATACATTGAGAGCATTGCCAAGGCTGCTGCAAGGAAGGTTGGCTCCCTCTACCGTGCTAGAAAACTACTTACGCCTGCCAGTATCCTATACCTCTATAAGGCAACCATTCGCCCATCTATGGAGTACTGTTGTCACATCTGGGCTGGTGCATCTGCTGCTTGTCTCTCGCTCCTGGACAGGGTTCAAAAAAGAGTCGCAAACCTGATAGGTCCTGAACTGTCATCTGGGCTTCAACCTCTGTCCCATCGACGAGATGTTGCATCCCTTTGCCTGTTCTTCAAATACTTTAATGGTGAATGCTCTGACGAACTGCAAACACTTGTACCTCCCCGACGTAACTACCTCCGACAAACCCGACAAGCTACTAAGTCTCATCCCTTTACAGTGGAGATCCCTAGGTGCAAGAAAGCCTTTTACTCCAATAGTTTCTTCCCCAGAACTGCGGGTCTTTGGAACTCCCTTCCGGGATTATGCTTTCCCAACTGCAATGATATGCAGAAGTTCAAGTGTAATGTTAACAAACATCTTTCTACTCTTCTCCCTTCATAATGACCCCGCTAATTAATTCCCTAATAGTAGCCCCCTGCTTCAAAGTGGCACTGTGCCTTGTTTGGGGTGAAAATTGAATTAAAAATATATATATATATATATATATATATATATATATATATATATATATATATATATATATATATATACCGAGCGGCCAACTGCCAACTAGTTGTCATGAAAGTGTATATACCGAGCGGTTAGACAGTATAATTTGACTCTCCCTGCACCATTGTAAGTCCTGCCTCTTTAGGCAAAGTCTAAGTGATGAAAAACATCGAAATATAGCCAATAAGATCCGAACGGCTGTAAGAAAAAACACCGGCGGAGGATGGGCACGAGTATAAATCTGGCGGAAAGGCGGGTTTTTGGTAAATTAAAGACCCGGCAGCCTGATGTAACTTTCATTGTAACAGATGACTGTCTCATCCTTATTAATCCCCGGCGGAAGAGATACAGGTCAATGCGAGTGTGTCTGGCTTTTGCATAGCTACGACCATCCAAAATTTACATGTTATATTTTTATTGTTATTATTGTTCTTATAGTTAGGACTTTTTAATAGTGAGAGTCTTAGAGAGTCTTAGTGAGAGTTTGTTTGTTGTGTCTTAGAGAGAGAAATTTTGTAAGAGAGATTGTTCGTGTTATGACGATCCATATATATATATAAACTGTTCATACTTAGCTTTGTTGAAGAAGCTCTTAGAGTGAGGAAACAGTGTTCAGACAGTCTTAGTTTCCATATTGTGTATGTAAGATATGTATCTAAAGACATTTTAATACACATGATATACAAGACATATAATAACAATTTTCACTTTACCTTTTGGTAGAATTACAACACAAATACGACGTTTATAAAAACATATGATGGGTTTATTTCTTCTCCCGACCGGCCGTGGTTTTCTGAACAAGAATTCAAGGCTTCACATTCTAAGTTTCAAAAGTGACCGTCTCGCTTCTAGATGTTCGAATGTCCATGTCTGGACTGTCGTCTGTCGTCCTCGGACTCTCTCTCTCAGACTCCTCCCAGTTCCTCCTCGCTTAACTCTAAATCTCTAACTATATCGAGAACTTCCCATTTTCCATGACGACATACACATGTTAAAACATGTGTCTTTTTTCACGTGTTCTGGACATGCGTGACCAAAACTTTGCCTTTGTTTACAAAAGGAATTTTAACCTATATTCCCAGTAACCTATATTTCCAATATGTTAAAGCATGGTTATTAAATTATCTTGTAGTTGCATTCCTCAATTGAATTTTTCATAACAGTATTGACAACGCACATTCTTTTCTTGAAACTATTTTATCTCTAAGCTAAACAATGGTTTGTTTTACATTCCATTTTCTAATTCTCTCTCGTAATCTATTTCTAAACCTAATTTACGAGGTTCGAATTCTGTCTATTCTTTTTCATTTTCATTTTAACTAAATCTCTCTATTTTTCTACTTACATAAAAAGGGGACAACCCTTATAATGCAACATACACAGCGAGTGGCACTCTGTCATTTTGTTCCCTTTTTCTGTTTTCAATATATTTATTTTTCTCAATTCATCCTCACCATCCCCACCCTAACCAAGCCCCGAGGGGATAGTTCCACAAATTACGGGGCAGGGCATGAATAAGCTGGAAGCCTTTAACTCGCGACTGCACTCCTGCGGCGGATATAAGATGGTGCTGCTTCGTGACTACTCTAAGACACACGGGCTTGGCAGCTGGAGCCGTGACTGTGCTAGCTTATTGAGGATAACCACAGTCCACCCCGCATGAGGAGGCCCGTAGAAAAGGTCGGGTAAACATCGGTTACGGAAAACCTGGCTGGCCAACTTACCGCAGCTCAATGAGGGCGAAATAAAATGATAATAACCATTTAAGCATGCAATACCCGCAAGTTTCAAAACCCACCAAACACATTCCGCCCTGAATGACGTACAACACTCATTTGCAAAAAAAATCTTACCCGCTTCAATATTGTTGTAGCGGCCTTAGCAAGACCAGACTGCACAAAGACGGTCGCATTAGGGAAGCTGAAAAAGGATATACCATCTTTTGGAAAGGAGAAGTCTAAAAGCAGCCGCTCATACATTGTGTTTGCTTCGCAATCCGTTCTTAGGTTGTACAACAGCTCAACATTGTCCCCCCACCATTACTGAGCGCCTGATACAGCTGGCTTTTTAATCGTAAAGAACAGACACATCACCCTGATTTTAGTCTATGCCCTTACTTCAACAGACGAATACAAAGCTGCATTTTACAACCTGCTAAACCACAGCATCCAGAGAGTTCCTACCAGTGACAAGCTTGTTGTGCTGGGCGACTTTTACACCGAATGGATAAAGAGCACCTCCAATGGTATGGGATCATAGGCCCCTAAGCACCGAGAACTGTAATTCTAATTGACAGCTTTGGACTACCGAACTGACAAAAGACAACAAGAAGACAACCCGGTAATAACACTGACATATTCTGAATTGCATTCCAACCAGACCTAGAAAAGGAAAAGATGTTTGCATTACTCGGACCATGCCAGGAGCGGAAGATTGCTTAAGGGATCAGAGGCTACTTATCCCCACAATGATGGTGATTATCCATACAAAGATACCGAACGGCGTCCAACACCGACGCTATTTCTGCAATAATCTCCGTGACCCACAGCTGGAAAAACATTTCAAGGTATTTTAACAACGCCACCGTGCAGAATCTGCGAGCAAACCTACCGTCGATATTCACAGGACCACTCTTAGAGACGCTATGACGCACGCTGCGTGGGAAATCATCAGCTACACAAGCAAGAACAGTCACAAATGATTTGAAAAGAATTGTAGCATCATATTTTCCCTCATTGAGGCTAAACGTCAGACGCGTCTGACCATATAGAACCAGCCAAGAGCTGGCGATAAACGTGCCCACAAACAAGCTGTAGCTGATTGCTAAAAAGAAGCCGAGAAGCCGACACATCCTGGTGGCAAAAGAAAAGCTGAATAAATAGAATGTATGCTGATCAACATAACCTGCGTAATTTTTATGCAGCAACAAAATAAATTTCCAGCCTCATTCGGTGATCAGTGGGTGTTTTAAAGATCTAAATAAGATCATGACTATTACCGACACCGAAGCAATTTTATTAATTAAAAGGTCCCACTACTTCTCAACGAACAGGCAGTTACCCCAAACAAACTCCTGCAACTGACCCCGCAATGCTCTCTCCGTCACTGAATTGCGTTGCCATTCTCCATCCAGGATTTTTACAAAGCTCTGAAAAGTATGAAACCTGGCAAAGCCCCTGGACCTCGCACCGTACTGTGGGAGTTAATCA
The DNA here is from genome assembly GCF_053919585.1 of Euprymna scolopes. Taxonomy (NCBI): domain Eukaryota; kingdom Metazoa; phylum Mollusca; class Cephalopoda; order Sepiida; family Sepiolidae; genus Euprymna; species Euprymna scolopes. Next base: position 3,617,288 of record NC_136500.1, on the reverse strand, counting down.
CACATGGTGGCCTAGAGTTGAAGAATGTCTCCTGCACCTCATACTTAAAATATGGGAGACCAAGATCAGTCATAGTTATTTCCGTGATGCAAAAATCATAACTATATTCAAAAAAGAAAATCAAAAGTACTTACAACTACCGGGGTATATCACTCCGCAAGATATTCGCCCGCATTCTCCTCGACCGCCTCCTTGTCCTAGCAGAAGATGTTTAGCCAGAGTCCCAGTGCAGATTTCAACCTTCGCGCGGGACCATTGAAATGATCTTCTGCACACTCTAATTAGAGAGCCTTCAACACAAGTAACCCACTATGATCATTTTATGGGACATAAAAAAAACCTTTGACAAAATACCACGACCTGTCCTGTGAGCAGTGCTCGCTTGATCTAGCTGATCATGTGTGCGCCCTGTATGAGTAAATATTGAGAAGAGTATGTCACGAAAACTCCCTCTCTAAGCCATTCTTCATCAATAGTGTGCTGAAACAAGGTAATTGAGAAACCACCATACATCGATCAATCACTGTTTTTGTATGGATTGCGAAATTTTCAACCTAGCATGCCTCCGTGCTAGAACTAAGACCTCCGATATGGTCTCCAAATGTGGAGTGATTTAATGTAAACAAAGATCAGCTAAATTCTTTCTTAAGGAGCGAGAAGAAGAATAACACAGAATCGCTAATAAAATGTAAATACATGAACAATCTATCTCTCTCTCTCTCTCTCTCTCTCTCTATATATATATATATATATATATATATATATATATATATATATATATATATATATACACTTGTTCCCGATATTATTCATACCCCTCGGATCTTTGAGATTTCTATAAGAATATTGCTCAAACCAGAAGGTAGACAATATTAAAGGGATTTCAAACAATAAATCAAGCATAAGCATTTAATTTAAACTCAACAAATAAATAAATTATGCAAGTTTGAAACAGTATACAAAGAAAAACAATAATGGCACTAGTTCAAAATTATTCATACCTCTCTTACTAATAGTCAATAGCATGCCCTTTATTCTTAATAACTGCCTGTAACCGTTTTGGATATTTATCAACAAGGTTTTTACAAGCATCAACACTGATTTTTTACCATTCTTCAATGCAGTAGTTCTCCAAATCCCTCAAATTTCTAGGTTTCCGCTTTTTAACCTCAGTGTTCAATATGTGCCAGAGGTTTTCGATAGGGTTCAGGTCGGGACTCTGGCTAGGCCATTCCAAAATATTAATTTGATTATCCTCAAACCATTTCTTGACTATTTTGGCAGTATGTTTTGGATCATTATCCTGTTGAAGGACCCAGTTTGGTCCTAAATGGAGCTTCTCCGCATCCTGTCTAATGTTTTTCTGGAGTATCTCCAAATATTGCTCCTTCTTCATGGTTCCATCTATCTTGACCAAACTACCTGGACCACTAGCCGAAAAGGAGCCCCAAAACATTAGGCTACCACCACCATGTTTCACCGTGGGTATGGTGTTCTTTGGGTTGTAAGCTTCTCCTTTCCTCCTCCAAACGTAAGAAGCATCCATATGGCCAAACAATTCAATTTTTGTTTCGTCAGTCCACAAAATACTTGAGAAAACGGACTCTGAAGAATTCACATGGGTCCTAGCAAACTTTAGACGTGCTGCAAGGTGTTTTCCGGTGTGCAATGGAGTCCTTCTTGGTCTTCTTCCTTTCAGACCATTTTCATGCAGAGTCCTTTGCAATGTTTGCCTTGATATTTTTATGCCAGAAGACTCCAGATTTTCTAAAATGTCCTTAGTAGTGGTGGTTGGATTTGCATTAACACTTCTTACAATATTCCTGGTGGCTCTAGCAGACAGTTTCCTTTTCCTTCCTCTACCAATCAAGTTGTTTGTTGTGTGGTGGCTCTGGAATTTTTTGATGATGCTCTGTACTGTTGCTGTAGGGACCTCAAATTTCTTGGAAATTGACTTGTAACCTAAACCATCCTTATGTGAATTCACAATTTTAGTCCTAAGATCATTACTAAGCTCTTTTTTCTTCCCCATTCTAATAATTTTTATTCTTTTATTGGTTTTCAGTTGATATCATTTTAATTTCTGAAAAATGCAAAAAACGAAATGAAATTAATCAAAGGTTGTATAAAAGCATTCAAAATAAGAATCAAACAGGAAACAAACAGTCAGAAACTCGATTAATACTGAAAAAATAAGGGGGTATGATTATTTTTGAACATTGCAGATTTTATAAATAGCTGTATATTTCTTTTATTACAAGTATCCCGAGATTTTAAAATGACGAAAATGATCAGAAGAGGTTTATTAAGAATATGTATCAATATGGACGTAAACAATAAATTCTTACAAAGTTACACCTAATAAACTCAATTTTCAAGGAGGGGTATGAATAATATCGGGCACAAGTGTATATATATATATATATATATATATATATATATATATATATATATATATATATATATATATATATATATATGCCGGAAATTATTCTAATAAAATAAATAAATAAATGCCGGAAATTATTCTAATAAAATAGATAAAGTTAGGACTTTATAAATAAAAAAAAAGATAGAACTTTTTTTTTTCTTAACCAAAAAAAAAATGTAAATTAATATTTTCACACATCCGACCGTAACGACTTTTATACTATAAGTAGATAGGCACTCGACCAAGTTATCCGGAAGTAGAAATCTTTTTCACTCTAGAAAGACATATGCCAGCTACCAGTCGACAAAATGAGAACGGCATCTTCTAGCGCAACAACGTTAAGTATTTTTTAAAAACTAATCCTAAATGTTATTGTTTATGTCATCTTGTTTTTTAAACGTGCTTTTTTCGTGTTTTATTTATTTATTTTGTCTGTATTCTCCTGTATTATCCGTCCCCCCTCATTCTACAAAGTTAAACAATAAACAATAAACAAACAAAATGCCGGCAACTAACGACAAAGAGAAAAAAAATGCCGGAAATTATTCTAATAAAATAGATAAAGTTAGGACTGTATTTAAGTAGTATACTTAATATATACTATTACTGCAAGCTTGCATGCCTTCTTCTTGGTGGCGAATCAAACCATCTCATATAGTTAGCCTTTTGTTCAAATACATTCGAAGTATAATACAGTGCAAAGGAACAGTTAATCATGAAAACGAACCTCCTAAAGTAAAACCTTGAATAATTATCTAAACTCGAATGTAAAGTAATATTAAGCCGAGTTTACAAATTAATAATAGTTAATAATCGGATGTGAATTAATTTATAAGATGAAACTCTAATGATTTAAACTCGATAGATAACGACAAACTCCCACCCATTAATATGGGAGGGGAGATTATCATCAAAAGTGTCCTGAATTGTTAACTAAGCACCGGACTTACTACTTAGATATAAATAAGTCACTTGTCCCCATCCCCCCTCCCCCACTTTTTTTTTTTTAATGGAGAGTAGATAATACAGTGGATGTGTTATCGGCAGCTCCAGTAACTCTCGCTTCATCTATTTTGTCATTCAGTCCTCATTCAATGAGTGATTTTTCTGACAAAGGGTGAAGACAAAGCTGCTTAAAGGTCGTTAGTACTTGGTGACCAGTAGTCTGAGATGTCGGAAATGTGTCTGTCTCTGTCTGTCCTTGTGGCCATGTCACTAGTAAGGGTGCTGGAGGTAAACGTTTGTCTGGGCTGACGTTATCCGCCTGATAGTCAGGGACCCGAACCTTGGATTAACCACAAAGGAGGCTGTCCTATACGCAGGCGCAAAGTACTGGGACTGCTGTATTGCCATTTGGTCAGTGGATCTGGACCAAGATGTAGTCTTTGGTGGAACCTCTCGATGCCATACTAGTGGGTAATTGTTACGGCTTTACCTTTTCGTGTGCTACAAAAAAAACTTTCCTGTCTTTTTCTCTCTTACTTTCCCTCTCTGTACTGCTCTAACCAAGTATGCCGACCTATTCCACAAATCCCCAAACCTCAGCATGAAATATATCCAGAATAAAAACTCGATTAAACCTAGAACCCCATCTTTCAACGTAGACCCCTACTACCAGGTCTCCTTCTCCAACATCAGGGGTCTACGTTCCAACCGTCCAGAGGTTGAAACCCAATTACAGGAGACGAAACCGAACATATAATTTCTAAGTGAAACTGGAATAGGACTACCCTAGACGAGTTCATAATTAACGTATACTCAAATTTAACAGCTAAATCTGACCCCTAAGATCGCCATGGGCATGGAATATGTGCCTACATTAAGGATGGCTTCCCGTGTGGCAGGGATATCTCTAGAGAAGATCCTAATTTACCCTATATGTGCTTCAGGGTTGCACTTGCTAACACCACTGCATTTATATTTGCCCTCTATAGGCCCCACAACAGCGGAGTTACTATATTTAAGAGCATATCTTAGAAAATTGACTACATACTGTCTTCACATCCCTCGGCTAACATCCACATATGTGGTGATTTCAACGTCCATAACGTGGAATCGCTGACCCATTCAAATAAGACAGACATATGCAAGCCTCTTAGACCTTTTTCTTTCAACTTCCCCTGAGCTATGTTCATGTTCCGTTCATTCTCCTCTAGGATCCTCCGACCACTCCGTCGTATCAGTTAAGATAAAAACGAAATGTAAGAAGCCCCCAGACGTACCCCTCCACCGTACTGTATACCGATACTCTATGGCTGACTGGGATAGCTTCCGTACATTCATATCTGATTAACCTCTGCACTCCATGTTTAAAAAGGATGTGTCCTCTATAATATCAGATCTGACCGAATAGTTAATCGTAGGCATAGACCAATTCATACCATCCAAAAAATTTCAACAAAAACCTAACAGCCAGCCATGGTTCTCCCCAGAATGTGCTGCTGCTATCGCGCACAAAAATCACTTTTTCCATAGCTACCAACGAAATAGATGCACTGAAACTAAAGCTGCTTTTAGGTCTGCCAGCAACCACTGTAAACGAGTAATAAAAAATGCAAGAGAGCTATATGCCCAGTCTGTAAAATCCAAGGTAGCTGATCAGCGGCTTGGATCCCACCAGTTTTGGCAAATAACAAATAGGATCCTGAACAGAAGTGTGCGTTCTATACCAACCATTATCAATGGACCAGAGGTCATCTCGTCAGCGTCAAACAAGGCCAAACTATTTGCAAAGAACTTTGCAGCTAATTCTACCCTATGCGACGAAGGCCATCAACTCCCCATATTTCCTCCTATAACACAGAACAAGCTGGGTAGCATACAAATATCCTTGCATGAGGTCGCCAAGCTAATAAAGAACCTAGATTCCAGTAAAGCAACTGGCCCTTATGGCATCCCAATTATAGTGTTAAAAAAAGCTTCAAACAGAACTTGCTCCCATACTTACGAAACTATTTAAGCGCTGCCTTAAGGAGAAGTGCTTTCCGACTCCCTGGAAGACCTCTTCAGTTTGCCCTATATTTAAGAATTCAGGTGATAAGTCATCGCCCTCTCAATACAGACCTATAAGTCTCCTGTGTGTTATGAGTAAGTTGCTGGAATCCATATTTAATAGAGAAATAGTCAACCACCTCAGCAGGAATAACCTTCTTAGTGACACACAATATGGTTTCCGCTCTGCAAGATCTACCGCAGATGTGCTGACAGGTATATCCCACAGGATAAGTGAATCTCTTGACAAAGGCTTTCTTTCTAGGGCAATTGCTCTTGACATATCAAAGGCCTTTGACAAGGTATGGCATAAGGGTCTACTTCACAAGATTTCCAGCTACGGTATAACTGGAAACGTTTTCTCAATCATTAAATCATTTCTCTCCGATAGGCTCATAAGAGTAGTAGTCGATGGAAAAAAATCGGAGGCCTGCAATATAAATGCTGTAGTCCCCCAGGGGGCAATCCTGGGCCCAACTCTCTTCCTGATCTACATCAATGACCTCCCTAAACACATATTTAAATCATTCGTTGACATCTATGCTGATGACACAACCATCTACGGCAACACATCAAAAGCTGTACATGACAAAGTTCTCTCTGATTCTCTCTCCTCTGATCTCGAGCGCGTGGTTCAGTGGGGGAAGATGTGGTTGGTTACCTTTAATGCATCCAAAACCAAACTCCTATCCTTACATCATCAACGCTCTGATCTGTCATTAATTGTGATGGATGGCTCTCGTCTGGGTGAGGCCCCGTGTTTTGACAAGCTTCTGGGTTTGACCTTTACTCCTGATCTGAAATGGAACACGTACATCAAGTCTGTTGCCAAGGTCGCTGGAAAGATGGTGGGATCCTTCTACCGCTCCAGAAGATATCTCACTACTGATGCAATTCTCTATCTATATAAAAGCCAAGTACGTCCAAGGATGGAATACTGTTGCCATATCTGGGCAGGAGCTGCTAAAAACAGCCTATCCTGCCTTGACAGAGTACAAAATAGACTTCGTGGCTTAGTGGGGGATGCCCTTTTCTCTACCCTGCAACCTCTCTCCCACAGAAGAGACGTTGCGAGCCTGTCCTTGTTTTATCGTTATTTCCATGGCAGATGCTCGTCTGAACTCCAATCTCTGGACCCCCTCGCCAATCTTTCACGAGAAACACCCGGTTCGCTGAATCCACTGTGAAAAATTTTCCCCACTCTATATCCGTGCCTAAATCAAAACGCGGATTCCATGAACAAAGCTTCTTTCTTATAACTGCACGCCTGTGGAACTCTGTTCCGTCTACCTGCTTCCCTCCGGACTACAATTTGGATGTCTTCAAGTGCAATGTTAACAAATTCCTAATGAACTGCCCCCTTAAGTGAACACTTAAGCAAATCTCCTCACTAACTTAATGTACTTGCAATAACCCTTATCCCTGAGTGGCTTCCGGGCCTTGATAAGTGGTGATCACTGTGTAAAAGAAATATATATATATATATATATATATATACACACACACACACATATATATATATATATATATATATATATATATATATATATATATATATATATATATATATAGTTAGTAAGTTATGAAATACATATGGCGATTAGGCTACACTGAATATTCCGCGTTTCATCCACTCTAGGAATCTTATGCGCATAAGCCTGAATATTCCTAGAGTGGGTGATATGCGGAATATTTAGTTTAGCTTAATCGCACTATACATTTTTCACTTACTAACTAGCTCTACCTACGCATGATCACTTTTGAAGTAAATGCTTAAAGTTTATGCATAAATTTATACTTTCGTATATTAATTTTATGTGAGTAAATGAAGTAATTTTATATATATACATATATACATATATATATATATACATATATATATATTATTTTAAAAAGTTTAAATGGGCAAGTCATCGATACTGTCGGTTTCAAACTTGAAAATAGATGACCGTTTTACATAACCGTGTAAAGCTCTCTTCGGCCGATACTCATCTTTTTTTTATAACGGAATAGGAGTCAGAAAGAAATATTACAAGATCTCGGTCAAATCTCGTTCAAATCTCGCTCATCTGAATAATCCTAAAATTAGAAAAATCAACTTAAAATCTCAACTGTGAAGGGCAGGGATTTCGCTGCTTGTCAAATTTGTCGGGGGTATTTAAGTCAGGGGTGTACAAGTGCCTGAATTCATCTTGAAGTACTTGTAGAACAGACAGAGGGATGCTACATTTCGTCGATGGGACAGAGGCTGAAGCTTAGATGACAGTTAAGGACCTATCAGGTGTGAGACTCTCTTTTGAACCTTGTCTAGGAGCGAGAGACTAGTAGCCGATGAAAACAATACTCCATATTAGGGCGAATGCTGTCCTTATAGATGTACAGGATACTTTCGGTGATAGTAGCTTTCTAGCATAGTAGAGAGAACCTACCTTTTTTCGTTGCGGTCCTGGCAATGCTCTCAATGTAATTGTTCCAACTAATGGTTTCTGTGAATATTAGGCCGAGGAGTTTAAAGAAATCACTTTAAGTAATGTGTTCGTTGGCATTGCTATTGGTGGTAGAGAAGGTTTCTTGTAGTTATTGAAGGAAACAAGCTTAGGCTTGGCAGCATTGAAGGTCACCATCAACTTTTTCCCCTATTCCACTACAGATAAGAGTTGGTCCTCTAGTGTTTCTTCCATTTCGTTAGATGTGTGTTCTTTTGTTTTCCTGTAGTGTCTATAGAGTGTGGTGTCATCAGCATATATACCCACCTCACAGATAATTTTGTAAGGGACGTCATTTATGAATATTAGGAATAATAGACGTCCAAGGATATCCCCCGAGGCACTCACGCATTTATATCATATTGTTTAGATGTACGATCATCGAGGAAATATGGATTTTTCTCTTATCTAAGAATGATTTAATTATGTTAAGTATTCTTCCAGTGATACCGTATGATCGGACTTTCCTGAAAATACCTTCATGCCATACCCTGTCAAAAGTGTAAGATATATCAAAAGCTACCGCTCTGCCCTCCTCTGATTTGTCAAGTGAATGGTATATGTTCCCAGATATTACAGTTAGGATGTCTGCCGTGGTATGGGCTTTCCTAAATCCATATTGTTGGTCGGTCAGAAGTTTAGCATCTGTAAGCTGATTAACTAGAGCTTAGTTAATTATGAACTCAAACATTTTGTTGAAAAGTGGGAGGAGGCTAATGGCCCGGTAAATTACTGGGTCAGTTCTTTCGCCAGAATTCTTGAAAACTGGTACCTCGGAAGCGGTTTTCCAGCAATCAGGAAAGCAAGATTCATTAAGGCATTTGTAAAGTTTGTTTGGTTGGTTGGTTGTTTTTTTACGGCATATCAACCCTTTTCGGGTTATTTAATGACGAATCCAAAGATTTTGAAGAAAAACTTTTAATAGAATATATTTGCTATTTTCACGTCGAGTTCTATTTAACCCATAGTTGGGACCCTAACAGGTATTACCACTCCGGGTCAGAGTGAACCTGGGAGCAATGGTAATTAAAGGGTGGCTCCACACTCCCCAAAGCCCACAAGCTGGGGCCTCGCCACTGGATATAGTTTAACATAATATCCAGGACCCCCATTGAGGGAGTTTTACCCTCTGCAGGGGGGCAGTCGGCGTATTCTTATGCCCCACCGACAGGGCCGGTAAAGTTTGAAGAGAACCGGAGCTACATCGGCGGAGCACTTTTTTAATAGCACAGTCGGGATGAGATCAGGTCCACGTGCTTTTGAAGTGGCAAGATTTTTTACGATAGCATGCACCTGAGAAGGGCTGATTTTCAGATCGTCTATTATAGCATCTGTCCGCAAAGGACAGTCAGAGAGGGTGTGGTTAGCAATGTCCAGTGCGGAGTTGGAGGTAAACCGACTGGCATGCATATTAGACATATCGGTTGCTGTGCAACAACATCATGATTGTTGGATAGTGGGCGAATTGTTGATTGCCCAGTATTTACTAAACTGTTGCAGATTTTTCAGAAGTTCCTAATTTCTGTGCTTCGATGCGTTTTTGGTGGTTTCAGTAAATTCTCTCTTAGCTATTGCTATTTCTTTCTTACAGCCATTTCTGGTTTCTATATACTTCTGTCTGTTTGAACTGGACTCATGTCGGTTTAATCTGCGGTACGCATGCTTCCTTTCCGCGATGGCAGCTGCACAAGTAGAAGTAAACCATTGGAGAGAGTGGGGCTTGCTATGAAACTTCCGCTTCGGAACATGTACTTAAATTGCTGTTTTGAACCATTCAGGGGTGTCATTGACGCACTGTTCAGCAGGAAGTGAAAAGATATTTCCCCATGCGGCGTCTCTAATTAGATCCTTGATTACTTCCCAGTCAAGCCTTTTAAAATATCTCCTTGTTTTGAGCCATGGCTCTTCCGTTTTAGCCTTAGAGTTTAGGGCAATTTCAACTATTATCACTACATGATCAGTATTTCCGAGTGGGTTGTGTATATTCGTAACCCAATCATCGTGAACTGTGGTCAGAAAAAGATTTAAAGTTATGCGTGTTGTTCTTGCTGGTTGGGGTACGGGTTGGGAACGTAAAGTGAAAGGGAATGAGATATAGAGAAGCTGTGTGTTGTGGTACCATCTCCGTCTATGTAAGTAGAAAATCCAATCCAGTTGTTGTGGTGGACATTGAGGTCATCAAATGCATGCACTTGTGCGCTAGTGTCGAGTGAACGTGTTGTATCTATGCTGTCAGAGATTTTGTTTATTAGGGTACGGTCCTGGGTTGAGGGCGAGCGGTAGAGAAAATAAAAGTAACTAATGCTATGTTGCATGTAAAATCTGAAGCACATAAAGGCTTGATCGTCCGATTTTTTGTCTCTAGTCAAGCAGAGGGTGTTTTGAATATAGACTCCAAGCCCGTGCATATGTCTATCAAAGTCCTAACGGCAGAATGGGAGATATCCGGGCATGTTAAAGTAGATGGGATGGAGGAGTGTAGGTTAGTCTCACTTAGTACTAAAATATCCGGTGTGTTTGTTTATAGAAATGCTTCAACATCATTTAAATTAGGTCCAAGCCCAAGGATGTTCGTAAATGCAAGCCAAAAAAGAAGCGGCAATTTGGTTTTGTTTGAGTTTTATCTTGGTTTAAGCGTAATTTTAGATTGTACTGTCATGTTTTAAAGAGTTTCAGTTTAGGTAAGGGGTGCTGAATAATTGAGTATGTAGTATACTAGACATGCAATACAAGTAGACCATCATCTAACCCTCCATCTACTAGGATTTGGGCCTATGGAAGCCCACCGGGGATGAGTTCAGGTCCCTTTCCATGCGCGACATGGCACTACAAACATCCTATTATGATATTATTCAACTGTTGATAGAGCAGCCGCCGTAAGCGCTACCAGAGAGTTAGGGCGTGTACTACCAGTCGGAAATAGCAGCCAGGAACTGTCAATCTGGTACCCTCAACCAATCAGATGATGTTCAACCCACTCTACTTGTACTGCCATTATGTCACTCAAGCACTCTCAATGCCCAGTTTAAAGGGATGGGATGTATCGGGAGACGGGAAAACGGCATTCATTGCCCTAGTCAGGAAACTAGATCGACCACTGAGTGATCCTCTCGAATTCCTGTGATTCGACCTTTACGCCTTGCTAATAAGAAAAAGAAGGAGTATGGAGTCGGACGATAGACAGTGCCTATCTACTCTTTAAGCAGTTTAGGTTTGCAGATCGGTAATTTGTTGACTCACCAGCTCTAGGAAGGTTGTCATCCAAGACTGGAGAGGCCTCCGTCCCCTTGGGTTTAGCTTCAGAGTGTTTTCTTCCCCTAGAAAGATAACATGGGTAGATCTATGTGTCCATCAGCATTGAGAGCGGTTGCCTCGCGCCTGATACCTAATACAGGTATTTATGCGACCTTGCGTGGGCAGTTTATGTTACTGGGTTAGTATGTCAATTTTATATATAAACTGAAAAATTCTACCCCGCAAAGTGAATAAGGGGCATTGTTACTTCATTGTTACTGGAGGAGGGGGTGAGTAAAGTTCATGCAGTGGAAGCAGCTGTATTTGCAACAGGTTTGTTGGAAGGAGTTAATATATGGTTTAATATATTTCCTTTTACGTTGAACGTGTTTTTCTTATTTTTATGTTGGCTTAGGAATAGGATAACGCATTACAGACTGGCTTGATATTTAGAATTTACTAAAAATGTGGTTGTCCAGGCTCTGGGTATTTTAGATGGCATGAGAGTTAAGATGTATCTTCAATGTAGTATATATATGAAGTACAATACAGTACAAGTATAATATAAAGCTATTTTCGATTTTGATAACCTATGTACGTCACAGATATGAGTTTATTTGTTTTTCATATGGATACTTCACTGTGTAAGTACCTTATTTCCTGTATAGTATACTGAAGAAGTATCTTTTTTCTAACGTAAATACAAAAGAACTCGTTACTTTTAAGTAATTTCTGTTGTGCTAAATTTTCTGTATGTCTAGACTAAGAATTTGTTTTTCATGTTGGTACTATACTGAAGAAGCACCTTATTTCTCATTTAAAAGTCGCATTATTCGAATATATAACGTGGTTTTCGGTTTTACTATCTTTTATGCCCGTCACAGGTAGGATGTTATTTGTTTTTCATATGAGTACTTTACTGCACAAGTGTCTTATTTCTCGGGTATGATAATGTACGAGTTCCTTATTTCTAATAGATAGATGAAACTACTCGATGATTTTACATAATTTGCTGTTGTGCGAACAGTTTCGAATGCCATAGATGGGATTGTATTTTTATATTAGAGTTCTATATTAAAGAAACACATTATTACTTATATAAGTGGCATACTACTTAAATTGATTGCATCATTTTCTGTTGTGATTATCTCTATGTACGTCACATATAAGATTTCCTTTTGTTATTCTATGTGTACTATACTGTAAAAGTACCTTATTTCTCGGGTAGGATATTGTACAAGTACCTTTTTTTCTAATTCAAAAATGGAAGAATTCTAAACGTTGACGTAATTTTCTGTTGTGCTAAACATTCTGTACGCCAGGGGTAAGAATTTTTTTTTTATCTGGGTGCTATTGGAAGGAAGCACCTCCTTTCTCATATGTAATTCATACGGCTCGAATAATAATCGTGATTTTCGGTGTTAAAAACTTTTATCTATATCACAGGTCATATTTTCGTTGTTTTTTTCATATGCGTACTATACTACACAAATACCTTATTACTTTGATAGAATTTCTTGTACACATAAAACTTTAAAAAGTAAGTGAGTATTGTATTACATATGACATCTATACAAATATACAAACATATATACTACATCAAATTTATAATAATCAGTTAATTAGTATAGGAGTAAATCCAATACGTAAAAGTATATAATCAAACACACACACACACACACAGAAACACACACATATATATATATATATATGTATATTATATATATATATATATATATATATATATATATATATATACTTCATTTACTCACATGAAGTATACATTTATGCGTAAACTTTAAGTATTTACTTCAACAGTGATCAATACGTAGGTAGAGCTACTTAGGAAATTATAAAATATATATGACGATTAAGCTACACTGAATATTTCGCGTTTCATCCACTCTAGGATTCTTCAGGCTTAGACACGCATAGAGTGGATGAAACGTGGAATATTCAGTTTAGCTTAATCGCCATATGTATTTTATAAATTACTATATATATATATATATATATATATATATATATATATATATATATATATATATATATATATAAGAAAACTATAATATACTATAAAGATTACCGAATTAAATTCTTGTTCAAATCGCACCATTGACAAGGCCGTCATGGCTAACAGACGGACTCACTTTTGACATTAGATAAAACCTATGATTAAATTGTGAACCACTCATCAACTTGCTTCGCTAGAAGTCCAGCTGAATGCAGTAAGCCGTAAAAGTCGCTTCAACACTCGGACAATACGACTATCTTAGGACGGTTGATTAACCATTCTAGGACCGGTTACTGGACATGGTTTCTCTAACAAAAGGAAAACTCATCTTTTTTCTTGTATATTTAACTCTCTATTGAAATTTATGATTAACTCCAGTCTACATTCGAACCGAAGTAAATTGGGCGACGCGCGTGATTTCATTTGTTTGGAAATGTTCGAGAAGGAGATTAGCCTTGCAGAAACGGATGAATAAGCATATTTAGTCTGATCATATGCGCAGAAAATCATTACGAACTTTTTCCAATCGTGCAAAGGTTAATAATGCTAGTTTGAAACCGTTCATAGTTGAAATAGGGTTGCGATTGCAATAGTAACAGGCTAGTGTATTGATGTGTATGGGAAATATATTTTTACAGACATGTAATGTATAAGGCTTTAACGCATAAACTTTGCAATCAAATTTGAAGTGAACGTCATCAATGAACACGATTAATTTTTATGTTTGCTGAACCGTTTTGAAAGCGCATCAAATATGAGTCGAGTTATTAAAATAATTTGATGACTTATATAATTTGTGCTTTACTAGTTTAGTGAATATAGCCATCTATGTAGTTGTTTATTCTTAATTAAAGAGATATAAAACACACTATCAGAGAAAACATCAGTTAATCGATTGTGCTGCATAGCAGGGCACACAGATTATTTTGTATTAATGTCCCCGGACGTGAACGATTATGCCTAGAAATTTACAGATTGATACCACATTTATATCCTCGAACGAAAATTAAAATCATACAGTGCCAAGAAACTTTATGTCTAAAAACGTTATTCAATGTTTGAGCAGATAAGCTTAAATAGATTTTCATACATGAAAGCATCTATATATTAATACGGTAGCGTCTGTGTCACACTTATATCCGGGTCATTTAATTGTTATGTACTTCCATTCAGTGTCATCAATAATTTTCCCAAGAATTCCTCATATGTTTTGGAATTTTGGATTATTGCTGAAGGAACTCAAGTAATATATATGTGTATGTATATGTATGTATATATATATGTATATATATGTATATATAAAGGAGATTAGAACAATAGACTAAAGAGCAGAGTGTATTTTAATGTAATAGTAAAATTGCTAATTTAATTAAAATACAGGAAAAGAAAAGGTGCACGTTGCAATTTAGATATATAATAAGCTCGATAGGTAAATATTGTTGTTGTTCCTTCTTGTGAAACGGATTTTTAATTTAATTCTAATTTGAATTTTAAATTATCAATCACATTACTGAATATATATATATATATGTATATATATATACATATATATATATATAAGTTTTTATTTCAGTTTCGATTCAAGCTAAGGTATTCAATTCATATGGATATATTTTTGTTTGAAATCGCAACTTTATAACATATAAAATTAATAGAGTATTCACTGTATAATAAAATATACGAAATCTGCAAGAATTAAAATATCATATTTAAGCGTACTTACCGACCGGGCTTTTACGGGCGTTCGAGCTAGCAAAGATAAATACGTTAAAAAAAGAACATCTACAATAATACCAGAGCGTATCCATTCATACTGACCATCTACAGAATGCAAACATCAATATATTACACATGAATTACTCCCCTTTGTAATTTCCACATATCCTGCTTGTTTGTCATTAAACACATTAGCTTCAAAGATTTTAGAACGAAATGACATTCTAGATGTCTTATATAAACCTTAATGAAAACGATAGCTGAATGAACTGGAGAAATGTGTGCATATAAAACTATGAAGCTTTTTCTTATATAGTTTATTGGAACTGTTATTGTTTATCTATTATTTTACTAATGGCGAATATCTATTCTGTCAATGAGCACAATATATTGTATTAAATTCGTGTTTCCTGTTAAATTCAGGCCAGAAAGTATGAATGATGACGTCTGAAGTAGAGCAATTTATTCGTCCAGAATATGCCCCCAACCATAAAACACTGAAATAACTTGTTTTCACTTGCTTAAAATATAATAGATATACTAAACATATAAATATAATTTCGAACACAGTCAACGAGTGCGTGTTAGAAATATGAGGATACTATGTTCCTTTGCTTAGTGAATGTAAGATCATCAAAAATATAGCAAGTCCTTATTTTGTGTACAAAAAATGACATCGGAAAACAAAAGACATAAATCGTCGAAAATAAAGTTTAATATGAATAAAGTTTAATATGAATAAAGTTTTATATGAATAAAGTTTAATATAAATAAAGTTTAATATAAATAAAGTTTAATATGAATAAAGTTTGATATGAATAAAGTTTAATATACATAAAGTTTAATATAAATAAAGTTTCATATAAATAAAATTTAATATGAATAAAGTTTAATATGAATAAAGTTTAATATGAATAAAATTTAATATGAATAAAGTTGAATAAAGTTTAATAAAGTTTAATATGAATAAAGTTTAATATGAATAAAATTTAATATGAATAAAGTTTAATATGAATAAAATTTAATATGAATAAAATTTAATATGAATAAAGTTTAATAAAGTTTAATAAAGTTTAATATAAATAAAGTTTAATATGAATAAAATTTAATATCAATAAAATTTAATATGAATAAAGTTTGATATGAACAAAGTTTAATCAAATTTAATATAAATAAATTTTAATATAAATAAAGTTTAATATGAATAAAGTTTAATATGAATACAGTTTAATAAAGTTTAATATAAATAAAGTTTAATAGGAAGAAATCTGAAAAAAACTGAAAATGTTGACAAATGATAAAATAATTGTAATAATTTATTTTTTTGTGTTGTTATTAAATTCCGAATTTTCGCCAATAACAAGAGAAAAAACGCAATCTGATTGATATTTCCTTGGTAAATTCATGATATTGTCGAAAATACGGAACTAAATAACAACACAAAAAATAATGATTATATCATTTCTCAAGATTTTCAGGTTTTCAAATTTTCTTATTTAAATCCATTAAAAAAT
The DNA here is from genome assembly GCF_053919585.1 of Euprymna scolopes. Taxonomy (NCBI): domain Eukaryota; kingdom Metazoa; phylum Mollusca; class Cephalopoda; order Sepiida; family Sepiolidae; genus Euprymna; species Euprymna scolopes. The sequence continues at coordinate 3,600,902 of NC_136500.1, read as the reverse complement.
GTTTTCTAAAGTGTGTGACTTTACATTGGTTAAGGTAACTATAAAAACGATATTTGAAAAAATATTGAAGGCCTTTAAAATAATGTTCGGCAACCAGTGTTTAGCAATATATGGAAATCGTATTGCATTTAAGTCATGATAAAAATAAAACACAAAAGAATGAGCCAACAAAATAAGTGTGTAAATGTCAATTATTTCACACTAAAATTAATTAAGGTCGTTAAAAGTGGTAAAATACTGTTAAAATAATAGGTTGAAACCCTCCCAGTACCAATACCCTAGGTCAACGTTAATACATAACTAAGGAAGTGACTACTAAATGAGTAATACAATAGCATATACCTCTAAAATAAGCTCATATGTAATCAGGAACATGCATTTATATATATATATATATATATATATATATATATATATATATATATGCATATATACATTTATATATATGCATATATATATGTCTCTTTCTTTATATATATATATATGTATATATATATATATATATATATATATATATATAAAGGAGATTAGAACAATAGTCTAAAGAGCAGAGTGTATTTTAATGTAATAGTAAAATTACTAATTTAATTAAAATACAGGAAAAGAAAAAGTTCTGGTTGTAATTTAGATATATAATAAGCACGATAGGTAAATATTCTAGAGCTAATTTAATATTTAGTAATGTGATTGATAATTTAAAATTCAAATTAGAATTATATTAAAAATCCGTTTCACAAAAAGGAACAACAACAAAGTCAATAATTTGTTAAGAATTAAAAGATACATCTGCTTTACTTTTAATGCTAGGTTTATTTATGGTGTCTTTTACATACATTAAAACACTTACCAATACTTTTGCTTATGCGGAAACTTTGTTTGTTAAAAATACTATATGTAAAAATGATTGTCCGTGGCTTAATGTCTACCACAATAAAAAAAAAAATTGTTTTCCGAAACGATCGTATAAATTATTGACTTTGTTGTTGTTCCTTCTCGTGAAACGGATTTTTAATTTAATTCTAATTTGAATTTTTAATTATCAATCCCATTACTGTATATATATATATATATATATATATATATATATATATATATATTTATATATATATATATATCCCTATAAATAAAAGATTTCGTGCATTGATATTCATATTAAAAACCTTATTTTCGATTACTTTAGAAAAACTTTGTAATATCTGGGTCCTAAAATTTATCTGCGAAATATCTACTTAGTTTGCATGTTCTTTGACATATTTATTTCAATTCCCTATTAGTGTTTTTCAGATTTTTTTAATTTAAATATTACAATTGTATTCGTCTAGGTTGTCAGCATAGTTTATTCTTACAACATATTTGCGTAAAACCTCTTTCTATATGTATTTATTCATGCGGTTTTATATTTTTATGGGTCCAAAATTTTATGAAGGATTTTAATAGCACTGGGGGAAATGCTTTTTTTTTTCTTTTTTGTTTCTTTGACGTTTATTCAATGTGAAATATTACAAAGTCTGAAAATTTAATCTCCAAAACCAGTGTGTAGTTCAAAATTATTTTAACCGAATGAAGGGGGAAAACGTATGCAAAATGGGGATAAAATGAATAAAATTAACGAAGATATCTTTCGGCCGATTCTTATCACCTGTAACATCGACGGGGTTAAGAGATTAAACACAAATAATATCGAGGTCTAAAGACCAAAATTAACGAATGAGGGGGTGAAATTAGTAAATGAAGGTTGGAGAAACAGAAAAGCATTCTCAAACTACACCTATAAGTTCTAGATTATGGGTGTGTTCTGTTTGCTTACACAGAGTTGGTTTTCGTAAAATAATCGTGACCGCTTCGAGAATTTTCAAATGTATTCTTGAGCGGGCTCTGCGTAAAATGGAGAATGCTCCATCCGTCTAACACCCAGTGTAGACTGGACACTTTAATAAGTGTTCACCAATGGGCGAACTATGAGTATGTAAACGCCCGGATATATATATATATATATATATATATATATATATACATACATACATACATATATATATATATATATATATATATATATATATATATATATATATATATATATATATATATATATACAATCTCTCAAAAATCTGAAAATCATATATATTACTTTGGGGTTTTAGTTGGGATAAATCGGTACAGAATAGTAAAAATATAAATAAATGGCATTTGCCAAGTGAAGGTCGAACGACGGCATAAGGAATGTCTATGATCAAGGTATAAGCCATTTGTTCGTTTTATTTTTAGTCTTGCAGCAAACAAGTCAACATAGATCCGGCATAAAGGGGGAATTCCAAAGTAAATCGTAAGTTAAACGTTTTGGTTTCGATTCATTGTGGTGACGCACGAGATTTGTAAACACTTTTAAAATTATTTCTAAATATAAGCTCCAATATAATATAATAAATAGAAAATATGCATTAGTCAAAATATCATATTTTACCATACGTTACGACCGGGCAATATATATATATATATATATATATATATATATATATATATATATATATATATATGTATATGTATATATATATATACATATGTGTGTGTGCGTGTGTGTGTGTGTGTGTGTGTGTATATGTGTGGTTGACCTTTTCCTAAATACAACATTGAGTCACTTTTCGCAAGAAGTTAGGCATTTGGTGTATATGAAATAGTATTAAACGAATTCCTCCGCCCGGCAATATGTTTCAACCGCGCAATGCTGATCATATACAGATACTGTGTGTATATATATATATATATATATATATATATATATATATATATATATATATATATATATATTCTTTTATATATATATATATATATATATATATATATATAGTTATTGATATATATTTTGTATTTATTAGTCACATAATATTTAATATACATCGAATATCAATTATGCTACCAAAAGTGATCCAAAGTTGGATTTAGGAAAGCATGAAACACATTTACCTTGTTTTGAGGAAATAAACCCCGAAGTAACTGACATAGATCGAATAATAATATATTAAATAAAAATTAACCTCTTGTTTTAAGCGCGATGGTATGTACTATTAATAAAACTATTAATTGAAAATAAATTAAACATTAATGAAAAGACTTGAAGTAAATATAAATACATCAAAAATGCATTGAATGCATTAATTTGAAATAGTATTTCTGAGTTGAACAACGAAAACTAATTATATTACAAAAAAACAAGTACTTACATCACACTAATTATTAAAATGTATGTTCTTTGGTGTAATATGCAAATGAGCTAACTGAATGTGTATTAGTTTTGAATTAATAGCATATATGGAAATCATTCTGGAATTAAAGTGAATATAATCCGTTTTCAATATGAAAATGAATTTGTTAAATAGCTTTCATTGTGTACATATTAATAAAATTCTGAACAGACAGAGATACAGAAATGCGATTAAATATATATATATATATATATATATATATATATATGTGTGTGTGTGCGTATTGGTATATATATATATATATATATATATATATATATATATATATATATGTGTGTGTGTGTGTGTGTGCGTATTGGTATATATGTATATATATATATATATATATATATATACATATATGTATATGGGTGTTCGTATTGGTATATATGTATATATGTGTGTGTGTGGGTGTGTGTGGGTGTGGGTGTGTGTGCGGGGGGTCATGTGTGTGTGGGTGGGTGTGTGTGGGTGTGTTCGTCGCGATTTGTCATTTAAACAAAAACGAGTAAGTTCACATCAAACAAAACGCCCACAACAGTTTCGTGATTTGTGTTGAAGGTCAAATCTTACCACCTTCTAAACAATGCATATTATTTCCACTGTGTTTAGTGCCGCTTTTTTGAGCCAATGTAAAAAAAGAAACCGCCTTTAACTGTAATTCCTGAAGGAGAAATACACACCGTTCGGATTTATCCTATCAATAATAAAACAAATTCTTCAATCATTGTCAATAGAAGTATTTTTTTCAATTTCAATACATCATTTGTGAAAATCTAAAAGAAATAGAAACTGTTTTTTTTGTTTGTATTTTAGTTTTCACATTTTATATCCATTTTCTCTATTTCTTATTTCTTCTTCGAATTCATTTTCATCGAAGAAGCAGATGTTTCGAGCTTTTGCCCAATCAATCATTTTGAAAAGTTCGGGATGTTTTGAAGTTGGCTCTTCAGACTCCATCTTTTATTGCTTTTCTTTGTTGCATATAGGCTTCGATTTGATGAGTTTTGTTTTCCAAGTGAGCGAGTTGATCTTTTACTATTTCGATTATTTGAACTTCTGTCAAATTAGCGACCTGTGATATGTGATCAGCAGCTGAGATGAATGTTCGCATTATTTGATCAAATCTGAATGATGATTTTATATAGAAGAAAAACGAAAATCAATTCCAAGTATGATGCTGGCGAACTTCAGTCATTATATTATAGGAGATGTAATATAGTAAATATAAAACATATAAAAGGAAATGTTTTTATTATGTGTGAACTATATAAAAGGACAGTGATTGATGGTAAGTGCGTTTAAAATGGTCTAAAAATTAAAAAAATGTTATTAGTATCTGCACTGTTCATAATATTTTGATTTATACACAATTCTATAAACTTATGGTTTTACGCACTTTTCGAATTTTTTTTTTTCAATGTTAACCTCAAACAAGGCAGAGTGCCACTTTGATGTAGGGGCTTACTATCGGGGACATAACTTGCAAAGGCATTGTGCAGGCAGATGAGTAACAAGATGTATGTTCACTTTACACTTGAACTTCTGCATGTCAGTACAGTTGGGAAAGCAGAACCCCGGAATAGAGTTCCAAAGTCTAGCATTTCTGGAAAAGAAAATTTTGGAGTAGAATGCGTTTTTACACCTAGGGATCTCTACTGTGAAGGGTGGGATTTAGCTGTTTGTCGGGTTTGTCAGGGGTATTCACTTCGAGGGGATACAAATGCTTGTAATTGAAAGAGCATTCACCATTAAAGTACTTGTAGAACAGGCAGAGGGATGCAACATTTAGTCGATGAGACAGAGGTTTAAGCCTTGATGTCAGTTCAGGACTCATCAGGTTGGGGGCCCTCTTTTGAACCCTGTCCAGGAGTGAGAGAGAAGTAGCACATGCACCATACATGATGTGACAATAGTACTCTATACATGGGTGAAACTGACCTTATAGAAGTACAGGATACTTTCAGGCGTAAATAGTTTTCTAGCATAGTAGACAGCGCCCGCCTTCGTCGAGGCTCTTAATCTATCTACATACAATCTCATACAATCTTTCACTTTAAACAAGATTTATTACAACTTGGACGTGAGATATTATTAACAGGAATAATAAATTACGTTTTCTTGTATTATAAAGAAACAACAAGTCATTTTATATTAATTATATTATATTATATTTATATTAACTTATATTAAGAAGTCACTTTATATTAAAAGAAGAGAAACAAGGATTTATAATTTCTCGCAGTTGGAATAAAAGATAGAGTAGACGGCTCCACAATATTGAGAGAATTTTACAGAGGGTGAGTTTTCTTTCTTCATGTAAGTTAAGGCTATCTCCTTTAAAAAGGGCAAGCATTATAACTTCTGCAGATCCCATTTAATTATGGTACTAAGATGATTAGAGTAAAACAAAGCAGATATAAAAATTGGCACGGAAAGTAAATCACTATAATACAAATACTTTCAACGTATTAGAAATAGTGGCGAGTTACATGAACACGTTAATATAAATGAAACGTTTGATTCAAACGTTTAAATAGCACAAATATGAAGAAACTCCTTCGAATAGTAAGGACATACTCAGATAATGAAAAATACCCAATATCTATAACCATGCACCCAAACCTACACGCACAAACACACACATATATATATATATATATATATATATATATATATATATATATATATATATATATATAAATACATATATTCATATATATGTATATATATATATATATATATGCCTACTTCATTTAATTATATAATTTAATAAGCGAAAATAGGCTTTTATGCGTTAATTTTCAGGATATACTCAAACACTTGTCAATACATAGGTACTGCTAGGTAGTAAGTTAGAAAGAATTAATTGCAATTAAGCTTACACGTGCTTACATATTCTTTGTTGTAATATGCAAATGAGATCACTCTCTAAATGTGGATTACTTTTGAATCAATAATATATATATGTAAATCATTCTGGAATAAAAGTGTATATAATCCGTTTTCAGTATGAACATCAATTTGTTAAATGTCTTTCATTGTCGACATATTAATCAAATTCTGGTCAAACAAACAGAGAGACAGAAATACGATTTCAATATACATATATATATATATATATGATAATAAACGTAGCTGTTTATCTATCAGCGTCTCTGTGTGTTGGTGTGGATTTCCCTACGCAATAACTCTGTCAATTATAAGTCTACAGACTCGACATTTGATATAAAGGGTACTGTGATTAGGTAAAATATTTGGAATCCGTTTTCGAGTAGAAATTTTGGTGTTAAGGGGCCAAAGTTCAAGGATTGTATCTTGAGAACTCTACCCAACTCCTCCGCCAATTTTGGGTATAAACACTTGGAATTTTAGATATAGATTCCTTGGGCATATTCCTCGTATAGCTTCTTCCTGACAAATGTTCACGAGAATGGAACGCGAACTATTCTGTGTAGCTTAATTTCTCTCTCTATATATATATATATATACACACACACACACACACACACACACACATATATATATATGTATATATATTTATTATATATATATATATTTATATATATACAGTATTGGAAGTTTTTGTACTTTAAAACTATACCAAAAAACTATTGTATTTTTTTATCATTCATTAGAGAACTATTTAGTCATTGAATAAGTGGAAATCAGTGTATCAATATGCACTCTCGGATACAGTATCCTACTAATGTTAATTGAAAGGAACCTCAGTTGTTTACCATGAACCACTGTTTCGGAGATTTAAAAACAAAACAGTTTATTAAATCATGGCTCACTAGCAGTGATAATCCAACACCACCTCCCTTAATCTTAAGAAGAAGACGTCTTACAGATATTAGATCTAGTTTACTATTTGTAATTAATATGGCTAACTTATTCATGTTACAAAAATGAATTCCTTTCCTGTGAGATTCATCTTTTTCAAAATTAAAAAAGGATATATATTTTTAATTTACCTGTCTTGTATGTATAAGATTATGATAACTCCATCAGACTACTTAATCCCCATTATGATTAGTATTTATATATTTATATACTTGAAAATTAAAAATATGTAAAGGTTAAAAATATTGATAAATATATACATTTTTAATCTACTAGTATGGCTGCCCGGCGTTGCCCGGGTGTTTGGAGGTGAATTTTGAGCAAAAGAAAGTGGTAGTAAGAAAAGCAGGCTCGAACCCGTACCGCCAAGGAAGAAAAGGACGGGAAAAAATGTATTCGTTGCTGTTACGACTACCACCAAATCGGAAGGGACGTAGATTTTAATTAAGGCTAGATAATCGAAAAGAGGGGATGACTTTTGAAAATATCGGTGAAAAAGGCGACCTCTCCCTGTAGTAAAATGCGAGCTGAAGGTGAAGAATTAATGTTTTTTAGCCAATTTTTCGGTATTTGTAGTCTGAAAGGTACGGCTTTAAAGCAATACTGATCTTATGAAAATCCGTCGCTTCAGTGGAAAGTTTTAGGCAGACATGCAAACATACATGCATACATTTATATATTAGTAGCTCAAATTTTCGACCCAAACCGATTAGAAAGCTTGCCCTATTTCTGAACACCCTTTGTGTAAAATTTCAAATGCTTAGACAATAAATTTTCTGAGTACTATGGTAGAGACCGCAGAGGTCAAATTTTTAAAAAGTTAGACCCCTATTATGACCCCTTAACATTTATTTTTTTATAATCAAATTAAGTTATTAAATTTGATCCATGCCCGAGGAAGCTATATCTATAATTTCAAATGTTTGTACCCAAATTTGGCGGAGGAGTTTGGTAGAGTTCTCCGAGGGTTATTCGTTAATCTTTGACCCCTAAACAGGTAAATACATGTCCAAAAACATATTAAAAATATTTTCCCAAATCTCAATACGCTGTATGTCAAATTTCAAGTCTGTAGACTTAAAATTGACAGAGATATTGTGTGGGTAAATGTACATAGGCAGGCAGGCATTTTCACTTTTATTAGCAGTGGGGTCAGGCGTTGCCCGGGTAATTGAAGGCGTATGTTGAGCAAAATAAAAAGAAAAGCGGTCAATTTTTTTAACTTCGACATTATGGCACCTTAACATTTATTGTTTTGGGCTCAAATAAAGTTAATATGTTAGATCCATGTCCAAATAGGCTATATCTAAACTTTCAACTGTTTAGACCCAAAATTATCGGAGGAGTTTGGTAGAGGTCTCAAAGGTCAAATCGTTGAACTTTGATCCCTTAACAGCAACATTTCTCGGCGAAAACCGATCACATAGATTTTCCCAAATCTCAGTACACTGTATATCAAATTTCGAGTCTGTAGACTGAAAATGTCGAAGGAAATGTATACAGACACGCAGCCTGACAAACAGACAAACAGACAGGCACGTTCACTTTTATAGATATACTAGCATTTAAGCCCGCCTTTGCCCGGGTGTTTGGGGGGGGTTATGTTGAGCAAAAAAAAAGTTTTGTTTTTTTTACTTTGACCCCTATTATGACTCTTTAAAATTTATTGTTTGGGCTCAAATCAAGTTATTAAGTAAGATCCATTTCCAAGGAATCTATATCTAAAATTCCAAGTGTTTACACCCAAAATTATCGAAGGAGTTCGCTAGAATTTTTAAAGGACAAATCGTTGAACTTTGACCCTTTATCGCCCAATTTCTGGCCAAAAACCGATCACATAGAATTTCCCAAATCTCAGTGCCTATTGACGACACTTTTGCTATTTTTCCTTCGCAAAGTGAAGCGTCGATATTTTTTAATAGGTTGAATTCTTTACATGGGACTCTTAAGTTCACTATGGAAAGTGAAAAGGACAATTCGCTTTCTTTCTTGGATGTTCTTGTCGAACTACAATTTATAGAAAGCCGACATTTACTGGCCTATATGTGAACTTCTTGTCTTTTGTACCTAAATCACGTAAGGTCGGCTTAATTAATACTTTGGTACATAGAGCTCTCATGATTTGTTCGCCCAACAGATTAGATGTTGAACTCCATAAGATTAAGGATATATTCATCAATAATGGTTATCCTGTTGACCTTATTGATGACTGTATTTTCAAAAAGGTTGCGGATTTTAAATCCCCTAAAATGTTTGGACCCTTGAAATGCCCGGTTTATTTGAAATTACCGTGGATTGGAGAGGGGAGTAATATAATTGCCAAACAGATTCGAAGAAGTATTTACGACTGCTTCAATTCGGTGTCCTTGCGTTTGGTACATACTACGAGACCTGCTTTTCCGTCTTTCCGCAAGGATAGTTTGCCTTACATCAAAAATAGTAATATTGTATATCAGTTTAGATGCCAGTGCGATGCTGGTTATGTTGGGCGAACATCCTTGCGCCTTTTGACTCGTATAAACCAGCATGTTCCATCGAAGATCAGACAAGGGAGGATGGGGGCTGGTGGTCTCCCTCCTTCTGCAGCCTTGGACTCTGCTATTGGCCAGCATTTGGTTGACAACCCGTGCTGTGCCGATAGATATAAAATAGAATGGTTCGAGGTGCTACATAGAGCGGACTCCAAAAACCATTTAAAGATTTTGGAGGCCGTCTCTATCGCGGTGCGTCAACCTTCTTTGTGCCGGCAAAAAGAAACATCAAACGCATTGTTTCTCTTTGGGGAACTTTTAATTTTTTCTCCCGCTTTTTTTCTCCCTCGTTGTGCCAATATTTTAATCGTTTTTAAACGTAAATAGATTTAATTATTGTCCCCGTACGTTTGGCACATTTAATAAGTTCCCCAATAGAACTCTTTATTTTCGTTACACTATTATTTAGGTTGCTATCGATTTTCTCCTGACGAGATGATAGCCGAAAGAGCTCTCGAGAAACTTCCGCCTATTACTTTTTTAAAAACTATATACAAATTCTGTACCTCTAAACACACACACACACACACACACACACACACACACACACACACACACATATATATATATATATATATATATATATATATATATATATATATATATATATATATATATATATATATATAAGCACACGCGGCTCAGTCTTCTCGGAACATTTTTCTTCTTATATTGTCATGAATTATTTCTAACATAGCAAAAAAGTCTAATTGTCCTGAAGTGTATATGCACCAAACACGGCGGTATTTACATAATAAGAACTGTTTGATTCTTTATATCGAAATGAATCTGCAACCCATCTAATGAACGTGTCATATGTTGGAGGAGCTCTTTTGCATGAAAAATAAATATTTAGATCCATACAGTTATTCTTTTATATATAATCTCTTGTGACATTTAACATATATTGTGTTTCTAGACAAAACGTATTGGTATACACGATTGGTTGCACGATTAATCGAAATCGGGAATCGGCAAACTCGGAACTTTTCTGGGTATTGAAATCGGGATCGGAATCGTAATTATACTTTAATTTCAGATTCAAAACCGAGTCTTTTCTGTTCTTTTTTTTATTTTTGACAATAAAAAAAACATGAACAAAACAAAACTGGGTGTATTAGATTTTTTTCATTTACAACACTGAGAGGGAACACAGAATGGGCTAGAAATCTCATTTTCAGATTTAACTTGGATTCACAAATTTGAATTCATTTATTGTTCATGTATCATTTTATCATTATTAACTTGCCTCTTCCATTCGTAAACTTTTTGCATTCATTCGCTGTCTTGATACCCCTATCCGAGGGAGTTCACTTGATTAATGAAAGGATAACTGATCTAGAGGGGGTTTTAAATTTCACTAGCGGCATCTGTATAATGACGGCATTTCTCATCGGCTTCTGAAATAAATAAAGTTTGACGGAGGTATTGTTTTTAGAAGACACTACACCATCATATATTTTTTAAAATATTTTTATTTTTATACTGTTCTTTTAAAAAAAGATAAAATCGGTTTTCTAAGTGTTCGTTTTCTACTTAGCTGGCTAACTTTTAAGTGTTTATTTAGTACAAAAAAGAGACTTCACTGTGTAATATTTAAAAAAAAAAATTTATATTCATTTACTGTTGTTTTAAACAGTGCAAAATATATATTTTCTCCCATACTGATTACGTTTCAATTGGTTTAACTTATTTTTAAGGGTTTATTCAGTTAGAAAACAAGTAGCGTCCAGTGTTACGTGAGAACAAGAAATATTGTCTGATATTAAGGATCACCTCTTAATAGGCTTGATAATCGCCCAAAAATAGAAAAGTAAAGAAAATACTGGGGGGAATTAAGTTTAATTTTTGCTAAGTTGAACTACATGAATTTTAGACGGTCAGTGAATAAAAAAGTGTTTTCATCTGTACGTAAATATACATTATTATTATTATTATTATTATTATTATTATTATTATTATTATAATAATAATAATAATAATAATAATAATAATAATAATAATAATAATAAGCAGCAGCAAAGTGTATTATTATTATATTGTTTTGATAGTGCAATTCTCCTTTTCTCTCCTTCTCGATAGTGAATGATTATTTTTGTTACTATCTATTGTGCTCGTTTTTGGGGAACTGGATTTTCATACTTAGAACTCATTAGAAATTGGAATTATATTATTTTTTAAATAATCGTTGTTGTTGCTGCTGTTATACTTCGGAAGTTTTAATTTTGCAAAATTTTACAGAACGACAATAAATGTTGATAACTGATAAAATTATAATTTTAAATAATACTTGAGTGCATTTGGCATAAGTAAGTAAAAGTACTAGATTTAAAAATACAAAACACAAACAAACAAAAAGCATCGAAGAAGAATCGAACCTTCCACTGTTTTTTTTTAAATAATTCCCCCCCCCCCAAATATCATTAAAATAAGACAATGTAATGCCTACACACTAGAAATATCAAATTGTAATTAACTAGCGAAACATTTTTAGTGGGAGAGATTATGTGTTGAAATTTCTCGTGAAATCATTTTTATTTTTTAATTTATACTTCAAAATTGTTAATCAATCATTAAGAAAAAAATAACTAATAAAGAATTTATTCATCTATTATATCCTCCCATTTATCAAGAACTTTTCTAATTCAATTTTGTTCATTTAGGAAGCTATAGTTTTTAAAAAGCCTCCTTCCCTGAAATATAATTAAAAAGTATTAACATTTATTTTCTTTTGGAAGCTGGGGGATTCTTTTAAACTAAGAATGACAAGTTTTTTTTTTTTCTAATTTGGAGTGATCTCCTCATAGCGGACATTATTTCCTGTGCTCATGTAAAATTCGACGCTACTTGTTTTTTTATACTGAATAAACGCTTTAAAGTAAGTTAAACTACAAACAACCAAACCAGCTAGGTAAAAGCATCGAGTTTACTTTTTTAAAACAAGAGTAAAAAAGCATAAATAATTTTATGTCGATGACTAAAATATATTTTATAAAGCCCCCCTCTTGCGTAGAGCACTATCGTAAATTATCTTACTCGCTACTTAATTTAGCTGAAAAAATGCGAAGCTCGCGGTTTGTTTACAAACAAACGTTTGAACCCTCTACGAGTGGCGGACGGATGTTTATTTAAATAGACATTCGGACTGATTAATTTCGGTCACCGATTCCGTAGTCAGGGGGAAGAGCTGCCGACTGTCATCACGACGGTTCTAGGTTCGATCCTCGGCTTGGGATAGGTGTTAGTCTAGCGGCAGTGATGAGTTGTGAAACAACGAAACAGGTCTGTATGTCGATGACTAAAATATATTTTATAAAGCCCCCCTCTTGGGTAGAGCACTATCGTAAATTATCTTACTCGCTACTTAATTTAGCTGAAAAAATGCGAAGCTCGCGGTTTGTTTACAAACAAACGTTTGAGCCCTCTACAAGTGGCGGACGGATGTTTATTTAAATAGACATTCGGATAGATTAATTTCGGCCACCGATTCGGTAGTCAGGGGGTAGAGCTGCCGACTGTCATCACAACGGTTCTAGGTTCGATCCTCGGCTTGGGATAGGTGTTAGTCTAGCGGCACTGATGAGTTGTGAAACAACGAAACAGGTCTGTATGTCGATGACTAAAATATATTTTATAAATATATATGTGTGTGTGTGTGTGTGCGCGCGTGTTTGCGTGTGTGTTTTATATGTGTGTGTATGTATGTCCGTGTGTGTGTGTTATGCGGCCTGAAATTTCTTTTTAAGGACTTAATAAAGGCTTTATATACGTTAAATCACTAAAAACTTAACCAGTTAAGTAAAAAGTTAATACTAACAAAATCGATTTTATCTTTTCAAAAAACAATAGTACACAAGTAAAAATACTTTTTTTGAAATATTAGAGGGGGTTGTGTCTTTTAAAAAACAATATTTCCTTTAAGAACGGTAATTAAATGTGTTGTTAATTTATATTCATTCAATAATAGACCAGTTATTCTACCTAGGATAAATGGACGAGTTTTCCAGGAAAGAGTGTTTCGTGGACGAATTTTCTAGGCACCGAGAAAACATTCTGAATATATTCTTAAATGAAAAGGAAATTATATTTACATTTGAACTGATACACGTACCCCCCAATGGGATTTGCACAGTTATCCTGTAATTAACAGAAAAAGACAAGAAATGATTACCAAAGGCAAGCCTCTTCTACATATCTGCATAAATTTATTTATGTTTAAACTTCTTTAAAATGTTGTTTTTGGTTCAAAACATACTAAGTGCGTCTTCTTTGAATTAGATTTAACAAAGTGGCTGTCAAATAACCATAGCAGGACCATTGATAACTGCGCAAAAATGAAAATTAAAGAAACGCTGGTAGAACCACATAAATACATGTCAACAATCGATCGAAAATGTTATGTTGACTCAGTATCTTTTTTAAGTTTCGATTTTTGTGCGATTAAGCAAGGACGGGCCGGAGATTAACATCATTTCGCGTTAATTTTATGTGCAAAACAATTTTACTCCGAGAAATTTGAAAATAATTGCTTTATTTTTCTTTTCGCCACATAATCATTTTAAACTGTAGAAACTTATGGATGAATGTATTTGCTGCAGTAGATGCTATTATTATTAGTAGTAGTAGTAGTATTTATAGTAGTAGTATTAGTAGTGGTAGGTGTGGTGGTAGTAGTAGTAGTAGTAGTAGTAGTAGTAGTAGTCTATAGGTATAAAACTTCTTCCTATAATAAAAAATAAGGAAAATACAACGATAATGGTAAATAGCAATCTACTTGGACACAATGTATGTATATTAAAATAATATTATTTCTTTAATTAAACTAGCGTTATAATATATATATATATATATATATATATATATATATATATATATATATATATATATGGAGGATATTTGTTCATTACTTGTGATATATATATATATATATATATATATATATATATATATATATATATATATATATATATATATATATATATATATGGGGGACATTTGTTCATTACTTGTGATCTCCTGTGATCATGAAATTACATTCAATTAAAAGCATTATGGATATTTTAAGTTGGATAGTTTTTAGAGCAACTGTGATTTCTGAAGTGGAAATGATGGGAAACTTTTTAAAAAATTAAAGGAAATGCTTATTAGAATGTCGAAATGCAATAAGTTTAAAAGAGGATAGATAGGATGAGTACAATAGTAATAGACGAAATCCTTCACGACTGCGGCAATTGTTAATCCGAACCTATTTGAGAAAGAAAACCGGAAATAAAATGTATCCCATTCCCAGATGTAGCATTGACTTTTCAAGCCAACTTTAATGTGTTTATATTAGTTTATATGATAAACACAATAAATATTCTAGATTTCACTTGTCTATTGCATATCACAGAGCTAAAAAAGCTTTTTGCACCTATTTGATAAACGGCTATATGTTGACTATTCGAGACGTCACATTTTTATATACAAAGATTCAAAATGCTTGAAAATTTCCCTTTGGCACAGTTTGACCTTGGTTTAGTCTGATCACCATATCCTCTGCAATATTTCATGCTTCCTCATTTTGTGTTTGCTTTTGGAATCAATGAAAATTATACATGAAAATCACACAAGTTTAAGAACACTTGAATAGAGTATATAAAGAGCAAACATTTAGAAATGTGTTAACTAAAAAAAAAATAATTGCATTAAAAATACACCCATACATATAAGATTCTATTTTTATGTGAATATGTGGGAATACACTGATACGTTATTTTTTAGTTAAGAATGGCATTCACTTGCGCATATAAATATAATATAAAATGATCGCATTTCCGTTAAATTTAAACAATTAAAGCAGTTAAATAATTTTTATCAATAATTAAAAGTATGTTGAGCAAAGTCATTAAATCACATATAATAGCTTTATTTTTCGTATTACCACCGAGACTCAGGATAAGTAGTAGGAAAAGATCGTGTTTTTATGACATTAAACAATCACATACTTTATATAAAGTTTTATTTGGGATTACATTAAATAAATCTGATTACATCTCATGAAAACATTGTCTGATCAAGAAGTTGTGAGCAAATTGATTTAGACTTAGATACAAAACTTTATAGTTTGGTGATTTATTGTATTTTTTCTTACAAAGTTCTTAAAGCTGGGTAGGTGTAATCGCCTAAAAAATGTAGAATCGTATTTTTTAGGTGTATTACAATATGAGTTAGATTTTTTAAAAATAATAAACGTCAGTTTATGTTTATTGGCTAGATAACTAGATAAAAGATTCTTGTAAAAATAAACATTTTTATTCTTTAGCAAAAATAATTTCCCGGTAAGCCACACAGAGATTTATCAAAAAAGTTAATTTTGTTTTAAAAAATAATAAACGTGTTTTTTCATAAATGTAATTTTATGTTTTTTTCGCTAAATGAAAATGTACGAATATTTTTTCTGTAGAAATTTGTTTTTATGATTAAATAAATATTGGCTCCCTAGTATACTTTTAGGCGTAATTTTAGCAAAACAAAATAACCTCTCAAAAACGAATTATCGATCATTAAACGTTACAAAAGTAATAATTCTTTTTAGAATGGGGATTTAGTTCAGAGTGTTTATATAAAAAATTGGCAATATTATTATTATTATTATCTTATTATTATTATTATTATTATTATTATTATTATTATTATTATTATTATTATTATTATTATTAGTAGTAGTAGTATTAATGTTATTATTAATGTTATTATCATTAGTAATGCTATTATTAATGTTATTATTAATGTTATTAATATTATAATTGTTATTGTTATGATTATTATTATTTTTATTATTAGTATAATTATTATCATTATTAATTATTATTATTATTATTATTGTTGTTGTTGTTGTTGTTATTGGAATCTCGTTTTTGGTTTTGTTTAGAGCAAACCAATCAAATGTATAACACACTATTTTTTAAAATTTAACGTCATCTATGGCGAAAATGTACTAGATGTTCAACAAAACCCACGTCCTCCCCATATTAAAAAAATTGCTATCTAAACAATAACAGTATTTAGAAATCTGTGTTGTTAAATATTTTGTTCTCACATGGTTTTCTCATTTTATCTACCAATTGTCGATTATTCTCAACGGATAATGAAAAGTTTCAAGTAGTATATTGTACACTAACGACGAACTGATCAAATCTGGCCTTGCTTTAAAAGTAAAATAAATGGTTTGTTGTCTTACGATTTGAAATCAATTACCATTTAAGAAAAATATATGCGCTGAAATTACCCGAAAATTTGAAAATTTACAAAAAATCCCAACAAATTTTAAATTAAATATTCATTAATTGGAAAAGAATCTGCATCGGAATGTGAAATTTAGAACGAAGTCGGTAATTGTATAGAAATCGAGAAACATTTTGGAATCGTCCAATCACTAGTATACGCAAATATAATTTCACAAAGAGCAAATATAATTGAAAAAAGACACTACATATATATATATATATATATATGTATATATATATATATATATATATATATATATATATATGAAAAATGTATCGTTAAAAAATTGCTATATGTTGGAGAAGCTGTTTTGCATAATAATAAATATATGAATTTCTATTATTTATTTTTATATATATTTTCATACAATATATTTTGAGCTTCTAGATAAAAAAGATTGGTATCACAAAATGTATAATATGATTGAATATAGGTACTTACCACAATAATATATATATATATATATATATATATATATATATTTATATAAAGTTTAAATCTCGGAAATCACTAATTCAGCATGTTCTTATCAAACAAAGGATGCGAGAAAAAGAGTATAAGTTTTTACACGTAGTTTCAAAACATGACTCTTATTCTAAGCGTAAAACAATCACAATGCTAAAACTCTTTATTTGGCGCTTCAAAATCTTAAACAAATAAAATACTAACGATCTCTTACAGCTTGTAGTTTAAGACTGTGTGTTATATACAGCGAATGCATAGTTTTTCTATACAAAAGTATTTTGTCTACCTGTTTGTCCTTTGAAGATGGGAGCTATTTTTGAAATTCAACGAAATAATAAATAATCCTTTTTATTTTATATCCTTCATTCAAAAAATAAATGATGTTGGTTGTCATGTGCAAAATGTTTAATTATTTAAATATACTTGTCTATTTTGAATATTGAGACTATTTATGTGGACATTATTTTATGGAAAATATTAATTATTATGTATCAACTAATTTTTTAATAATATAATATATATGTATATATATATATATGTGTGTGTGTGTGTGTGTGTGAAAGTTAGATAGATTACCGTTTACCGTAATCCTTTACCAAGAAGATTATCGCAGTGTGTGAAAAGTGCGGAGACATAACGGGAAAGACGTGTTGGGAATTGAGATCAATATAAATTTAGCACGAACAAAACGGCGTGCACATCACTTTTACATAAATGACCTGACTTGACGGCTGTTACGTCTGCATCGTGGGTTTTCTGTCGAGTTCTCAACGTAATTAATTAATCATTAATCATCCCATGTATATTAGATATTTCAACAGTGATATTTGGTGCAGTAAATTTACGATAAACAAAGTAGCGAACACATTGTTCCCTATAAAACATATATCTTATTTCCTTTTTGAAAGATCATTTTAAGAAACCGAGAGTACGGGCACCCGACCATTTACCTTCAAATTCTGGATTTCAACTGCTCGGGGCTACATATTGTCTACCTTTAAATGTTCTCAATACTAAATTATTATAAAATGTTCATCGTCGAAGACGGGAGGGATAAAGAAAGAGTTGTAGTGATAGACGGATATCGATATATACATATTCAAGCCAAACAGATCAAAATATTGTTTTTCAAATCTTAGTGCCGGTCAAACACCTCTTTCAACTTGAGATTATAAACAGCTAAGCAAAGATTAAATATTATTGAAAACCTGCATATAAGTCGCCGTGTTTTAATAAGGTGTTCATAATTTAATTCATTTCAATCCGAGTACAAGGAAATGTTTAGAGCGGCTTATAAATGATATAGAGAGCATCAATATAATGATGCCGGGACGAAAATATGAGAAACAGCTTAGAATTTTACAAACAGCGCCACTTCACTTCGTCGACCTGAAATAAAAGGTAATAATAGATATGATATTACAAACATCGGCTGAAGCAACACACATTTGTCGTTCACAGAAAAACAATAAAGAAAACATGATTATACTAATATTAACGGCTGCAATTCATTACTGGAATAGACAAATTATTGATATTATAGTAAAATAATTTGAAAATAGCTGGTATCGTAATCAACAATCTTTTTTATATGCTATCTGCAAATGTGTTTCATCCACACTTTAGCGGAAGAACACATGTTATTGTCAATGAACTATCACTGATACAATCGTGTGTGAAAACACCTACTGATTGAATAACACTAATAATAATAATAATAATAATAATAATAATAATAATAATAATAATAATAATAATAATAATAACAATAATAATAATAACTGTAATAATGATAATGATAATGATAATAATAATAACTGTAATAATAATAATAATAATAATAATAATAATAATAATAATAATAATAATAATAATAATAATAATGATAAATATAATAAGATTCACAATAAGCAGACAGAGAGGAAACCATCAACAATACTTTCGTTGGAAAAATGATAGGACCCTTCTATCGATCCAGTAGATATCTACCCACTGATGCAATTCTCTATTCATATAAGAGCCACGTCCGCCCAAGGAAAGAGTATTGCTGTCGCATCTTGGCAGGAGCTGCTAGGATTATCATATCCTGCCTTGACAGAGTTCAGAATAGAATCGTAGCCTAGTGGGGGAGGCCCTTTTCTCTTCCCTGCAATCTCTTTCCCACAGAAGAGACGCTGTCTCTTTTTTATCATTATTTTCAAGGCAAGTGCTCATCTGAGCACATACTGTGTATTGTTCCCCCTCGCCAAACGTTCAGGAAAAACACTCGTTTGGCAATAACCAATATCACAAATTTCCTCCACTCTTTAGCTGTGCCTAAACTTAAGCGTAGATTCCATGAAAAAGGCTCCTTTTTAAGAATTGCACACCTGCGAAACTCTCTTCCGTTTACCTGATTTCCAGCTGACTACAATATGGTCGTCTCCAATTCCAACATAAACAAGTTCTTGATGAGCCGTTCCCCTAAGTTAGCTAATTTACCAAATTTACATTTCTAACGATTACTATAATATTGCATTTTTGACCACTATACACACTTTAACCCCTATCCTCGAGTGGTCTCCGGCCCTTGATAAGTGGTGATTCCTTTTAAAAAATAGTTCTACTAGAAAAATGCGTAGAATCCGGAGCATTAGAACATATTATTCCTAATTTAATCACGGAGAAGACTAAAGGTTGCTGTGAGCGTGAATGAACGTTAATCAACATTTACGATGAAATTTTGATGGTTATCAAATTACATGGAATATGCTGAGGTTATAAGTCCTTAATGCCCATTGATTATTGATTAGTGAGCCAAAATATTATGCTCGTTTAGAAAAGTAAAGCCTCCTATTTTTAACTCATGAAGTTTGAGAGTTACGAAGACGGTAATAGTACCATTAAAATAGTTGATTTTTAGTGATCCGAAATTATATTTTTCCCCATAGTCAACGCCATCCACAAGGACATTTTGGTAGAAATGCAATGCTTCCTTGTTGCTTCTTACGCACAACCATGACAAGGGTTGCTTCCTTAGATTTTTACCCTGTTAATATCTGCAACAGGGAAATTTTACTTCTAGGTCATGATTGCATGTTCAGCCACCGTAACAATGCAATTTATAATCTCTTCTAATCCCGTCAAGCGAAATAAAGCGTATGAGACATGACTTTTGGAATGTTCATGTGTTTGTATATGTGTGTCTGTATATGTGTGTCTGTATATGGGTGTCTGTATATGTGTGTATGTATAGTTGTGTATTGAACAACTGGTTTCAGTGGAGAAGACAAAGTGAACGTTTTCCATCTTTTATTGTGGTCTTTTGTCACGTCATGTGTAAATTATTTGATCAAATCGCCTCCATCCTTTTCTGTTTACCGAATGCTTTAGGGGATTCGTACGAGCTGTCATGATTTAAAAATGAAATCTTGCGAAAGCTTTTGATCTTATATTTCCTTCAATGATCTCTGTTATTGCTTAGTGACCGAAAGCAGCGAACGCACAGCCAGAAACCACAGTCTCCGTCTCTTTATAACGATAAGGGAAGAAAATTACCATATAAATCTCTCAGGAAATGATGTTTTGGGATATAAAAAAGATTGGAAGGAATAAAAGACTCGCCCTTTGGAATTAAATCGATCATCAGGTGCACTGGAAAGATTAGCACACTCGTTGCCCTTAGAAGTTTGGCGTTCGTCTTAATACAGATTGGAAGTCATTCCGATCAAAGTGTAGTCTCAGTGCCAATCTTTCTGACCCCGGTATTCGAGATTCAAGCAGAGGCAATATCGACTAGACAGAGTAATCTTTCGAAATATTTTTTGACATAGGTATCACCACTTATCAAGGCTCAGAGGTCATTCAAGGATAAGGGTTAAAGGGTGAACATTAGTCACTTCGACCATATACTAATTGTTAGTAATGGAAATTCGGTAAATTTGAACGTAAGTGGAACGGCTCATAAAGAACTTGTTTACGTTTGACTTGAAGGCAACCATACAGTAGTCAGCTGGAACGCAGGCAAACGGAAGACAGTTCCTCAGGTCCGCCGTTCTTAGAAAGAAAGATTTTTCATGGAATCTACGTTTAGGTTTAGGCACAGATAAAGAGTGGGGGAAATTATTGAGAACGTTTTCAGCTAGACGAAATATAGCGCGGAACTTGTTACCTCTTAACATATTGATCGGGTTTGTATATACAAATTGTATATGGCGTAAAATACGTTAAATAGGCACAATATCAGAATCAACCACACTCTGATAGTTTGTTAGTACAAACACACACCTAGCATAATTTATACTAAACGATTACATGTAATTCCTGAATGAGGAGTCGATTAATATAAATACCGGCGGAGTAATTACTATTTTCCTTTTAGTTTTTACAAATTTCGCCTGTAATAAAGAGTAGTTAACTAACAAATGAATAAATAACTTATGACAAACAACATTATAGAATCTTTCATTAGTAGAATCATTGTCTGCACGCAAAGAGACAAAGCCGTTTGGCTGGAAGCAGATGTTTTGTATATATTTTGTACTATATTTAATCAATTCACGTCGGTCAATTAAAGTGAAATTCTTGTTGATATAGAAAATATTAAAAATGTTTCCGATTGCGAATGCTATATGTGAGGAAACTTGTGTATTGCTTATCAAAATATGCCTTTTACAACTCTTCTCTGATTCATTTCTTGTGGAGTATTGTCTATATCATAATACAAGTTGTCATATTATAATACAATATTGGAGTGCATACATACACATATATATATATATATATATATATATATATATATATATATATATATATATATATGGAGAGAGAGAGAAAGATTTTCATACATATATATAGAAAGGTTTCCTACTATATATAAATATATATATATATATATATATATATATATATAGTAGAAAATCTTTCTACACATGGCGCATCAGTTGAAACTTAAGTAATAATAACTCCAACTGTAACTCTGAGAATATTGAAGCTTGTATTTAAAGAACTTTGTCATAACCAAGAGAATCGAAAGAGTTTGTAACGATAAAACGAACCAGCAGACATATTGTTATACACTCACTTTTTTATATAATTTATGTAGTCGAAACTGATGAAGTTGCATTGCGATAGACACAAGACCATCAGGAGAAAATTAGTTTAGCCCAGTAGAAAATATCCCCCCCATTATATCACAAAACTCTAAAAGCATATATTTTCAGAGAATTACGGAATAATCCTCTTAAATATTTAAGGGGAAAAGAATATAGAAAACAATAAAAAAGAAGGGCATTTTCTTTGAAAAGAATTCCTACGTAACAGAGATTTTCTTTTTAGAATAGGAGGGGAGAATCAGTTAGTTATCTGTTCATCTATCTATCGATCTATTTATCTGTCCATCTATTTATCTGTCTATCTATCTGTCTATCTATCTCTATCTGTAGCTATCCTATCTCTATCTATATATGTCTATATAATTTTCTATGTATTCAGAGGAATAAACAACAGAGAATTTTAATCGTGTCATGTTTTTCAGCTCTCAAATTTTGTTGAAGGGCCAGTTTCTACCGGAAGCAATAAGCAGGGACCAGGCGTAACGGGTCAAGTGCTCTGGTTTGTTTAAACTCAGTTACGTTTAGTTTAGTTGGAGCCTAGATGTCGAACAAGGAAGATGTGTTAAGAAGGTTTCTCCATGAGGGAGGTGAGGTTTCTCTCAAGCCAAAGATAATCGGTCACTCCAGTTCTACTGAGGGAAGTGAAAAATATATAATAACAGATATTGTCTGGGGTCGCTGTCTTTAAACGTCTCTGTTACAGCAGGTTTCAGCCCGCAAGGATTGTTGCCAATCCTCCAGAAGCGGCCATCAGCAGATAGTTACGTCGCTATCTGTAAATGTAGTTTATCTGCTAACACGCACGACACTAGATATGACACTAGATAAGTAACGGGCCGTTAAGATAGACATTTATGATGAGGATAACAGTATGTTATACATAGAACAACCTACATAGGAACATATATATGGCCTGTTATATAAGAATACGTAAAAACAGTTTAGGTAATGTAAATTAATAACAACATTATGTCATTTAGTGAGGACAGCACATGTTAAATAAACTGTCAAATATCTCTTTCATCAATATATAAAAGCATGGCCCTATGAAATCCAACAAATATTAATGAACAAAGCAGACAATAGTTTCATGTTTTTTTGTTTTATTAAAACTGTATATATATATATATATATATATATATATAATTTAATTATACTGTATATATATCTATAAAATGAAATTATCAACCAAAACTTATATATATATATATATATATATATATATATATATATATATATATATATATATATATATATATATATATAGGGTGAAAAGAAAGTAATTGGACCATTTTAGTTTTAAAATTAAATATTGTTGAAATCACTTTCTCTCTTTTCGAATAAAGTAAGTATTTAGTCTAACTATTGGTCTAATTATTTTCAACAAAAATATTAAAATACTTTTGTTTAGACTTTCAGAAAAATGGGCAAACGAGAGGCCACAATTCAGCTTCATTACGCCGGAAGGACAAACTCAGAGATTATTAAGCTTTTGAAAGTGGCTAAATCCACCGTGCACCATGTTGTGAACAGATTTAAGGAACTTGGTACATCTGAAGACCGTCCTAGGAGTGGAAGACATCGCACTGTTCGAACAAAGAAGGTGATTAAAGCTGTCCGAGAGAGGGTAAGGAGGAACTCGAAGAGATCTGCAAAATAAATGACACTAAGACATGAATGTGAGCGTGACCGCGATGAGAACCATCGTAAAAAACGATCTCCAGTTGTCCTCTTACAAGATGAGAAAGAGACAGTACCTCACACGTGCCCAAAAGCACAAGAGACTTAAAAGAGCAAAGCTTCTTCTTTGAGAACTGAAGGCTGGCACGGCAGAGCGAGAGATCGTTTTTTCTGATGAACAAATCTTCACAATTTAAGCAATTGTTAAGAATCAGAACGACAGAGTTTACGCAAAATCTTCAGCAGACATTGATGACTCCGTGTGAATAGTTTTCCGCCAACAAAAGCCGTCTTCCCTCATCATGTGGGCTGCAGTCTCAAAATTTTGTGAAGTCGCCTCTGATTTTCGTGGAGCAGGGGGTTAAGATCAACACAGATCGCTACATTAACGATATTTTGGTTCCAGCATTTGAAGAGATGAAGAAAAACTTCAAAGATCAGCCTTTCACCTTCCAACAAGATGGAGCACCATCCCACACCTCCAGAAAAACTCAGGACTGGTGCCAACGTGATTTTCCAAGATTCTGCAGTAAGGAGATGTGGCCTCCTGTATCACCTGATTTGAATCCCATGGATTTTTCGGTGTGGTCTTTGTTGGAGGCAAAGGTCTGTTCTGTTGCTCATCCAAGTGTTGATGCTTTGAAGACATCTCTTCTGAGTGAATGGTCAAAAATACCTCAGGAAACGCTGCGTGCCTCGGTTGGTAACCTCAGACAGAGAATTGAACGTCTAATCGAAAGGAAGGGACATCACATTGAAAATAAATAATTTGAATTTATTCTTGGTTTCCTAACTTATAATTTTCATTCATGTTTAATTTATATATTTGTAATTTTCTATTAATAAACCACTTTTGAATTGGTCTAAGGACTTTCTGTTCACCCTATATATATATATATATATATATATATATATATATATATATATATATATATATATATATATATATATATATATATATAATGAAGTAAACGAACAAAACACATCATAAAAAGCAAAGCTCAACACTATTAAGAGGACCCTACAATAATGTTACCCACAATAATATTAAACGAAAGAGAATAATTAACATTTATACATCACTATTTCATACCACTGAACATTAAAATAGATGGTAAAGGAAAACTGAAGAAAATACCGTTTTGTCCCGAGCATTCCAAATCTAAATGATTCTCATTATAAAAATTCAAATGCGAAAACATTGTTTTTTTTTATACATTTAGATATGGCATGAGAATTAAGGAATAGGATAATATGGTAAATAGTAATTAAAACTACGTACATAATGTAAGTAGAAAACGGAAGCGTAGAACATATGTAGATAAAAGAAGAAATATATTATCCAATATCTATCTATATATTTATGTACGTATGTAAATATTCCCTATTTACTGAATCAACATTTTAAGTGGGTTTTAGCCTGTTCTAGAACAATTGGAGGCAGTTTAATCTTTGTTCTCTCTAGTACACGCTTGAAAAGCTACTTTAGAATTGGAAAAACGGTGTCTTTCAGTTTTCGTAAGTCGGCTATACGTAAGCACAAAAAATAGCAATAATCTGGAACTTACGAGTTTCCGATTAATTTAATTTTTTCTCTTTTAATTTCCCCCATATTATATTATTAGGTTTGTCTTACTTCACTTATAATTTATGGTCTTTTGACGATGTTTTTAAGAGTTTTTGAACGATGTTGCCGCACCCACTCTTGACGTTTATTTTGAGAAAAGTCGGCAAAGTGTAAATCGAGTTTTTCTCTATCCCACCTCTTATTTACCCTTTATGTCGAATCTTTGTTTATTTTAAACACTGAATTGTTTGATATGTATTTTAGTTGTTATTCGCTACATACTTTTTGAGAAAATACTTCAACAATTAATAAGAATACTTGCATTGCTTATGGAAATGTTTTATAAAACTATATACACCTAACAATTTGTTTATATATATATATATATATATATATATATATATTATAAACCTTATACATATGTGTGTGTGTGTGTTTGTGTGTATAATGTTACATTTAAATGTGCCTTGCATTTTCGATTACAAGTTAACTAAAGACATCCTTCATTACATTTCTTTGATAATTCAACAATACAATTAAGATAAGTAAACTAGCAATTATAAGCAACTGAACTTCGGATCAGCAAACGTTCTCATAAAAGGATTAAGTATTTTACAAAAAAAAAGTATCGAAGAGATTAGAAAGCATACGAACGCATTGTAAAAATATTGGACAAGATTTTCAATTAATCGTATGGGGAAATAAAACTAAATATGAAACAAGTTTCCAAAGTTTTCACGGTTGAAACATTTCTAATTTTTGTGCATCTGTTTTTTTTTAATATAAATATACTGCTTGAAACCTAGGAAGATGTGTGAATAAAGTAATAAAACCGTTCTAATCGAATTTTTATTACAGCGTTCATATTTATATATTTGACAACATGCGCAAATTGAACAGACGAAAGAGCGAATCACAACATTTGTACTCATCCATATTAAAATTAGCAATGAAGCGACATTATTCCATTAGCTCCATATTAAACAGATCAAAAGATATGATTTTAAAACCTGGTTGTAATTTCTTATTTTTTGTTCGATTTTGCTTTTAACCCGTGTACATTTCCAACCCCAAACTCACAAGACACCAATGGAACCGGTTAATGTTATCTTTAGAGATTTTGAATTAATTAAAATAGTTATTTTTGAATTTCAGTGTGACTATTGCACAACTATTATCGATCGGTTCATTTACTTTGGAAGAAAACTGATATTAGTTGCAGATAATAACAGATTAAACCGCTGTTGCGTATAAAATAATTATCTTGTTTTCATCAATGGTATCATGTAACAAGTCAGACAGGTGATACGATGACACTATATAGTATAAGGTCCTGATAGTTTGAATACTGTTTGGCAAAAAATAAGATCACATCTAACTACAAATGTTATATACTGTGGTAAATTAACAGTTCTGGAAAAATTAATGACAGTGGCACTAGATGAAGAGTTACAGACCTTAAAGTAACAGAACATATTCACAAAAACGAAAAACTGCTAAGATCCCAGTATAGATATAAGAAGTATATGGGAACAACTAATTATAAAAAAATGTAAAAATTTCAGCAGTAAAATGGAGAAAATCAAGTAACACTTTATTAAAGTTACTTCCCCTTGTCAATCAAGTATTTCCACACATACAAAACCACGGCGATAAAAAGCAACTCCAAGAATACGAAACATTTTATGGGTCCAGTAAATTTATTTTCCTGGATGGACACGAGCATGCATGACGAATTTCACATACTACACCAATCGACGCGTTGCAGAAATAACACACAGGATGAAAACAATAGTGGCATATGTTTATTTCCTTGGCTAAATACTAAATGACATGGCATATTCCACTAACTTACGTCCGTATATCTCTAATAAAATTGCCTATAGCAACGTTGTCATAAAAAATACGTCTAAACTGGGTTTAACAAGTTAGAAATAATTTCTCAATAGATGTGAGGAAGTTTTGTCAGAATGAGTGAGCGAGAAACTATCCCAATTGTATTTGGTGTATGCAGGTGATTCTGGCAGCTCGAACAAGCTAATATTTAACAGTCGTATCCGTTGCAGTAAATCGGACCAGGTGGCAGTAGGTATTCTTTACTTCTTACAAGCACTATATCAAGCGTATATGATTTCACATACGAGGCATTCACAAGTATACATACACAGAGGGATTAGACAAAATAATAGAAACACGTAATACCTCAATTTGGAAAAACCTGTCAAAAATGAGAAAAATGATTACAGTGTTCGTTTTATTTATCATGATAATTGTTTTCCTGTAATTAACAGATTAAATTTATATATTTTATTTCAGATATTGCATATTAGAAAAACAAATCAAACGACAGATCCATAAGATTTAAAAAGAATACAGATTGATGATCTACCGAGGACAGTTGTTTTAATAATAACAGAGGTTTCGTATCGAGACGAACTAGATTTTTTTATTAAATTTCCACCCCAAATAAGGTACATTGTCACTTTGTTGTAGGGAGGTACTATCAGGGACGTAGACATCAGGGGAACTGTATAGGAAGTTGGGCAGCAAGATCTCAGTTCACGTTGCACTTGGACTACTGCATGTCAGTACAGTAAGGGAAGCAGGGGACCGGAAGGGAATTCCAAAGTATAACTGTTCCGTGGAAGAAACTACTGGAGTAGAAGGCTCTCTTTTATCTAGGAATCTCTACTGTGAAGGAGTGGTATTTAGCTACCTGTCTCGTTTGTCGGCGGTATTTACGTCGAGGGGGGTGCAACTGTTTGCAGTTCGTCAGAGCATTCACCGTTAAAGTACTTGTAGAACAGGCAGATGGATGAAACATTTCGTCGATGGGACAGAACTGAAGTTTAGATGGCAGTTCAGGAGCTTTCAGATTGGCGACTTTCTTATGAACCTTGTCTTGGATCGAGAGACTTGTAGCAGATGCACCAGCCCAAATATGACAACAATACTTCATACATGAGCGAATGGTTGCCTTATAGACGTATAGGATACATTTGGGCGTTAGTATATATTTAGCAGGGTAGAGAGAACCTACATTCTTCGCAGCAGTCCTGGCGATACTCTTAATGTAATTGTTCCAACTCATGTGTCATGTGAGCGTTAGGCCGAGGAGTTTAAAAGATGTACATTCAGATAAAGAGTCATTGACCAGTGCTATTGGTCGTAGAGAAGGAGTATTGTAATTATTGAAGGAAACGTGTTTAATATTGGCAGCATTGAATGTGACCATCAATTTATGTTCCAATTTCACTGCACATCGGAAGTCATCCTCTAGTGTTTCTGCCATTTCGTTAGATATGTGTTCATTTGTTTTCCTGTCGTGTCTGTTATAGACCTCGGTGTCGTCAGCATATATACCCATCTCACAGCCAATTTTATCAGCCAGGTCATTTATGAATATTAGGAATAACAGAGGTCCACGGATAAACCCCTGAGACGCTTCCGCATTTATATCATATGGATTAAATGTACGACCGTCGAAGATAACCTGAATTTTTCTCTCATCTAAAAATGACCTAATTGTGTTATGTATTCTTCCAGTGATACTAAATGATCTGATTTTCATGAGAAGACCATGCCATACCCTGTCAAGAGCCTTAGATATATCTACAGCTACCGCTCTACCCTCCCCGCTTTCTCCAGTAATTGGTATATACGTTCTAAGATTACAGCTAAGATTTCTGTTGTGGAACGGACTTGCCTAAATCCATATTGTTGGTCAGTCAAAAGTTTAACATCTGAAAGTGATGGACTAGAGTTTGGTTTATTATCGTCTCAAATATTTTGGCTAAAAGGGGGAGGATGCTAATGGGGCGATAATTTACTGGGTCAGAATTCTTGAAAACTGGTACTACAGAAGCGATTTTCCAGTAGGCAGGAAAGCAAGATTCATTAACGCATTTGTTGCAATGTTTGGAGAGAACTGGAGCTACTTCGGCGAAGCACTTTTTTAATAGCACGGCCGGGATGAGCTCAGGTCTACATGCTTTTGCAGTGTCAAGATGATAACATGCATCTGAGAAAGGGTTATTTTCAGATCGCCTAGTGTGGCGTCTGTCCGCAAAGGAAATTCAGGGAGGGGTGTGGCAGGGTTCAGTTTGGAGTTGGAGACAAACTGACTGGCAAGCAGGTTAGCTTTCTCGGTTGCAGAGCAAACAACCTCATAATTTTTGAATAGTGGGGAAATTGTTGATTGCGCATGATTTACTACATTGTTGTAGATTTCCAGAAGTCACGGGTTCCTAATATCTGTGCTTTGAAGCGTTTTTTGGTGGTTTCAGTAACTTCTCTCTTAGCTCTCGCTATTTCTTTCTTATAGTTACTTCTGGATTCTATATACTTTTGCCTGCTTGAACTGGATTTATGTCGGTTAAATTTGCGGTACGCATGGTGCCTTTGCGCTAATGCAGCTGCACAAGTAGAAGTAAATCATTGGGGAGAGTGAGGCTTGCTATAAAACTTCCGCGTGGGAACATGTGCTTCATCTGCCATTTTACACCATCCAGTGGCCTCATTTGCGCACTGTTCAGCAGAAAGTGAAAAGATATTTTGCCAAGGGGCGTCCCTAATGAGATCCCTGATGGCTTTCCAGTCAACCGTTTTATAATATCTCGTTGTTTTGAGAAGTGGCTCTTCAGTTTTGACAGTTGAGTTTTCGCGGTAAATTTCAGGGCTATTTCATCCATTACCATTGCATTATCTGCGTTCCCAAGTGGGTTGTGGACATTAGTTACAAAGTCATCGGAAACTGTGGTCAGAAATAGATCTAGAAGTGATGTCTGTTGTTCTTACTGGTCTGGGAAACGGGTTGGAACCGTAACCATCTGTGATAGGGAATGAGATATAGAGAAGTGATGTCTTGTAATACCAGTTGTGTCTGTGTGATAGAAAATCTAAGTCAGTTGCTGTGGGGGTCATTGAAGTCACCAAATACATGTACTTGCGCTAGTGTCGAGGGAAAGTGCTGCATCTATGGTGTCAGAGACTATGTTTATTAGGGTACAGTCCTGGGTCGAGGGAGAGCGGTAAAGAAAAAAAAAAGTAGCTAATGTTATGTCGCATGTTAAGTCAAACCTACATAAAGGCCTGATCGTCCGATTCTAGTTTGGTGTCTCTAGTCAAGGGGATGGTGTTTCGAATATAGACTCCAAGCCTGTGCATATGTCAGAGTCCTTACAGCAGAGTGGAGATATCCAGGCATGTTAATGTAGTTAGAGGAGATGGAGGAGTGTAGGTTAGTCTCACTTAGTGGTAAGATATCCGGGGCGTTTTTTAGGAGAAATGCTTTATCATCATCTAAATTAGTTCTAAGCCCACGGATGTTCGTGAATCAAGCCTCGAGAGAGAAGACAGATTGGGTTTGTTTGATTTTAGGCCCGGTTTTAGCGTACTTCTTTTATTTTACTGTCATCATTTTTAAAGAGTCCAGTTTAGGTAAGGGGTGCTGAACAAAGTGTTTTGCAGAAACCAGACATGCAACACAAGCATACCATCAGTTGTCCTTCCATCTACTAGGATTGTGGCCTCAGGATAGCCCACCGGGGATGAGTGCAAAGTCCCTTTCCATGCGCGACATCGCACTACAAACAGCCCTATATTATACAACTGTTGATGGAGCAACCGCTCTAAGCACTAAGCGCTACCAAACAGGTATTGACCTGTACTACCAGTCGTGAACAGCAGTCAGGAACTGTCTATCCGGTACCCTTAACACATCAGACGATGGTCAACCGAATCTACTTGCACTAACATTACGGCATGTAAGCACTTCCAAGAGTCCAGTTAAAGGGATGGCATGTGTCGAGAGCAGGGAAAATAGCGTTCATTGCCCTAGACAGGAAAATAGATCGACCACTGAGTGTATCTCTCGACTTCCTGCGATTCGACCTCTTCGTCTGGCTGATAGACAAAGAAGGAGTATGGAAGTCGGGCGATAGACAGTGCTTATCTTCTCCTTAAACAGTTAGGTTTGCAGACCGGTAATTTGTTTGAGTCCCCACCTCTAGGAATGTTGTCATCTAAGATTGGAGAGGCCTTTCTTCCCTTAGGATTAGCTTCAGAGTTTACCTTCTCCTAGACGGATGAATTGGAAAGATTTTCGGGGTCATCAGAACCGAGAGGATTTTCCCAGCGCCTGGGTCCTCATTCAGGTATTTCTGCGAACCCGCGTTGGTACTTAATGTTACTGGGTTAGTTTAAATATGTTATATATCTACTTAAAAAGTATACTCCTCGAAGTGATTACGGGACATTGCTATTTCATTGTTTGTTACTGGAGGAGGGAGTGAGTAAGAGTTCATGCAGTGGAAGCAGCTAAATTTGCAAACAGGTGGGTTGGAAGGATTTAACGTGGTTTAATGTTTTCTTTTAGCTTTATATATATATATAAAGCTTTCTTTTTCTTATTTTTATGTTGGCTTCGGAATATGATAAGGCGTTACAGAATGGCATATTACGAATTACTAGAAAGAAATTATACAAGCTCTGGATATTTTAGATGACAGGATGGTTATGTTGTATATTCAATATATACAAGTAACGTCATTTTTTATATGAAATACATTACAGTACAGGTATAATCGGTAGTAAATTATATGCTGTGTCGTAAACCGTACAGTAAATAGATATATGGCCAGATTTCCAGTAGATGCGAATATATGGAGATTGTAGGCATTAAGTATGTTTCCATTTCTAATGAAGATATCTTCAATTGTCGTTTAAAAAATAAATCAGGAAATTGTGTTTTGCATTATAGAGTATCTGTTCAGTTTGTATTTAGCATTGCAAAGCTAAGGAATAGACAGTTATTGCTATGTAATACAATCAGCTGTAAATCTAAGTACAGACTATAGTTGGTAAGTATCTACCTGGATAAGAATAAAATAATGCATGCCTTAGGGGTACAAATGTACAGATGTTTAGTGACCATGACTTCCTATCGGTCAGCATGCGAAGGTTAAGGGCTGAAAGCTAAGGACCCCTTCCAAGTCGGGTGTAATTTATGAGTGTTAGTGGCAGCTTGGGGAGTAGAGCAGATTGTAAGTTTTCAGGAGAGGATTAAACTTACAGAATACAGTTGAATTATTAGAATTTTGAGTGCCAAGTAAAATTTAGTTAGAAAAAACAGTTGTTTTTTTTAATTTAACATGTAAATCAGACATAGGCAGTCGTATTGGAGGTAAAGTACATATTGGGTATATACGTAGCAATCCAGCAGGAGTTCTTGTACAGTAATGAGAGTAACACTTTTAGTATATTGCGCGTCAAGATTAATACTTAAATGCAGTCAGTTTGGTCAAGCTCAAAGCATTGGGTATCTATTCAGTAATAGTCCAAGCGACGTAGCTAATGTCACTGTGCATTTTAGTTTCAAATATATTTGAAAGTAAGACTTACTATATTCGATTGTTTGAGTAGCTAGCAAGGAAGCCATCATTTTCTATACAAGCAAGCTTATAGTTATAGTATATATTACGTATATTACTTAAATAAAATCCTAACTTCATCTAATGAAGAGAGAATAATTCTCGGGGTTTTTTATCGATAGTTTACTTGAATATAGTGTGAGTGAGCAGTGGTTTGCGTGTTCGAGTCATTGTCGGGGGGTGGTGACAAATTTCATCTTTGAAACATTATTGTTTAATACACATTACTACATTTTACTAAATATTTCATTTTTAGTAAATATTATTAAATTTTACTAAATATTTCATTTTAATAAATATTATTAAATTTTACTTAATAGTTCATTCTGTAATAAATATTACTAAATTTAATAAATATATCATTCTTTATTAAATAGTACTGAATTTTACTAAACAGTTAATTTTTAATAAATATTATTAAATTTAACCAAATAATTCATTCTTTAATAAATATTGATAAATATTTCAAGATATCTCATACTTTAAAAAACATTACTAAATGTTCCCAAATAATTCATTCTTTAATAAATGTTATTAAATTATACTGGATAATTAATTATTTAATAAGAATTAGTAACTTATACTAAATCGTTCTGTCTTTAATAAATATTAATACATTTTCAAAATAGTTAATTTTTTAATAAATATTATTAAATTATACTGAATATTTCATTTTTAATGAATACAACAGAATTTGACAAAATAATTCATTTTTAACAAATGTTATTAAATATTACTAAATCGTCCATTTTTTATAAATATTATCAAATGTTAGAAATTAGTTATTTTTTATAAATATTATAAAATTTTACTGAATAGTTCATTTTTTACTAAATATTATTAAGTTTTACTGAATAGTTCATTCTTTATAAATATTAGTAAATTTTACTTAACTGCTCATTCTTAAATAAATATTACGAAATGTTGCTAAATTTTTATTCTGTAATAAATATTAGTAAATTTTACGAAATAGTTCATTTTTTAATAAATATTACTAAATTTTAATAAATAGTCCATTCTCTACTAAATATTACTAAATTCTACTAAACAGTCTATTCTTTTATAAATATTACTCAATTTTACTAAATAGTTCATTCTTAAATAAATATTACTACAGTCTACTACTTATTTCATTCTCTTATAAATATTACTCAATTTTACTAAATAGTTTATTTTTAAATAAATATTACTAAATTTTACTAAATATTTAATTCCTGAATAAATATAAGTAAATTCTACTAAATATTTCATTCTTTTATATATATTATTAATTTTTTTCTAAATAGTTCATTCGTTTATAAATATTACTAAATTTTACTTAATAATTCATTCCTTAATAAATATGATTAAATGTTGCTTAATAGTGTATTCTTTATTTAATAGTACTAAATTATACTAAGTTGTCACTTTTTTAATAATATTACTAAATTTTACAAAATATTTCATTCTTAATAAATATTACTAAATTGTACTTAATCTTTCATTCTGTAATAAATATTACCAAATTTGTATTTTGCTTGGCATTTCTTAGTATATTGTGAATAAACATTTTTGATGAACACTTGTTATTATAATAGATTATAATCAAAGTGGAAAATATGTTTTGGAATTGATATCTCAATTATTTACTCTCAGTTCAAGTTTTTATGTTCTCATTGCGTTTGTCATCAAATTGATAATCTTATATATTTTATACACCCTCAAGTATTTAATTATTCATGCTTGAGGCATAATACCGTGTGATTTCTTGCGGTCGACTTATGCCAAGAGTATGTATTTATTCATTTTTTATCTAATTCAAGTCCTTCTGGTTTATGTATCAAGTATTCCTCGTTTCGTTTTTTCAGCATTTATACTCCCATTTACTGAGTAATTTACTAATAATTTTCACGTTATTTTGTTTAAGAAATGAACGTTGAACTATATCAATTGAAGCTGATTTTTGCAGCTGATTCTGACAGGTCACTCGGCTTCAAACACGCAAATATTCATTTATAGAATCCGTTGCACTAAATCGGGTCGGGTTTAAGTAAACATTATTAATTTCTATGCATAGCGCATAGTATTGCACATAAAACCCATTCACACACATACATACAAAAGTTAAACAAAATAAGGGAAACATTTTTTTTTTATTTTACACTAATTTTAATACACCTGTAAAAACGGGGAAATATTAACGACAGTGTTGATTTCATTTGTTAGGGTGATTGTTGTCTGAGCTTAATTTAAAATAAACAAATTCCTAACATTCGTTTAAGATTTCAGGATCAGTTTCACTGTTGTCTATATATACTTCTTAAGTCTTCATTTTTCTCTCTTGAAGAACACTGTATCCAATTCCAGCATCTTCAAGGAGTGGTAGCCTTCTCCATCAGGATCTCTTAAGTTTTCATCATTTGGCCCAATGATACGTCTTCATAACTGCTCTCTTCCGTTGTTTAAAATAAATACTACACATTTGGAATTTTCAAAAGAAATATCTTTGAAATATACCGCGCCTGACTTAATAGTCTGAGCATCGGTTCCGAATTGCTCATACTATTCCGTAGTATCTTTATTATATTTTCAGCCACATCTGATATTTGAAAACCACGAGTAAATATCATATCATAAGCGTTGGAATTATCTATCCAAGCTACAGCGAAGTTGTTTTCCTCCTTTTACAGTCCTATTAAATACATTTATCAATCGATAATCGGTCTTTTCTTCCTAAACACATTTTCCTTCAGATTTTTAGCTCAACTAGTTTTGAATTATTTTCTTCAAGATGGTCGCATACTTTTGCATCTTTCATCCCTCTCAAAGTATTCCAAAGTTCAAGCAAGCGATTTATCTCATTCCTACATCAGGTCTTTAAGCAGGTTTTAAAAAAAATGATTAAGATAGCATTTACCAATCTCGTTCTTCTTTTGTCCGTGTGTGAATATTTCTCTACTCATTCGAACCATACAAAAACTTGATCTACATATTTCATTAATCTCTTCATGGCACCTTCAAGTCTCCTTCTCTTATGTTGTTCTTTTCTATGTTTCATTCTTGTCTCTGTCGCCAACTATTACTGTTCCTGTTTGCAAAATGTATCTAACATCTGTTATGCTCTCCAATGACAGCTTATTAAATATCCTATTCTCTTCATTTGTCGCAGTCATTAAGTAAATCTGGTCAACATTCTTTCAAATCAAAATGTTTATTTGTTCATTACTTCTCCTTAAGTCTTTCACTCTATTCAGCAAATTTAATTCATCAGTTGTTATTTCCGCATCGGAAATCTCGCTATAATTAATTGAACTGTATCTTCCTTTCCAGTAATCTATTTTTCTATTACTTTGGTTCATTTCAGACACTTCTGGAAGTGTTTGAATGAAATCAGAATCAGGCAAGATTTCAGTGGAGTCATGTCACCGACAGATATGCTGTTCTTTACTACTCTCCACTTGATCGATTCTATTTCAACTGGCGCAATCCATCCTTTTCTAGGCATTTTACTTATCTGATTCATCAACTTATTTTCCGCCATTAAAGCATGCATACGGCATAATCACGTTCACATACCGATTTCCGTCAGATCACCGAAGTTGAGCAACGTTGAGCCTGGTCATTACTTAAAAGGGGTGACCAATTTGGGAAGTCCAGGTGATGTATGGAGGAGGGCGTCGACACTTCCCTGAAAACAGTTGCAAAAACCTAACGGCGTCATCTCCCCTAACCGGGATATACATGCAACTGGGGACCACTTGTGAATTGCATACTCCCATGAAACTTCCTCCTTCGGAGGAAGACGGTAAAACTCTGAATAGGGTTGATGCTAACTGCACACATTCAAGCATACCCTTTTCTCCTCAGCATCTCACAATCACATTTCCAATTTTTTTTTAATTCAATGTTCACCCCAAACAAGGAACAGTGCCACTTTGAAGACGGGGGCTACTATCAGGGCCTTAAATAGCGGAGTCACTATGAAGGGAGATTAGTAGACAGATGTTTGTCAATATTACACTTGAACTTCTGCATATCATGCAGTTGGGAAAGCAGAATCCCGGAAGGGAGTTCCAGATGTTACATGATGAGGGCTGTCCCCTTTTCATGTAAGTATAAAAATAGAGAGATTTAATTAAAATGAAAATAAAATAGAATAGACGAAATTCGAATCTCGTAATTTATGTTTACAAATAGATTACGAGTGAGAATTACCGAATGGAATGTGAAAACAAACCATTGTTTAGCTTAGAGATAAAATAATTTCAAGAAAAGAATGTGCATTGTCAATTCTGTTATGAAAATTCAATTGACGAATGCAACTATAAGATAATTTAATAAACATGTTTTAACATATTGGAAATATAGGTGAGTGGGAATATAGGTTAAATTCCTTTTGTAAACAATGGAAAAAGTTTTGGACACGCATTTCCAGAACACGTGAAAGAAGACACATTTTTAACATGTGTATGACGCCATGGAATATGGGAAGTTCTCGATATAGTAAGAAAGTTAAAAGTTAAGCAAGAGAGAACTAAGGAAAGAGTCAGGAGGGAGTCTAAGCACGACAAACGACAGTCCAGACATGGGATTCGAACGTTCAGAAGCGAGACGGTCACGTTTGGAACTTGGAATGTGAAGCTTTGAATTCTGACTCAGAAAACCACGGTCGGACGAAGAAGAAATTAACCCATCATGTGTTTTTATAAACGTCGTCTTTGTGTTGTAATTCTACCAAAAGGTAAAGTGAAAATTGTTATTATATGTCTTGTCTATCATGTGTTTTAAAATATCTTTACATACACAATATGAACACTAAGACTGCCTCAACACTATCTCCTCACTCAAAGAGCTTCTACACTTCTAAGTATGCACATTTATATATATATATATATATATATATATATATATATATATATATGAATCTCTTCATAACACGAACAATCTCTCTTACAAAATCTATCTTTAAGACACAACAACAAACTCTTAATAAGACTCTCTAAGACTCTGACTCACTCTTAATAAGACCTAACAGTAACAACAAGACATACGAGCAATAACAATAATACTAATAATGAACTATATAACAGAAAGGCCCGCAGTTCTGGGGAAGAAACTATTGGATTAAAAGGCTTTCTTGCACCAAGGGATTTCTACTGTAAAGGGATGAGACTTAGTAGCTTGTCGGGTTTGTCGGAGTTAGTTACGTCGGGGAGGTACAAGTGTTTGCAGTTCGTCAGAGCATTTACCATTATAGTATACATAGAACAGGCAGAGGGATGCAACAGCTCGTCGAAGGGACAGAGGTTGAAGCCTAGATGACAGTTCAGAACCTTTCAGGTTAGCGACTCTCTTTTGAACCCTGCCCAGGAGCGAGAGACAAGCAGCAGAGGCACCATCCCAGATGTGAAAACAGTACTCCATACGCGGGCGAATGGTGGCCTTATAGAGGTATAGGATACTGGCAGGCGTAAGTAGTTTTCTAGCACGGTAGATGGAACCAACCTTCCTTGCAGCAGCCTTGGCAATGCTCTCAATGTATCTATTCTAGTTCATATTCCCTGTAAACGTTAGGCCGAGGAGTTTAAAATAAGTACTTTCAGGCAATGCTTTCTTGGCCATTGCTATTTGTGGTAGAGAAGGTTTCTTGAGATTATTGAAAGAAACAAGCTTAGTCTTAGCAGCATTGAATGTGGCCAGCCATTTTTGTCCCCATTCACTTATTTATACAGATTGGAGGTCGTCCTCTTGGGTTTCTTCTATTTCCTTGGATATGTGTTCGTTTGTTTTCCCCTCATATCTGTTATAGAGAGTGGTGTCATCGGCAAATATACCCATCTCCGAAACAATTTTATCAGAGAGGTAATTTATGAATATCAGGAAAAATAGACGTCCAAGGATAGACCCCTGAGGTACTCCTGCATTTAATTCATATTGTTTAGATGTACGACCGTCGAGGACAACTTTGATGTTTCTATTATTTAAGAAGGATTTAATTACATTATGAATTCTTCCAGTGATTCCATATGATCTAATTTTCCTTAGAAGACCATCGTGCCATACCCTGTCGAAAGCCTTAGATATATCAAGGACCACCGGTCTACCCTCCCCTGATTTGTCCAATGAACGGTATATACGTTCAGAAACTACAGTTAAGATATCTGCTGTTGAACGGGCTTGCCTGCATCCATCTTGTTTGTCAGTCAAGAGTTTAGCAGCTGTTAGGTGCTAGACTAGGGCTTGATTAACTAAAGACTGAAGACTGGTACCATAGAGGCGGTTTTCCAGCAGTCGAGAAAGCAAGATTCGTTAAGGCATTTATTGTAAAGTTTGGAGAGAACTGGAGCAATCTCGGCAGAGAATTTTTTTAATAGCACAGCCGCGATTAGATCTGGTCCACATGCTTTAGAGGTGTCTAGGTTTTTTTATAATAGCATTTACCTAAGAAGGGGCGATTTTCAAATCGTCTAGTGTGGCGTCTGTTCGCAGAGGAACATCAGGGAGGGAGTGGTGTACCGAGTTTCGTGTCGAGTTTGAGGCAAACTGACTGGCAAGCAGATTAGCCTTATCAGTTGCTCATGATTTTTTGATAGTGGGGGAATAGTTGATTGCCATAATTTACTACGCTGTTGTAGATTTTCCAAAAATCCCGGGTTCCTAATTTCTGTGCTTCGATGCGTTTTCTGGTGGTTTCAGAGTAATCTGTCTTAGCTGTCTCTATCACTCTCTTACAATTATTTCTAGCTTCTATAAACTTCTGTTTATTTGAGCTGGACTTATGTCGGTTGAATCTGCAGAACGTATGCTGCCTTTGACAAATGGCAGCTGCACAAGCAGAAGTAAACCAACGGGGAGAGTGGGGCTTGCGTTAGAATTTCCGTGCAGGAACATGTGCTTGAATTGCAGTTTTGAACCATTAAGTGGTCTCTTTAGAACACTGTTCAGCTGGAAGAGTAAATATATTTTGCCATGGGGCATCTCTCATGAGCTCCCTGATGGCTTCCTAATCAGCCTTTTTGTAATACCTCGTTGTTTTGAGTTTTAGGGCGAGAATTTAGGCTGATTTCTACCATTATCACAGCGTGATCAGCATTCCCGAGTGGGCTGTGGGCATTTGTTGTACAGTCATTGGGAACCGTTGTCAGAAAGAGATTTAGAAGTGAGGCATGTTGATCTTTGTGGTCTGGGAAACGTGTCGGAAATGTAACCAACTGAGATAGGGAATGAGATATAGAGAAGCTATGTGTTGTGCTACCAGCTACGTCTGTGTGATTAGAGAATCCTAGCCAGTTACTGTGGTGGACATTGAAGTCACCAAATACATGTATTTGTGCGCTAGTATCGAGGGAGAGTGCTATATCTATGCTGTTTGAGACTTTGTTTATTAGGGTGCAGTCTTGGTTTGAGGGAGAGCGGTAGAGAAAATACAAGTAGCTAATATTGTGTTTCATATTTAGTCTGAAGAACATAAAGGGCTGGTCCTCTGATTCTAGTTTTATTTCTCTAGCCAGTAAGAGGGTGTTACGAATATAGACTCCAAGCCGATCCATATGTCTGTCCGAGTCCTTACGGCAGAGTGGGAGATAACCAGGTATGTTAAAGTGGTTAGAGGTAATGGAGGAGTGAAGGTTAGTTTCACTTAATGCTAAGATATCCGGGGTGTTTACAAGAAATGAGTCAACATCATCTAAGTTAGTTCCAATCCCGCGGAATCTATGTCATATATACCAATGTCATGCCTACAAGAGTCCTAGCATTAAAACAGCAAAGGGAATGTCAACCAAATATGAGTTCGTACTATTTGGATTCATTGGACTACTGTTCTCATTTTGATTTTTCCAAATATCGATCAATGTAACCTGTGTTCATCAACGTTTCGTCTTTATTACGAGGCTTTCTCTGGATGAATGCGATTAAAAAAAAAACTTACTTCTCGTTTCCAAACTCATTATCAACACTGCTCAGACATTCACTTTCATTAGTAGCATTTTAACTTAGCTCAATCTCTACACTTTTCTTCATGCCTTTTACATGTTTTCGACTATACTGAATTTAACACTCTATTTTAACTTTGACGGAGGAAAGTAGTATCGAGATATAAAGACATGCATCATGCACTGTAATTCAGTGGCCACTTTTGTACGCACGCGCAATTAACAAGTCTACTTCACTCTGCCCGACAATACCAGCTCCCATTTTTTGGAGGGTCGTTATAGTGTATGCGAGTGCATATTTTGGCAACAAATATCAAGGTTAAATTTTGGGCGAATATATATATATATATATATATATATATATATATATAATCCTTAATTTTATTCAAAATATATTATTATAACCTTATATTTAAACCCAATTCAGATTTATACTTTTATTCTATTTTTATTTGTTATGCTCAACCCATATTAATTTGCTTATCAAGTAAGTTTTTTCCTTTTTATTTTAATTTTTTCCAGATACATTTCTCTTACTAAAAAATGATAGGTTTATTTATGTTGTCGTTTACATACATTAAAAAAAACAATATTTTTTCTGATGAGGAGACTTTGTTTAAAAAATACTATATATCAAAATTATTGTCCGCAAATGTGTATCACAATAAAATCATTGTTTTCCGAAAAGATCGTCAAATTATTGCCTTTGTTGCTGTGCCTTCTTATGAAACAGATGTTTAATTTTTAATTATAATTTGAAATTAAATTATCAATCACATTACTAAATATTAAAGTAGTTCTAGGATATTTGCGTATCGAGCTCATTATATATCTGAATTACGACGAGCACTGCTCTTTTCTTGCATTTTAATTAAATTAGTAATGTTGTTATCACATTAAAATACACTTTGCTCTAAAGAATGCAGTTCTTGTCCCCTTTAAATTATATATATATATATACATACATGTATATATTAAATGCTACACGCTTTTGTATTCTTCATATATTGTATTCTTATATGTATATATATATATATATATGTATATGTATATATATATATATGTATATACATATATACACACACATATATACACGCTTTTTTATTCTCCATATTTTATCTAATACTTACTTATTTTTTCTGTTACTTTCAAATATTTTCACATATTTATTTATTATTTTCTATGAAACTGTCTCTCCTTGTTCAAGTAATCTATCACCGACTACTTTTCATAATCACACTGGATTATATAGCTCCCATTCAGATTCGCGATTTCTTCTCAACATATCCCTTTTCTAAAATTATTTATTTTGGGCGATTCATTGGATTATGAAATTCAATCGTATTTTCGCGGAATTAACACACACAAAACATGAAATTGTATCTGTTTGCAGTAATATATCGCCTGATAAAATAGGCGTAACTGACAAGATGTATTTTGTAAAAGAGGATCCCAATTAGTTCACGGGGGTAGCAGGCCTTTGTTCCGTTAGACGTTATTTTGGACAATTATTCTCTAAAAGATTTCACTTAGTCTCACAATTTTCATCCTTTACCGCATTATGTTTTATATATTATATACAACTCAGAACACTTGTGTTTACTATCTTCTGATGTAGTGATTTGAATTAATTTACGCTATGTATAGCTACACACGTAAACACACGCTTACACAACACACGCACACACGTTTATATATTATTACAATTATAAATTATTCATTAATTGACTAAAGACACCATTGGTTCAGCCTTATAGAATCATCGGTGCAGGAAGTTTCGACTGGTCGTAGGATTCAAATCCCGCAACGAAGCCATCACTGTCACAGTTTGAAAAGAATATAACTCCAGGGTCACTGCCAACTTTAACGATATTTAAATGAAATTAAACATGCATGATGGCTTAAGCTTTATTTAATGTCAATCTACAGCTATCAATATACTGGTATATCGCGATCTGTCACGTAGGCTAACAGTTTACTTTTCTTTAGAGACGATACTCAGCTTTGAAAAACATACATTTAAAGGAGCCGGAATGAGAATAAGGTTGTCGGTCCATTGTCACCTGACGAATACTATTTAGACTGCAATAGTAGATTCATCGTTGCAGCTTATGGCAATTTTGCTGGCCTTAATTGCATATATATATATATATATATATATATATATATATATACATGGGTATGTGTGGGTATGTGTGGGTGTGTGTATGTATGTATAG
This sequence comes from Euprymna scolopes, assembly GCF_053919585.1. Lineage (NCBI taxonomy): Eukaryota > Metazoa > Mollusca > Cephalopoda > Sepiida > Sepiolidae > Euprymna > Euprymna scolopes. Next base: position 3,557,650 of record NC_136500.1, on the reverse strand, counting down.
GTGTATAGGTGTGTGGGGGTGTGTGGGTGTGGGTATGCATGTATAGGTGAACTTGAACTGTTACTCATTTAGTAATAGATTCAAATATTTTCTTCAAAATAGTATTTTCACAATGAGAAACCCCTTATATAAATTATCAAGTAAATCCAAGCCCAATGAATACCTAATAATTGAGTTTCAGAATATAAATAATGCACTATTCGATTAAAATATGAGTTTAGCACATTACATGGTCCATTCAACCGACTGAGTCTACCGTTTTTTTTCTAGTAAAATTATGGTAACAGAGAATTAATATATTGCCCTCTATATGCCCTGAAATCAAATAAATAGCCGGTCGGTTGTATGAACCTATGTATTATGTCAAACATGTTTTTTTCTAAGTTTTAACATTTTTCATTAGAACGTGACTCACTTTTGTAATGGCACCCCTTTAAAAGATAATAAAAAACACCAGTTAACTTGTATATTTAGAACTTAAATAAGTATTTACTTATCCTATACTCCATATTACTTGTAAGAGAAAATGCTATGTATGCTATAAGTAGATATTTTAAATACTTCAGTTTGTTCAATCATTAAATTCTCAATTCTCAACAAAATCGTCTTTGTAATTTTTTTTTAGGATTATGTGATTATTTTATATTTTTCGGGATTCAAATCGGTTGGCCCATTTGTGAATGCTCTGTGTGAGTCAGTAATGTAATATATAATTACGATTGCATTGAAGTCATGGCTAATTTTCTTCATTTGCTAATCTAACATTTGTAACATTAGTCGTCATGCATAATATAAAGGGCCAAAATCTGTTTATATGTATGTATGTATGTTTTTATGTCTGCCTAAAATATTTGTCAGCTGTACTGGCCCCCCACAAAAGTGTATTTTTGGAAAGAAAATTCTCTTGCACGAATAATATGTAAAACCACAAATGGGTGTACTGGCTGGTTTTCTGCAAGAAGTGTCATAAAATTTCAGGAATGACTTTATGTCCATTTAAAAAAAAAATACTAAGTCATGTCGTCAGAAATGAAGTTATCTCTCTTTAATAGCGATGTTTATACACTATAAATAAGGGACTCGTTAGGGGTAAGTTGATATTATAGTACAGAATAATTTTAGAATGTTGTTTTTTTTTACATCATTGATGTAGATCAGGAAGAGAGTAGGGTCCAGGATGGTCCCTTGAGGGGCTCTAGCATTAATACCGTGAGCTTCTGATTTCTGCCTATCAAACACTACTTCTATAAACCAAGAGAGAGAAATGATTCAACAATTTGGGAAACATTTTCAGCCATAGCATAGCTGGAGATCTTATGGAGTAGACATTTATGTCACACCCTATAAAATGCCTTTTCCAATTTTACAGACTTTTCTTTACAGTGACGCCATTTTAATATTTAATAATGATGGTTTCGGACACAGAGCTTAACACTTGCACGCACTGTCTAAGTATGGCTACAGTTTGTTTTTTTTTGCATTGCCGATTACTGTAGAAAAATAACTCAACGATTTACTTTTACTAAATGAAAACAGTTTGTAATACCAATCACGAAATGTTCATATCGATCTATTTATCGATATATTTATATAGCAGAGCATGGGCACAAATGCATACGGAAAAGGAAATGACGTCACTGTATAGAAAGAACTATAACAAGGAGGAAGATGTCGTTCTAAAGACGATAATATTAGAGACGTCGATGCCGTTTGAGAGTACCTTAGAGACGGGGTGACGTCATACTTTTTACAAGAATTACGTTTGGTTGAAGAATGAGGAAAAATGTTGTAAAAACGGAAAAAGCGAGTTGAATTTTTATATCTTTTGTCTATAATGCGACAGAGGGTACAACGTGTTGGATACCATGCCATCTACTTAAATATTTCAATGTCTATTAATCTTACTATCTTTTAAATATTTCGGCAAGACAATAAAATGATAAATGATAAATGACAATAAAATGATAAATACACAAAAAGTAGTATCCCATTGCGCATTAATCCCTGACACTGCTTGTGCATTATAACAAATTGTCTTCGTGCAGTTTGCAATCAGTTGTCCTGCCTATAAGTCCTAATGAACCAAACGGCGGTCGACATCACGTCGGACGTGTCCCAGTATAAACATCGACAAAAATTGTATTCAATATAAGAATTCGGAATAAACTTAGACGTTCACATGTAGCACGTTTCACGAATGCAAAACGGAGACATCCTTATTTACCCTGTGCTCGAGATTAATTGTAGTACGTGTTGCAGTTGAAACCGTTACAATAGCTTTACGCGCTTATACGATATCCAAATGGCGAAATAGTCAAAATAAAGAATCACAACGATATCAAAAAGGCCCCCACTATCAAGCAAGTTAAAATTCCCGTCATATCGCCGCAATGTTGCATTGCTCTGCCGGTTTTACGAATATAAAAAGGGATGTGCTATGATGCATTCATTTAATTTACACCATCGTGGTATAATCCCTGGATAAACTCGTTTAGCAAGAAAATACTATTGTTTCATTATTGAGATCTTCTAGTGTCTTCCTTCTGACTGCCAGCGCATAGGATTAGTTTTATGTTTCCTGTTTCCTTGACGGTACTAACATGAATAAGTTTAAACGCAGGATAAATCCACATCTGGCATACCATCTTATATAGTCGCGTGTAAAAATGATCAAATGACTAATATGCATATTTTAGAGTTAAAAATACTCTGAAACATATTTTATTATCTCCGTACTTCGCATTCCATTGCAGTAATCCAGGTTTATATAAGTAATCTATATTATTGAAAATACGTAGTAATAGAAAATATTTTTATCATGCTTTTTTTATTTGTTAATTTATTCAGTCATGAGTTTATAGTTATCATGCGTAATATATTTGTGTATTTATGCGGTTACTCTGCGAAATGATATGTAAAATGGGGCAGATCCCAGTAAGTAAAAGAATTGTACACATAATAATTCCTAGTTTCTGTTATAAATGCTCTGGCCATCTATACTCAGCATTATCTACGCACTCGACGATATATACAGTCCTCGATATATGTACACACCCACACACTCTATGAAATACTGTTTCAATATGTTAACAAAGCAATATACACTCTCTCGATATATGTTCTCTAACATATACATACACTCACAAGGTAACATACGTTGATTTGGTGCCGTGCATTACCTCCCTACAAGGGGGTCATTACGAACCTAGGAAACCATAAATACAATGTTAATAAAAAATATCCCCCAAAAGCCAAGCAAAGAAGAAAAGTGTCCTTAGAAAATAGGCATAAATGAATATATACAAAGTTAAATAGACTCCCAACGTAAGAACACTGCAATACAAATAATACTAACATGAACAGGATATAAAAAAATAGTAAATGGAAAATCATACACTAACACATGAAACAAATGTATTTATAAAAGAGAATATATGCCAAAGAATAAAAACAGAAAAATTAACAGAATAATAGACCAAATAAATTAAATCATTTGAAAAAGAAAACCACGCACCCAAATACAATTATAAAGAAAAAAAATTATGAAAATATACCACTCAACAAAATATAACTTAAACTTAAGGATTTTGAAATATTTATCTTCAGCAAAGGTACTATATAAATTATATAAAACACTCACGTACGAAAATGCAAAAACAAAAGATAATTCTCCATGAGTACATTAAAAAGGAATAGAAAAATATAATTGAAATAAACCGATATTCGGTTTGTAAATGTAATTGTTTTGAAATACAACAGATATTGTGAAAAATTTGTTTTATATACACACATATACAAGCGGCGTGAAATTAATAATGGCCCTTCACCACTTCCAGTTGTTTGATCTAGTTGCAATTTTGCACGTGCAATGATTTATATCTCTACGGGTGTTGTGGTAAATTACAGCTGTGAACTAATTGTGGTTTCTGTTTTGCAGGTGTTTTAACTGATTCAGGTGTGAAATGGAGCCTGTTGAAGGTCGATCCGGTTTTTTGTATTTAAAAGGACGCACACCACAGGAGACTTGTCATGAAATAAAAGAAATATGACTTTATAAACGCTGGCATCGTGAATTCAAACATGATCGTAAGTCTGTGGAAACAGCTCCCAGACCTGGTCTCCCGCCTTCTACTATTGATGAGGCATCTGTTCGTCAAGTTGAGGCTGCTATTTTGGAAGATTGGCACATTACTATTCGCCAAATAGCCAAAGATGTCAAAATTAGTACAGGATCTGTGGAAACTATCATTCATGGCCATTTGCATATGCATAAGGAGTTTGCCAGATGGATTCCCAGGTTGCTCACATCATTCCAGAAGTGAGTTCTCGAGGATGAATTTGGAAATGTGGCAAGAAGATAAGTCAAAGTTTTTAAAAGGCTGATTACACAGGATGAAACCTCGGTCCATGAATATGATCCAGAGACCAAAGCCCTACTAATACAGCGGAAGCACTTGGACTCACCACCTCAAAACAAGGCAAGGGTGCAACCCTCCGCTGGCAAGGTCATGCTAACAGTCTTCTGGGACCAGGTTGGAGTAGTGATAACGGATTTCCTGGAAAAGGGTACCACAATTACAGGAGACTATTATGCTTTACTTTTGAGGAAATTAAAGGAAACTATCAAAATCAAGAGACGGGGCAAGATCAGCAAAGTTATCCTCCTTATGCAGGACAACGCTTCGGTCCACAACTCGCATGTCGCCAGATCAGAAGCACGGACGGGTGGTTATGAAATCCTTCCCCATCATCCCTACTCTCCTGGACTTGCACCCTCTGACCTTTACCTCTTCCCAGACATGAAGTTGTTTTTGAAAGGAAAGCATTTTCCAGATGATGCAGCCATGATTTCTGAAGTCACGTTGTGGTTGGAGGAGCAAGGTTGGGTTTTCTACAAAAACGGTATCCAGTGCTGCATCAAACGATGGGAGAAATGCATAATTCTTGGTGGTTCTTATGTAGAGAAAGACTAATAACTGTGCCAAGTTTTGTTGCTCTACTGCTATGGGAAGTATATCAGGGGTTTTACTTATTGCACGCCCTTCGTAATGTGAAAAAGATGAATGTTTGTCCAATGCACACGCAGATGATGTGAAAAAAGGATTTTTTATATACACACACAGATAATATGAACAAAGTGAATGCATTTTAATATACACACAGAGTAGAGAAAAGAAATCGGTGTCATTCATTTTATTGTTTGAAAATATGTGTCAATGTCGGGAACTTTTGGGGTTCAACTGTCAATAAAAATGTAACAATTATAAAACTGATTGGAGGTGTGGAATTGGATGCGCGTTTATTATTATTGAGAATGAAGCTTAATGCATTTTATAAGATCCTATTTTCTGTAGAATGCACTTCTATTGAAAATACATTTTTGTGTTTATAGTTGAACTTTTTCGCCTGCTGGGTGTTGTTTTGTTTTTGAAAAGAGAGGACAATTTTGAATGTGAGTTTATATTGATGTCCAGTGATTACGTAAAAATTTTGTGTTCCAGTGTTTAACAGAATGTTTACTCTTGATTTTGTTGTTGTTCTTCAGAATAAAATTGTAAAGAAGTTAAAACTTGATCGTATTGTCTAGAAGATCATATTTTTAATGCGTTATAAATTGTTTTATGCACGAGCAAATTTAATGTAATGATGTGTTTTTAAAGAAGATGTTATATGATTTGTTGATTTTTAAACAAATATTGTTGAAAAACTGGTTTTAATGTATGTATAAAAAATGTATTTGTCGCTAGGAATTCAACCTTAATTAAGTAGCATAAATTAAAACAAAAAACACAGGTTGCGAGAAAATAAATAGAAAACGATGATTCAAACGACTGGTTTTCCTATCAATAATTTAGAATTTTAGAGAGAGGACAAGAGAATAATTACGTACATTGGTAGTGTGAGATGTAGTCCTAGGTGATAAGCCAAAACATATTTTTCTTTCGTTTTTTTTTTTGTCCATATTTTTTTTTTTGCTAGAAAGCAACTTGCCAAAGAACAGCACTTGAAGAAAAAGAAACATGGACATCTGCGAGGTTATACCTTTTAGTTAAAGCAAGCTGCGAATAACGGCTTCGAGCAAATGGAAAATCTCGCCAGAATAATTAAAAATACAAACGGTGGAAAGATATGAGAAGTCTTCAGGTACATAGACGACGAGAGAAAGTCAGCACAAGGGCTAATCAATCAAAGTAATAAGAGGTTAAAAGTAAAATATTCCTTACATACGTAGGGAGTAAATATATAACAATATGATATTATTTTTAGATATGAATGTTTGCGGGATATCCCTGTTTTGGAATCTTGAACGCTCCGATCGAAGAGAACGGAAAGGTCACACAATTTCTCGCCATAGTTAGGATTTAGTGCGAAAGTAGGAATTTTGCATAAGGGACATGAGACTATTTAGTAAAGACGCATGTATTCTAATGTCTTTATCGAGTTCTAAGAGCCTAAGCGAGGAAATCTGAGTGAATGAGTTTGACGAAATTGTATATCTGATAATGAGAAGCCAACTAAGATTTAAATAGATGAGCTTTCCCAATAATAAATAGTTAGAAAATGAGACAAAGCTCTTATTAGTAAAAAAACATGCGAAATAAAGGGTCAAGACGAACGTTTTTTGTATGATATTTCTTAGCAAAGTGGCTGTATAAAGAAAATGTACTGAAGTTTAAAAATGCGTACATTATTCAAAGATGAGAACGGAAAGAAGAGTCAGAGTAGACAAGAGTCGCAGAACTACTTAGTGAGAGCTGATGCCCTGGGAGGCGAAATGGGGAGATAGGAGGAGACCATGTAGACCATGTAGTCGTAAAGGATTAAATCCCTGATCATTATCGTCACTAGCTAGTATCATTACACAAATTATCTATATTTGTAAACTGTTTTCTTCGTTTGTTGTCATTCAACGGAAAAGGAAAAGAAATGGGTTTTGTCTATCATCTTGTAAACGAACTTTGTATAGGTCTCCTCTCGGATACATCAAGATTATAGATTTTATGTTCAACATTCATTCTTCTTATTCAATTGTCGTTATAGTAAGCCATTACAAAATTTAGGCATATTAACATTGTACGCATAATTTGTTGGAATAAATTAGGGGCTAGTTTCAACCAGAAATGCACCCGTTTTAAAGCAAGTAATCTTTTATGGCCATTTATTGTCAGGTACTTTGAACAATCCTCCTGGATTTTGACCTGCAAATATGCCCCTGGGAAATCAATTTTTAAAACATATCCCCCATCCAACTAATAAAACATTCCTCGGATGTATGGAATGAGTAGTTATGAACTTTTAAGCAATCATTTCGTCAAGGTCAGAAATCCGCACATGCCCTGATCTTTTTTATTTTGTTACATATACTATTTTCGTCGAGTCTATTTTGGTCTTCATATGCTGTTTCTAGTAAAGAAAATGCAACTTTTCTTTTAGGTTTTAACACTGGTTTAACATTGTACTTTATTTCAAATTTACCTTCAACCTTATTGCAACAACAAAGTCTCTCAGAAATATATTTTAATAATCATTTTTTAAAAATCGTTTATACATTTTTCTGACAGGTAAGAATTTTCTATCCTTGCCACACTTACTTTTCTACAAAACGAGTTTATGGGTTTCTCTGATAAATTGAATAGTGCAATCAGGTCGAAACTACATAAATTAGAATTGATTCAAGGTATTACATAAATTTTGGACTTTACTGTATTTTTATTCAGTGTCACATTTGTATAAAATTCACCTAATTAATCTTTGTTTATTTCTAGAAACACCTCTGGCAATTTTCCGTATTTTGTAAGGTTAGATACTCATTTTACTTCTAAGTTACTCCATCGATAAGGGATATATCACTTCCAGTATCAAGAATACAGTTTACTTTCCAGCCATTAATTTTGACATCAATATATTTTCTTTTCTTACAATTTATGGACTTATTTTTAAATCTAATGGTATTTATTTTTTCAGGCTTACAGTTACATACTGTTTATGTTTTACCTTTATGTCCGCACTCATGGCATATTTTATTTTCTAAAAACAATCTTTTGTGAAGTGATTTGTTCACCCACAGGTTCCACAGTATAGTTTCATAGAGAACACATTGTTTAATCCTTTATACGTTGGCAATATTAATCTCGCAATAGCTGCGTTCTCCTGTTTTAAATTCAACAGCTTTTGACACTCGTCCATAAGCTTTTGCAAAGCTATCTCAGTGTCTAGATCTATGATTGATAATATCCTTTAACAAATCATTTTATCTTTAGCAGCTGTAAAACTCTGAAAAAATATCTTCTTTGAGGTACTTTATTCTGAAAAATTCACATTAGGCATTTACTTTTCCTACATAAGCAATAAATTATTCTATTTTTCACAATATTTAGACACTTAGGGCGCGTATAAAATAAGCTGTCCCGTTTCCTTAAAAGAAATATCTTCAGGTGTGTTTGGGAGAATGAAATTAAAACACTTGGTATTTTCCTGAGTACCAAGTTTTAAAAAAACAGAATATTTTTCCTCGTTAAACTACGACTGACATCTTTTAGAAAAAAATATTTTCATATCTTCTAAAATACGCTCCTCGACCGCCATAGTGTTAAATTCCTTTCAAAATGAAGTAAAATCTGGACAGAAAATGAGATGTACATGCGAGAATTATGTTTTTTTCAACACATTCCCAGGTTGGTAGGACTTCCTGAACAGTAGTCTGAGATGTCATATATTTTCTGTCTCTATGTCTATCCTTGCGGTAATGTCACTAGTAATGGTGCTGGAGGTAAACGTTTTCATCTGGGCTGACGTTAACCGACTGATAGTCAGGGACCCGAACCTTAGAATAACCACTAAGAAGGCTGTCCTATCAGCAGGTGCAAAGCACTGGGGCTGCTGTATTGTCATTTGGTGAATATATGCTGGACCATGCAATAGTCTCTGGTGGGGCCTCTCGATGGCATACTAGTCGGTAATTGTAACGGCTTTACCTTATCAAGTGCTACAAAAAATTCCTGTCTTTCTTCTCTTACTTTCCCTCTCTGTTCTGATCTAACCAAGTATGCTGATCTGTTCCACAAACCCCAAAATTCTCAACATAAAATATCTCAAAAAAGAAAACACGAATAAGCCTAGACCCCATTCTCCTACGTATACCCCTACTACCATATCTCCTTCTCCAACATCAGGGGTCTACGTTCTAACCTTCCATAGGTTGAAACCCAATTACAAGAGACGAAACCTAACATAACTTTCTAAGCGAAACTGGAATAGGGCCGATCACCTCCCTAGATGAGTTCATAATTAAAGGATACTCTAACCTAACATCTAAATTTGACCGCCAAGATAGCCACGGGCATGGAATATGTGCCTACATTAAAGATGGCTCCTCATGTGGCAGGGATATCTCAAGAGAAGACCCTAATTTACCTTATATGTGATTTCGGGTGGCACTTGCTTACACCCCCGCATTTATATTTGCCGTCTATCGCCCCCACGACAGTAGAATAAATGTCTTTAAGAGTATATCAGAAAAAATTGACCACATCCTGTCTGCTAATCCCTCGGCTAACATTCACATTTGCAGTGACTTCAATGTCCATAATGTGGAATGGCTGACCCACTCAAATAAGACTGATGAGTAGGGAGGGTTCTGTCATGATTTTGCCATTGCCTATGACCTCACCCAGATTGTCCGCAAGCCCACCCGTGTGCCCGATAGTACCAGTCAGTTCACAAGCCTCTTAGACCTTTTTCTGTGCACTTCCCCTGAGCTATGTTCATGTTCCGTTCTATCTCCTCTGGGATCCTTCGACCATTGGGTCGTTTCAGTTAAGAAAAAAATGAAATATAATAAATCTACAGACGTACCTCTCCACCGTACTGTATATCGATAGTTTTCGGACATTTATATCTGATCTCCCTCTCCATTCCATGTTTAAAAAACGGTGTGTCCTCTATAGTATCAGATCTTACCGAATGGTTACTTGTAGGCATAGACCAATTCATACCATCCAAATTATTCCAACAAAAACCTAATAGCAAACCATGGTTTTCCCCCGAATGTACTGCTGCCATCGCACATAGAAATCGCTTTTCCATAGCTACCAACGTAATAGATGCACTGAAACTAAAGCTGCTTTCAGAACCGCCAGCAACCACTATAAAAGAGTAATAAAAATGCAAGAGAACAATATGCGCAATCCGTTAAGTCCAAATTAGCTGAGCAGCGGCTTGGTTTCCACCAGCTCTGGCAAATAGCACACAGGATCTTGAACAGAACCGTGCGTTCTATCCCAACTATTATCAATGGGCCAGAGGTCATTTCGACAGCATCCGAAAAGGCCAAACTATTTGCCAAAAACTTTGCGGCAAATTCTACCCTGTGTGACGAAGGCCATCAACTCCCCATATTCCCTCCTGTAACAGACAACAAGCTATGCTACATACAAATATCTGTGTGTGAGGTCGCCAAGCTAATCAAGAACCTTGACTCCAGTAAAGCAATTGGTCCCGACGGTATTCCAATTATAGTGTTAAAAAATTACAACCAGAAATTGCCCCCATACTTTCCAAACTGTTTAAGCGTTGCCTTAAGGAGCAGTGCTTCCCAACAACCTGGAAAACCTCATCAGTATGCCCTGTATTTAAGAATTCAGGTGATAAGTCATCCCCCTCTCAGTACAGACCAATAAGTCTCCTGTGTGTCATGAGTAAGTTGCTGGTATCCACAATAAAAAGGGAAGTAGTCAACCACCTCAGCAGAAATAACCTTGTTAGCGACACGCAATATGGTTTCCGCTCTTCTAGATCAACAGCTGATGTGCTAACGGTTATATCTCATAGGATTAGGGAATCCCTCGACAAAGGCTTAATATCTAGGGCAATTGCTCTCGACATATCGAAGGCCTTCGATAAGGTTTGGCATGAAGGCCTACTACACGATATTTCCAGCTACGGTATAACTGGAAATGTTTTCTCTATATTTAAGTCATTTCTCTCAGGTAGGCTCATAAGAGTAGTTGTTGATGGGCAGAAATAAAAGGCCCACAGTATTTATGCTGGAGTCCATCAGGGGTCCATACTGGGGCCAACTCTCTTCCTGATCTACATCAATGATCTCCCAAAACACATACTAAAATCTTTCATTGACATCTATGCTGATGACACGACCATCTACGGCAACACATCAAAGACCGTAAATGATGATGTTCTCTCTAATTCTCTCTCCTCTGATCTTGAGCGCGTGGTACAGTGGGGAAAGAGGTGGCTGGTTACCTTTAATGCATCTAAGACCAAGTTCCTATCTCTACATCATAAACCCTCTGATCTCCATCTGGCATCAATTGAAATGGATGACTCTCGTCTAGGGGAGGCCCCAGGCTTTGATAAGCTCCTGGGTTTGACCTTTACACATGATCTTAAATGGAACACATACATCAAGTCTGTGGCCAAGATCGCTGGGAAAGTGGTGGGATCCTTCTACCTCTCCAGAAGATATCTCACTACTGATGCAATTCTCTTTCTATATAAGAGCAAAGTACGTCAAAAGATGGAGTACTGTAGCCACATCTGGCCGGGGCTGCTAAAAACAGTCTATCCTGCCTTGACAGAGTACAAAATAGACACCGTGGCTTGGTGGGGGATGCCCTTTTCTCTAGCGTGCAACGTATTTCCCACAGAAGAGACGTAGCGATCCTGTAATTGTTCGATCGTTATTTCCATGCAGGTGCTTGTCAGAGCTCCATTTCCTCGCCAATCTTTCTAAAAAAACACCCGACTAGCTGAAACCACCGTCAATAATTTTCCTCACTCTCTATCTGAGCCTTAATCAAAACGTAGATACCATGGAAAAAGTTTATTTCTTAGAACTGCACGCCTGTGGAACTCTGTTCCGCTGGTCTGTTTCCCTCCCGACTTCAACCTTCAAGTCCAACACAAACAAATTCCTGATGAACGCCCCCCCTAATTAATGACACCTTACCAATTCTCCAATACACTATCACTATCCTGTTAAAACCTGCAGAGTTGAGGGTGAATGAATTAATGTTATTGGCGTATTTTATGATAGGGTTAGGATTAGGGTTCATCCCTAACCCTAATCCTAACCCTATCATAAAATACGCCAATAACATTAATTCATTCACCCTCAACTCTGCAGGTTTTAACAGAGAGGGGTCGTTTTTTTTTCGCCTATATTTACCAAATCATACCCTCTTTTCAATTGTTTAGCCTTAATTTAAACCTACGCAACTTCCGCCTCGGCGATGTGCGCAACAGCAAACATGTCACGTTCTTTCACATATTCCTCTTTGTCGCTAACGTTTCGAATCTGCCTGCTGTCTACCACTTTATTTATTCATTTATTACTTAACACACACCTCCAAACTCCCTGGCAACGCCGGGCACCCAGGCTAGTCTGAAATTATCTATATTTCACTTGAAGTACATCTTTGTCCATTTTTTATTCACAAGTTCCGGAATTAATTATATTTTATGCCAGCATCTTCTACAAAAGTTGCATCGGATGGCAAATCATAAGGATGATGAGTATTAATCGATTAAAAATGTCGGCTATAATAAGTTCAGTTTCATTTTAAACCGATCAAATAGTGATGCGAATCTCATGCGTTTCGAATTAGACTTAATTTACTTCTTACGAAATGTCAGATTACTACAATTCGATAGCAAAATCTGATGAGAAATTTTAATATGTTATAGGAAGATTTGTATAATCCCCATATATATATTGGCCGATATATACACGGACATATTTCTGTATATATATATATATATATATATATATATATATATATATATATATATATATATATATATATATATGAAAACTAACTAGTAAAACTTTATTTTAAGTGCAATAATATATATATATATATATGTATATATACATATATATATATATATAATATTAAATTAAAGATGAGGAATAAATGTTATATAAAACTTTATTATATAATCAGGATAATATGGAAAAATTTATAAAACATTTAAGAGTACATTTCTTTAGGATATGGCATTCCAAAGCTAAATGCTTCTCATTAAATGAGAGAAAGGGCAGAATGCAAATATACAACATAACCGGCTTAATAACATTTAGAAATGAATGAGAATGAAGCAATAGGTTATTTATATATATTTTAGGAAATTTTGTATATATATACATATATATATATATATATATATATATATATATATATATATATATATATATATATATATATATATATATATATATACTGTATAATCCGGATCGTGACTTCAAAAAATGTGTTGATAGCAACAAGAGGTGTATTTTACGTTACAATTGTTTCCATGCCAGATCGACAATTTCAAACATTATGGCTTATACAATATATTAATGCTCAATTATGAACTATGATAATTTTGTAGCCTACTTTTTAAGTCATCTCTTTTTGGCTTAAACTTATTTGTATATGAAAATTTACTGGATTACACGAACTCAGAATTTAGCATACAAATCTCTCTCTATACACACACATACCCACATACACACACAAACACACACACACACACACACACACATATATATAATACAAAATTAAACATTTACTACGCTTTCCTACAGCACATAGATAAAGACGAAATTACAGACTGATGAGAATACATATCTTATAATCTGTACATGTGTTTGGACGTTATCAAATTTACTTTATAAATGAATATATTACGCGAACTTATTATGAGAAATGTTATAATATATACTATATAGAGAGGGTTGGGCATAATTTCTGCTACAAAATTATTGAACAAACTTTTATGATGACATTTTTTGTAAATATATGATAATGATATATATGATTTTATTGTCAATATATGGTAATGATATATATATATGCTTTATTTTAATAAACAAAAGAATCTAATTTTTCACAATGTCTGTTTAACTGAAGGGAAGATTCGTCACAGAGCAAAATGAAAAGGAGATTGCCTCAACCAGAAATATGTCAGTTAGTTATTAGGCATATAACCAGCAAGTCCAGACAACTTTATGAGAGCTATCACGGATGTCGTACAGAGACGGCCCCCACGGAATTACTAACCTTTTCTGTACTACTAACTCTTGTAAGATATAAATGTTTTTCTTATTCTAACCAAGTCGTCGTGTTCCTACTTTCACCCTTTTCGGCTCCACTACAATGGCGACAAGGATGTAAAAAAATTAAACACACGCGCAAAACTTTTAACTGTTAAACGTATGAAATGATCAACTTCAACTTTTCTAAGTTACAACGTAAAAGCACAATAGTTCAACGACTGAAAATTGCAGTGTGAAAAAAGACTGCAACACTTAAATTTATCTAAGTAAATAAATTTTAAATAGAATTTCTTTTTTCATGATTTGCTAAAAAAAAGAATAAAAACAGTAATACTGTTTTAATTTGACACAATTCTTTATGCTAATGACAGATGGACTTTATGTTGGAGGATATTTTTCTTCTGTTTCTGATGTTTGGAAACTTAATTCTGCTTTTATGACAAGGTTTTATGAAACTTACTAGTTGTTTGTTTGAACTGTACAGAGAAGAAGAAAAGAAAAAGAGACAGTTGTGATTTTTTATCACAACTGTCTCTTTTTTAATTATTTTTTACGTGTTGGGATGCCGTATCTTGTTTTTGATGATTTGAAAAAAAAAATTCACCCCATTAAATTTTTGCAACTGCACGAACGCTCACTGAAAAGAAATGATACCTCCTTTTTTATTCACCTGAATGAGAAAGAAGTAATATATATTTGTTTTAAAGGACTTTTAAAATAAAGATTCTTGTCGTTGTTGGATACATTTTTGCTTACCAGCGTAGTGAGAAAAATACTGCTCGTGCAAAAATATCTATTACTAAAAACAGGAATCCGGAACAATTTCTTTTTAACCGTAACTTTGCTGAACACAATTTGACTTGTATATTGTATATTGTATATTGTATATTTTATGCATTATATTGTATGTTTTATATTGTATATTGCATGTTCTATGTTGTCTATTTCATGGTGTATATTGTATCTAGTGTATTATAATATTTTTTCTCTACGGTAAACCAAAAAATCTCAATTTCCGAAATATTGGCATATCCGACACAAAATAAACACGTGTTAACAAGTAAATAAATGTATGAAAAATAATTCTATAATTTTTGTATTTCAGCTACAGCTACTGACAAGTATACTAGTCCATAAACTATAAAGTTTTTCCCTTGCTGTGACTTCCGTTAACGTTAAAAATTCCCTTAAAAGAATAACATTTTCTATTATTTTCGAGAAAAAAAATAAAAAGAGACAGAATTGAAGAGGTTAAAGAAAGGATTACACCTCTAATCGAATTTCAAATGGACCAGCAAAGAAGAGCTGACGATAGACTACAGCAGGCAGAAGTAAGAATGATCCAAATGCAAAAGAGAGCTTATGACAGACGTTTTGCACTGCAAACAGAACAGAAAGAGAGAACTGAAGCACTATTCACGGTTTTAATGAATAGGAATCAAGCTACAGAGAGCAATACAGCGTTTCATCAGAGTGCGGTACTAAGTACAATAAATGATTTAATATCCAGCCCTGAATAAAATCGAACGATTGATACGTATTTCACATGGTATGAAGATCTATACAATATCGACGGTGAAAATTTGACATACCAAAAAAAGGTCCGTTTGCTACTCAGTGGATTCGTTGACTATATCTTCCCACAAAAGACTAGAGATCTGACGTTTACGGAAACCGTTAAACGACTAACTGAACTATTCAGCTCGACGACGTCGCTGTTCCACAGACGGTGTAAATGCCTGGACCTTGCGAAAAAAGATGATGTAGACTACTTGACTTTCGCCTGGATTGTCAATAAACTCTGTGACGATGTTTTTTTATCAGAATTGAGTGCCGATTATTTCAAGTGTGTTATATTCGCCCAGGATTTAATATCGACGAGAGACTCTGAGATCCGTTGAAAAGTCTTGTCAAAACTGGAAACTGAACTAGGCTTAACCGTACAAAAGATGGCGGAAGATTACTAAAAGATAATTAGTATGATAAAGGACTCAAACATCAAAGAAGCTTGTATTGCATATATAAAGAACATAGAGAGAAGAACTAAGGGGTACTCTAAAAAAAAAAAACGAAAACTGGACGCTATCTTCCACTCAAGCACGAAAGATAAGGTAACCAGAAGCTTCGACCCCTGGTTTTCGCTGCGGAAACCTGCATTGGTCAAAGGATTGCCTTTTACGTACCAAGAATACGTCTTAATTAGAATTTTAGACTAGGAAGTTAAATTGAAATTAGATTCAGGATCAGACTTATGAATAATAAATTTACAGGCGTGGAGAAATTTAAATAAGCCGACTATGCTTAAAACTGGACAAGTAAACAAAAACGGTAACTGGAGAGAAATACATTTTGAAGGAGAACTAACTGCAAATATCACTGTTAATGATACAACAAACGACTGAAATTATTTGTGCTCAAGAATTAAGAAAATTTATTTGGGACCGATTGGTTGCAGGAATATATATGTGGGAAGTACCGATCAACAACTTTTGCCAAAAAGTAGAATCGTGTTCTACAGTAAATCAAGGACATAATGGTGAGCTAAAAAAAACTTTTTTTTCTGACATTTTACAGAGGGGCTGGGTAAATTCAGGAGAGATACAGCCATATTTGAACTTAATCCCGAAGCAGAACCAGTTTTTAGGAAAAAAGAAACGTACCATTCGCTTCGCCAGAGAAAATCAATGAGGAACCTGACAAACTAGTTGAGACCGGCATCTTATCAAAATTTGAATTCAGCCAATGGGCAGCTCATGTTCAAAGACAGACCAACCTTGGTCGAAATGCATGTGGATTTCGCAGGACCAGTGGAGGATGTCTACTACTTTATTTCAGTAGAAAGCTATTAAAAATAGCCAGAAGTACGCAGGTGTTAGAGACCCCCACAAGGGTCACTATCGCTTTCCTCCATGAACTTTTTGCCCGATTTGGTGTTGCCTGTTGCTTAGTCAGCAACAACGGGACACAGTTCACATCAAATGATTTTAAAGAATTCCGCGACAGTTTTCAAATAAAACACATCATTATACCTCCCTGTCATCTAGGATCTAATGAACAGGCAGAACGTTTCGTAGACACTTTGAAAAGAGCATAAAAAGCTTCTGGAACACCTTCAGATAAGGCCTCACAACAGTTCTTACAGGTATACAGGATCACACCGAACCCGAATACCCCTGAAGCAACGTCCCCTTCAGAGACCATGTTTGCGCGAAAAGTACGGCCAGTATTCGAAAAACTACTGTCAAAATAAGCAAATTCGAGTAGGACCACTATCGTTCCCACAAAAAAGTATAACCCAGAAGATGTTTAAAGCATACGGAAACAATACATCGCTTTAGGAACAGGGGACAATTGACAAAATAATTCGAAACAACACCTACATGTTCTAGGCCCTACCACCACTCACAAAATACACCTAAATAAAATTTGACGCCATCCTGACGATAGAAAAGACAAACCTCAAGTCGAGCAAGAACTCGTGATATGTTATATATGTTCGATATCGCGCCTCCCCAAGCAATCCTAGAACAGCGCCAACGACAAGGAAGAGAAAAGTAACTGAACCCTTTATCATTGATCGAAAAAGAAAGAACTATTAACGTTTCCTTTCCCTGAACAAAAAGCGTGACAGGGGGTGTTGTGGGGGCGTACACACTCTTAGAACCGCTAAGATGGGGTTGTCTATTAGGCATATAACCAGCAAGTCTAGACCGCCCAATGAGAACTATTCCGGAGGTCGTATGGAGACGACTCCCCATGGACTTACTAACATTTTCTGTAACCCTAGCTTGATACAAATGTTCTTATTATTCTCACCAACCGTCGTGTATTTACTTACACCCTATCCGGCTCCATTAGAGTTAGAGAAAAATCTCAATATCAATAAAATGTTCAAAAATAAGGATAGTTTATAGTTGGCTAGAAATTCGTTGATTAAAGATAGACAACGGTCAGATTGTCCACACATCTTAAGATCACCTAAACTCGACGAATATGTTAGTGTAAAATCAGGCGAAATCAAAAAATGATACATGAAACAAATGAAAAACAGAACAGAAACATCACCAAGAACTATGCTAAGGATATGGCGAAGTGACTACAGGTATCACCCTATCAGCTCCCAAATCGATAGCTTCATTCTCCCCCCCCCCCCACATTTGCAAAGAGAGTCATCAGAAATTGACTCTTGTCAAACCGTACCAGAGAAGGCACGCTCAATAATATCTTCATAGATGAAAAGTTATTCTCACTTCACAATAAAATGAAAATGAAGGAATCTTTGCAAGAAGTCAGGAGGCAATATCTGATACTGCAGGAAGGATTTTCAGAACGCGCAAACCACCATCAGTGAAGGTCTGAGCAGACATGCCTGAAAGAGGGAAATTTCCACTTATTTTTCTACTTAAAGGAGTCAAGATAAACAAAGACCGTTATAAAGAGGACATTTTTGAAAGTGCACTATCCTTATGGTATAATTCTGTGTTTGGAGTTAAAGTTTGAAATCTTATACAAGATGGTGCGACAAGTCAAACTGCTCATGTAAGACAGACGTGATCTAAGGAAAACTGTTCGTCCTGGATGAGCAAAAAAGAATTCCCTCCTTTATTACCTGATTTAAAACTCTTTATTATTCTTTGTGGTCAATCATAGAGAATGAAGACTGCTCTACTTCCTGTCAAAATAGTGAAGCTCTTTAAATAAAATTGAACAAATGCTGGGAGAAAATACCCTTGGATGTTGTGCGTGCTGCTATAGATGGTTTCCCTCAAAAAACTTTGTAGTGTAGTAAACGTTCAAGCATGAACTTTTTAAATAATACATATGCCATAGTTTTCCTTCACTATTTGCTAATTATTCCCTGCAATTAATTTTGTAATAAATTATGATGTGTGGATAAATCCGACTTTGATTTTGTAACAGTATTTAAGCTCAACCCTGTACATTATACAATTATTATGAAATAATTTTGGTGAAAATATATATTTTCGCTCTGAAAACTAACTATTAACTTTTAATATAAATGCAATCATTAATACCTCGAACAGTAATTTGTTTTATTATTATGACACATGCCAAATTAATGCTCTTTTTTAATTTCTAAACTAATTATAGTGGATAAAACAAAGGTTAATAATGTTTGAAAATAATGCTTGATAATTCTTAATGAATATGCACTATTAAACTCTATTCTACTGTAAGATGATATCGTTTGAAAAATGATTAGGATATTGAAGGGCGCAACATTAAATCCTTCATAATTTTTACGAATTCAAATTATTTAGTTCAAATATTACGTATTATAAAACAGTGTTTTTGTAAATATATATTTAAAAGAATATTTACATTTTTCTGATTAATAAAAAAATGCATTTAAAGGATGAGGATAAAAGATTGAAAATGTACTATTTAAACAATCCATCAGTTTTTTTAGAACTAACTATGTATGTGTAAATGCGTGTAGATCGTCTCCAACAAGCAAGTCGAGGAGTGAACGAAGTGGGCGAAATGATTGCATTGTTATAGCCCGTTTTTGATAATGTTTTATTCGGCAAAATAGTGTCTTAGGACGCAAAATTGATAGACATTTTAATTTGTTAGCCGTAAGTCGATTGTTAGTGATCATATTTACATGTCATGAATTAAACTTGGGTTATTTTTTACTATGTTGTTATATTTACTTTAAATTGTTTTGTTCATAAATATTTTCAGTTAAATTATTTTGTTCTTACTAATTAAAAACAATAGATATGCAAATTAAGTTTATTGGCACGTGATTTTGCACGTGTAAGACTCAGGAGGAACATGATGTACATTTGGAATGTATGTTAAAGGCTGCCTCGACATATAACCTGGAACTAAACAGAGAAAAATCAAAGTTTTCACTTCATTTCATCCATTTGCTTGCGTACCAACTTTGTAACAGGACTATGCAACCAGATCCTGATCCTCTTCAAATTCAGATTCGTTAAAGAGGTGTCTTGAAATGTTTTCGTACTACACGAAATGAATACCTAAGTATTCATTTCGTGTAGTATGTAGTTTCGTGGACGAATTTTGTATGAATACCTAAGTATTCATACAAAATTCGTCCACTGGTCGAAAATAAATAATTTCCCATGCCTCCTATAGTTACCAATTCCTTTAAAAAATTAAAGAAAGACGTTGCCGAATCGTCTGTAAAAGTAATTGATGATGAATTAGCATTTACTATTGAAACTGATGCCTCAGAAAAGGCTATCGGAGACACGCACTTCCAGGCTAAGAGGCCTGTAGCGTTCTTTTGTCGATCGCTAAACCCATCTGAAATACGACTTTACATAGTCGAGAATGAGGCTTATGCCATAATCGAGTGCGTCCAAAAAATGGAGGGGTAACCTTGCTGGGAAGCACTTTACTATTGTAACAGACCAGCAAGCCGAATCTTCAATTCTTCGATTATACTCATAATACACTGATTTGTTCTCCGCTTCCTTTAAGCGCCTCTCTATAGACTACAAAAAGCTGTCCCAGTATCTTCGACGTGATATTGTAACATATTTGCTGGCGTCGATGCATAAAGTCGATTCCTTCTGCTTTCCCTTGTCGCGATTGTTGTTCGCAAACCGCAATCTAGTGCCTGACAAATATGTTCTCCATATTCGGACTCCCCTCATTTATCCATTACGATCGAGGAACTTCGTTTATGTCGGAAGAATTTTAAAAAGATTTTTGACGCGACTCTACTTCATACAACCCATGCGGCAACTGTCAGTGCGAACGCTACAAGGGTATTATTTGGAACACTCTGTTATCAGCTCTGGAATCTAGACGAATGCCCCTTAGCGCTTGGCAGGATGTTCTACAGGATTTTAAAAATAATATTCGCTCCCTGATGTGCACTACTACAAATGCAACTCATCACGAACGCATGTTCTACTTTGAAAGGCGATCTTCTACTGGTACTGCTTTACCTGTTTGTCTCTGTTGCCCTGGGGAGGTATATTAAAACAGTTTGGTAACAGGAGCAAATATGAACCGATTGTCGAGGTAGTAAAAAGCTAACCCTACACATGCAAGAATACCACATAATGATGGCCGGGAAGATTCAGTAGCGTTGAGATATCTAGTTCGCTTTCACGCTCTGATAGACCTCAAAATCATGGTAAAAGTACAAATGCAGACCCGACCCAGTTGATCGAAACAAGTCCTGTTAGTACTACGTGGAATACAGAAAATGATTTGACTATAATAGTCAGAACCCTGAGAACCTAACTTCCCAGAGGACCACCGGTTCTTTGATTGGCGAACTACATCCACGCCGATCTAACAGAATTCGCAGACCAGTCCAGCGACTGGATTCTAAATTTCTCTCTTGCTCTAGTAGCTGTGAATTCTGTTCAATAAAGCCTTGGAAAGAGATTTTGTTTAACGTCTTCATTTACTTACAGCACTACATGTCTTATCCATCTCATTATAACGCAAACGTAAACAACCATAGCCTGAGTGTTTAATGTTTCGGTTTCGATTTGAGCTAATGGCAGCCAATTACAAATATATATACTTCACCTTTGAAAGTACTAAAATATATCGAATGAATTAAAATAATCGATAGATAATATGTTCTTTAATAATAAAAACGAAATCTGCAAAAATTGTAATATGTTTTAGTATAATTTACGATTGAGCAACGGCGAGCGTCCTGCTAGCCAAATGGAAATACATACGCCCAGAATTTTATCCGTCACCTCGTTATTTGCATCCGTTCATTTCATTTAAATGTATTTGTAAATGTTTACTTACACTTAATATACGCATTATATAACAGTGAAAATATATATAATATAGAGATTGACATCAATGGAATTAATCATTTTTTTTCAATTCTCGTTGATCAGTCAGAACAACGTTGTGCGTTTTAAACTGTGGATGATCGGCCCATAATTATGAGGGGAGGGTGAATCATGAACTGGAATAAAGTACAATTTATGCAATAATTATATATAAATAGTAGCAGGCCGTCTCGCGTCGCTTGGTTGTCACATAGATTTAAATATGATCGTTTAATTTATGCAGATTTGTATGCATTAATGTAAAGCAAATACTATATTGATAACAACATTTGTCCAACATATATTGTAGTGAATTCAAAAGTTAAAAATTATAAATTGATGCTATTAGCTGAAATCAAAAGAAAAACGCAGTATTCCAGCGTGAATCCTTATATAGCATTTAAGTTTTCGCACTTGCCGTCTCAACTACAAATGGCTACAATGTAAGGGAGATTAAGCTGAAAATGTATATTTGCACATGTCCAGAATTTTGTAGGTATATTCCTGTGTGGCTTACTGTTTTTCTTAAATTAAGGAAACTTCGCAGCATTTCAAATACTAAAGAACAAATTAAAATTGTTTTCTAGTTCCAAATACCCCGTATATCATGTTTCTAGGGTGTATATTGAATAATCAGAAAGGATTTTGGTAGATCAGCTTCTTTTTTTTACACAGTGGTCACCTATTATCAAGGAACGGAACGCACTCAGGGATAAGGGTTATTGCAAGTACATTACGTTAGTGTGGAGATTTGATGAAGTGTTTACTTAAGGGGGCGGTTCATTAGGAAGTTGTTAACGTTGGACTTGAAGACATCCAAGGTGTGGTCTGGTAGGAAGCAGGCAGACGGAAAGAGTTCAACAGGCGTGCAGTTCTAAGAAAGAAGATTTTTTCATGGAATCCACACTTAGATTTAGGCACAGATAAAGAATGGGGGAATTTTTTCACAGTGGATTCGGCTAGACGGGTGTTTTTCGTGAAAGATTGGTGAGGGCGAAACCAGAGATTGGAGTTCAGACGAGCACCTGCCATGGAAATAACGATAAAACAAGAATAGGCTCGCAACGTCTCTTCTGTGGGAGAGAGGTTGCAGGGTAGAGAAAAGGGCATCCCCCACTAAGCCACGAAGTCGATTGTGTACTCTGTCAAAGCAGGATAGGTTGTGTTTAGCAGCTCCTGCCCGGATATGACAGCAGTATTCCATCCTTGGACGTACTTGGCTTTTATTTAGATAGCTTAGCACACACGGTTAAAGATATATATATATATATACACTTGTGCCCGATATTATTCATACCCCCTCTTGAAAATTGAGTTTATTAGGTGTAACTTCGTAAGAATTTATTGTTTACGTCCATATTGATACATATTCTTAATAAACCTCTTCTGATCATTTTCGTCATTTTAAAATCTCGGGATACTTGTAATAAAAGAAATATACAGCTATTTATAAAATCTGCAATGTTCAAAAATAATCATACCCCCTTATTTTTTCAGTATTAATCGAGTTTCTGACTGTTTGTTTCCTGTTTTATTCTTATTTTGAATGCTTTTATACAACCTTTGATTAATTTCATTTAGTTTTTTTCATTTTTCAGAAATTAAAATGATATCAACTGAAAACCAATAAAAGAATAAAAATTATTAGAATGGGGAAGAAAAAAGAGCTTAGTAATGATCTTAGGACTAAAATTTTGAATTCACATAAGGATGGTTTAGGTTACAAGTCAATTTCCAAGAAATTTGAGGTCCCTACAGCAACAGTACAGAGCATCATCAAAAAATTCCAGAGCCACCACACAACAAACAACTTGATTGGTAGAGGAAGGAAAAGGAAACTGTCTGCTAGAGCCACCAGGAATATTGTAAGAAGTGTTAATGCAAATCCAACCACCACTACTAAGGAAATTTTAGATAATCTGGAGTCTTCTGGCATAAAAATATCAAGGCAAACATTGCAAAGGACTCTGCATGAAAATGGTCTGAAAGGAAGAAGACCAAGAAGGACTCCATTGCACACCGGAAAACACCTTGAAGCACGTGTAAAGTTTGCTAGGACCCATGTGAATTCTCCAGAGTCCGTTTTCCCAAGTATTTTGTGGACTGACGAATCAAAAATTGAATTGTTTGGCCATATGGATGCTTCTTACGTTTGGAGGAAGAAAGGAGAAGCTTACAACCCAAAGAACACCATACCCACGGTGAAACATGGTGGTGGTAGCCTAATGTGTTGGGGGCTCCTTTTCGGATAGTGGTCCAGGTAGTTTGGTCAAGATAGATGGAAACATGAAGAAGGAGCAATATTTGGAGATACTCCAGAAAAACATAGACAGGATGCGGAGAAGCTCCATTTAGGACCAAACTGAGTCCTTCAACAGGATAATGATCCAAACCACACTGCCAAAATAGTCAAGAAATGGTTTGAGGATAATCAAATTAATGTTTTGGAATGGCCTAACCAGAGTCCCGACCTGAACCCTATCGAAAACCTCTGGCACATATTGAAAACTGAGGTTAAAAAGCGGAAACCTAGAAAGTTGAGGGATTTGGAGAACTACTGCATTGAAGAATGGTCAAAAATGAGTGTTGATGCTTGTAAAAACCTTGTTGATAAATATCCAAACCGGTTACAGGCAGTTATTAAGAATAAAGGGCATGCTATTGACTATTAGTAAGAGAGGTATGAATAATTTTGAACTAGTGCCATTATTGTTTTTCTTTGTATAATGTTTAAAATTTGCATAATTTATTTATTTGTTGAGTTTAAATTAAATGCTTATGCTTGATTAATTGTTTGAAATCCCTTTAATATTGTCTACCTTCTCGTTTGAGCAATATTCTTATAGAAGTCTCAATGATCCGAGGGGTATGAATAATATCGGGCACAAGTGTATATATATATATATATATATATATATATATATATATATATATATATATATATATATATATATATATATATACATATATATATATATTCAGGCAAATATAATTAAAAACAACAGAGATACCTAGCTTAATGATTCTTGTTTTTTTTCATTTTCTCGATCTTTCGTAAGATTGTTTTTAACTTAAAGATTGAAGGTATTTACAAATGTTCCATGTTTCACCCGAGCGCTTTCGATTCTTTCTGGAATCATCATCAGGTGGAGATAAACTATTAAAAACGGAAGTGAAATATATAGTTACGAATGATAAAAAGAGTCAATGAAAAGTCGATTAAAATATGCATTTACGAGTGATAAAAAACTCGATTAAAAATTAGGATGATAAAAGGCAATGTTAGTAAAACCAGTCGTATACTGGTTATGCTAAACATTTCCAAATCAATGATATTTATAGTGCGGTGCTGGTTTTTTTATATATAGTGCTTCAAGTATTTTTAATTTTTTACAATTACTTTCTCGTTGCAAAATCCTTGTGTTGTCCACAAGGACCTTTCTAAGTTTAGAGGGGGACAGCTATGTTGATTTGTTAAATGCTGGTATATTGAGCTAGTACTGCTCAAATGCATCGTTAATCGATGGGACAATGTTGTTTTTGTATGCCCAATATATATATATATATATATATATGTATATATATATATATATATATATTGCATCTGTTTTTCTCTAACATCATAAATTAATATGCTATGAAACTTTTAACAGTTGATTCAACCGGAACATATTCTTGTCGATGTGTTTTACGTTCAGAGCGTCACAGACAGTGGAAAAGAAAATTGTAATCAGTCAAGAATGATGTAACGCGTCTGAGCATCGCCCCTATCTACATTGGAAATTGTCGTGGACTTGAAATAACGCAAGGTAGCTGTGTTTCTTTCAATATCACTAAACTAGCGTGGCAATTGAAATGCGAGGTTCCAGCAATAAGATGCCAGACTATTTTGTATGAACACTTTTGAAAGTACACATGTGAAGCTCTAGTCCCTTTCGAAGTAATCAAATCCTGTTGTAATTAATTATTGTACTGTTCCAACAAATTCTGCAAGGTCCAATTGAAGTCTTCGTGTGTGAGTTAATGAGTCATTTTACAAGATCATTCATTACCTCAATTATCTCGTAAAGACAGCCTAATATGTTTTATTTAACCTTAGAGAATATCCAAAAGTCACAGGGAACAAAGTCTGGATTATAAGAAGGGTGATAATCTGTCTTGAGGTCCAAGCTTGAGGTGTCAAGAGTGTCTTCTTCAACACAAGAAACGAATGAACATTTAATATATCAGAATCTCTCCTAACATGAACAATCTCTCTAAGCCTCTTACAACAAAATCTCTCTTTCGGAGTACATCAACATCCCTCTTAATTAAAATGAAACACAATGTAACATATACAGGTAGAAATTTGACGAATTGTTGAATTTAATCTGTCAATCAAACACGAATTTTTCAAAGGTCGCATGTAGTCTCTGAAACTGCGTGTAAATTCTGTTTAGAAATGCATTTTTGTGTTCATAGTTGAACTTTTCGGCTTTTTATGTTTTGTGTGTTTCATTTGTATTGTTTTTGAAAAAAAAAGGTACAATTGTTTTGGACAGACTGTTGAATTGTTGTTTGTTACAGATGATTTTTTTTTATTGTTGAAAAAAAAGTTATAACTGTTGCAAAATGTTTAAATGTAGTAAGGTATTTTTTTAAACGTTTTTATGATGTTGAATAAATATTGTAAATTGGCTTATGTATTTAAATGCATTGATTTTCACAGCAAGAATTCAAAGTCAGCAGTAAATATACATTAGATTTAAACATTCTAGGAGAAAATAAGATTAGCCGTATGGTTGGCTTACAGATTCAGTTAGAATTTTAGAAGAGGGACAAGAATTAAAATTACGTAAACGGGTATTTGGAGAGTTTTTAGATGTGATAAGCCGTAAGAAAGATGTTTTGTTTTAGCATTTGGTTTTGTTGTTTTTTTTAGAGATCCTAAAAAATTTCTATGAGAAAAGTGACTTGGTAGGGATCGATAAGCACAAGATGTGCCCCTATACGAAAAATTTGGGAACCTGATTAATTAAGTGCTTAAAATAAGCTGGTTGCACGTACCGACTCCAAGCAAGTGGTAAGTCTTGACTTAATTAATAAACAGGTGTTGGAAAGAATACGAAAATTCTTAAGGGGACCAGTAAACCGAGGATAGGTAGTCCCGAGGCAATCACATATAGCTTAATGAAGTAAGAGACAGGCAAAAAATATGCCGTAGATTACGTAAGAAAGATATAACCTTGTATTTTTTTAGAGATGCATGAATGTGGGATATATCTGCTTGATCTTAAAAGCTGGTGCGAGAAAAGAAAAATCACAAAAAAATCGGGCAATTAGATAATATTTAGAGCGCTATTAAGCGAAATGTGTTAGTTAGTTAGGGGTGATATTTCTAAATCCTCGTCGAAGTTTCAAGAATCCAAGCAAGAAAATCCGAGTGAATCCGTATGAGAGAAAAAAAGGTATATCTTAAACTTCTGAAGCCAACCACAAATATTTAAATTTATGAGCTTTCTCTTCCATTCTACACAACAAGGAATGAACATTTTAATATATAAGAATAATAACATGAACAATATCTATCTAGTCTCTTACAACATCTCTCTCTTAGTCTTACAACATCCCTCACTGTAATAAGACTCTTTCTAAGGATCTTTCTCTCTCAGGACAAACGCTCTAATAAGACTACTAAGACCCTTTAAAATGAAACGCAATGTAACAATAATCCTTTGCGGAGTGATTCAACAAATACTAAAACTCAATCATGAAAAGTTTCCCGAAAAAAAACACAGGAGTACATCCAGACCTTCAACTTCCAATGTTGACTCCCACTACCATGTCTCGTTCTCCAACCTTCCAGAGGTTGAAACCAAATTACAGGAGACTAAAGCAGACCTATTATTCCCAAGCGCAAGTGGCATTGGACCGACTATTTCCCTAAAAGAGTTTGGAATTAAATGATACTCTTACTTAATATCCAAATCTGACCCCCCAAGATCGATATGAGCATAGAACATGTGCCAACATTAAAGATCAGATCGTAAATTACACAATATGTGTTTCCTGCTTTCACTTTCTCACACAACCATGTTTAAATCTGCCCTCTATCGGCCCCACAATAGCAGAGTTACAATCTGATAGAATGTTCACAATGTGGAATGGTTAACCCACTCAAACAAGATTATGATGTGAGGTTCTTTCACGATTTCTTCATTATTTATGACCTCACTCAGATAGTTCACGAACCCACCCATGTGCCCAATATTGGCGGTCAGTATTCAAGTCTCCTAGTCCTTTCCCTCACAACTAGCCCTGAGCAATGTTCATCTTCCGCACTGTCTCCATTAGGATCTTTCGACCACTCTGATATATAAGTGAAAATTAACACGAAATGTAATACGTCCATAAACGTACCGCTCCATCGTACAGTATATCGATACTCTATGGCTGCCTGGGATAGCTTCCGTACATTATATTAGGTCTACGTCTGCGCTCCAGGTTTAAAAAGGGTATGCCCTCTATAGTATAAGACCTGACGGAATGGTTTATTATAAGAATAGACCGTTTCATACCTATGACAAAATTTCACTAGAAAACTAACAAGTAGCCGTGGTTCTCTCTAGAATGGGATGCTGCCATTGCTCACAGAAATCACTTTTTCCACTAGTTCCAACTTAACAGGCCACTTTCAGGACTGTTAGCTACAATTGTAAAAGAGTAATAAAGAACACAAGAGAGTTGTATGCTCAGTCCGTCAAGTCCAAAGAAGCTGTGAAGCGGTTTGGTTTCCACCAGTTTTGGCAAATAGCCAACAGGATCCTGAACAGAATCGTGTGTTCCATCCAAACTGTCATCAATGGACCTGGGGTCAACCCATCATCCTCTGACAAAGACAAACTTTTTACCAAGAACTGTGCAGCTTATTCTACCCTATGTGACCAAGGTCGGCTACCTCACGTAATTCCTCCTGTATCAGAAAACACGCTATTTTTCTACATAGGCTTCACCACTTATCAAGGCCAAAAGGCCACTCCAGGATAAGGTTTAAAGAGGGTACACTAGAAATTGGACAATATAGTAATCGTTTATAACGGAAATTCAGTAAATGTGTTAACTTATACGGAACGGTTCATCAAAAACTTATTTACGTTAGACTTGAAGACAACCATATTGCAGTCAGCTGGAAAGCAGGAAAACGGAAGATAAATCCACAGGCGTGCAGTTCTAAGAAAGAAGCCTTGCTCATGAAATCTACGCTATGCGATATACATAACGCTCCGTGATGTTGCCAAGCTAATCAAAAACTTGATTCTAGTAAATCAACTGTCCCTGACGACAATCCGTGGTAAATGGTGAAGTAATGTATTACCTCAGTAAAAAATAACACGCTTAATGACATGCAATATAGTTCCCGTTCTGCTAGATCTACAACAGATGTGCTACCTTTATATCTCATAGAATTAGCAAATTTCTAGACAGAAATCTTCATTTTAGGGCAATTGCTCTTGACATATCTAAGGAATCGATAGGATATAGCATAAAGGTCTATAAGATCTCAAGTTATAGTATAGCTAGAAATGTGTTTTTTCAATTATTAAACCATTTGATAGGTTCATATGAGTAAAAGTTCACGGACAGAAATCAGAAACTTACAGTATTATTACGTGTCCATCCTACGCTTGACTTTCTTCCTGATATTCATCAATCTTTCAAATATCATCCTTAAATCATTCGTAGACATTTATGCTGATACCACTACCCTCTATGGCAACACATCAAAGGCCGTAAATGACAAAGTTCGCTCTGATTCTCCCTCCTCATTATTTTCTTCCTTGAAATTAGGTTGGCAAAAAGTTTCCTCAGAGCCCAGCTATCTCTGCATCTTTCTAGTAGAAGAGAAGAGAGATCTCTCACTCCCCGTCCACTCCAACCTTTATTATATTATTATTATTATTATTATTATTATTATTATTATTATTATTATTATTATTATTGTTGTTTTTGTTGTTGTTGTTGTTGTTGTTGTTGTTGGTATTGTAATTATAATTGCTACGGATATTTTCGTTGTTATAACTATTTTTATTATTATTGTTATATTTATTATTATTGTTATTAATATTTTTTATCATTATTATCAATAGTATTATTGTTGTAGTTGTTGTTATAAATATTATCGTCATTAATGTTATTATTGTTGTTTTTGTTGTTATTGTTATTGTTATTATCATAGTCATCATATAGCAAGCCAATAATTCGTACGTTCTCATTTACATGAAACATATCGGATTTTCAGAAAAAAGAAAGACAAGTAATGCTTTTCAAATCAGGGTTTTCAAGTACGACAAAGAAGCATAAAATGTATTATTCACAAGAAACTGTTATTCTTTCAACAATATGCATTTTACGAGAAACACATAATTGAATTCCGACGCTTGCAATGCATAATAGTTAGATATCATAATTTACGAGTGAAAGAAAAAATTCACAAAATTTACTACAAGCGTAAAAAAACATAGATATATGACTAGATTTACGTGAAATTGAAAAATGTTGTTTTCAAATTTTACTACAAAACGAAAAATGGATGTCAATCAAAGGCGTTTTTTGAACTCAATATTTATTTACGCGGATTGTCGTGATACAACGTTTGTTATTTCAAAAGAAATATTGAACTGAGATTTATCTGACATGAAATCAATTATATATATATATATATATATATATATATGTGGGGGGGTTTATGGGGTGTATAAATGTGCTTGTGATCTCTCTCTCTATGTATATATATATATATATATATATATATGTTCAATTGAGTGTGTGTGTATATTTATGCAAATGTTTTTATATATATACATATATATATATATATATATATATATATATATATATATATATATATATATATATATATATGTATGCGTTTTAACACGATAGTCATATGTAAAAATTGTCTTGCTGAATCCCATATACTTGGAATGGATATCTACCGAAGATTTTCATGGAAATGAAAACTCATACAACTTCGTAAGATAACGCACTATATATATATATATATATATATATATATATATATATATATATATATATATATATATATGTGTGTGTGTGTGTGTGGGTATATATATATATATATATATATATATATATATATATATATATATATATATATATTTATATATATTATGCTAGCCCCTTTGCGGATTCGATTCTTTTTGGTGAGCACTTTTGACTTGAAATGAAATAAGTCACTTAAGATCGCAAGCACAGATCATTATGTTATTATTATTTGATCACTATAGACGGACGTCTCAACATAAAAAAAAATAATGTTTAAACTTCAATGATATTTTTCGCAGTTAAGGTTGGCCGTATTGTTTGTGCTATAGCTAATTGAGTCAGAGATGGCTTCTAGTCTGAGTTCGAATATCCAAACCGGCAGTAATAGTATCACCTTACACTAACGATACCCGAACAGAAGAAACACTCGTTTCTTTTGTTATTAAAAATATTATATATATATATATATATATGTGTGTGTGTGTGTGTGTATATATATGCGTGTGTGTATGTGTGTGTGTACAGATGCACCTAATGTACGATAGGGAAAGAGGAAATAGAGACAATGCAGGCAAATAGACGAAACAATAAACTGCATCATAATGATTGCAACAAAATAGCTCTAAAAAGAATTTTAAAATAGCCACAATATAAACTAAAGGAAGTATTCTGAACTATCCAAACATCTGCGTAGTGGACATTCAGACAAATGTACAAATACAAACTGGTATCATATTACAGGATAGAAATGCTGTAATCCTACTAGACTTGAGAGTCTGCGTATAAACACATCTAAATAAAAATCCGGGTATCATAATAATTAGTAAGTATGAAAATATTACCCGATTTCGCTTCACAAAGAAACTATTGAAAATCAAGAAATCGCAAAAAGAAATCAATTAGTTTCACTCTTCTAAGATACTCCTTCCTGATTTTCTTCTTCATTTCTCTGTTCATAATGGCTACACCCCTCAACACTCCCAACCCCTGTATCTTCTAGTTCTTTCATAATTTGGCAGCACTATTCCATTCAAATTAAACTTTACTTCCCTTTTCATCACCGACACCCCACATTTACTAATCCGAAACTCCATCCCGATGTCTTCTGAGTATGTCCTTACGAGCTCTATCATGTCCTATATTTTCTTTTCATTTCTACCGAATATCTTCACATCATCCATAAACAGAAGATTGTTGAGGCGTCTTCACCAGATCCAAAGTCACGCCTCATATTCTCTCTCCTCAAGAGGATGTTCAGTGGCATTATTATCATTACAAAAAGAAGCGGAGATAACGCATTCCCTTGAAATATTCAATGTTTAATGCCAACCTGCCTCAGCACCTCACTGTTTGCTGTTAGCACCGTTTTCTATTGAGCCTTACTAGTTTCCAAAATCCCTACCACATTCCTAGCAACTTTTATCATCAATAGTGTTTCATAGATCCATGAATGAGGAATCATGTCTTAAGCCTTTCTGTAATCGATCCATACTGCATTCATATTCCTCTTCTTCCTCTTTGAATCCTGTATTACTGCCTTATCAACCAGTGAATTCTCCTTGGTATCCCTCAAGCCTTTCCAACACCCTTTCTGCTCATGAGGGAAAACACCATAACCCACAAGATGTCCATGTTTTTTTTCCGAAAAGATGCCAGTTAACAGTTTCCACATTAGTGTTAGACATGCAATCGGTCTGTAATTGCGGCATCTGTTCCTTTTGCAGGATCTTTCCAAATTAGTGGCGTCCTTCCCTTAAAAAGCCTACGACTCTTTGCAGGACAGTAGCTATAGGTGAATAAAGACATTGGAACTGTTTGAACCATAACTCCAGCTGAGCCAGGTGCCTTCCCGTCTGTCATCCTTCCTATGTCAGCCTTCACGTCATCAATGGTTATATCAACGTTCTCCATCTGCTGCATTTCTGTTAGCCTTTCTCTGACCTCTCCCAACCAGCTACCCTTCTTATTATATCGCCATTCAACAGACCAAACCCCACTCCAAAACTTCCTGGCATCAGCTGTATTTGGAGTGTTGTTTTCCCCGCCTGTTTACTACTATTACATTCTTTATACAGCTGAGACTGATTGTTCCGTAAAGGCTTGTTCTGCCGGAATGCAACACTTTTTCCAACAAAGTACCTACTTTTCATACAACCAGTGTTGCCCTGCTTCTTCTTCTTCTTCTTCTTCTTATTCTTCTTCTTCTTCTTCTTCTTCTAATAATAATAATAATAATAATAATAATAATAATAATAATAATAACAACAACAACAATAAGACGGATGCACACTGATAATGAGCAGATGCAAAACGCTCTGATCCCCAGCTGGTATCAATTGTGATGGATGGCTCTCGTTTGGGTGAGGCTCCGTGTTTTGACAAGCTTCTGGGTTTGACCTTTACTCCTTATCTGAAATGGAACACGTACATCAAGTCTGTTGCCAAGGTCGCTGAAAAGATGGTGGGATCCTTCTGCCGATCCAGAAGATATTTCACTACTGATGCAATTCTCTATCTATATAAAAGCCAAGTACGTCCAAAGATGGAATACTGTTGCCATATCTGGGCAGGAGCTGCTAAAATAGCCTATCCTGCCTTGACAGAGTACAAAATAGACTTCGTGGCTCAGTGGGGGATGCCCTTTTCTCTACCCTGCAACCTCTCTCCCACAGAAGAAACGTTGCGAGCCTGTCCTTGTTTTATCGTTATTTCCATGGCAGATGCTCGTCTGAACTCCAATCTCTGGTCCCCCCTCGCCAATCTTTCACGAGAAACACCCGTCTAGCTGAATCCACTGTGAAAAACTTCCCCCACTCTATATCTGTGCCTAAATCAAAACACGAATTCCATGAACAAAGCTTCTTTCTTAGAACTGCACGCCTGTGGAACTCTGTTCCGTCTGCCTGCTTCCCTCCGGACTACAATTTGGATGTCTTCAAGTCCAATGTAAACAAATTTCTAATGAACCGCCCCCTTAAGTAAACACTTTAGCAAAACTCCTCACTAACTTAATGTACTTGCAATAACCCTCATCCCTGAGTGGCTTTCGGGCCTTGATAAGTGGTGATCACTGTGTAAAGGAAAAAGAAAAGGACTAATTTTCGAAATATCTCATGAAAACAATATACTTATTCTTCCGCACAAAATTAAAAAAAAATGTCCTTAAATTATCACATTATTTTCATCGTGAAAATTTACAATTGATAATTAACAGAAATTTTGTAAAATATATACTGAGAGCATGTGAATAAAAGCAAATAAAAATGTGGTTAATGTTTTTAGTACAGAACCAATAAAAATGACACCAAAGTAAATATTTAACCTCTAAGAATAGTGTTGCAGTGCGCGAGGCGTGTGTGTGATTGCAAGCGAAATACCATCACCATTAGGGAAAATACAGACTTTAAAAAGGAAATTAAAGCAAGAAGGTTCCAGATCAAGTAAGAAGCGCAGATGACTTTCGAGAGGCGATGACGTGAGGAATGTCACATCGCTTACAAGAAAATGAGGAAACGTGTCGTTGTACAAAAAGTTGAAGAGTATTTTCTATCATTTGTCTCATTTGAGACTAAAGCATATTGGTTCTCGGACAACGTTGCAATAGTGAGAAATAAAATCGAACAACATTCGCTTAAATAGAAATCTGAAAGATAATGAAATGATAAGCAGTGATTCTAAAACACTTCAACTAGCGAATAACTGGCTAATCAAAATCATTTTTTATAAGGAAAATTATTTGGTAAATATTGTCCAAAAAATAGTACACCGTGTGTATAACCTATGGTGAGTTTGTGGCATTACCTTTCATTTATACACACAGATTTTATAACAATAATTAAAGAAAATACTTTCAAACAAATAAAAAAAAACACACTAACGATTACCCGGAACAAAAACAAATGGAATAGAAATAAGTTATGAATTGCATTACATGGAAATATAGAGACTACACTTCTTAAGTGTATGTGAGAGGAATTTTGAAAGGTATTCAATTGTTGAAATAAAGTCAATAACGATTGCTCAAAGAGAGTCAACATTTATTTAACAGTCACAGTACAAAGCATAAAATAAAAATAAACAACTAAAAGTAAATAAAGTTTATGACATGAATAAATATGTGAATTAAAATAACATCGAACAAATAGCAATGAATTAAAAAAAGAATAAAAATAAAAACATTCAAAGCACATAGTGCTAATAAAAAAACATCACAACTATAAAATGGAGAAAGGTATCAACTAAAAGTCGGCTAAATGTTTATAAGTAAGTCAGTCATTAGGGAATATCATATAACGCAGTACATAGGAAAAACAGTTAATCTTCTAGACCAAATATTACGTAAATATATAAGAGAAGATTTAATAACATAAGATCTGTTAACTTAACATTGATTTCACGGGAGGATGAAATACGAACATTTCTGTTTGCCTCGATTGTTATAAATATAACTGTATTATATATTATTTAGCTCTATCCACCTACTTAGCATCGGCAAACTAAATACTAGTCATTTATACATCTTGTCAATTCAGGACATAATGTTATGCATATCATTATATATGATATTAACCTGGTTAAACTGCAAAAAAGGCAAATGTATGTTAAATATACTGACATAGCATATATAAAAGAATAGTAATACATTTACATTCCAAGATTCAGATATTTATTATTCATGTGAAACATCACGAACATGTTATAATTTCGGTGCATTTTAATAGATCCGTTTCATTATGTTGAAACAAACGGTTAATACTATATCAACACCATATTTTTTCGTGTATATGCTTTTCGAAAAAAAACAAAACCATTTGTTTAGATAGAAAAAATAAATGATAATGCATTACTTCAAGAAAAAGAAAATCACATATGTCTAACGTCGTGTGTTGTTTGTCCATGTTTTGTTCCTATATATATATATATATATATATATATATATATATATATGCATTTATCTTACATAGAAAAAACATATATGTGTGTAAACTATTACACAGGAAAAAAGAGTCAATGTTGATATGAACAACTTACACTTCCCACGACACATACATTGTTTACACATCAACTAACACACTTCAAATCCCCACAGAAAAAATGTCCGTTAAGTGTAATAAAATAAATGCTTTTAAACCTAAATATGAATGTGTTTATATGCACCACAGAACAACTATTAATATATACGATTTATCGACAACCAGTAAAGAACTGTCTTGGTACAAAATCAGAATGTTTCTAAATATGCACTCCACAAAGAAAAGTTGTCATTGCTTAATATTCTTACAAAAGAACAATAGACCGCCCAGATAACAACGTGTATTCGATACCTCACATGGCAATCTACAAACATATTGACAAAAATATATGATATATCTAACCTAGAGAACTAACTTAAATTTAACACGGTTTCAAAATGTTTTACATATTAAGTTACCAATTCTATAACCTGTCATATTCCAAAATACCAAATACGAAAATATTCAATAAACTATATGAAACAAATAAATTATAAAATGAATATATTAATAATTTACTTATGAAAATCTATTAATTAAACAAACTAAACTAAAATAATGTCACATACGCATTTACAGAGAAAACACAGACTTTTTAGTATGCATTTACTCTTAAGATTATCACAAATGTCTAAATATAGTTCCAAAGCAAACATGCATTATTAATTAACATATTATTTACAGCAAATGCATAAAGAAAATGTAGAAATTTTACTTTTTAAAAATATCCACCGGAAAATGCAAATCTTAACAAGTATTAGTCGTAGTATTCTTTACTAATTTATTTATATATTATATTTAATTACTAAATTCGCTGGTTCGAACTAAAATAAATAATGGAAAGGTTCTGGATAGAAAATGAGAATTGATATTATATTCAAAAATAGAAATGTTTTCCCATCAAGTTATTTCCGTTAACGTTGAAAGAATAATTAGAAAGCTTTTTACCGTTTACATCTAATAAAACATCGTCGGATTTGATTTTTCATCTTGTGTAAATGTATTTCCAACAATTAACGTATGATTCTTCAAAATATTAACATACTCTTGTCATTGAACAGTTGCTGCTTTTCGGATGAGTCAGGACACGTAATACTGGCAATAATGCCTGTATACACAAAGCTAAATTATTGTAATTATAGATGTATATTGTATAATCATAATAACAGACGGACAAGCGAAAAGCAAACAAATTACAAAATATAGTTACAATGTAATTACCTGTAAAATTAGAAATAAACAAAATGTTTAATAGAAATTATGAAAAAAAAGTTAACGTGGTAGGGTTAGAGTGTCTGTATCGATGTCGAATATTTAATGTGAATCTGAACCATTGATCATTGCAACGCTGATTCTTCGATTACATAAAAATATAGTATTCTTGGTAAATATACTGACAGACTCAACGAAAACGCATTTCGGCAATTGAAAGCCCACCCACAAAAAAAACAAAGCAATTGAACCTGTTATTATTCTTTTTTTTTTTTTTTGAATAGTCTCAATTTGAGGAATTATTTGTAACTTAACAGGAACAAAAACGCAGCAAATATTGAGCTCGTTTAGAAGATTATTGCGATTTTATGCCTAGCATTTACTCTTTTTTAAGAAAGTGGTCACCACTTATCAAGGCCCGGAAGCAACTCGGGGATAAGAGTTATTGCGTGTACAGTACGTTAGTATTGGAGATTTGATAACGTGTCTTACTTCAGTTCATCACGAATCTGTTTATGTTGGACTTGAAGACATCCAAGTGTTAGTTAGTTGGGAAACAGGAAAATATAACAGAGTTCCTTTAGGATCCTCCGACCACTCCGTCGTGTCAGTTAAGATAAAAACAAAATGTAAGAAGCCATCAGACTTACCCCTCCACCGTACTGTATACCGATACTCTATGGCTGACTGGGATAGCTTCCGTACATTCATATCTGATTTACCTCTGCACTCCATGTTTAAAAAGGAAGTGTCCTCTATAGTATCAGATCTGACCGAATGGTTAATTGTAGGCATAGACCAATTCATACCATCTAAAAAATTCCAACAAAAACCTAACAGCCAGCCATGGTTCTCCCCAGAATGTGCTGCTGCTATCGCGCACAGAAATCACTTTTTCCATAACTACCAACGTAATAGATGCACTGAGACTAAAGCTGCTTTCAGGACTGCCAGCAACCACTGTAAAAGAGTAATAAAACATGCAAGAGAGCTATATGCCCAGTCTGTTAAATCCAAAGTAGCTGATCAGCGGCTTGGTTCCCACCAGTTTTGGCAAATAACAAATAGGATCTTGAACAGAAGTGTGCGTTCTATCCCAACCATTATCAATGGACCAGAGGTTATCTCGTCAGCATCAGACAAGGCCAAACTATTTGCAAAGAACTTTGCAGCTAATTCTACCCTATGCGACGAAGGCCATCAACTCCCCATATTTCCTCCTATAACACAGAACAAGCTAGGTAACATACAAATATCCGTGCATGAGGTCGCCAAGCTAATAAAAAACCTAGATTCCAGTAAAGCAACTGGCCCTGATGGCATCCCAATTATAGTGTTAAAAAAGCTTCAACCAGAACTTGCTCCCATACTTACGAAACTATTTAAGCGCTGCCTTAAGGAGAAATGCTTTCCAACCCCCTGGAAGACCTCCTCAGTTTGCCCTGTATTTAAGAATTAAGGTGATAAGTCATCTCCCTCTCAATACAGACCAATAAGTCTTCTCTGTGTTATGAGTAAGTTACTTGAATCAATATTAAATAGAGAAATAGTAAACCACCTCAGCAGGAATAACCTTCTTAGTGACACACAATATGGTTTCCGCTCTGCAAGATCTACCGCAGATGTGCTGACGGTTATATCCCACAGGATTAGTGAATCTCTTGACAAAGGCTTCCTTTCTAGGGCAATTGCTCTCGACATATCAAAGGCCTTTGACAAAGTATGGAATAAGGGTCTACTTCACAAGATTTCCAGCTATGGTATAACTGGAAATGTTTTCTCAATCATTAAATCATTTCTCTCTGATAGGCTCATAAGAGTAGTGGTAGATGGACAAAAATCGGAGGCCTGCAATATAAATGCTGGAGTCCCTCAGGGGTCAATCCTGGGCCCAACTCTCTTCCTGATCTACATCAATGACCTCCCTAAACACATACTTAAATCATTCGTTGACATCTATGCTGATGACACGACCATCTACGGCAACACATCAAAGGCTGTAAATGACGAAGTTCTCTCGGATTCTCTCTCCTCTGATCTCGAGCGCGTGGTTCAGTGGGGGAAGATGTGGCTAGTTACCTTTAATGCATCCAAAACCAAACTCCTATCCTTACATCATCAACGCTCTGATCCCCAGCTGGCATCAATTGTGATGGATGGCTCTCGTCTGGGTGAGGCTCCGTGTTTTGACAAGCTTCTGGGTTTGACCTTTACTCCTGATCTGAAATGGAACACGTACATCAAGTCTGTGGCCAAGGTCGCAGGAAAGATGGTGGGATCCTTCTACCGCTCCAGAAGATATCTCACTACTGATGCAATTCTCTATCTATATAAAAGCCAAGTACGGCCAAGGATGGAATACTGTTGCCATATCTGGGCAGGAGCTGCCAAAAACAGCCTATCATGCCTTGACAGAGTACAAAATAGACTTCGTGGTTTAGTGGGGGATGCCCTTTTCTCTACCCTGCAACCCCTCTCCCACAGAAGAGACGTTGCGAGCCTATCCTTGTTTTATCGTTATTTTCATGGCAGGTGCTCGTCTGAACTCCAATCCCTGGTCCCCCCTCGCCAATCTTTCACGAAAAACACCCGTCTAGCTAAATCCACTGTGAAAATTTCCCCCACTCTATATCTGTGCCTAAATCAAAACGCGGATTTCATGAGCAAAGCTTCTTTCTTAGAACTGCACGCCTGTGGAACTCTGTTCCGTCTGCCTGCTTCCCTCCGGACTACAAATTGGATGTCCTCAAGTCTAATGTTAACAAATTCCTTATGAACCGCCCCCCTAATTAAACACTTCATAAAATCGCCTCACTAACGTGATGTACTTACAATAACCCTTATCCCTGAGTGGCTTCCGGGCCTTGATAAGTGGTGATCACTGTGTAAAAAAAAAAAAAAAAAAAAGTTCCACAGGTGTGCACTTCTAAGAAAGAAACTTTGTTCAAGTAATCTACGTTTTGGTTTTGGTTTTTGGCACAGATAACGAGTGGGGAAATTTTTTAGTAGTGGTTTCTGCTAGTGTTTTTCGTGAAAGATTCGTGAGGGGGACCAGAGATTGGATTATCTTACCACGCTTGTGTTTATGATTAGGGTACGTTTGTTATCATAAAAACGTGTGCTGAAAATGTTGGCATCTGTTTAACAACAAATGCTTTGCTATAAAATATTTCTCCGCTTTTGTTGCAAAACAGATTTATATCAAGCTAAAGTAAAATCGTACTCTGTTAAAAAAAAAACAAAAAAACTCGATATGTCGCCGGCTTACCTTTTCGATAAAAAGACCAAGAAAATACTTGTGGGCAGAAAATCCATGAAAAAATTGAGAGGTAAATAAATAGTCTACTAAACGTCAATACTTAATATGTAATCTTTTCAATGAAACAAGCGTTTATATAAATATAAAGATACCTATGAAACCTTATGTGTTGCCATTGCCATATCTATTTTTGTCAGGTTTTACAAATTATATTGAATCAGATTTTATAAAGTTCGTATAAAAATACATAGCTACATAGATTTTTATGTGATTACATATAATCTATGTTCACACACACACACACGCACACACACACACACATATATATATATATATATATATATATATATCCGTATATATGTGTATTATATACGTTATTTCTAATGCAGGCATAAATATGAACACACTCACAGACGTATATATATATATATATATATATATATATATATATATATATATATATATATATACATACATATATATATATATATATATCAGTCTATGTATCTCTCTCTCTATCTCTCTCTTTCTATATATATATATATATATATATATATATATATATATATATATTGATCGATAGATATACATATAATGAAATATTTTTTTGTGTATTTCACTTGTTTTCCCAAATATTTGTTTATTAAATATCAGATGTAATTTGCGTAATGATTCTTGAGCAAAATTATTCTGACGGGATTTGCAACACTTACCAACTCCCATGTATAAAGGTTACAAATATAAAACCTATCAAGTTAGATTTGAAAGACAAGAACTTCTAC
The DNA here is from genome assembly GCF_053919585.1 of Euprymna scolopes. Taxonomy (NCBI): domain Eukaryota; kingdom Metazoa; phylum Mollusca; class Cephalopoda; order Sepiida; family Sepiolidae; genus Euprymna; species Euprymna scolopes. The sequence goes on along the minus strand of NC_136500.1, from coordinate 3,516,470 downwards.
AAAAAACTATGAAATGCCGATGTGTGAGAATGGTAAAATAAAATCTAGCGATAAACGCTATTGACAGGTGTCGAATTTAATATGCACTGCGAGCGTAAATCTTTCTCGTCGAGTTCCTTGGTTACATTTGGCTTTCCGTGTCTCGATAATCTGTAGTTTGGTGATTTCGAAGTTAAATAAGTTTGTGGACATGGAATAAAGCGGAGATTACAGTTCAATACAAACATAGAAATCTAAGGTATATAAAGGATGATAGTGTTCCTTTGTATTTGTATATCTACCATTATATCGACGTTTTACAGAAATATATTTGTATATCAACTTGGTTGTCTTTCGTAGCTCAGTAGATCTAACAAAATACATGTTTTTGTAAAGCAGAAAAACCGGGGATTCTATTATCCGTACCCATTGAAATATTTAAATCTCTCGATTGCAAAGTGAATGTAAAACCATGTAAAATAATATGATATTTGACTAAAGTTTGTGCATCAATAGTTCTTAGAAGGTAAAATACAGTCGGTCCTCTTATTTACAGACGATGAAGTTCCACAAACGAAAATCGTATGGTGACATGAGTGCACAAAGTAAACTCTTTTTTTAAATTTTTTTACATGGGGCTCACCACTTATCAAGGCCCGAAGGCCACTCAGGGATAAGGGTTATTGCGTGTACACTAATCAATGAGATAGTATTGTAGTAATCATTAGTATTGGGGGTTTTGATAGTGTATAACTTAAGGGGGCGGTTTGTCAGTAGTTTGTTTATGTGTGATTGAAGACGTCCAAGTTGTAGTCAGGTAGGAAACAGGTAAGTGACAGAGAGTTCCACTGGCGCGCAGTTCTAAAAAAGAAGCTTTGTTCATGGAAACCACGTTTGGATCTAGACACAGATAAAGAGGGGGGAAATTATTAACAGAATTTTCAGCCAGACGGGTGTTTCTCGTGAACGATTGGCGAGCGGGGACTAGGGATTGGAGCTCAGACGAGCACCTGTCATGGAAATAACGATAAAACAAAGACAGGCTCGCAACGTCTCTTCTGTGGGAGAAAGGTTGCAGGGAAGAGAAAATGGCATCCCCCACTAAACAATTAAGTCTATTTTTACTCTGTAAAGGCAGGATAGGTTGTTATTAGCAGCTCCTGTCCAGATGTGGCAGCAGTACTCCATCCTTGGACGTACTTGGCTTTTATACAGATAATTGCATCAGTAGTGAGATATCTTCTGGAGCGGTAGAAGGATCTCAACTTTTTCCCAGCGTCCCTGCCAATAGATTTGATGTACGTGTTCCATTTCAGATCAGGAGTAAAGCTCAAACCCAGAAGCTTGTCAAAACATAGAGCCTCCCCAAGACGAAAGCCATCAATTTCAATCGATGTCAGATGGTGATCAGAGCGTTGATGATGTAAAGATAGAAGCTTGGTTTTGGGTGCATTAAAAGTGACCAGCCACCTCTTCCAATTGTAGTGCCATTTCTTATACCTGGATAATCCTCAAAATAAACTCTTTCTTCTTACATGTGCATGTGTTGTTACTCCATGTACGGGTATATGGAACCTGATGATACGTATAAGTTTTTTGCAAATTTATCTTGTTCACACAATTTTAAAAATGCAATAAGAGCTGTACCTTTGAGGGTTTAGGGTAACTTGACTAGAATTTTCGTTTGTGAAATAAACCCTCTGACACTATTCAATATAAAATTCAGGCTTTGTGATTGCAGCGTGCTTCTAATGAATAATAAATCACAAACTACGCAGAAATGCTTCATTATTGCTGATATTCATATCGAGTAACGTAATCACAAATATGTTTCGTTAGGGAGAAATGACAGCATCAGACCCCATTATTTCTTTATTTACAAATATATTTGATAGCTTTCACAGAATTTCAAAATATAACAGTTATATGATGAGTGTATGTCATTGAAAGTAATGAGAGTAAGATTACCTCATGCCTGTTAACCATAGTTTAAAATCCACGATCTTTAGGCGGTCTTCTACTATATCTTCAATAAACTGAGTTTAAAGTGGGAACATTTTAGGTTATCTTTTTGTACATTGGCCATCAACAATGCAAGATGAATTTCTAAAGATTTTACCACAAGACCCATTATCTATTTGACTCGTCACTACTTCTAAAAAGTTTTGATCAGTTTCTTTATCAGGTATCCCAGCTAATATAATTGAATAAATTTGATAGGAGTTGATTTTCCGATAAGCAAAATAATATGTGTGCACGAAACAAACCTTTTTGCCACGAAGTTGTGTTCATATACCATCGTAGTTGATTTGTTCCTCAGATTTATCACTTTGATTATCTTCAGACAAAACTTCTGGACAATAGATCTCTCCAATTGATGTTTGTTTGTCAAGGGAGAAGTTCATGTTGAATTTCCTTCCACTTTGGATTTTCAGTGAATACTATAAACTGGATTAGGTTTCCATGATTTATGAGATAAGTCTTTGCATTTTAGGCTCTTTTACGCATCTATTGTAAACTACCTATGAAGTTAAAAGGTAATACGCATACCTGACTTATGCAGTTATTTATATGATCTTTGAGATGTATGCAGGCATCTACTCTAGGCTTTTTTAAAAAATGAGTTTTGATGTAAACAGTTTTTCTGTTAAAACGGTTTAAAACCTTTCAACTGGAAACATGAAATAAGAGATGATGTAATCAATTATCGCTGATCTTTAAATTGCACGCATGAAATCCATGCATAGAATATGTTTTGTCATATTTCCAAACTGATTATTGGTAAAGTAAGATGTGATGAAAAGGCTAAAACTGATTTTTTTTCTATTTAATTTTTTTTTACTTAAAAAAATAATCTTTCATTCGATCAATCAACCTATAAAAATATTTACGAAAAAAATTCCATTAATGTGTGTTTAAATTTTTAAGTAAGCATGCAAATTATTTGTAAATAAAATGTGCTTTATTTGTGAATAAATAATTCCAAATATAGTAGCTATAGTAAAAAATACATTTAATTTTATTTCGAATGAATAATTTAAAATACAGCATCTGCTCTTTTCCCGTCAGTCATAGGAGAGAAAATCTTTTGGACTAAGGTAATTTTTGTCTCTCACAATCTTCATTTTACCTCATGAAATCGACTCTATTTTACTTCGGCATACTCTATGTTCCACATAATTTAATTCTTTCAATAATTTAATAATAATAAATGGAATGTTATCTAAAATATAAATGTGTTTTTAAATAATTTTTAACTGGTCGATGTTAATTCATGTGACTTTAATAAGATTTGATCAATATTTAATTAATTTATGTTAATAATTGGAAGAGTAAACATAAACTTTGATATTAAAAACGTTACTTAAAACGGACAAGAACAATGACAGAAAATAATATCAAAAGTTTAAGTCTCCGTTTTTATCACAAATTATTTAATATTAGTTAAACACTATTTCGGACATCTAAATTTGTGTCAACATTACCCACAACCAACTTATTTTTCTGAAACTATATTTTAGTTCCAAACTAATTACAAATCATTCTATGATAATCAAATATACCCTATAATGTCATTATACTACACCTGTTCAGACTTAAACACGCTTATCACTATATTTTTATGTGGATCTATAAAATAAACTGTTATAAATAAATTGATTAATGTATGACATATTTCCAATTTATGTAAGTCAGATGCGAACGAAGACGACATAATTTTATGATACCATATATCCTAAAATTGATACTTAATTATCAAGGTATACTTACGCGGATGAACATCAAAAGTCTTTGTTAAAGTTCGTGGCATATTTCCATTCTATGTAAAACAAGCGCATACTACATAATTTGATACCCGGATGTCCGCTCTGTGCATGAATTTTTTGTATTTTACATGGGTCGATTGCAACTGCACAAGATCGAGCAGTAATCCCCATTCACATCTTCGAGGCTTCATATCATTTGGTGAGGTACTCGGGTCAATTGGTCAGCACGATTACAATGTGATGGCACCAGAGTGACGCTCAGTGATAGCCCATACTCAGATACCAGGTTTCTAGCCTTCTCCGTATAAACATTTCGCTTGCTGCCTTGGTACGGATTCGTGTCCGTCCTGAAAGTGTGTCAGACACACAATTGTAGACACAGAGAGAATCTGTGTACAAGGTCAATTCTTAGACTGCCACTGCAGGGCCAGATTTATCCCCTTTACAACGGCGTCCAGCTCTGCCAGGTTGATATGCTGAGAATCTGTTACGGGCCGCAGCCAACATGCATCTTCGAACACGTTTCCTCCTTGCTCCAACGATACTCCCAACGTCAAAGAACTGGCATCAACCCACACACCTACGTTGTCTCCGTTAACACCCCTCGCCCAAAGGCAGGGTCCTTCTTGTTCACTCTCTCCAGTGTCTCTTTAATCATCATCGGATATGTCATCCCAACCCGTGGTTGTTAAATTTGCTCTGCGTTTAATATATTGAGCTTTAAGTCGAATTTCGACTGGGCCATAGTTCTAGAGGACAAATAGCCGAAATAGCTTGTAGAAAATTGGTAAGGAAAGTCCTATAAAATTACTGCGCCCTCTGTAGATGTATAAGGAAAATCCTTTAAAAGTACTGCGCCCTCTGTAGATGTATAATGTTTCAGCAACGTAAAGCAATTCAATAACCAGTAAACACCGGTTCTGCACGGAATCCACCTAGCAAGGTACCTAGACGGACGCGAACGGTTACTCAGAACGGACCCAACAATCGGTTACTCAGAACGGTCCCAACAACGGTAAGATATGCTTACACCCACACGGCACGAGAAGCAACAGCAACACGATTCCCGACCAAGTCAATAATCGCTCTCCCAACGTCTTTCAATCACCCGCTTTTATGGCCGTTGCAGGCCGGCTAAATTTGCATATTGCGAGAATTCGTGTGACTTTGCGAGATATCATCCTTTACAAAAGACGGCGGCCGCCATCTTGATTTTTCTTTCTCTGTTTTCGGTCGGCGACGCCGAGCCGGCCCCGAGGTAAGTATTTCCTTTTCGTCCGTCTCTCTAACGCACTCACACAACACACAAACACGCGGGCGCTTGTCTCCTGGATGCACATTACATACCATTTGTTTTGCTTTTTGCAGAATAAAAAGTTCAAAACAAAACAGTTTAAAAAAGTTGTTTATGTTTCTCTTTTTGTATAACAATTAACGAAATTGTTTTATTTCAAGAAAAAGATGTATAAATCATGTTTCTTTTTTCTTTAAAGCGTGGTTCTGAACATGAGAAGCGTGGGGAGAGGTGTCTATTCAGAAAGCCGTTCTTAGCATGGCGATGTTGGAGAGAGTTTCCCGAAAGCCGGTTTTAACATGGGTGGGTTGGGCTTATTCATTTCGCAAGCCGTTCTTACCATTGGGGAGCGGGAGAGCGGTATTTCGTGCATGCGCATCTCCACCCACATCCATTCTTCTCATATCTTCTCTTGGCAGGAAACGCATTTTTTTTCAACCATTTTTTTTGTTCTTAACAATATGAGACCGCTTGTTCCGGCATACTCAAATATTTTTCCAAACTGCAGATATTCATTTGTTTTGTTCATAGTTTTCAGAACAGCGTCATTACAGGTGGGTGGTGCTTAATGAATTCAATGATTTCTATTTTCTTCCAACTTTTATTTCGAAAATTTCGTCTGTTACTTTACAGTGCATTGATTTGCTGATCGACATCTTACGTCACATTACAATGAAACCCGAGCGTATGACATCATTTTCCGGGCAAAGCCGAAAGGACGCTGAGTTACATCTGGTTCAAATCATGCTCAAATATCAAATTCTAAATGACTGGCAAAAAGTTGTTGTCTATTAAAAAACAAATACAATTACTCTCCCCCAAAAGATATTATCCTTTTCCTAACACGTTAGTTAAATTTATCGTTAGCTTAATTGTAATCGATTAGCGAGAAAGAGACAGAGAGAGAGAGAGATAGATAGATAGAGAGAGAGAGAGAGAGAGAGAGAGAAAGAGAGAGAGAGACCTGCTTTTGTTTTTATTCGAACACACATTTTATTTACTTTAGACACACCCAGCAATTTAATAAAAGAAACAAAGATATTGTAAAACCTGGATTTAACTTGAAAATACTATTTTCGATTGGTCCTGGATATGACCTTAAACTATATCGAGTGTCGAGGCCCCAACTTGCGGGATTTGGGGAGTGTGGAGCCACCCTTTATTTACCATTGCTCACAGGTCCACTTTGTAGTACCTGTTAGTGCCCCAACTAGTGGTTAAATAGAAAATGATTTGAAAACAACAAATATATTCTATTTAAAAATGTTCTTCCAAATCTTTGGATTCGGCATTAAATAACCCGAAAAGGATTGATATGCCGTAAAACAAAAACAACCAACCAACCAACCTATATACTCAGATTTTATTTACTTTAGACACACCCAACAATTTTATAAAAGAAACAAAGATATTGTAAAACCTGGATTTAACCGGAAAATACTATTTTCGAAAATAGCACGCTAACATAAGTGCATAAGCACCGCTTTATTTTACATATTTCATTTCCTAAGAAATGTTTGAATAAATTCACAATAATTGTATTTTAAAACATTGTGTGATTATTTTTAAAAGTGAAAATACAATAAATAAATGTTACCAGAACAAAAAGTTCATTATTTTCTAGTGCTTTTTTTTTCGAAATCATTGCACAACACTTTATATTTAAATAATTGCGAATTTATTCAAAGGGTCATTTGGAAATCAAATATGTAATAAAGAGGTCTGCTTATGCACTTATGTTACCGTGCTGTTTTTTTACAATAGTATTTTCAAGTTAAGTTCAAGATAGATATTTTTTTTTATTAAATTGTAAGGTGAAAGTCCACGGTTGTTACAATACACCCGCCAGATCGGTAACATTAGCGCACGCACGCTAAGTCAATCCACCCTCCAAAATCTATATAATAAAATGATTATAACTATTTCATTTTCTCACATAAATTTAATATACGAAAGTATAGATTTATGCGTAAACTTTAAGTATTTACTTCAAAAGTTCTCAATACAAAGGTAGAGCTAGTTAGTAATTTATAAAATATATATGGCGACTAAGCTACACTGAATATTCTGCGTTTCATCCACTGTAGGATTCGTCAGGCTCATGCGCGAATTTTGTGGTTGCTTCTTGTTTTTATATATGTTGAGGATTTCTAGTTAGCCAATCAGCTTTCTAGTATCCACCGCGCCCCATCCTATCAGCCAATGGGCATGTATTTTATCGAACAAAGGATCTGTTTTAGAACTAGGTTAGTGGTTTAAGGTAGATCTTTTTCCCTCCTTTTTTATATATAAATGAATATACCTATGTGTACACACACACATGCACGCACATATACATTCTAAAACAGATCCTTTGTTCGATAAAATGCATGCCCATTGGCTGATAGGATGGGCCGCGGTAAATACTAGAAAGCTGATTGGCTAACTAGAAATCCTGAACATATATAAAAACAAGAAGCAACCACAAAATTCGCGCATAAGCCTGACGAATCCTACAGTGGATGAAACGCAGAATATTCAGTGTAGCCTAGTCGCCATATATATTTTATAAATTACTACTAATAAAATGATTATATTAATTCAACTTTTACGAGATCATTTTTGTTTATTTCATTATAAGGTGAAAGTTCAGTATAGGTTCATAACACCCGCCAGCCCGGTAACAATATCGCATAAGTACCAAAGAAGTGAGTTTTAATACCGTATTCAGCTAAATCCATAACAAGCGGCACTTGATTAAATGGTGTCTTTTATTTTCACCACCCCGTAATCAAGTGACTAAAATTTTACCAGACAGAAATTGGGAGAATAAAAAGTCAGGAGAACAAAGATCGAAATTATATCGCCCAAAAATAAGCAATTTTTTCGACTAAAAAAATCATCATAGATTACCTATGTTATTTGTGAACTATTTCAGTTTGCATAAAAGCACTTACTTGTACTTGTACTTGAAACGACATTCACCCCGGAGGAGGAGTCGGCTTCATGAAGATGCACATCTCGTACCGCTGCGGCCCAAGCCCGGCGATCGGAGGCAAGATCCCGAGTGAGCAATAGCCAGTCACGTCTCCAACGAGACAGGCCATAGATGAGCGGGCCCGAAATAAGCTCAGCATCGGCTTTGATAGTCCCGAGCCACGTTCTTAGCTGGCCACCGACACATTTTCTCCAGCCGGGTAGAGGACGTGGGGAGATAGCCTCGTGGATAAATACCCCTGCATCACAGCGAGAGGCATGGCCGAACCATCGAAGGCGTCGGGCCCGCAGTAGGTCAGTAATTGCCTGGAGATTGCAGCGACGCCGGACTTCTTTGTTGGCGACGAAATCCAAGGGACGGACATGGAGAATGCGGCGGAGATTGTAGTGGTCGAAAACTTCTACGCGTCGCAGATCCGCTTTCCGTATGGGCCAGGTCTCACATCCATACAAAAGTATTGAGCGGACGAGGGCCTGGTAGATTCGTATTTTGTCCTTAGACGTATTTCAGGCCGTGACCATAATCGCCTTTGGAGTCGACAAAAAGCTGGTGCGGCATTAATGCGCGCTTCAATCTCATTCATGCCTTGACCGGTACCAATGAACGTGCAGCCCAGGTATTTGAAGCTATCCGTCTCCTCGAGATTTTCCCCGTAGAGAGTGACGGAGGACCTTTCTGCTTGGGGGATGCCAGCCGATAGAATCTTCGTCTTTCTGGCGTTGATTCTCATGCCGATGGCAGCTGCCTTCTCCTGGATTCGGTTCAGCACCGTCTGTATGTCTCTGTAACTCTCCCCGAGAACCGCAATATCGTCCGCGTAGTCCAAATCGGTGAGATGAAAGTTACGCCCCACCACGACGCCATGATATCCAGGCAGCGTCTGCTCCATGATCCAATCAATAACGTAATTGAAAAGGGTGGGCGAGAGCGCGCATCCCTGGCGGACACCACTGCTGACGTTGAAGAAAGAGGAGTCCTGACCATAACAGCGGACACGCGTGCGAGTCCGATGGTAGTAGGCCTTGATCAAGTTGAGTAGCTTCGGTAGGATACCATCTGCTTCCATCACTCTCCACAGGGTACCGCGATCGACCGAGTCAAAAGCGGCAGCGAAGTCGATAAAGCATACGATTGTACGCTGTTGGTAGCACCAGCGCTGTTCCAAGGCTCGCCTCCGCGTGAATATTTGGTCGACGCATCCGCGGCCAGGTCGGAATCCGCATTGGTTAGGACGAGTCCTTCTGCCCCTTTCGTATTGAAACCGTCTCAGAATGAGGATAGTGAAGACTTTGGCAACGACATCTATAAGGCTGATGCCTCTGTAGTTACTACATGTCCGTTTGTCACCCTTCTTAAAAAAGGGAAGAAGGATGACGTCACTCCAATCTATTCCAAATCTCAGAAATCAGCTGGTGTAGGCGAGGGGTTAATTCATCGATTCCGGTCTTGTAGACCTCAGCCGGGATACCGTCCTCGCCTGGAGCTTTGTTATTCTTCAACTTGGCAATGTGGCATAAAAGCACACTATCACGGGATTCGAAATGGTAGTTTTTAGAATATTAATCAATATAACTTTAGTTTTTACTGTTAGAAGAAAACATCCCGTGGTGTTTAATCAAGTCGATTAAGCAAAAATTTATTTTATAGAAACTACAGTTTCAGAATTAATAAACTAAAAAATATGCTGGCTAGCATACGTATTTGCGTTATGAAAAGACTAATATTTAATAGAACTTTTCGGGCAATGCAGTCACCGATGTTCCCTTTTCTTTCTTTTTTACAGTCTTTTTTTTTTTGATCGACGCACACCCTTAAAATAAAAGGAGATCTTAAAGGTTAACACGGATATCTTACAAACACGGATTACTTACAAAATATTCTCCGCTACCATGTTATGATTGGCTTTCAAAATAATTGCATTATTTCAACAACAAACACTACATAAGTACCCAAGATTTACATATTTTCTGCCCGACACTGCACACCCAAAATTATAAGGTTCGTTCATAGTATTTGCGCGTGGGAATCATGACAACGATTAGCAAGATTATATTTTGGGCAGATACTTTGACAACCCGGCCCTCACAAAATGGGGCATCTATTCCGATATCCGTTCTGACATTGAGGGTGTCTATTCCAAAAGCAATTCTTAGCAAGAGGATGTTGGGAGCGCATATTCCGAAAGCCGTTCCTAATATGAGGATTTTAGGGTTTGAGGGATATGTGTAGGCGATACAAAGAACAGTCGAACTTTTAACGAGGGTGGGGCATGCTTCCAACGGGCAACATCGGTTAACGGGGGTATGTTAATTTATTATAATTTTCATAATTTTTCTTTATGGGGTTAAGGTTCTAAATTTAATTATTCTTAAACTGTCGATTCTTGACGTAAATATGCGTGATCAATACCGGATACTGTTATTTACGTTATAAGGTTACGACAAATAGGCGTCTGAAAAGTGACAAGCCACTTCGGATTGCAGTAGATCTGTTAGAAATAGTAATTAGCCATTCGATGTATAACTGTGTTGTTTATTATCGATGTTGTTTCGTGCCACGATAACTTCAATACATGTAATACCGTCGTAATTACTAGTGTGCGGCACAATAGACCTGGGATTAATTATTTCTATATAAATGGATTAACTCCTATAATTCGGTGTAAACGATTATTGTCACAGACCGAAATGCACAGGAAAACGCCTGATATTTTATATAACCGTCGGGTTCCGAATCATTTTTACTGACATTTCTAACACATGATTCCTTATGAATTTAATTAGATGTTTAGTTACATTGGATATAAAAGAAATAGCCTACAAAAAGATGCCTTGCAATTATTACTACTTTTGTTGATAGTGCACGTGTGAGAAAGCATTATATACCCAGAGGGTCTAATGTTGAAGCTTCATTACTAGATGCAGTTGAATTTCCTTTCACGTGACTGTTGTGTATTAAACAATAATATAAACTATTGAAATGCACCCATTCAATTGTTCTTATTTAAATTATAAGAAGAATATATCTATCGTGAGAAAAAAACGAACTTGCAGAAATTAGTCGTATTCTTTCTTGTCATTGAAAATAAACGAATATTGCCTGAATAATTGAGTCTCATTTTATTTTTGTTTTATAGTAAAAAAAAAACTCGGCTCATAAAGAATCAATAGACAATTACGTTCAATTCAATGTTTTTCTTTTCTAATTTAACAAGTGAACACTAATACGGTACTTTTTAATTGAAATTTCTTCAAGTATCGAATATTTATAATACTTGTATTTAATGTCTACAAACGACTATTGTGTTCTTTATATTCTCCATCTTTATTCTCTTTAATGTTGGAACATTTACAACGAATTTTATGACGTTTTGAACATATCGTGTAGGAGAAAAGATTTTCGCTGCTTGAGCCTTGCAAAACCATTATTCCACGTACAAAGGCACGTCATAGTAGAGAAAGATAGACAAAACTGAAATGCGATGTTGGGTTTATTTATTTATTTAAAAGATATCACCACATTATGTTTCTGTTTATCATGATAAGATGTTTTTACCGCTTATTCTTTCCAGCTGACTACAATACATTTGTCTTCAAGTCCAACGTAAAGAAAGTCTTTACAAGCCGTTACCCTTAAGTTAACACATTTACTGAATTTCCATTACTGACTATTACTATATTGTCCAATTGCATACCCAGATGGTCTAATGCCGAAGCTTCATTATTAGATGCAGCCGAATGTCCTTTCACGTGACTGTTGCGAAACTATTTAACCCTTATACTTGAGTTGCCCCTGCGCCTTGATAAGTGGTTATGCCATTGTAAAACAGAAGGAAGTGATTCAGAAAATAAAAGAACATGTTTGAATGAAAGAAAAGGGAGAACATTATAGAAAGAAACGTTTCACCAAGGCCACGCATGCTTGCTGAGCTGGTAGTGTCGACAACGGTTAGTCGTTTTCAGGTTATCATTCACTTCTCGGAAAAATACCGGACACAAGATTTCCAATTTTAAATCCATAAATTTTGAAATAACTTTAAAAACAGTTTGCAGATTTGAACAGTCTATGACGGGTGGTTGCTTCGAAGTTTACGAAGAGAGAAAGAGAGAGAGAGATAAGGGTTAAACCTTTTTAGAAGATAATTTCGGGGGCAATACAAACAGACAGATAAAAAGGGGCAATATATGACATATTTTCCCTACAAAAAAGGAACCTTTTAACTGTTTCTGAAACGTTTTCGTAGACACAAGATAAACATCTCGAAAACACCAGAAAGTAAGCTTTAGTATTATAGAAAATAGATATTATATTTGTAAAATTTTCATTGTTTGAGAGATGGTCATGTTATACGAAAAATCTTGAACCAAGTAACTTTTATATAAAAAATGTTAACCACTTATTGACATTCTTCAGGATTATTATACGAATATATTCGTTAAAGTTAAGCTAGTCTTAGTCAATATTGAACATACATTCGCTTTAAAGAGCCAAGGTGAATAAACATTTGAACATTTCGAGAGAAAATTGAGTTCTATACTTCAAAACATACCATACATTCATTGGAGATTAACATATTTTTTTAATTAAAATAACCTTCGATAAAAGTTAATTAATATGATTTATTGAGGCAAGTAATCCGCATTAAAACGCAGTGATGAAATGTGATCAATTCAATAAAGTGCTAATTACAGCGAATCAAGATTAATCTGATCAGAAAATAAGGCGGGATTCGCATCGGATATAATTGTTGTCACTAATTAAATTTTACGACAAAGAATGTCGGATTTGATTCCAAACACCGAAAGGCTTTTATATAGTTAATTTACAACCGAAATAATAATAATAATAATATTTTTATCAATAATAATAATAATAATAATAATAATAATAATAATAATAATAAATTATACAGGCGTCATCAATCATTGACTTAATTTTATCTGGTATTGTGCTATGGGATTTGCAGTTAATAGGACAACGTACAATGAACTATTTCCGATTTTAATATAGAGAAAATTATGGAGACACAAATTTGTCTCTAGGTCTTCCAAAGAAAACCGGTTAGATATTTTATTGGAAACAATGAGTATTTAGTTACAAAAGAAAATCAAGTAAAGTTCATGAAAATCTGGCTCTTCAAACATCAATATCAAGAGACTTGAACGTTTTCATAAACTTTTAATTCGATTTTACCGTTTATGCTATAAGATATCGTAGAATGATGGCAATTAAATACAATTATATTTCTACTAACCGGATTGAACGTAATTCTATTTTAAAACTATGTAAATAATTAATTATACGATAGAATAAATATGTCATTAGAACCACAAGAATGAAAATACTGCTGTAAATATAAACATGTAATCCGATCCAACTATTGGATTAAAAATAACATAAAAATAGGGGCAAAAGAGAAACTTTGCTAGTTTACTTTGAATGTGGTTTCTGCAATGGCAATTTGTAGTGATTAATACGAATCTACAACGCAATTTTGTTGTCGTCCACGTTATCTATTGCAGTGGGGCTATCGCAGCAGACGGCTGGGCTGGTCTCGTATTATTTGGAACCTCCTTGCTTGTAAGAAAAACTTTCCAAGTTGCATTATTCGTATTATTTTGATATTTGCATAAAAAAATAGAAATATCTATAGTTGCTACAACTGCTCTATTTGAAAGATTATCGATTTTCTTTATCTGATGCGAGTGGAATATAATATCTTTTATATATTTTGGGAGGTTTGTACGTAGAGGGTTTAGCATTTTTGTCGATGTTTACTGATAGGAAATTTATAATATTCCTATGACTGATGCCTGATGTTTAAGTGGGGTTTAATAATGATGGATTTACAAGTTAAAAACACTAGGTCTGATATTAAAGTGGATATCAGGATAACAGTATCACACCCACACACCCACACACACACCCACACACACACCCACACACACACACACACACACACACATATATATATATATATATATATAGTATTATTGTTTTTGTAAACCAATAGATTTTTGATATAGAATATGCATGCAGAATATTTCAGCTATTGTAAATTAATAAGATATAATTAGAACAACTAAAAAAACATCGAATATATATATATATATATATATATATATATATATATATATATATATATATATATATTCAGATAGCAAATATGAAGCTGCCACAATAAAGCAAGGCTGTCCGTGTAAACAAATAAAGTTTACAAGTTTCGGCAATGTTTGATTGTAATTTAACAATCTTAGCAGCAGGCAAATAACGTTACGCTCAAAAACACTGACTCGCGCCTAGGTAGTCGACTATCAATCCTTGGTTGAGGTGTTAAGGTTACATGGAAGCGGACGGATCCTAGTAAGTAAGGGGGCAACGTAGATAAGTTTGAAAATAATATTTCTTTTAAAAGGAACAGTTTTAAATAGAACCAAGTATTCAACAGATAAACGTGGATACATACTGCTATTTATACACGTTTTAAGGAATATAGGAGTCGTCTATTGTCTTGAGAAATAATGATAAACCAGAGGTGAGAATATGAACAACAAAAAATAAAAACAGTTTAGGAATTTACTTTCTTTGGCATGGGCGTGTTGATCCCATGTGTGATATGTAAACTCTACGTGAAAATAATCACGTGGTTGGAGCAGGTTTTGCCGACACAAGCAATTTTTTTTTAATATATTCAGGGAGTCATTTTTAGTCAAGTAAAATTTCGGGGAGAGTCAAAGAGGGAAGTAGAGATAGATCAGTTAGTGTCGAGTCGTGAAAGAAGGGAATAAGCTGGAACACTTTTGGAAGCGAATAGGACGATAAGACAATGCAGAAGCTAAAAGGCATTGAATGCCTGACCATATATTCTGGTCTACGGCAACACATGAAAGGCTGTAAATGAGAAAGTTATCTCTGATTCTCTCTCCTCTGATCTCGAACGCGTGGTTCAGCGGGGGAAGACGTGGCTGGTTACCATTAATGCATCTAAAACCAAACTCCTATCCTTGCACCATCAACACTCTGATCCCCATCTAGCATCAATTGTGATGGATGGTTCTCGTCTGGGTGAGGCCCCGTGTTTTGACAAGCTTCTGGGTTTGACCTTTACTCCTGATCTGAAATGGAACACGTACATCAAGTCTGTTGCCAAGGTCGCTGGAAAGATAGTGGGGCCCTTCTATCGCTCCAGAAGATATCTCACTACTGATGGAATTCTCTATCTATATAAAAGCCAAGTACGTCCAAGGATGGAATACTGCTGCCATATCTGGGCAGGAGCTGCTAAAAACAGCCTATCCTGCCTTGACAGAGTACAAAATCGAATTCGTGTCTTAGTGGGGGATGCCCTTTTCTCTACCCTGCAACCTATCTCCCAAAGGAGCGACGTTGGGAGCCTATCCTTGTTTTATCATTATTTCCATGGCAGGTGCTCGTCTGAACTCCAATCTCTGGTCCCCCTCGCCAATCTTTCACGAAAAACACCCGTCTAGCCGAATCCACTGTGAAAAATGTCCCCCACTCTTTATGTGTGCCTAAATCAAAACGTGAATTCCATGAACAAAGCTTCTTTCTTAGAACTGCACGCCTGTGAAACTCTGTTCCGTCTGCCTGCTTCCCACCTGACTACAATTGGACGTGTTCAAATCCAACGTTAACATATTCCTAATAAACCGCCCCCTTAAGTAAACACTTCATCAAATCTCCACACTAACGCAATGTACGTACTTGCAATAACCCTCATCGCTGAGTTGCCTTTATAAGTGTTGACCATTGTGTAAAATAAAATAAAATAAAATAAAAAGTCATCATGTCTTCGTTTTGTCGTACGTTTCAGTTATTTATACATAAGATTTGCTATCATCTTGTAATTTAACCTTGTGTAACACCCTTTCCAAACTGTTAACTGTCCCCACCATCATAAGTAATGTATCTCCCAATTTGTGTTGAAAAGAAGTGTATTTCACTTCTCCCTCTTCGACAATATTTACAGTATGTCGCTTTCAATAATGAATCCTCATCTCGTATATGTGTTATAACTATGCACAGCATTACACATTATAATTGTCTCGTCGTCGTCCGCGTTATATGAGACATATATGGGCTTATCAACAGACACCGATATAGACACACCTGACTATTTTATATTTGCTAGTCTAGTCGAATCCAAGAGCTGTGATAAAGCGAATCAGTTTGTCAGTAAAAACTATACACACACAAACACACACACACATACGCATATATATATATATATATATATATATTTATATATATATTTATATATATATATGTTATAACTATATTAAATTTTCATACTCACAGGCACTGGTTTAGGAGATATATATATGTATATATATATATATATATATATATATATATATAGAGAGAGAGAGAGAGAGAGAGATAGAGAGAAAGAGAAAGATGGAGAAAGAGGGGAGAAGAGACATGCTGCAGAGATAGGGAGAATGTTTGTCTATTATACAAACATTATTGGTTACATATGTGCATACGTGTTTCAGTGGAATTCCAATTCATATATACAGCTTCACCAGATCCAAAAACGATCAATGTTCAACAGAGAGTCAATATTACGCTGGTTTTTTAATAAGATATTCGGGTATGGTTTACGCTTTGGATGAAGGTTTTGTATATACTTTGCGAATAGGATGCGTAGGCTTTTTGGATGATGTGTAGTGAAGGAAGTGACTAGAAGTGGGAGTGAAAAAAGACGATGTATTTACGATCCTATGTAGGGTGTAGCTCTCACAGCAGGAAAGTATTAGTATTATTTTCAGTTGGCGGTAATTTAGTGGCCCAGGTTTTCGATATGATATGAAGTAATATTAGACACTTAACGCCACTTAAGTTTTGTTTTTGGTTTTACTTTTCTGGTGGCGACTTCATTTTCTGTTTATTCTAGTGATAATCTGTATTTAGGTATTTATTTAGGTGATAATCTATATTTAGGTATTTATTTAGGTGATAATCTATATTTAGGTATTTATTTTAGTCCTTGCTTTTTTATCCGTTAATTTGTTAATCGGTTTGAAATTATATATTTCTTGTTTATTTTTAATATATATATATATATATATATATATATATATATATATATACATATGGTAAAATATATATATAATTTACAGTAATTTAAATATGTGTATATATATATATATATATATATATATATATATATATATATATATATATAAAATGCGTTTCTATATGAGTTAAACAAAGATGCTATACTGGGATTTATATTTCTCACTCTATCGTAGTGTCTAAACTAAATCCATAGGAAATAAATTACATATCTAAATATACATATCAACTGAATTTCGATGATTGCCATTCATTAAGTTTGGTTGGTTCATCTTTTCCTCCCTACTATAATATAGAAATATTTTATAGATATATATGCTTCATAAGAATAAGTTCTTCAGACCATATACATACAGGCGTGTACATAGTAGCATATATTTGTCTATAGTGATAGAGTATTCCTTTCCGAAATACATTAAGTTATCGTTCAGATCAATTGGCAATACATAGATAGGCTAAAACATGTAATTCATTAACTTAACCTTGTTATCTGTATAAACGTAGAAACATAAGATTATTAGATAAAGGTCGTGAAAATTTGAATGTAAATATAGAATCTGGTATAAGCTGCAAACACTTTCGAAGCTACAATTTAAATAACATGTAATAAACGAATAGCGACCCCCCATGAACACTAAACTAAAGGAACAGAAACACTATCGGACTTTCTTTACTGGTAAATATCAGAAACACTATCGGACTTTCTTTACTGGTAAATATCAGAAACACTATCGGACTTTCTTTACTGGTAAATATCTCAGACAAGAAATTGTCTTGATTTCAGATTGCGTATTAGCTTCTATATTTCTTTTCAGCTTAATTGCCCAGTTTTTTAATTTAATTCATGCCTGGCCAAGTTACTGTTGTAAAATCTAAATGTTACGAAGTTCAGGATCTATTCAAAATATATAAGCAGAATATTGGTTTTCTTTCCTTTCCTCCTCAAAGAAGGGAAAGCTCACTAACGACCACAAATGTAAGGAGTGCCCCCCCTACCCCAATGACCCGGCACAGTAAGGTTAAAATTCGCTTAGCGGCACCTGCATGGTGGTCGAAGAGATCCATTTTCCACCACACCGAAATCTAATTTTTAGCTAAGTACATTTTTTTGTATTTTCTTTGCACACTTTATCTTCTTATATTTTATTCTATCCTTTTTAAACCAAACAAATCTAACCCTTCTATTTTATTTTATTTTATTTTATTTATTTATTTTGTTATTTATTTTTTGTTTTTTCTCGATGTAATTTTTATCTTATTTCTCAGACATCTTGACCCTTCTTGATTCACTTATTTTAAAACAATTTCCTGACTAATTTCTTTTTTGCCATGTCACATCGACGTAGTAATGCGGAGGGGGAATCCCTATTTAGCTTATTTAGATGACAGAAGAACTTTTTTTCCTTTTTTATGCATAATCTACTATCATTGAAATAGATTAATTTAAATATGAAGTCGACCGCTAGACATATAAACACCCGAATTATTAACTGTGCCTAAAAATGAGTCGTAGGCGAAAAAAAAGACGCACGGACTTTCTTTACTGGTAAATATCTCAGACAAGAAATTGTCTTGATTTCAGATTGCGTATTAGCTTCTATATTTCTTTTCAGCTTAATTGCCCAGTTTTTTAATTTAATTCATGCCTGGCCAAGTTACTGTTGTAAAATCTAAATGTTACGAAGTTCAGGATCTATTCAAAATATATAAGCAGAATATTGGTTTTCTTTCCTTTCCTCCTCAAAGAAGGGAAAGCTCACTAACGACCACAAATGTAAGGAGTGCCCCCCCCTACCCCAATGACCCGGCACAGTAAGGTTAAAATTCGCTTAGCGGCACCTGCATGGTGGTCGAAGAGATCCATTACCACCACACCGAAATCTAATTTTTAGCTAAGTACATTTTTTTGTATTTTCTTTGCACACTTTATCTTCTTATATTTTATTCTATCCTTTTTAAACCAAACAAATCTAACCCTTCTATTTTATTTTATTTTATTTTATTTATTTATTTTGTTATTTATTTTTTGTTTTTTCTCGATGTAATTTTTATCTTATTTCTCAGACATCTTGACCCTTCTTGATTCACTTATTTTAAAACAATTTCCTGACTAATTTCTTTTTTGCCATGTCACATCGACGTAGTAATGCGGAGGGGGAATCCCTATTTAGCTTATTTAGATGACAGAAGAACTTTATTTAAGTACAATACTTAATAGTAACAGCAATGGTAAGGTGCAAAAAAAAAAAAGTGCCACCAAATTTAACTTTTAGTATTCGTTCCTAAATATGCAGTATCTTAGCTGTGATACTAGAGCTGTTCTTCCTGAGTGGATGCTATGCTCTGTGCGTTACTTTAATGTCTTCCTATAAATACGAAATACGGAATTCCGATCCACCATGAACCAGTTCTTGTAACTGGAACAAACATCTAACTGCTAGCTACGGAATCCCAATATACATTTTTACCTCCAAGACGATTACCTGTCTAGCCTGCATGCGCAAAAAAAAAAAAAAAAAAAAAAAAAAAAAAAAAAAATTACCTGCCACTCTAAATCCTAATGTAGATCTGTTTCTTGTAAATTAATAACCCCTATCCCTTGAAGGCTAACAATCTGCTCCTTCCCACCAAACCGCCACTTAACTCCTACATTTCACTCCGTTTTGTACTAATTCGCACCTACTAAAACCAGCCCATATATATATTTACCAAATTACACATGACTCAAAACTTACTGTTTTACCCGTACTATACTGCACTCGCATCTCATGCCCTGCTATCATCTAAAATATAGTTTTGGCACAACTCGTGGTTCAATTCTTAACACCTACTCACACTTTAATATTATACTAGACCCAAGCTCACATGAAAAAAAAAATAAATAAATAAAAATAAAAATAAAAAAGGAAAAAAAAATAATAAAAAATATAAACAAAAGTGTAAGCCTCAAACCACATTATCTCCTAACAAGCCTCCTTACAATCATAGTTGCTTACACTGCATGAGCACTACTCAACCCCTTTATCCACTAACAATGAAATAACAATATCCCTAATCCACTTTGAGGAGTGTAACTATTAGCAGATATAACCCCTACAAACTAACCCAATAACATTAACTAACCTCGCGGGGTCGCAGAAATACCTGGATTAGAACCCAGGCGCGGAGCAAACCCTCTCAGTGGTGACGGACCCAGTGAATCTTCCAGATCATCCGTCTAGGAGAAGGAAAACTCTGAAACTAAACCAGAGAGGAGGGAGGCCTCTTCAGTCTTGGATGACAACCTTCCTAGAGCTGGTGACTCAAACAAATTACCGGTTTGCAATACCTAAATTGCTTAAGGAGTAGATAGGTCCTGCCTATCGCCCGGCTTCCATACTCCTTCTTTGCCTATTAGTCAGGCGCAGAGATACTATCACAGTGATTCGACAGAAACACCCATTGGTAGATCTTGTTTCTTGTCTAGGGCAATGAACGCCGTTTCCCCCCACTCCCGACACACCCCAGTCCTTAAGCTGGGCACTTGAGAATGCTTGAGTACCACATATGCCTGAGCAATTAGATTGGGTTGACCTTCCTCTGATGGGTTGAGGGTACCGGATTGACAGTTACTGGCTGCTGTTTCCGACTGGTAGTACAGGAGCCCTAACTCTTTGGTAGCGCTTAGAGCGGCTGCTCCATCAACAGTTGAATAATATCGGGTTGTTTGCAGTGCCATGGCGCGCATGGAAAGGGACCCTGCACTCATCCCCGGTGGGCTTTCCTGAGGCCACAGTCCTAGTTGATGGAGGGTCAGCTGATGGTCTACTTGTGATGCATGTGTGATATTCTGCATAACCTCCTGTTCGGCTTCCCCTAACCCAACTGAAACTCGTTAAAAAACATGATGACAGTACAATCTAAAAACAAGCTTAAACCAGGCTTAGGGACAAACAAATCCAACTTGCCTCCTCCCTTGAGGCTTGCATTCACAAATATCCGTGGGCTTAGAACTAACTTAGCTGATGTTGAAGCATTTCTCCTAACAAATAACCCGGATATCTTAGCACTAAGTGAGACTAACCTACACTCCTCCATCCCCTCTAACTACTTTAACATGCCTGGATATCTCCCACTCTGCCGTAAGGACTCTGACAGACATATGCACGGACTTGGAGTTTACATTCGTAATACCCTTCCCTTGACTAGAGAAACAAACCTAGAAACGGATGATCAAGCTTTTATGTGCTTTAGACTTATCATGCAACACAACATTAGCTACTTTTACTTTCTCTACCGCTCTCCCTCGACCCAAGACTGCACCATAATAAACAAAGTATCTGACAGCATAGACACAGCACTCTCCTTTGACACTAGCGCCCAAGTACATGTATTTGGTGACTTTAATGTCCATCACAAAAACTGGCTTGGATTCTCTACTTATACAGATGCAGCAGGCAGCGCAACTCATAGCTTCTCTGTATCTCACTCCCTATCGCAAATTGTTACTTTCCCAACCCGCTTCCCTGATCAGGAAGAGCAACACGCATCACTATTAGATCTGTTTTTGACCACAGTTCCTGATGATTGTGTAACGAAAGCCGACAGCCCACTTGGGAACGCTGATCATGCGGTAATAATGGTTGAAATCGCCCTAAACTCCAGACCCAAAACTGAAGAGCCAGTGCTCAAAACAACGAGATATTATAAAAAGGCTGACTGGGAAGCTATCAGAGATCTTATCAGAGACGCCCCATGGGGAAATATTTTTTCTCTTCCTGCTGAACAGTGTGCAACTGAGACCACTGAATGGTTCAAAACTGCAATCGAAGCGCATGTTCCCATGCGGAAATTCTATAGCAAGCCCCACTCTCCCCAATGGTTTACTTCGACTTGCGCAACTGCCATTGCTCAAAGGCAGCATGCATTCCGCAGGTTTATCCGACATAAGTCCAGTTCAAACAGACAAAAGTACATAGAAGCTAGAAGTAACGTTAAGAAAGAAATAGCGACAGCTAAGAGGGAATTTACGGAAACCACTACAAAACGCATCGAAGCACAAAAATTAGGAACTCGTGACTTCTGGAAAATCTACAACAGTGTAGTAAATAATGGGCAATCAACAATTCCCCCACTAACCAACAATCACGAGGTTCTTTGCTCAGCAACCGAGAAGGCTAACATGCTTGCCAGTCGGTTTGCCTCCAACTCTACACTGGACCCTCTAAACCACCCCTTACCTGACTTTCCTATGCGGACAGACGCCACGCTAGACGATCTGGAAATCACCCCTGCTCAGGTGCATGCTATCATAAAAAACCTTGACACTTCCAAAGCATGTGGACCCGACCTCATCCCAGCTGTGCTATTAAAAAAGTGCTCAGCCGAAGTAGCTCCAGTTCTCTCCAAACTCTACAACAAATGCCTTAATGAATCTTGCTTTCCGAGCTGTTGGAAAACTGCTTCTGTTGTACCAGTATTCAAGAATTCTGGCGAAAGAACTGACCCATTAAATTATCGCCCTATTAGCCTCCTCCCACTTTTTGCCAAAATATTTGAGACCTTAATTAACCATGCTCTAGTCCAGCACCTTACAGATGCTAAACTTCTGACCGACCATCAATATGGATTTAGACAAGCCCGTTCCACGGCAGACATCCTCACTGTAATCTCTGAACGCATATACCATTCACTGGACAAAGCGGGAGAGGGCAGAGCGGTAGCTCTAGATATATCTAAGGCTTTTGACAGGGTATGGCATGAGGGTCTCCTCAGGAAGATTAGATCTTACGGTATCACTGGTAGAATACTTAACATAATTAAATCCTTCTTAGATAAGAGAAAAATCCAGGTTGTCCTCGACGGTCGTACGTCTAAACAATATAATATAAATGCGGGAGTGCCCCAGGGATCTATCCTTGGTCCTCTGCTGTTCCTGATATTCATAAATGACCTCCCCGACAAAACTGCCTCTGAGATGGGTATATATGCTGATGACACCACACTCTATAGCAGGCACGACAGGAAAACAAATGAACATATATCTAAAGTAATGGCAGAAACACTAGAGGATGACCTCAAATCAGTAGTGGAATGGGGACAAAAATGGATGGTAACGTTCAATGCCACCAAGACAAAACTGGTTTCATTCAATAATTACAAGAAACCTTCTCTACCACCTATAGCAATGGCCAACAACTCTTTAGCTGAGAGTACGTCTTTCAAGCTCCTTGGCCTAACGTTCACAGGAAACATGAGCTGGAACAATTACATCGAGGGCATTGCCAGGGCCGCTGCGAGGAAGGTGGGCTCTCTCTACCGTGCTAGAAAACTTCTAACACCCGAAAGTATCATGTACCTCTATAAGGCCACTATTCGCCCATGTATGGAGTATTGCTGTCATATTTGGGCCGGTGCATCGGCTACTAGTCTCTCGCTCCTTGACAGGGTTCAAAAGAGAGTCGCAAATCTGATAGGCCCTAAACTGGCATCAAAACTTCAGCCTCTGTCCCATCGTCGAAACGTTGCATCCCTCTGCCTGTTCTACAAGTATTATAATGGTGAATGCTCTGAAGAACTGCAAGCACTTGTGCCCCCACGACGTGAACACCCTCGACAGACCCGACAAGCTACACAATCCCACCCCCACACTGTAGAGATCCCTAGATGTAAAAGATCCTTCTACTCCAGTAGTTTCTTCCCCAGAACTGCTAGACTTTGGAATTCCATTCCAGGTCACTGCTTCCCCAACTGTACTGACATGCATAAGTTCAAGAGCAACGTGAACCAACATCTCGCTGCCCTAATCCCTACATAGTACCCCAGTAGATGTTTCCCTTGATAGTAGCCCCCTACTTAAAGTGGCAATGTGCCTTGTTTGGGGTGAAAATGTAATAAAAAAAAAAAAAAAAAAAAAAAAACTATCAGCTGAGTGGACTTTGCATACTTAATAATTAAACATTCAAAAACGATTTACTAAAATAATCTATGAGTCTAGCACGTTTGTAAGTGGAATGTTCATATATACATATAGAAAGTATTCTCGTAAAGCAGTGTTACATAGAAAAACCAACCACACAATTGATCCCAAGCAATAACTACGTACCCTATATAATCCACCATCAGAGACACATATATGCTATGTACATAGCTGAATGATTATGGTATGAAAACCTATCTCTATGACGAAGCTATAAAATTAATCGATACTTTAGTAGTGAGGAAAAGATAAATAACTCAAATGAAATAATGGCAATCATAGAAATTAAGTTGATTTATAAATATTAAAACATTTGCTGTTGTATTTACTTCAGAATCGCAGTAAAGTGAAAATATAATTCCCAGTAAACCGCATTTATTTTAATCATATACATAAGTCTATGTATCTGTTCTAATGACTGCTATTTAAACAATATGGGCATATATGCGATAAATAATCATATATATATATATTATCTTTTTAATATAATAATCCACTAACATGTTTTTCGGCTCATAAGAGTGGCTGAATCTTGCGAGATTCGGAATCAGACCACCACGAATATATATATATATATATATATATATATATATATATATATATATATATTATTTTAAAATCAGAAACAAATGAACGTATAAAAAACGAGGGCAAAATAAATAAATAAATGACTAGAGAATATCAATAAAATAGAAGTATATTGAAGCCGCCGCAAGAAAATTCACAAGAAAGTAGCGGCGATAAGGGTATGAGATTACTTCAAATTAACTCGAAATCTTAGGCCCATTTAACAGAAGTTAAAATAATACAAATATCTCACCGCTGCGACAGTTCAAATACTTGGGATCATACTCCAATCATATTTCTTCACCCACATATTTATTCCATTTCTTCACCACACCTCTACCCCCAAAATACAACTCTCACATTCACAAAGTGTACGCCCCAATTTCTTCCAGAGCGTTAACAACATCCAAATATATATATAAAAAAAAAGAATGTAATCAGTTTTCTAGTTTCAAGATCGCTCCTATTTAGGTGAAGTTGCATCGGCGAATTGAGATTCCAGTGAAACAGGTATGCACATATGTAACCAAAAATGTTTTTATAATAAACAAACTGTTCACTAGCTCGGTCTTAGTTTTTGCATTCTTTAATAATCACGCGAGTGTCACTGGATTTACAGGTAAGAAACGAATTTATACAACGATTATATATATATATATATTTATATATATATATATATATATATATATATATATATATATATATTTAAATATGTATGGATAAAAAATCAATGGGAAAAATATATAAATGTTTATATGTTTTCTGTATTTCCTTTGTGTTGACATGTGTGAATACAAAACGTCTTTTGAAAAAAAAAACAAGAATGTTTCTTTCAAAAGCACATAATTTTCGACGGACGCGTCGATCTTCATCAGTGTGAATGATGGAGACATGAGTTTAGAACGGGTATATATATATATATATATATATGTATGTATGTATATATATATATATATGTGTGTGTGTGTGTGTGTGTGTGTGTGTGTGTGTGTGTGTGTGTGTGTAAATGTAACTCTGGGTCCGTTCGCAATTAATGGTCTAAAGAACCACTGGACGGATGACTTCCACGTTTTGGTATATGTTTACTATACCCATGTGTGTTTTTATATATTTCTTTTTAATTATAATATATTTAATTTTTCTATAATAAATAGGTGGTTTTCTTTGTACCGATAGGCCATTTTTTATTTAGGGACAATTATTTATTACCGATTCCCTTCACGTGATCTGGGTTTCCAATTTAGCGGTTTTCCTGCTAGATCTGAAAATTTCGGTTGCAATCTAGCGGGGAATTCTGGAATATCTAGAGATATTTCGCACCCACACACCCGCAATTTTAGATTAAAAAATAAAGAAAAGCGGTTGAAAATACTTTAAAACATAAAATAAACTCATTCATGTAAGTAAAAAAAAAGTAGCATTTATTGCCTTTGGTAACAATTATTTATTGATTATTTGTTTTGTTTTTCACCTTTTTTTCGGCTAACCATTCTTAAATCTCGCTATAAAATCGATTTTTTCAAGTACATTTTAGGTGGGGGGCATTCAAACCTCCGAAGTTTTGTTTAAAATATGATCGAAGCAACCCCGCTTAATTTAGAAGTATTTAGTCGAAAATTGTAAAAAGCAAGAAACAACAGCAAAAAAACCTATACCAATACAGTAGAATTTAATTATCTACCAACCTAAATACTTTTAACATGCTAAAACAATTTTTTTTTATTTTTCTAATTTCAAAATATATTGCACGATTTTTGTGATGTTTAATTTTCAGTATATTTCAATTAAAGTTTTATTATAAAAAGTTTGAGTTTATGATTTGTTTCTTGCAACAAAAAAATACCCTCTCTGAAAAAACAGGTGATTTTACCCCTTCAATATAATTTCAGAAACATATAGTGAGAAAACACGGAACATTTTATATATTGAATATACTATATTTATAATATATATAATTTTTTTATGGTTGGAAGTTAAAATATGGAGTTTTTAGGGGGCTAAATTAGTGATTTTTTTTAAATTTCAGACGATAAAAGTTAAAAATCTAGCGATTTTCTGGAGATTTCTACCGACCAAAAAAAATAGTTTTGTTTCAAAATCTAAATCATTGACTTCAACTCCGTTGTTGGATATTAAAAATAATAAACACGGTTTTTACTATAAAAGTTCATGTTTATTCGCGAGATAAAAGTGTAAAAATGAGGGTTTTTTTGTAGAAAGTTGTTTTTATGACGGAATGAAATTTGGCCCGTTGCGTACTTTTTGGCGAGCTGGCGTCCAGGCGTCCCAAAAAAGAATCACCGCCAGAAATTTGAATTTCGTTCTCTTTTAAATTCGGTAAATTTTTATATTACGTCCAACTCATCGTTCACCCTCGACATGTCAGCTTTTATAGCTTTTCAAGTATGCTGACAAGGTTGGGGGTGCCTATTCCGAAAGCCGTTCTAAACATGGGTAGATTATAGTGTTTATTCGTTGTAAACGTACCCGACCACATATAAATATCGACATTTCCAATGTGAATTGTGAGCTGGACTTATGTAAAAAATAACAAAAAGATATACAAAACTGACTTTTTCGTTTAAAAATGGAATTATTTCCCTTTCGTTATTAACTTTTTTCTTTTTTTAATATTTTGTGTTTTATATAAATAAAGTACACTTGTTGAATGTTACTGCTTTAATTATATTCGTTTGGGGGGCACAATTAAAAAATTGAGAAAGATTAAAACGGAGCGAATTTTAAGTTCCGTTTTAAAGGAGAAATTACGAGTTTTTTGTATATTTTATTCGCAGTTTCGTGATAAGGGTGTCAAAAAAACCTAGAAAAATTATGATACATCTACTAGGTTGGAGTGTTTATTCGTTGTAAAACGTATCCGACAACCTATAAATGTCGACATTTCCGATGTGAATGGTAAGCTGGAATTATGTAAAAAATAACAAAAAATATATGCCAAACTGACATTTTCGTTTAAAAATGGAATTATTTCCCTTTCGGTATTAACTTTTTTATATTTTTTTAAATATTTTGTGTTTTATATAAATAAAGTACAATTGTTGAATGTTACGATTTTGATTATATTCGTTTGAGGGGCACAATTTAAAAATTAAAAAAAGATTAAAACGGAGTGAAATTTAAGTTTCCGTTCAATTTTTACAACAACCATGAAACAGCGCCTACTCAGCAAGTTTTATCGTAATTTATAAGCATAATGTAGAAGGACTAAATCAACATTTTATTTATTTTTTGGCATGATTAATGGTGGAAGTATTTTTTGTTTATTTTCTGAACATCTGTTAAAAAATAATTTGTACATTCTCTTGAAAAAAAGAATTACACTTTTCTCTACTTTCACCTAACTATTTATAATGTTCATGTACCGCATTCATCTGTTCTTTTATAATAAAAATTCCGTTTTCAAAGAGCAACGTTTACTGCCAAATTTCTTTAAAAAAGGACAAGTTTTCCTGAAAAAAACTTTCACCTAACAATTTATTGTAAAAAGTTAATCCTTTTTTTTTGGGGGGGGGAATAACAACTTTTCTTGATTAAAAAAATTGCAAATTATAATAAAAGTAAATAAACGAACAGAATACAATTTTTCTTGAGGAGTGTGTTCTATTTTAACAAACTGAGCCACAGCAACGCGTGGTCGGGTACAGCTAGTATATATATATATATATATATATATACATGTATATATGTGTATATGCCTTCGTGCGTATGTGTGTGTATGTGTATATTTACATGTATGCATATGTATGCGTGTGATTTTGTGTGAGTGTGTGCATATACATGAAAAAAGAAAGTCATAAAAAACATAAAACCTTCACCAAATGGACCAAAAGCTCCCGCCCTTTGAACTTAATTCTGACTGTACACTACCAACACACTGTTGGGGGCAGAATGTCTAAGACAACATCACTCTGAAAAACACATTTAGTATCAGGAGATGTAAAAATAACATTAAAAACTCTCATTTAAAAAAACATTTTACGAAAATATCTGAAGAGAGATAAACAAAGTTTGAAAGGCGTTATAAAATATTTTAAAATAAAAACATGATGAAAGGCCGAAAAACCAACAATTGTTGATTGCTACACTCTTTTAATATACATTTTGTTCTCTCGTTGGAACTACACAACCATCACTTTAAATATATATAATCCAAATCGGTATTAAAAACTTGATTAGCTTCAAGAATAATCAATGGAATTGTTAAATAAATACAATTTTACGTAAATGCCAATAAGGAAAATATGAAATAGTCACCATATTTTCTTTAAAATATTACGGTGGATAATATATCGTATATTTCCCTTTTTGAAACGAAGATATGTTAATGCTAAGAAACAGGTATGAGAACGAGTTTTTAAATTTACGAATGTATGAAATAAAACTGAGTGAGTTAACGTTTAAATCTATTGTTTAAAAAACTAAGAATCTGACTTTTGAGTCATGCAAAATAATTGTTTGATGAAAGGCAAGTTACTGATATAATTACTGATATAAATACATGTTATTATGTAGATTGTGAAGGAATATTGGAAGTGCGATTATTATTTTATTTCTTACAGTAGCAGCTGGTTTTGTTTACATCATCAACGAAAAGTAATCAATTCTTAAGATATGACTGAACATATCAGCTACTTACAGAAAAGCCTGTTTCAGAAGGAATCACAATTGTGTAAAGAGCCGAACAAGACACAACTTATTAATAAATCAATCTCGAAACATAATGCGTGGGAATTGTTTAGGAAAATGGTTTTCAAAAGTCTAAGATATTGAAAATGACTCCAAATAGAAAATTGTGCTAAAGTTTACGTTATTGATTTCCAACCTCACTTTCAGTTCCTTTATAGATTGGTAAAAATGTGTATTTATGTGAGTGTTTACAAGTGAATCCGCACATGTGTTTGTTTATGTGGGTGTGTATAATACCTTAACACGCGTGTTCCGATAAGGTTTTCTTATATTTCCATGATAAGCAAATTAAAAATATAATACTTCAAGCAACACCTGTCTTCAAATTTGTCTGCACAATCAACAGTCATTTCCAATTTTTCATATTTTTAAGGTAAGAGGAATATTGAAAAACAGTAGAGTAGGGTTTTGTTATGGGTTATATATAGTGTATAAATGTAAATTTGACAATAGCCGTATCCCCACCCATTCAGGGTTGTGGGGGCGCTGCATTATTCAAAGCACTTTTTTCCATAACTACCAACGTAATAGATGCACTGAGACTAAAGATGCTTTCAGGAACGCCAGCAACCACTGTAAAAGAGTAATAAAAATGCAAGAGAGCTATATGCTCAATCTGTTAAATCTAAAGTAGCTGATCAGCGGCTTCGTTCCCACCAGTTTTGGCAAATAACAAATAGGATCCTGAGCAGAAGTGTGCGGTCTATCCCAACCATTATCAATGGGCCAGAGTTCATCTCGTTAGCGTCAGACAGGGCCACACTATTTGTAAAGAACTTTGCAGCTAATTCTACCCTATGCGACGAAGGCCATCAACTCGCCATATTTCCTGCTATAACACAGAACACGCTAGGTAACATTCAAATATATGTGCATGAGGTCGCCAAGCTAATCAAGAACCTTGATTCCAGTAAAGCAACTGGCCCTGACGGCATCCCAATTATAGTGTCAAAAAGTTTCAACCAGAACTTGCTCCCATACTTACGAAACTATTTTATATATATATATATATATATATATATATATATATATATATATATATATATATATATATATGTATATATATGTATGTATTTTGTATGTATGCACGGGTCATTAAACATGATTTAGAATAAAATATTCATAGAATTATATACATCATAATCCCATTTACATATCGTGTCCCGTCAGATCACCGAAGTTATATAGTGTGGCCACTGACCAACATATAGATGTGGAGATGTGATCAATATGAACCAATTCCTAATTTCTGTGCGAACGGAGGTGGCTCTTCAGGCCAGCCCTGCTCTTACACAGTCGTTTGCAAAGGTCACACTCAAACTGAGATTGAGGGTCACACACACACACACATACATATATATACATTTATATATTGTATTAGTAGAAATTATTTGTTTGTTTAAAACAAAATATATATATATATTTTTTTTTATTCAATTTTCACCCCAAACAAGGCACAGTGCCACTTTGAAGCAGGGGGCTACTATTAGGGAATTAATTAGCGGGGTCATTATGAAGGGAGAAGAGTAGAAAGATGTTTGTTAACATTACACTTGAACTTCTGCATATCATTGCAGTTGGGAAAGCAGAATCCCGGAAGGGAGTTCCAACGACCCGCAGTTCTGGGGAAGAAACTATTGGAGTAAAATGCTTTCTTGCACCTAGGGATCTCCACTGTAAAGGGATGAGACTTAGTAGCTTGTCGGGTTTGTCGGGGGTAGTTACGTCGGGGAGGTACAAGTGTTTGCAGTTCGTCAGAGCATTCACCATTAAAGTATTTGTAGAACAGGCAGAGGGATGCAACATCTCGTCGATGGGACAGAGGTTGAAGCCCAGATGACAGTTCAGGACGTATCAGGTTTGCGACTCTTTTTTTAACCCTGTCCAGGGGCGAGAGACAAGCAGCAGATGCACCAGCCCAGATGTGACAACAGTACTCCATACATGGGCGAATGGTTGCCTTATAGAGGTATAGGATACTGGCAGGCGTAAGTAGTTTTCTAGCACGGTAGAGGGAGCCAACCTTCCTTGCAGCAGCCTTGGCAATGCTCTCAATGTATCTATTCCAGTTCATATTCCCTGTAAACGTTAGGCCGAGGAGTTTAAAAGAAGTACTTTCAGGCAATGTGTTCTTGGCCATTGCTATTGGTGGTAGAGAAGGTTTCTTGTAGTTATTGAAGGAAACAAGCTTAGTCTTAGCAGCATTGAATGAGACCAACCATTTTTGTCCCCATTCCACTACGGATTGGAGGTCATCCTCTAGCGTTTCTGCCATTTTCTTGGATATGTGTTCATTTGTTTTCCCCTCATATCTGTTATAGAGAGTGGTGTCATCGGCAAATATACCCATCTCCGAAACAATATTATCAGGGAGGTCGTTTATGAATATCAGGAACAATAGAGGTCCAAGGATAGACCCCTGAGGCACTCCCGCATTTATGTCATATTGTTTGGATGTACGTCCGTCGAGGACAACTTTGATTTTTCTATTACTTAAGAAGGATTTAATTACGTTATGAATTCTTCCAGTGATTCCATATGATCTAATTTTCCTTAGAAGACCATCGTGCCATACCCTGTCAAAAGCCTTAGATATATCAAGGGCCACCGCTCTACCCTCCCCTGTTTTATCCAATGAACGGTATATACGTTCAGAAACTACAGTTAAGATATCTGCTGTTGAACGGGCTTGCCTGAATCCATATTGTTTGTCAGTCAAGAGTTTAGCAGCTGTTAGGTGCTGGACTAGGGCTTTATTAACTAAGGACTCAAATATTTTGGCGAAAAGCGGGAGGAGGCTAATGGGGCGATAATTTAGTGGGTCAGTTCTTTCACCAGAATTCTTGAAGACTGGTACCACAGAGGCGGTTTTCCAGCAGTCGGGAAAACAAGATTCGTTAAGGCATTTATTGTAAAGTTTGGACAGAACTGGAGCAACCTCGGCAGAGCATTTTTTTAATAGCACAGCCGGGATGAGATCTGGTCCACATGCTTTAGAGGTGTCTAGGTTTTTTATAATAGCATGTACCTGAGAAGGGGTGATTTTCAAGTCGTCAAGTGTGGCGTCTGTTCGCAGAGGAAAATCAGGGAGTGAGTGGTGTACCGAGTTCAGTGTGGAGTTTGAGGCAAACCGACTGGCAAGCAGATTAACCTTGTCAGTTGCCGTGCAAGCAACCTCATGATTGTGTGTTAGTGGGGGAATAATTGACTGTCCATTATTAACTACGCTGTTGTAGATTTTCCAAAAATCCCGGGTTCCTAATTTCTGTGCTTCGATGCGCTTTCTGGTGGGTTCAGAGTAATCTAACTTAGCTGTGTCTATCACTCTCTTACAATTATTTCTAGCTTCTATAAACTTCTGTTTATTTGAGCTGGACTTATGTCGGTTGAATCTGCGGAACGCATGCTGCCTTTGACAAATGGCAGCTGCACAAGCAGAAGTAAACCATTGGGGGGAGTGGGGCTTGCTATAGTATTTCCGTGCGGGAACATGTGCTTCAATAGCAGTTTTGAACCATTCAGTTGTCTCATTTGCACACTGTTCCGCTGGAAGAGTAATGATATTTTGCCATGGGGCATCTCTGACCACCAGAATTCTTGAAGACTGGTACCACAGAGGCGGATTTCCAACAGTCGGGACAACAAGATTCGTTAAGGCATTTATTGTAAAGTTTGGAGAGAACTGGCGCAACCTCGTCAGAGCATTTTTTTAATAGCACAGCCGGGATGAGATCTGGTCCACATGCGTTTGAGGTGTCTAGGTTTTTTTATAATAGCATGTACCTGAGAAGAGGTGATTTTCAAATCGTCTAGTGTGGTGACTGTTCGCAGAGGAAAATCAGGGAGTGAGTGGTGTACCGAGTTCAATGTGGAGTTTGAGGCAAACCGACTGGCAAGCAGATTAGCCTTGTCAGTTGCCGTGCAAGCAATCTCATGATTGTTTGATAGTGGGGGAATAATTGACTGTCCATTATTTTATACGCTGTTTTAGATTTTACAATAATCCCGGGTTCCTAATTTCTGTGCTTCGATGCGTTTTCTGGTGGTTTCAGGGTAATCTGTCTTAGCTGTCTCTATCACTCTCTTGCAATTATTTATAGCTTCTATAAACTTCTGTTTATTTGTGCTGGACTTATGTCGGTATAATCTGCGGAACGCATGCTGCCTTTGACAAATGGCAGCTGCACAAGCAGAAGTAAACCATTGGGGAGAGTGGGGCTTGCTATATAATTTCAGTGCGGGAACATGTGTTCAATAGCAGTTTTTAACCATTAAGTGGTCTCATTTGCACACTGTTCCGCTGGAAGAGTAAAGATATTTTGCCATGGGGCATCTCTGATGAGCTCCCTGATGGCTTCCCAATCAGCCTTTTTGTAATACCTCGTTGTTTTGAGTAGTGGGTCTTCAGTTTTAGGGCGAGAATTTAGGCTGATTTCTACCACTATCACAGCGTGATCAGCATTCCCGAGTGGGCTATGGGCATTTGTTGTACAGTCATTGGGAACTGTTGTCAGAAAGAGATCTAGAAGTGAGGCATGTTGATCGTGCTGGTCTGTGAAACGTGTCGGAAATGTAACCATCTGAGATAGGGAATGAGATATAGAGAAGCTATATGTGGCGCTACCAGCTACGTCTGTGTGATTTGAGAATCCTAGCCAGTTACTGTGGTGGACATTTAAGTCACCAAATACATGTATTTGTGCGCTAGTATCGAGGGAGAGTGCTATATCTATGCTGTCTGAGACTTTGTTTATTAGGGTACAGTCTTGGTTTGTAGGGAGAGCGGTAGAGAAAATATAAGTAGCTAATATTGTGTTGCATATTTAGTCTGAAGCACATAAAGGCCTGACCCTCTGATTCTAGTTTTATTTCTCTAGTTAGGGGGAGGGTGTTTCGAATATAGACTCCAAGTCCATGCATATGTCTGTCCGAGTCCTTACGGTAGAGTGGGAGATAACCAGGCATGTTAAAGTGGTTAGAGGTTATGGAGGAGTGAAGGTTAGTTTCACTTAATGCTAAGATATCCGGGGTGTTTACAAGGAGAAATGACTCAACATCATCTAAGTTAGTTCTAAGCCCGCGGATATTAGTAAATGCAAGCCTCAAGGGAGGAGGCAGGTTGGTTTTCTTTGAGTTTGGTCCTGGTTTAAACGTAACTTTTGCTTGAGCTGTCATTTCATTTTATTTTATTTAAAAGCTTCAGTTAGGGTGGGTGAGTGAGGGGGTGCTGGACAAGTAGTTGTGCAGAATACCAGACATGCAATACAAGTAGACCATCAGCTGTCCTCACCCACAGGATTGTGGACTCAGGAAAGCCCACCGGGGATGAGTGCAGGGTTCCTTTCCATGCGCGACATGGCACTACAAACATCCCGATATTTTACAACTGTTGATGGAGCAGCCGCTCTAAGCGCTACCAAAGAGTTAGGGCTCCTGTACTATCAGTCGGAAACAGCAGCCAGGAACTGTCAATCCGGTACCCTCAATCCATTAGGCAAAGCCAGCCCAGTCCAACTGCACTGACATATATGGCACTGAAGCACCCCACTGTGTCCAGTTTAGGGGGATGGGATGTGGCAGGAGTGGGGAAAAGCGGCGTTCATTACCCTAGTCAGGAAACAAGGTCAACCACCGGGTGATTCAAGCGAGTCCCTGTGATAGTACCTCTACGCCTGGCCAATAGGCAAAGAAGGAGTATGAAAGCCGAGCGATAGACAGAGTCTATCTCCTCCTTAAGCAGTTTAGGTTTGCCAACCGGTGATTTGTTTGAGTCACCAGCTCTAGGAAGGTTGTCGTCCAGGACTGAAGAGACCTCCCTCCCCTAGGTTTAGTTTCAGAGTTTTCCTTCTCCTAGACGGATGGCCTGGGAAGACCTACGGGTCCATCAGCTCCGAGGGGGTTCGCCCCGCGCCTGGGTCCTAATCCGGGTATTTCTGCGACCCCGCATGGGTAGTTAATATTTATTGGTTATTTAGGTTAATATCTCCTGGAAAAATCGGGCATTTAGGTTAGCTTCTACAGAAGATTTTCACTCCTCAAGTGTGGTTTAAAAAGGGCATTATTATGCTGTCCATTTTCATTTATACTGAGAGAGGGTATACGTAAAAATTCATGCAGTGGAAGCAGTTAAATTTGCTACAGTATTGGATCGAGAGAGTCGAGTTGATGTATGGTTAGATATAGTTTTGTAAGTTTAGCGATGTATGGTTAGATATGGTTTAGTAGGTTTAGGAATGTATGGTTAGATATGGTTTAGTAGGTTTAGGATTAGGATAAAGTGTTAGAGTATGATCTACTTTCTATTAGAAATTCTGATTTGGTGCCCAAACCGGACATTTAGTAAGACTGAAAGATTAGATATGCTCAGTATAGAGACAAGAGAACATTTGATATGGAGTACAGTTATACCTGATAGATATAGGTTATTGCATGTTCTGTAAGTATAGTTAAAGTATAGATGGATGGATAAGTAGTATTGTATACGAATGCATGGAATTTTAGACAATTTGAGTAAGTTGCCTTTAGACTACAACTAAGGAGAATGACTTCGCCTTTCTCTTAATATCCGGAAGTTTTTATTTCAATGAGTACCGGTTTAGTTTGTGTAATAATTATTGCAATACTATCTCTTAATAAAGAGATATTAACGGTTACTGTTCATTATAGATTACTTTAAGTCAATGTATTGGACTAAGGCTAGTAAGTATTTACTTAGAAGCTTGGTTATGGGTTGGGAGTTATAATCGGGAGCATGCCTAGGAAATTTTAGGTGTTAATGGGTATCGATTTACGAGTTTGTTAAGGTCAAGGGCGGAGAGCAAGGACCCATCTAAGTTACGTGAGTCGGATTTGTTTAGTGTCAACTTAGGAAGTAGAGCAGATTTGATTTGTTAGTGATCAGGAGAAAGAGAATTTAAGTAAAACATAATAAGGTTTGTCATGCAAAACAGACAAGGCAGTCATCTTGGAGGTAAAGTATCTATAGGAGGTACTTGCTTAGTATACAAGCAGCAGTATTTTGTAGTTTGGAGAGGAATTTTAGGTACAATAGTTTCATGACTTATTGCACAAGTCCGTAGTCAAGGTGAGGGACGATGTACTTCTAATATTGAAACTGGGTTTATCTAATTTTAAAAGTAGTTGACTAGAGTGTTATTAGGTGTTCTACTTAGCTTAGGGATAGAATAAAGATTTAAGGTAATATTCAGGGTGATATAAGCAGTTTCATGAGGATTGGATATATGATCACTGGATGTTGAACTGCTCAGGAGGATTCTTGTATCAATTAAGAAGGATGTCTTGGTGATATAAGATTTGAGAAATTAAGAGTCTGGGGATACAGAGAGCTTTGAGCCGATGAGGATTCAGTATAGGCGATTGTATATAGGTAACAAAGGTGGTTTAGTTTAGTACGCACGTATTGTACATATAAAGTATACTGCTTCAGTTCAATCCTCTAACGCAAAGGAAAATCCGTTTGCATTCCGGTTTGCAATTTTGTCAAGAGGGGAAATTTAAAAACAGCTTATCTAATTGTTGATGATATCAGTTTATAGACAATAGTACAGACTGATAAATTGTTGTGTAAGGCATAAGAGCCCCTCATCTTCAGATGAGATGATGGATCACGAGCATAAGTTCGGAGCAGGGATCCGGAAAGGAAATGGCAGTGTACAAGCAAGGGGGGGGTCACTGATGTTTATTAACTTTTTATTTTTTTATTTTTTTTTCGATGGCTGATTATATTAAGTATCGTACTTAAATAAAGTTTTCATGTCCTCTAAATAACTTAGCATAATTTCTTTTTTTACCGAGTTTGTCTTTACTATAGCATTGACTTATTAATTAAGTGGCATGGCATTGTAAGCGGCGAAATAGTCTATTTAAGTGCAGAAAAGTTATCGGTTACAATATGCCTGAAAATGGAAAGAATATTAGCTTTAAATTATATGCGAACAGTTAGGAATTTTACTTAGCTTTGGGTTTTTTTCTTTGATACTCGAGGCTAAAAAGCATGGTGGTCGTTTCACTTGGCCTCATACGGTCAAATGGCACTTGTGGTCCCAAGATGCTATCTAATTAGGAAGACGGTGTGGGCTGATTTAGAGGGAGGGGGTCACTTAGTGAAGAGTGTTCCATTTGGCGGCGCGACATATTTCTTTACATGTGTGTCGTTTTTAGAGGTATTAATGTTAACAATTGAATACGCGTTTCAAACAAATATGATGGAAATAAAATATTAATAGATATAACGTAAAAATAATGGCATATATAACGTACAAGGTGAAAAGCGGAAAAAACTGAAAAGGAAATGTGCAGTTGAAAAGTACAGATTTAGGTAAGAATTTAAGTAATAAACTTACGGTGCTTAAGGATTCGTTGAAATAAGTTTTAACCGTCGTGAAGGAAAACCATCAATAAATTGAGAATCATAGAGTTTTAGGTTTAATTCAATAAATCTAATTATTTATGTTTTTTTTTTTTTTAATATATGCAATAATTGAACATGCAATAAGTCTGGATTTATAACACGGTGGAAATGATATTTAAATAAGGTTTTCATGTCCTCTAAATAGCTTAGCATAATTTCTTTTTTTACCGAGTTTGTCTTTACTATAGCATTGACTTATTAATTAAGTGACATGGCATTGTAAGCGGCGAAATAGTCTATTTAAGTGCAGAAAAGTTATCGGTTACAATATGCCTGAAAATGGAAAGAATATTAGCTTTAAATTATATGCGAACAGTTAGGAATTTTACTTAGCTTTGGTTTTTTTTCTTGGATACTCGAGGCTAAAAAGCATGGTGGTCGTTTCACTTGGCCTCATACGGTCAAATGGCACTTGTGGTCCCAAGATGCTATCTAATTAGGAAGACGGTGTGGGCTGATTTAGAGGGAGGGGGTCACTTAGTGAAGAGTGTTCCATTTGGCGGCGCGACATATTTCTTTACATGTGTGTCGTTTTTAGAGGTATTAATGTTAACAATTGAATACGCGTTTCAAACAAATATGATGGAAATAAAATATTAATAGATATAACGTAAAAATAATGGCATATATAACGTACAAGGTGAAAAGCGGAAAAAAACTGAAAAGGAAATGTGCAGTTGAAAAGTACAGCTTTAGGAAAGAATTTAAGTAATAAACTTACGGTGCGTAAGGATTCGTTGAAATAAGTTTTAACCGTCGTGAAGGAAAACCATCAATTAATTGAGAATAAATAAAATATATAAGTGTGTCACCCAAAAGAGTGCTCAATGTTTAGACAGAGCCTGAATAAGTGAATTTAGTTTACAAAAAAAATGGCTACACATAAGCATACATGTTTCAGCGAAACCCCAGTAAGGGAATAAGAGTTGTCCTTGGCCTGACGAAGCGATTCCCTTACTGGGTTTTCGCTGAAACATGTATGCTTATGTGTAGCCATTTGTTTGTAAACTAAATTCACTTATATATATATATATATATATATATATATATATATATATATATATATATATATAATGCAAAATTATTAAAAAAGCCTTAAGATTACAATAAAATAAAAAAATTCCAGCTTTTAGATTAAACGTTTAATTTTCAGCAACGCGCACATAACTCATAATTAAAAATAACTTCAAACTGTTGTATATCAATTTATACCTAAGTCAGCACTTCTATGATTGATCATATGATCATACCGTTCACTTATTAACAAATATTATCATAAAAACTATCTTACAATTTAAGTACAATACGACTGTAATAGGACGCAATTTCTCTTAATTAAAAATATCCACCGAGTTTCTATGAAAACAAACGACTCACAAATCATTAGATACTTCTTGATTTCCTATTTTTCTATGGTCAAAAAATCAACTTACCTTATGTAATTTGAAATCATTATGAACAGAATTTTGAAATGACATTTGGAAGATTGTAAAGAGAGAGAGAGAGAGAGAGAGAGAGAGACAGAGAGAGATTTGATATTTCGAAAGGCTACAATGCAAGAATGCAGCTGTCGAAGCAAACGCCAAACAAATATTATAAATATGATTTTGAAATTACATTTCGAAGACAGTTAAGAGAGATGGAGAGAGAGAGAGACAGAGAGAAAGAGAGAGAGCGAGAGAGAAAGAAAGAGAGGGAGTCATATGGCAAAGTTTACAGCCTCTTACGTAACAAGCGATTTTTGTTAAGTTTGAGTTGGATTTGGTGTATACGGGCAGATATCGAGAGCAGATTGCGGTTTTAATGAGCGTTTCTTGGTAGCAACCCGCAATATTCTTTCCTAATTGAAACAATTGTCGTCACCACCAACATTTGAAACACAGTCGTCATTATATTTTGATCAATCACAGTTTTGTCATTCTCAGTTGTGAGAATAAAGTTGTAAACATTGAACTAGCTTACCCGCTGAATTTTCTGCAACGTTTAATCTTAAATAATGACAAAACACAATGAAAGTTATGAATCAGACCTATTACTATACTGCTACTAGTCTCTCGCTCCTAGACAAGGTTCAAAGGAGAGTCGCCAATCTGATAGGCCCTGAACTGGCATCTAAGCTTCAGCCTCTGTCCCATCGACGAAACTTTGCATCCCTCTGCCTCTTCTACAAGTATTTTAATGGTGAATGCTCTGGCGAACTGCAGACACTTGTGCCCCCACGACGTAGACACCCTCGACAAACTCGACAGGTAGCTAGATCCCACGCCCACACAGTAGAACTCCCTAGATGTAAAAGATCTTTCTACTCCAGTAGCTTCTTTCCCAGAACTGCTAGACTCTGGAATTCCATTCCAAGTCGCTGCTTCCCCAACTGTACTGGCATACAGATGTTCAAGTGAACCGACATCTTGCCGCCCAAATCCCAACATAGTGGCACAATAGTTGTTGCCCTTGATAGCAGCCCCCCCCACAACCAAGGTGCAATGGGCCTTGTTTGGGGTGAGAATGTAATAAAAAAACAACGTTATTTCCTGTTATTTAAACCTTTCTTTTTTTTTAATATCGATGAAGTATTTCATTACTTTTTTTTATTTTTCGATTTTGTGTTTAATCGTTCGATTAATGTAATACAAATATTTTGTTTTGTTTTCAGGCATGTATATGAAAATGTGCCAGTATATGTATACATATGTATACGCATGTATATATATATATATATATATATATATATATATATATATATATATATATATATATATAAGCAAAACTTCTGCCCTGCTTACATATTTGCTACCTTGTATAATATCTCATTCTTCCATTAGAGATAATATTTTCGAACAACCTGAACGTTTATTTATTTACTTATCTTTATACTCATCTACATAATACCCCCGACCAACCCGACAAGCAGCCAAATCCCACCCCTTCACAGTAGCGATCCCTCGATGTAAGAGAGCATTCTACTCCAGTAGCTTCTTCCCCAGAACCGCTATACTTTGGAATTCCCTTTCCGGTCCCTGCTTCCACGACTGTACTGATATACGTTTAAGTGTAACGTGAATCGACATCTTGCTGTCCCAACTCCCTACATAGTACCCCTGGCCCCTGATTGTAGCCCCCTACATCAAACTGGCAACGTGCCCTGTTCGGGGTGAAAATGTAATAAAAAAAAATTGTTGTTGTTTCAGCACATTTCAGCCAACTCTATCCATGTAACTAGTGGTTAAACATACTTCTGCTTAACCGTGTATTTCTTCGTGATATTGCCCGTTTTTTATATATTAGCGAACCCTTTTTCATGAATTTTCTAATCCAATTATCCAGATGAAGTCATATTTTATCGTGTTCGCCTTTCTTCTCTTTACAGAATAAAAAAACAAAAGAACTGTCGTCCGAATTAGGAAGGCTTTATTTTTTTCCTATGAAGTCGTTCAGCAGCAAATGTTTAATCTCATTTGAAAGGTTTCTTGCTTAAAGCGTATTGCAATTCTTCTTTCTTTTGTTTCCTTCCGACCAGATGCAAATTCTTGATTTTGTTTCTTTGTATGTTTCATTTTGTAGAGAAGTTTATTTTTTTATCCATACAACTGTTTCCAGATCTTCCTTACAACTTGGTAACTTTCAACTCTGGTAGGATAAATCAATCATTCTGTGAAGTATTTAACACAGAAATTAAATCCACATTTAAAATGATTTCAGTTAGGTACTTTCACTTGGGACGCACTATGATGTAGCTCTTAAATATGCTACCACATATGTTTGGCTGATGCAAATCGTATAGACTTCAAAAGCCTTAAATTATTTCCTTTTTTAGAAGTATTATATTCCTATTCACAGAAACAATTTCTATATATTACTATAAGTTTTTCTCTCTTTCTTCCTCCTTCCCCCTCTCTCTTTAATTCTGCTAGCAAAAGTACCCGTCGTTGATTGGGTTCAAACACAGCCTACAGAAAATGAACTCTGATTTCTGAAAGTATGATAGGTTATGAAACGGAAGGGTTGTAAAGAGATAACTTCGAATTCGGGAGTATCACAACCATAGCAAAATATGATGAATGTAAAAATAAAATAGATAAACCCCATAATTTATTATACCATATCTGTTCACACAGAAACACTTATCACAATATTATGTGGATCTATATTAAAATACCTTGTTAAACTTTGTGACATATTCTCATTCTATGGAGGTCAGGCGCGACGTCCCATAATTTTATTATACCATATTTCTTCAAACTTAAATCAATCTTAATAATCAAAGTATACTTACGCAGAAAGATATGAAAAGTCTTTATAAAAGTATTTCCATTTTATGGAGGCCAGGCGCGAACGCAGACACCACAATTTTATTATATCATCCCTATTTAAGTTAAAACATACTTATCAAAGTCTTCTTATGTACATCTATATCGAAAACACTTGTAAACGTTTTTTTTTATTTTTAAATTTTATATTTCCATACTTTGTGGATCAGATGCGAACGCCGACCCCACAATATTAATGAGCCAACGTTCTGTAGGATCAAAAATACCCATTAGTGTGTCTCTATACATCTTCTATCATTATATGTAATCAGTTTTTTTAAATAGCCAA
Organism: Euprymna scolopes; assembly: GCF_053919585.1. Lineage (NCBI taxonomy): Eukaryota > Metazoa > Mollusca > Cephalopoda > Sepiida > Sepiolidae > Euprymna > Euprymna scolopes. The sequence goes on along the minus strand of NC_136500.1, from coordinate 3,474,095 downwards.
CCATATAGGAGCTTAATCGTGACCACACACACACACACACACACACACACATTCAGCTTTATATATATATATATATGTGTGTGTAAATAACCGTCGTTGACTGGGTTCAAAAACAGCCCTCAGAAATGGACTCTGATTTATGAAAGTATGATATTCTTTGATAATTATGTTTCACTTTACAGAAATATGGTATGATAAAATTATGACGTGTTCGTTTGCGCGTGACCTCCATAGAATGGAAATACGTCACAATGTTTAACAAGGTCTTTTAATATAGATCCACAGAATATTGTGATAAGTGTTTCAGTGTGAACAGGTATGGTATAATAAATTATGAGGTTTATCTATTTTATTTTTACTTTCATCATATGTTGCTTTTGTTTTGATACCCCCAAATTCGAAGCTATCTCTTTACAACGCATCTTTTTCATAATCTATCATATTTTCATAAATCATTTTCTGCACGCAGTCAACGACGGGTACTTTTCATATATATATATATATATATATATATATATATATATATATATATATATATATATATATATATATATACATAAATGTGCATACGCCCTTTTATATATAAAAGCATATGCATGCATACACTTACGCAGACACATGTATAGAAATATATATATATATATATGTATATTATATGTGTGTAAGTATATATATATATATATATATATATATATATATATATATATATATATATATATATGTATATCTTTATATATATATTTTTTTTTATTACATTTTCACCCCAAACAAGGAAATTGCCACTTTGGTGTAGGGGGCTACTATCAGGGGCAACAACTACTGGGGTACTATGTAGGGATTTGGGCAGCAAGGTGTCGGTTCACGTCACACTTGAACTTCTGCACGTCAGTACTGTTGGGGAAGCAGGGACCTGGAATGGAATTCCAGAGTCTCGCGGTTCTGGGGAAGAAACTATTGGAGTAAAAAGATCTTTTACGTCTAGGGATCTCTACAGTGTGGGGGTGGGATTTTGCAGCCTGTCGGGTTTGTCGAGGTTGCTCACGTCGTGGGGGCACAAGTGATTGCAGGTCGTCAGAGCATTCACCACTAAAATACTTGTAGAAAAAGGCAGAGGGATGCCACATTTCGTCGATGGGACAGAGGCTGAAGCTTAGATGCCAGTTCAGGGCCTATCAGGTTTGCGACTCTCTTTTGAACCTTGTCAAGGAGCGAGAGACTAGTAGCAGATGCACCAGCCCAGATGTGGCAGCAATACTCCATATATGGGCGAATGGTTGCCTTATAGAGGTACAGGATACTTTCGGGTGTTAGTAGTTTTCTAGCACGGTAGAGAGAGCCTACCTTTTTTTAAGCGGCCCTGGCAATGCCTTCAATGTAATTGTTCCAACTCATGTTTCCTGTGAACGTTAGGCCAAGGAGTTTGAAAGATGTACTCTCAGATAAAGAGTCGTTTGGCCATTGCTATTGGTGGTAGAGAGGGTTTCTTGTAATTATTGAATGAAACTAGTTTAGTCTTGGCAGCATTGAACGCGACCAACCACTTTTGTCCCCATTCCACTACAGATTGGAGGTCTTCCTCTAGTGTTTCTGCCATTTCTTTAGAAATGTGTTCATTCGTCTTCCTGTCGTGCCTGCCATAGAGTGTAGTGTCATCAGCATATATACCCATCTCAGAGACAATGTTGTCGGGGAGGTCATTTATTAATATCAGGAAGAATAGAGGTCCAAGGATAGAACCCTGGGGCACCCCCGCATTTATATCATATTGTTTAGATGTACGACCGTCGAGGACAACCTGGATTTTTCTCTTATCTAAGAAGGATTTAATTATGTTAAGTATTCTACCAGTGATACCGTATGATCTGATTTTACTGAGGAGACCCTCATGCCATACCCTGTCAAAAGCCTTAGATATATCTAGAGCTACCGCTCTGCCCTCCCCCGCTACATATATATATATACTTACACACATATAATATATATATATATATATATTTCTATACATGTGTCTGTGTAAGTGTATCCATGCATATGCTTTTATATGTAAAAGGGCGTATGTACATTTATATATATATATATATATATATATATATATATATATATATATATATATATATATATATATATAATGGGTTAATAAATTCCAACGAAAGAAAGATGTATATTTAAATAAGGGAGTAGTCACAAACAATGTGTATTTTTTAACATCATTTTATTATTCCGTGCCTTGGTTTTTCATTGAGAATTATGTTTGGATCATTGTAATAATGTGTTTAAGTCATTGAAATCGTTTACGCGCGTTTCAGACGGTCTGTGATGCGTCCTCGTCAGAAATTATTTTCAAAATAATTTCTGACGAGGACGCATCACAGACCGTCTGAAACGCGCGTAAACGATTTCAATGACTTAAACACATTATTACAATGATCCAAACATAATTCTCAATGAAAAACCAAGACACGGAATAATAAAATAAATAATATATATATATGTATATATATATATATATATATATATATATATATATATATATATATATATATAAGTTCTATGATAAAAATATAATTTTTTTTTATGAATATGTTCAATATTTTTTCGAATAAAACTCAATTTAAATTAAGTTAGACTTTCAGAGTATAAATATCGCTAAACATCTTATACAACTCCACAATGTTTGTAGTTATTTCACACACATATTTGCACAAAAATGTTTGCTTGCACAGTGAACTTCAATGCCATGTGATGGGATTTACTACTGTACTAATTTAGTGTCATATTTTATTAGAAATAGTAAATTAATCACTGATCCTTATGACGTCGACACAAACAAAGAGCCCTGCATTTTCCACTAGCATATATGTTTCTCTCTCTCCATATATATATATATATATATATATATATATATATATATATATATATATATATATATATATATATATACATATATATAAATATATATACTGATTAGTAGTAGAATAGTATTACCTCTTGATCGGAGAAGGGTGTAAACATTTTCAGCGTCAGAGAGAAATCTGTTGTCAATGGAAATATTCTAGCGGAGCATTATGCTATAGTGCGGAACTCGGTAGTAATAAGTAATGACATCGAATGATCTTGGGAATTTTTGCGTTAAGCCACTTACTCAACATCTCCTGAGGTCATTGATTCCCTATTCGCAAACAATGAAAAATTCCATGTGAACAATGAAAAATTACATGTGAACCATGAAAAATTTCAGGCTTTTTTTGCCGCATATTTCTCACAAGCTTGGATTGAGGATAAAATTCACCCGGGGAAAAAAAAACGTATACATATTATGCAAAACCTATGTTCAAAGAACCCTTAGGACTATAAATGCAGGTTCGTGGTCTGCACAAGCTACCTTTCTCCAGGATGTCATTAATAGCAAAACTCCAATGCATACTACAATGGTATTATGGGAGTGTTTTGTCCACACTAAAATGAAATATCACCGATTACTTCGTTGAATGGAAATTGATGAGAGACAAGACTAAAATCTTAGGTGGGTACAGTTTGATACGCTTCTCAGCAATACATATTCTATTAATAAAGATATTCTTGAACCAATACCTCCACGACCAGAAATCTCAGTTATCGTTTTTACAAAGCTTCCAGGAATATCTCGAAGCTATTGGACAAATAATGTTTGGAAAATATACAAATACGGTAATACAGAGTTTATGAGGAAATTACTTAAATAATTTATTGAAATTTGGAAGCAGCGATGTTCCACAAATTGTATAGATGAGTTCGTTCACCATTTATACAGGAATAAATGAAATAGGAAGATATGTGGTAGGCACTGCAGTAATTCTCTTCTTTCCATAGCTGATAAAATCTTAGCAAAGTTAATTTTAACCGGATCATAGAGTATATTTCTCCTGAGTCTCTATGTGGTTTTCGTGTAGGTTGGAGCACCATAGAAATGATTTTCTCCTTCACACAGGTTGAAGAATCAGGAGATGTATACAGTGTTTTTATTATACTCTAAAGCAGCTGACACTATAACCCGAGTTGCCGTTTTTTTTCACACAGAGATCACCACTTATCAAGGCCCGGGAGCCACTCAGGGATAAGGGTTATTGCAAGTACATTACATTAGTGTGGAGATTTGATTATGTGTTTACTTAAGGGGGCAGTGAATTAGGAATTTGTTAACATTGGACTTGAAGACATCCAGTTTGTAGTCCGGTGGGAAGCAGGCAGACGGAACAGAGTTCCACAGGCGTGCAGTTCTAAGAAAGAAGCTTTGTTCATGGAATCCGTGTTTTGATTTAGGCACAGATATAGAGTGGGGGACATTTTTCACAGTGGATTCAGCTAGACGGGTGTGTTTCGTGAAAGATTGGCGAGGGGGGACCAGAGATTGGAGTTAAGACGAGCACTTGCCATGGAAATAACGATAAAACAAGGATAGGATCGCAACGTCTCTTCTGTGGGAGAGAGGTTGCAGGGTAGAGAAAAGGGCATCCCCCACTAAGCCACGAAGTCTATTTTGTACTCTGTCAAGGTAGGATAGGCTGTTTTTAGCAGCCCCTACCAAGATATGGGCGTTTAATGGATTTTCTATCATCAGAGGTCCAAAGCAAAAAATCTTTATGGAACATTTATTATTCATGACTAACTGTTTGCAGATGATGATTCACTTGTGGCTACTTCATCGTATGAACAAATTCTCTACTGCTTGAAAGGCATTTGAATATACAATACGCATAACAAAACCTGAAGTGGTTTATAACCCTGCTCAAGCACACGATTAAAACTATGGGTGCCAAGCACAACCTGCCTTTGCATGCGTTCCTAAGATGCTAATCGCAGTTAACGGTCATAGTTTGAAACATATCAAAAACTTTAACTCGGAATTAACGTAAACACTTATTAAACGCTTGATGATGATATATTCAATAGAATTGCATGAGGTCTCAGTGTTTTCGGAACATTGTGCCATCGACAAAAATGGAAAATTTAGGTTATGAGATTTCATACAAAGGTACTGGCCTACAAGGCTGTAGTTCTCACAATCGTATTGTATGGCTCCTATTCTTGGACACTCTCTAGAAGACAAATTCGGCAGTTGTATATTTTTCACAAAGGTTGTCTTCAAGAAATTTGTGGAGTTAATTTACTCGACAAGTTTGCAAATGCAGATGTTTTCATCATGTGCGACATTGATGAGTTTGTATTTTTATTTATGAAATCACAGCTACGCTAGACTGGCCATGCGTTGCGTATGCAAAAGAAAATAATTTCAAAAATGGTTATGTACAGTCAACTTGAAGGTTGTTACCGGGCAGTAGGTCGACTATTACTTAGATTAAAATACCAACTTAGAAATCTATTTGCAACTGTAATAAATTCCCCTGCCCTCGAAGAGCTGTGTTTGATCGTAATGAATAGAGGTATACATGTTTCAAGGCATTAAAAAAATGCAACATCAAACTTCGTCAAAACAAGAGAGATGCATAAAGTGCGTTCGCCGTCAGTTATATACTGGAAAAAAAAATCAGGGCTTGGACTTTCTTCCAAGGAAGTCACCATTTATAAAGGCCCGAACGCCACTCGGGGATAAGAGTTATTGCGGGTACAGTATTCAATGTGATAATATCGTAGTAATCGCTAGTAATGGAGACCTAATAAAGTGTCTTACTTAAGGGGGTGGTTCATCAGGAAATTGTTTATGTTGGACTTAACGAAATCCAAGTTGTAGGCAGGTGGGAAACAGGCAAACGGAACCGAGTTCTACAGGCGTGCACTTCTAAGAAAGAAACTTTGTTCAGGGAATCTACGTTTTGATTTAGGCACAGATAAAGAGTGAGGAAAATTATTGACAGTGGTTTCAGCTAGACGGGTGTTTTTCGTGAAAGATTGGCGGGGGGGGGGCAGAGATTAGAGCTCAGACCAGAACTTCCCATGGAAATAACAATAAAACACCGAGAGGTTCGCAACGTCACGCCTGTGGGAGAGATGATGCAGGGAAGAGAAAAGGGCATCCCCCACTGAAGTATATTCTAGGAGTGTAAGCCATTTTGAGTTTCAGAACAGTTTCAGATGGTTCGCCGTTACACACAAGTCCTGGGAGGTGACTTGTTTGTAGTAGACAGTTCCACAGAACAAAATATTCTTACCATGTCGAACCCCGGGAAAAGAACATGTGAAATTGCTCCAGAAAAGGTTTAATATTTACGAAGCAATTCTGGTTTCTGAATGGGTGGGTAGCAGAATGTGAATTAATTTGATTCGTCAGTTCTTAGCAGCATCGTTTATAAATAGAATCGTTCGACTGTGTGGGATCATACCCCATTATACTCCGGTAGAATGGGATGTGTCTCCTAGCGGCTTCGGCTGCATGGAGACAGGGTAGTACAAGTCAAGGATTCGTCACTTGACACTCAGCCCAACAGGTGAAGGGCCGGGAACCGGCCCAGCACCTGTTGGACTGAGGTACACCGCCTGGGTAATACCTAGGAGGTCCACCCTCCTAGGCCTTGACACCGGGCTTTCCTGTGGGGCAAGTTTATTGCTTGCTGCCTGAGGCGCCCCGACCGGGGAATGCCGACGGGGTTACTCAGGCAATTTTTTTTAAATTGAGGAGTGCCCCTCCTTTAGGGGAGCCTGCGGGTATCCCACTTTCCAGGCCTTGTGCCAAATATTGCCGATGTGGGCGGCAATTAAATATATACCCCATTATACACCCAAAATATTGCAACATCCTCCCTATTTTTTATAATGGGGAAGTCCCTTGTGTTTGCTCTGCTCAAAAATAAATATATATTTTTATATTTACTTAGAAATAACAAAAATTAGAGATCATTTGGATCTAAGAATTTTAGCAATTAAAAAGACGCCATTTTTAATTGTGTTCAAATGTCAAAAAGGAAAATTACAAAGATTTTTTTTAAGCAAATGTATTAGTTACGCATTAGTAGGTTAAAGTGTTAATACAAATAAAATGGATACAGTTTAACGTCTTGTCCAGGACTATTTTTTTATATATAGAAATCTATATACTCTGAGCATTACCCCTAGGGGTTTCCGCTGATATTCATGCAAAAAAGTAAAAGCCTTCTCATAAGTGGAACTTCGCTGGTCTGTATTTTTAATATATAGAAATCTATATACATACAGGGCAGTGAAAGAAAAAAAATATTCAGTCGAATTTACAAACAAGTTTTGAGAAAAAAACTTTGTAGATTTATCCTTGTCGCCGGTTTCGTAAATACATCAGCGATATTTTGTTCTGATGATATGTAATTCAAAATAATGGATTCCTTTTTTATCTCGTTTTTTTATGAAATGGTATTTTATATCTATATGCTTAGATCTTTGATTGATTATCGTGTTTTGTGCTAAGACTATACTGGCTTGATTATCACAATTAATTACTACGGTGCTTGTAATCAATTCTGGCTCCAAAATAGTCTTCAGGATATTTTTAAGGTAGAGTTACTGTATAGCATATGTCGGACCTGGTTGCAGTCATAAAATATATAAGACTACCTATAATTTCGCGATATTGTGTGTCATTTATTACTTCAGATTCTGTGTGTATATTTTTATTAATATCATTTTCGACCGGTGTAGAGCGTTTCTTGCACTCTCCCATTCCAAATTTTAATAGTATTTTGTCGATGTATGTCGATTGAGTCATCGTAACAAGTCCTTTGCTTTGAGTAAATTATATCCCCAGAAACCAGTATATTTTGCCAAGATCGGTCATTTTGAATCTTTTACTTAATTAGTTCTTAACATTAGTTAACATTATGTCACAATTTGATGCGATTAAAATATCACCGACCCACAAAACCTAAATCAGGAGTTTATCGTCTTTGTGTTGGGTATATAAACATGGGTCTACAGCGCATTGTCTAAATAGTTGTTTAATAATATAATCATGGAATACTGTGTTCCAACACTGAGCACTCTGCTTTAGACCATATAATGACTTGTTAAGTCGCCACACGCAATTTTTATTTTTCATTATAAATCCCTCTGGAGGGGTAATATAAATTTCACAGTCTATTGGGGCATTCAAATGAGCATTTTTACGTCCATTTGATGGATGTTTAGGTCATATTGTGATGCGATTTGCATTAAATTTCTGATTCTCGTTAGGTTTCTGGTCGGTGAAAACGTAGAAAATTATTCTTTACCGTAAATCTGAGAGCACCCCTTAGCAACAAATCTTGCTTTGTACGGTTCTACGCCTGATGCGGTACTCTTTTTGTAAAGACCCATCTGGTAGAAATAACATCTTTATCTCTTGGGAGAGGCACTACCATATAGGTATAATTTTCGGTTAAGGCATCTATTTCTTTTTTCATGGCAATTTTCCATTCATCACAATGATCTGAATTAATTGATTCATTGAAGCTTTTTGGCGCATTTCCCATTGAATAGCAATAGTCGATTTGATAATCCTTTATATTGTCGACCACAAAAAATCGGGTCGTCTTCTATTTCTTTTGGGATATCTTTCGACTTTATCATCATCATCATAATCAACATGGACACTCTCGTCTCCGTCATTTTTATCGTTGTTGTTTGTTCTAATTATTTGAGGTAATAAAATTTCATCCTCTTCATATGACGGGTTTTCGTCTGTAAAATTAAACGTGTCTGTGAATTTTACACACCGGATTCTTTTTATTTTATTTTTTTCAGGAAAAAATATTAAATTGGCTGAACTGTTTTTATCGTATCCAAGAAATATACCTCTGTCGGCTTTAATATTCAATTTACTCTTTAAAAGCAAGTTAAACCAAATATATGCATTCTGCTTAAATTTGTTTTTTTACCGCAGAAATATTCATATGGAATTTTAGATAGTGTTTTGTTAAAGCACCTGTTGCGTATATAGGCTGCCACCATAAGTGCATACGTCCAGAGGTTTTTAGGGAGTTTTGATTCAAAGAGTAGGCATATTGCCATTTCAAAAATTGTCCGCCACGCACGTTCAGCAGTCCCGTTTTGCTGTGACCATCTAGAAGCTGATGTTTCATGCCTGATATAATGGTTACTTAGTAAAAGTTCAAAATCTTTATTGGTAAATTCCGTACCGTTGTCAGAGCGAATACACTTGATTTCACCGTAGGGGGCCATGTCGGCTAAATATTTTTTTAGTTGCTAGCAGGGTATCAGATTTGTTCTTTAAAAAGTAAACCATTATTAAACCTGAATGGTCATCTACGAAATTCAGCACATCTATAATGTTCTCTGGCAATCGGTTCTACGGGACCGTTTAAGTCACAATGCACCTTGATAGGATTTTTTTGGCCTTTTTGTCTGGTATCTTGTTTGATAGTTTTAATTTTCCCTTGCGTACAGACGTCGCAGTTGAAGGTTTTTGATGTTTGTATTCGCATTCCATCAACTACAGTCGGCAACTGTTTGATATCAGGAATATTACAGTGCCCAAGAATTTTATGCCATGTCTGTAGATCATGGAAGGCGGTTTTTGATGGGACTATGCTATTTAAATAATATAGTCTTCCATTTTCTTTAATGTAAAATACAGTTCCATTCGGGTATACCAGTTTTGATTTATTGGGGCTAAAGTTTATATTTGCACCTTGTTTTGTGGCAGCTTGTACAGAAAATATATTTTGTTTAAATTTTGAGATTAGAAGAGTGTTTTCTAGAATACAGAAACACAGTTCACCTTTATTGTTCTTTAGCGAGATTTTCGCATTGCCTCTTTTCAAAACGATACCATTGACTCGACTCCCGTCAGCTAGTTCTACAAAATGATTTTGTGGCTTAAAGTTGGGATCAAAATTGATAAAATCAGATTCCTTTGTAATCACATGTGCCGTGGCCCCACAATCGACAAGAAAATTATTATTGCTTGTTGACGCATCAAATGTACACGAAAATAAAAATGTATGTTCGCTAACAGAGCTCTCTACATTTTTAATGTAGTCGCCATTTTGAGTCCTGTATCTATATTGGAAACTCTTGTGATTAGATCGTCCACAATTATAGCAAATAATTTTTGTACTTTTCTTAGGAAAAAACCTGCTTTTGGCAAAATTGCGTTTTTATTCCTGGCATGAGTATAATTCGATTTTGGTGTTTTTATGTGTGTATTTTTAAATTTCATGATATTTGTGGATTCGTTTTTTTTTGTGATATTGTTATCAGTTTCTTCGTTACTTCTGAGTGCTACCTTGAATTGGCTAAAAGTCATGGGTTTTTCTTTCTGGGTTATCACGGGTAAAATGGCTTGAAATCACTCGGTAATCCCTTAAGGACTATGGGAATTAACAGACTGTCACTTATAACTTCACCAGACATTTTTAAAGAATTTGCGGTTGCCTCGGCTCTTATAATGTAATCAGTAATAGTTTCAGCTTCCATTCGTTTTAGAGAGGTCAGTTTAGTGTATAAAGAAATAATTTTGGGTTTCCCTTCGATAAATAATGCTCTCTCAATATGTTTAATGCTTTGCAGCCGTCGTCAAGGGCTTCCCTCATTACCAGTGATAGACTTCGGTCATCTAAACACTGTATTAATTCCGCAAAGACAGTAGCGTTCTTTTCAATGAATTCGGGGTCGTTTCTGTTTTCAGGTTGTGTTTGTAGTACTTTGTGTAGCTTTAGGATTCGTAGATATCCTAGAAATTAAAACTGCCACAATTCGAATTTTAATTCGGATCCATCAAAATAAAGACGCACGCTGGGCGCATAACCTCTAGGAGTGTAAGCCATTTTGAGTTTCAGAACAGTTTCAGATGGTTCGCCGTTACACACAAGTCCTGGGAGGTGACTTGTTTGTAGTATACAGTTCCACAGAACAAAATATTCTTACCGTGTCGAAACCCGGGAAAAGAACATGTGAAATTGCTCCAGAAAAGGTTTAATATTAATGAAGCCATTCTAGTTTCTGATTGGTTGGTAGCAGAACGTGAATTTATTTGATTCGTCAGTTCTTAGCAGCATCGTTTATAAATAGAATCGTCCGACTGTGTGGGAGCATACCCCATTATACACCCAAAATATTGCAACATATATTTTACTCTGTCAAGGCAGGATAGGTTGTTTTAACAGCTCCTGCCCAGATGTGGCAGCAGTATTCCATCCTTGGACGTGCTTGGATTTTATATAGATATAGAATTGCATAACCAGTGAACTATCTACTGGACCAGTAGAAGGATACCGTCATTTTTCAAGACACCTTGGCAACAGATTTGATGTACGTGTTCTATTTCAGATCAAGAGTAAAGGTAAATCCGCGAAGATTGTCAAAACATGGAGCCTCCCTAAGACTAGAGCCATCCATTTCAATTGTCCAGATGGGGATTAGAGCGTTAATGATGTAAAGATAGAAGCTTAGTTTTAGATGCATTAAAATAACCAGCCACCTCTTCCCCCATTTTACCACGAGCTCCAGATCAGAGGAGAGAGTATCAGAGAGAACTTTGTCATTTACGTCCTTTGATGTGTTGCCATAGATGGTCGTGTCATCAGCATAGATATCAACGATTATTTAAGTACGTGTTTTGGGAGATAATTTGTGTGGATCAGGAAGAGGGTTGGATCCAGGATGGACCCTTGAGGGGCACCAGCATTAATACTGTGCGCTTCAGATTTCTGTCTATACAACCACTACTCTTATTGGCTTATCAAAGAGAAATGATTTCATAATTGAGAAATAATTTCTAGTTATGTCGTAGCTGGAGATCTTGTGAAGTAAGCCTTTATGCCTTACCTTATCAAATGCCTTTGACATGTCAAGAGCAATTGCCCTAGAATGGAAGCGTTTGCCGAGAGATTCACTTATTGTATAAGATATAACCGTTCGCACATCTACTGTAGATCTAGCAGAACAGAGACAATATTGTATGTCACTTTGAAGATTTTTTTTTCTGCTGCGGTATTTTACTACTTCTTTATTTAATATGGATTCCAGCAACTTACTCATGACACACAGGAGACTTATTGGTCTTTACTAAGAGAGAGATGACCGGTCACATAAAGTCTAAAATATATGGGATACTGATGAGGTTTTCCAGGGTGTTGGGAAGCAATTCTTCTTAAGACAACGTTTAAATAGTTTTGTAAGTATGGGGGCAAGTACTGGTCGAAGCTTTTTCAACACTATAATTGGAATGCCGGCAGGATCAGTTGCTTTACTGAAATCAAGGTTCTTGATTAGCTTGGCGACATCACGCACATATATTTGGTGTTGCATAGCGTGCTGTCTGTTATAGGAGGAAATAATGGGAGTTGATGGTCTTGGTCGAATAGCGTGGAATTAGTTGCAAAATTATTGGCAAATAGTTTGGCTTTGTCTGATGCTGACGAGATGACCTCAGGTCCACTAATGACGATTGGGATAGAACGCACGCTTCAGTTAAGGATCCTGTTTCCTATTTGCGAAAAAATGTGGTTACCAGCCGCTGCTCAGGTACTCCCTGATTTATCGGTCTGAACATACAGCTCTCTTGCATATTTATTACTCTTTTATAGTAGTTGCTAGCAGTCCTGAAAGCATCTTTCATCTCAGTACATCTATTACATTGGTAGCTCTGGAAAAAGTGATTTCTGTGCGCGATGGCAGAAGCACATTCTGGAGAGAACCATGGCTTGCTTTGTTGGAATTTTTAGATGGTATGAATCGGTATATGCATACAAATTACGATTCGGTCAGATCTGATACTATAGAGGACACATACTTTTTAAACATGGAGTGCAGAGGTATATCGGATATAAATGTATGGAAGCTATCCCAGGCAGCCATAGAGTCTCGATATACTGTACGGTGAAGAGGTACGTCTGAAGACTTGTGGCATTTCATTTTCATCTTAACTGATACAACTGAGTTCAGAAGATCACAGAGAATATAGAACAGAACGTGAACATAGCTCAGAGGAAGTTGTGAGAAAAAGGTCGAGGAGTCTTGCATACTAACCGGTCGTATCAGACATTGGGTTGTTTCGTGATCAAACTCAGTGAGGTCAAGGCAATGAGGAAGTCACGACAGCACCTCCTCTCATCATCTGTCATGTTTGAATGGGTCAGCCATTCTACATTGTGCACATTAAAGTAACCACAAATGTGAATGTTAGCCCAAGGATGAGCAGACCGGATGTGGTTGATTTTCTCAGAGATGTTGTTAAAGATAGTAACACCGCTGTTGCGGGTGCGCAGAGAACAAATATAAATGCGGTGGTGTAAGCAAGTGCAAACCGGAAGCACGTATAAGGTAAAATAGGGTCTTCTCTAGGGATATCCCTACCACACGGAAAGCCGTCTTAAATATAGGCACATATTTCATGTTCATGGCGATCTTGGAGATCAGATTTAGATGTAAGTTAGAGTATCCATTAATTATGAACTCATCTAGGAATGTGATCGTCCTTATGCCAGTTTCTCTAAGGAACAATATGCCCGGTTTCGTCTCCTACAATGGGGTTTGAACCGCTGGAAGGTTGGAACGTAGACCCCTGATGTTAGAAAAGCAGACCTGGTAGTATGGGTCAACGTAATAGGATGGGGTTCTAGGTTTGTTCGTATTTTTTCTGGAGATATTTCATGTTGTGGTTATGGGATTTGTGGAACAGGTAGACAGACTTGGTTAGAGCAGCTTAGAGAAAAAGACAGGGTTTTTGTAGCACATGATGAGGTAAAGCTGTAACAATTACACACTAGTATGCCATCGAGAGGTTCCACCAGAAACTATTGTATTGTCCAAATCCATTCACCAAATGGCAATACAGCAGTTCCAGTACTTTGCACCTGCTGATAGGAAAGCCTCCTTAGTAGTTAAAACATCTATCCGGCCAGATGAAACGTTTATCTCCAGCACCCTTACAAGTGACATGTCACAAGGATCGACATAGAAACATAAAATTGCCAACATCTCCTGCTACTGGTCACGAAGGTACTGCCAACCTGGAAAGCAGCTTTTTCGTCACCATTTATCAGAAAAATCACTCATTGGAAATGAGGAATGAAGGTAAAATAAGGAGACCTGTGACTTTCTGGAGCTGCCGATAACACATCCACAGTGCATTATCTGAAGAACAAATAAGGAGATACGAGAGAAACTGGAGATGCTGATAACACATCCCCGATACATTATCTACTCTCCACTAGTTGTGGACTTCTTTGGAGATCATTAACTAGATGAAAATGCCATCTGCGACTAACCCATAGGGTAAAATAAACGAAATTACAAGAAGCTTATACGTCGAAATCGACGAAAGAGGCCGTAATATTGTTGAAACCTATGTTGGATGGACAAGTAAACATTAAGAAAAACTGTTGGATGTATGAATAGAAGGGCGATAGACACATTTTTAAAAACATTGTAACTGAAAGATCCATGAACTTAATTCGTGTAGGAATGATCCTAATGGACATAACATTCTGAGCAAGAAAACGTGTTAGTAAAATTCTGATCAATATCTACTTTAAACAGAAAAATGAATTTATTTATGTATCCGTCGTGAAAAAAGAGCAAAAAGATTAAAATGTGAATTGGGACTGCTGTATTGCCATTTGGTGAGTGGATCTGGACCATGCAGTAGTCTCTGGTGGGGCATCTCGATGAAATACTAGTGAGTAATTGTTACGGCTTCACCTTTTCGTGTGCTAAAAAAACTCCTGTCTTTTTCCCTTATATTCCGTCTCTGTACTGCTCTAACCAAGTATGCTGACCTGTTCCACAAAGCCCAAAACCTCAACATGAAATATCTCTAGAAAAAAAAACTCGAATAGACCTAGAACCCCATCTTCCAACGTAGACTCCTACTACCAGGTCTCCTTCTCCAACATCAGGGGTCTACGTTCCAACCTTCCAGAGGTTGAAACCCAATTACAGGAGACGAAACCGGACATATTATTTCTAAGTGAAACTGGAATAGGGTCGACAACTTCCCTAGATGAGTTCATCATGAACGGATACTCTAACTTAACAGCTATATCTGACCCCCAAGATCGCCATGGGCATGGAATATGTGCCTACATTAAAGATGGCTTCCCGGGTGGCAGGGATATCTCTAGAGATGATCCTAATTTACCTTATATACTTCCGGGTTGCACTTGCTTACACCACTGCATTTATATTTGCCCTCTATCGGCCACACAACAGCGGAGTTACTATCTTTAAGAGCATATCTGAGAAAATAGACCACATCCTGTCTGCACATCCCTCGGCTAACATCCACATCTGTTGTGACTTAAACGTCCATAACGTGGAATGGCTGGCCCATTCAAAAAAGACAGACGATGAGGGGAGGTTTTGTCATGATTTTGTTATTGCGTATGACCTCACTCAGATTATTCGCCAACCCACCCGTGTGCCCGATACACCCGGTCAATATATTTTTTTTTTTTTTTTTATTACATTTTCACCCCAAACAAGGCAAATTGCCACTTTGGTGTAGGGGGCTACTATCAGGGGCAACAACTACTGGGGTACTATGTAGGGATTTGGGCAGCAAGGTGTCGGTTCACGTTACACTTGAACTTCTGCACGTCAGTACTGTTGGGGAAGCAGGGACCTGGAATGGAATTCCAGAGTCTTGCGGTTCTGGGGAAGAAACTATTGGAGTAAAAAGATCTTTTACATCTAGGGACCTCTACAGTGTGGGGGTGGGATCTAGTAGCCTGTCGGGTTTGTCGAGGGTGCTCGCGTCGTGGGGGCACAAGTGATTGCAGTTCATCAGAGCATTCACCACTAAAATACTTGTAGAACAGGCAGAGGGATGCAACATTTCGTCGATGGGACAGAGGCTGAAGCTTAGATGCCAGTTCAGGGCCTATCAGATTTGCGACTCTCTTTTTAACCTTGTCAAGGAGCGAGAGACTAGTAGCAGATGCACCAGCCCAGATGTGGAAGCAATACTCCATACATGGGCGAATGGTGGCCTTATAGATGTACAGGATACTTTCGGGTGTTAGTAGTTTTCTAGCACGGTAGAGAGAGCCTACCTTTCTTGCAGCGGCCCTGGCAATGCCTTCAATGTAATTGTTCCAACTCATGTTTCCTGTGAACGTTAGGCCAAGGAGTTTGAAAGATGGACTCTCAGATAAAGAGTCGTTGGCCATTGCTATTGGTGGTAGAGAGGGTGTCTTGTAATTATTGAATGAAACTAGTTTAGTCTTGGCAGCATTGAACGCGACCAACCACTTTTGTCCCCATTCCACTACAGATTGGAGGTCTTCCTCTAGTGTTTCTGCCATTTCTTTAGAAATGTGTTCATTCGTCTTCCTGTCGTGTCTGCCATAGAGTGTAGTGTCATCAGCATATATACCCATCTCAGAGGCAATGTTGTCGGGGAGGTCATTTATGAATATCAGGAACAATAGAGGTCCAAGGATAGAACCCTGGGGCACTCCCGCATTTATATCATATTGTTTAGATGTGCGACCGTCGAGGACTACCTACAATATGCAAGCCTCCTAGACTTTTTGCTCTCAACTTCCCCTGAGCTATGTTCATATTCCGTTCATTGTCCTCTAGGATCCTCGGACCCCTCCGTCGTATCAGTTAAAATAAAAAACAAAATGTAATAAGTCCCCAGACGTCCCCCTCCACCGTACTGTATACCGATACTCTATGGCTGACTGGGATAGCTTCCGTACATTCATATCTCATTTACCTCTGCACTCCATGTTTAAAAAGGATGTGTCCTCTATAGTATCAGATCTGACCGAATGGTTAATTGTAGGCATAGACAAATTCATACCATCGAAATAATTTCAACAAAAACCTAACAGCCAGCCATGGTTCTCCCCAAAATGTGCTGCTGCTATCGCGCACAGAAATCACTTTTATCATAGCTACAAACGTAATAGATACACTGGCACTAAAGCTGCTTTCAGGACTGCTAGCAACCACTGTAAAAGAGTAATAAAAATTCAAGAGAGCTATATTCCCAGTCTGTTAAATCCAAGGTAGCTGATGAGCGGCTTCGTTCCCACCAGTTTTGGCAAATAACAAATAGGATCCTGAACAGAAGTGTGCGTTCTATCCCAACCATTATCAATGGACCATAGGTCATCTCGTAAACATCAGAAAAGGCCAAATTATTTGCAAACAACTTTGCAGCTCATTCTACCCTATGCGACGAAGGCCATCAACTCCCCATATTTCCTCCTATAACACTGAACACGCTCGGTAACATACAGATATCCGTAAATGAGGTCGCCAAACTAATCAAGAACCTTGATTTCAGTAAAGCAACTGGTCCTGACGGCATCCCAATTATTATGTTAAAAAAGCTTCAACCAGAACTAGCTCCCATACTTAGGAACCTGTTAAAACGCTGCCTTAAGGAGAAGTACTTTCCGACTCGCTGGAAGACCTCATCAGTTTGCCCTGTATTTAAGAATTCAGGTGATAAGTCATCCCCCTCTCAGTGCAGACCAGTAAGTAAACTGTATGTTACGAGTAACTTGCTGGTATCCATATTAAATAGAGAAATATTCAACCACCTCAGCAGAAACAATCTTCTTAGTGACACACAATATGGTTTCCGCTCTGTAAGATCTACCGCAGATGTGCTGACGGTTATATCTCATAGGATTAGTGAATCTCTTCACAAATGCTTCCTTTCTAGGGCAAATGCTCTTGACATATCAAAAGCCTTCGACAAGATAGGGCATAAGGGTCTACTACACAAGATTTCCAGCTACGGTATAACTGGAAATGTTTTCTCAATTACTATATTATTTCTCTCCGATAGGCGCATTAGAGTAGTGGTCGATTGACAAAAATCAGAGGCCAGCAATACTAATGCTGGAGTCCCTCAGGGGTCAGTCTTGGGCCCAACTCTCTTCCTGATCTACATCAATTCCCTCCCTAAACACATACTTACATCATTCGTTGACATCTATGCTGATGACACGACCATCTATGGCAACACATCAAAGGCTGTAAATGACAAAGTTCTCTCTGATTCTCTCTCCTCTGATCACGAGCGCGTGGTTCAGTAGGGGAAGACGTGGCTGGTTGCCTTTAATTAATCTAAGACCAAACTCCTATCCTTACATCACCAACGCTCTGATCCCCATCTGGCATCAATTGGGATGGATGGATCTCCTCTAGGAGAGGCCCCGTGTTTTGACAAGGTTCTGGGTTTGATCTTTATTTCTGATCTGAAATGGACCACGTACATCAAGTTTTTTGTAAGGTCGCTGGAAAAGATGGTGGGATCCTTCTCCCGCTCCAGAAGATATCTCACTACTGATGCAATTTTCTATCTATATAAAAGCCAAGTACGTCCAAGGATTGAATACTGCTGCCATATCAGGGCAGGAGCTGCTAAAAACACATATCCTGCCTTGACAGATTACAAAATAGACTTCATGGCTTAGTGGGGGATGCCCTTTTGTCTACCCTGCAACCCCTCTCCCACAGAAGAGACGTTGCGAGCCTATCCTTGTTTTATCGCTATTTCCATGGCAGGTGCTCGTCTGAACTCCAATTTCTGGCCCCCCTCGCCAATCTTTCAAGAAAAACACCCGTCTAGCCGAATCCACTCTGAAAAATTTCCCCCATTCTTTATCTGTGCCTAAATCAAAACGTGGATTCCATGAACAAAGCTTCTTTCTTAGAACTGCACGCCTGTGTTCCCTTTGCCTGCTTCCCACCTGACTACAACTTGGATGTCTTCAAGTCCAACGTTAACAAATTCCTAATGGACCGCCCCCTTAAGTAAACACTTCATCAAATATCCACTCTAAAGTAATGTACTTACAATAACCCTTATACTTGAGTAGCTTCGGGCCTTGATAAATAGTGACCACTATGTAAAAAAAAAGCCACGACGATTTCGTAAAAAAAAGAGACACAGTAAAGCGAGTCGGCGCCCACTACTGCCTTATATAACCATCAAGCACTACTTGTCTGAGCTTTGTAATCGAGAGGAGAGAAGGGAAAGGGAACGTTAGTGTGTTTTATTAGTTTTGTTTAACCATTATTTATTTTTGCTGAGCAGAACTTTGTATGGTATTGTTTAACCCGTTAATAATTGTCAACAGTGTAACAGCTACTGACTCATATCTTATACATATAAAAATAGTCCAGCTTTTCCTAAACTCCCTTTAGTTATTCCTGGGTTTAGAGCTTACCGGAACTTTAATGAAAACGGGTATGCTGTGTAGTTTGTTTTCGGAAAGGAAAGTGCGAAATGATCTCCGTTTCTGTTCCTGGAGTCAGGGAATGTAAACTTATGCTTGATGCTGTAGCGCCATATGTGCACATTCATATCATCCCCGATAACCAATAAATTATGCTTGGGAACTGATGAGCAAACGCTGTTACGTGAGCTTAGAAAAGTATGCAAATTAAATTGGTCTTTAGTTTTATGAAGATAAGACAAAGTTCATAACTTTCCATGCGGAGGTGTGATGAGGAATCTAGATGGAACAACACTTAAAGAAATCACTAAGTTTACGCACTTGACCAACAACTGAAAATGGACGAATCTGTACTTCTTTACGGTACTATAACCAGGACGAACATTAAAAGTTTGGACAGAAAGCTGGACGGCATGTACGCCCGTAGGCCACGAACAGTGTCAAATATATCTTGGCAAGACCATTTTACGAAACACCAACTTTATGGCAGCCTACCTGCCATAAGTATTGTTAACTTGGAGCAACGTCTCTTCTTTGCCGGTCACTGCCAGAGGAACATGCAAGAGCTAGTGAGAAATGTATATGTGTGTACTCCACGCACGATTGGACGAGCATAAGACATCTTGGTAGTACCTACATCCACCAAACTTGCACATAACAACTGCGGTCCTGAAAATCTGAGGGAGCCGTGCAAAACAAAGAAATCGGAAGGGAGAGAATCACATTGTTCTAGGCGAAGAACCTGATAAATAGATAGATAGATAGATAGATAGATATAAAGATAGATAGACTGATAGATAGAAATGTGATGTAACATCGAATATGTCAAGACTCGTTGTTTTGTACAATAATGTCGCCACACAAAGTATCAGTGGTCTGTGACCCGATGTAACTAACAAATCGTGAGTGTGTCAGGAAAGTGACTTTTGATATCCAGCTCCACATATTTATGAAGGAATACATATTCGATGTGGTCCGAACGTTACATCTGGTAAAACTCTGAACTAAAGATAACTATTGATGTATGTGGACTCATAATTTTAATTTGCCATGTGTCTTACATGTATTTCGATTAATAGTGGAAATTAACCAAACAATTCATCTGCGACAATTAAATGTTCTGTGTAAAATCATTTGGAGGGTACATTTTGGTAACAATAAATCGGGTTTGAAATTTAACATTTTTTTTCTTTAGAAGGTTTCCAACATATTCTAGATCAAGAAAGATATTTTTATTTTCATGCCTTTTAAAAATATTCCATTTCATGTGACAACATTTATCTTGTTTAATCCAAAGAATAAATACCCTTTTTTTTTATCTCCAGTGAAGTGTTTCGCGAATTTTTATTATTCAATGAAATACGTGTATGACACACTATGTTAACATGAAAACACAATGAGGGTGAAAAAATTATATCTTGCGTTTTGGAATGTCTACTAGCGAATGTGTGTATATGCATATATGTATACATGTAACCCAGTACTACCTGCCTCATGGTCGGGTCATCGGCGACTAAACTGGTTCCCCCACCAGACTTATTTGGTGAGGAGGGTGGCTAGCCTCCCTGAAGGATTAAAAACAAGACCTTCCAAAGGGCGAATGAACCCTTTTTCGGGCTCAACGGCCAACTAGCACCATGTGTGTTTGTGTGTTGGGGTGGGGAGGGCTCCCATGAGCCGTGGTGAATGCAACCTTTCTAGGAGAAGCAAATCTCTGATTTAAAAAACCATACAGCGGGAGACCAGTACCCGCATTAAGCTGGTCTGCAGTTTAACTTGTTGCTGGCTATCTTGTTCTTGCTTGTTGCTCGATCTCAACATTTTGAACCGAGAGAGAGAGACTTAACTGCCGTACAAAGCTAAGACTCTGTAACATCACCTGTGTATAGATACTCAATCAGGCATTTGTCTATAAAAATGGTCCTGTGGCGATGGAAAAGTTATGACGCATTGAGGCTTGAAATGCTGGATACATGTAATAATTTATCTCAAAGACCGTCTTCAGTATGATGCCTGCGTGAGCGTGTGAATTCACCAGTAGGACTAAAAAAAAAAAAGTCATTTCTGGGCTCATAGACATTAACGGTCTGAGGGACAGACACTCGTCTGACAAGACGTTTGCAATCATCATACGTGTATATATGTGTGTGCCTGTGTGTGTGTGATAAGTTGACTTAATATAATTTGATTGTATGCAAGATGGGCAAGATGATTTGCTTGGAATAAATATAAACTACCCTTGTATACTGTTATTGTTTACATGTTTGTAAAAACAATCGGACATACCCTAACCATAGAGTAAATTAATATGGCACATCCCATTTGAGGTTATATGTTTTCATACAACTGGGCAATATCTTTTAATGGAATCAAAGAAAAAGAATTTACTTTATTCATTGCCTTATATATATATATATATATATATATATATATATATATATATATATATATATATATATATATATATATATATATAGTGTTATAATGGAATAATTCCAGGAGGAAATCCGGGTATGAGAGCTCAATGTTGTAAACAGAGCAATAAGATAAAAATATAACACGGAAATTACATAATTGTCGATGCAATAATTTATTTCAACCTTATGGTATTTTCAAGCATCTACACTAGACAATTACATTTTTGATATTGAAATCTAAAAAGAAAAAGAATCGCGTCTCGACCGTCAAAAAACCAGATAGGGTGGTAGTAGCAATCCACTTAATACATTTTATAGAGAGGGTGGGAGGGATTTAAAAACAACAACAACAACAACATTATGATACTTATAACGGCTCTCCGGTAGCTCGACGTAACAACAGACACACACACACGCAACACACACACACACAAACATGCACGCCCCTTAATATGCACGTTCTTACACGTAAATGCCTTGACACGCGTTTACTAACCTAGGAAGGAGAGGGAGAAATATACGGATATAGAGAGAAGGAAATAAAATAAACTGCGCGTAAAGGGAAAGAGAAGAAAGAAAAAAGAAGAGAGTGACCATCCGCTGCCTGTCATATGGTTTCATTAATCTAGAATCTCCGAGAAAGAGAACGGAAAGAAAATGGAGATTATACACGCGTCATAGGGTTAATTGAGTCATGGAAAGTAAGTCTATTAAAAGATAAATAAAAACAATTATAAAAAGTTCATATACAAAGTTTTAAAACTATCTGTATGTTATCATGTTAAAATTAGTTAGAAATAAATATTATCTCATAATACATTTAAATATTGTATTTGTAATATATTACTATGAATTCAAAAAATTGAGTCTTATGTAGTTAATATTTTATATATTTTTATGTAATTAATTTTATAGGTGATTATAACGGTCGTTGTAATTTTGCTCACTAATATTTCACTTCCTAATTGATTAAGATGCAGAACATTGCATTATTAGTCGTCCCCAATTCCATAGGACGTATTTAGTTTCGGTTAATATATACTTTTAATCATTCCGTACACAAAAGTACTTTCATGCACGCATAAAGATATAAAAATAAGAATCCTGAAGTACGAACACAATAATCTCTTAAATAAACGAGATGAACTGATGGTCAGATGTAGACATAAATGTAAATTTAAAATAACCAATAACTCCAGATCCGACGAACAGATAATTCTATAACGGTAAAGATACCGAATTTAATACTACTAGATTGTTTACGATAACCCCTTCCACTCCAACCCACTGGCAATTATAGTGCTGTCCGGTATATACTCGGTAATAACGACTTGATGATATTTGTTGTCCGAAATTTTAGTTGGGTGTACTTTTTCCGAAGTACCTGTTTATCCAAATTACTTATAATAAATGAGATAGCTTTAAGAGATAATTTTTCTCTGCAGATAATACATTAGTTATTAAACTGATTTAAGTTAAAAAGATCAAATACTCTCACTAGACATTATTAGATTTAATATAAATTAACACAAAACTGTAAAATAATAACTATTTTTTTTTATTTCTTTATGCGTGCATGAAAGTACTTTTGTGTACGGAATGAATAAAAGTAGTAGTGAGCAAAATAACAACGACCGCTAAAATCACCAATAAAATTAATTACATAAAATATATATAAAATATTAACTACATAAGACTCAATTTTTTGAATATATAGTAATATATTACAAATACAATATTAAAATGTATTATAAGATAATATTTATTTCTAACTAATTTACACATGATAACATACAGATAGTTTTAAAATTTTGTATATAAACTTTTTTATTTATCTTTTTTAGCCTTACTTTTCATGACTCAATTAACTCTATGACGCGCGTTTAATCTCCATTTTCTTGCCTTCTCTTTCTCAGAGATTCTACACTAATGAAACCATATGACAGGCAGCGGATGGTCACTCTCTTCTTCTTTCTTTCTTCTCTTTCCCTTTACGCGCAGTTTATTTTATTTCCTTCTCTCTATATCCGTATATTTCTCCCTCTCCTTCCTAGGTTAGTAAACGCATGTCAAGGCATTTACGTGTAAGAACGTGCACATTTAGGGGGGTGTATGTGTGTGTCTGTGTGTGTGTGTTGCGTGTGTGTGTATGTCTGTAGTTACGTCGAGCTACCGGACAGCCCTTATAAGTATCATAATGATGTTGTTGCTGTTTTTTTTTTAAATCCCTCCCACCCTCTCTATAAAATGTATTAAGTGGATTGCTAATACCACCCCCTCTGTTTTTTTTTACGGTCGAGGCCCGATTCTTTTCCTTTCTTTTTTTCAGTATCAAAAATGTAATTGTCTAGTTTAGATGCTTGAAAATTTGAAAATACCATAAGATTGAATAAATTATTGCATCGACAATTATGTAATTTCCCTGTTATATATATATATATATATATAATTATATATATATATACATATATATATATATATAATTATATATATATATATATATATATATATATATATATATATATATATATATATATATATATATATATATAGTACTTTGTGGAACTCGCACTAAGTTTGGGGTAATTGCTCCAACCAGTTAAGGTGCTCTTTTGGCGACCATGCATAGAAGGGCAATTTTATTTAGTTGGTGCAATTACCCCTGGATTTGCCGGAATTACCCCAAAGTACGGTTATATATATATATATATATATATATATATATATATATATATATATATATATATATATATATATATATATATATATATATATGTTAATATTTTCAAGAGCGCTCAATACCGAAGTAGGGTAAGACATAATTTATTTTTCATAAGAATAAATATGTTTTTTTTTTTTTTTTTTCAATTTTCACCCCAAACAAGGCACAGTGCGACTTTGAAGCAGGGGGGGGGCTACTATTAGGGAATTAATTAGCGGGGTCATTATGAGGGGAGAAGAGTAGAAAGATGTTTGTTAACATTACACTTGAACTTCTGCGTATCATTGCAGTTGGGAAAGCAGAATCCCGGAAGGGAGTTCCAAAGACCCGCAGTTCTGGGGAAGAAACTATTGGAGTAAAAGGCTTTCTTGCACCTAGGGATCTCTACTGTAAAGGGGCCTAGTCAGTTTTCTAGTAACTAGTAAGAAGACAAAAACTATGGATGCCAGTAATTGCTGACAATTTAGTTAGGAGATTGGGAATTCCTATCGCGTTACCACCTGACGAATGTCAGAGGAATAGTTGGCCAAAACGTATTGAAACAGCAACTAAGAAAGATGAAGATAATTGTCCGCAATAAATAAATTAAATAAGAAAAGTATATATAATTATATATATATATATATATATATATATATAATTTTATGTAAATGTACATATACATATTGAGAGAGATAAAGAAAGAAAGAAAGAAAGAGGGAGAATGCGAGAGAAATAAACAAATGCATGTATTTATGTGTTTGTGCGGTTTTTTGAAACATGAATTTTTATTCACTAGTTATTCCGAAAAATCATTGCCTTTAACAATAAGCACAATTCATCTTTTGTGAAATCATATCGAATCACAATGCATCTTTAGAAATTCTGTATATGAAATGTTTAAATCAGAAATAATAAAATATAAATCTTCAATGATAATTATCATGTAATTACCTGCCGTTCATAAATATATAATCGCGTTTAAGTCCGATGAAATTTTTTGGATGCTATTTGTGAAGATCTGGCGAATTATTTGAGATAAAAAAATTAAATGTAGTTTTTCATTCAAAAAAATGTATGCGCAAACATTTTACAGAAAATATATGCTATTTGAGTGAGCGGTATACACATTATTATTGTGTCAGCTAAGAAGAGAAAACCGTATCACAATAAATGAATTTTATGTAATCTCAAAGTCAATGAGTAATCTTTTTTATAACACGAACATTGCTTTTGTTATTTTCGAATTATAATCGCATAATTTAAAATAAAATATACCAGAAATTGTGTCTATTTAAAACGATATCTGGGCAAAATATTGTGGTACAGAAATCATGGCACACGATAATATATTTAGTAAATATGTAACGCGGTACCCATTTAGCAGCATGACCAACACGTAGCATGCAGTCTATATCGCAAAGAAACGTACTACAAGTTATAACGCGACTCGTAATTGTTTTATCCTTCTCCCGCACATGTGATTTCTCCTTACGTTTGTGACGGCTCTTATGTGATCGTCTTCTTTAAAGTATTCTCGAATGTGATCCACGCAATTAATGTGATCTTATTCTAAAACGTGCACTCAACTATTTATACTCTTATTTCCCTTACAGTGACGCCATCGCGCCAACGGTTCGGTTTTTCTGTATGTTACAAATGTAATAATCAGTCCCAACAAAATGCGTTGTGCAGTATATAGGCATTATAGAACGGCCTGCTTTCGCGAGAAAATATACGGCTTGCTTTAACTTTAAAAATTTATATATACACGAAAAATATATTCAAACATAGAATTGAAAATAAAGTAACGCATGGGATACTTATACTAACATTGAGATTACCCATTAATTTTTAAAAATATACCATATATATATGTCTATATATATATGTATATATATATATATATATATATATATATATATATATATATATATATATGAGACAATAGGAGTGGAAAATGAATTCATAAACACCATATATTGGAAAATATAGAGTGAGTCATTTATTTAATAAAGATATACGTACATTTATTTGGGGGATAAAAGGGACTGTTTATATATATATATATATATATATATATATATATATATATATATATATATATATATCGAGTTCTAATGCGTAGGTAGTTTATATATATATATATATATATATATATATATATACATATATATATATATATATTGAGTGCTAATGCGTAGGTAGTTTTTGTTTTACGGCATATCAATTTTTTCAGGTTGTTTTATGCCGAATCTAGTTATTTTGAGGAACGATTTTTGATGGAATATATTTGTTTTTTTAAGTCAGATTCTATTTAACCCATAGTTGGGACCCATACAAGTACTACTACTCCGGGTCAGAGTGGACCTGGGAGCAATGACAATTAAAGGGTGGCTCCACACTCCACAAGGCACGCAAGGTGGGGGCCTCACCATCGAATATAATTTTAGGTCATATCCAGGACCTCAGAAGAGTAGAGAAGGTGCTATGTTACATGGTAACATAATGGGAATGTAACGTCTAGCGAGGGAATCATCAGGAAGGAAATAAATAAATAGGATTTTTGATCTTGAATTCTAAGATAACAAAGGAGCCTACTATATAAAGTGTAGTGTAAAAAGAAGTATAGGGTTTCTATCATAGATAATGTAAGCAGCCTATGTATTTAAGATTCAGAGGGGTATAGGAGTAGTTGTGTCGTGGTTCGTTTTTATTCGTATGTGAGATGTATAGTGTCTACGTAGGGGATTTACGTTAAAGGTTTTTATCGACCGCGGTAACCGAGACAACAACAGCACTTAGAGATGATGTATGTTTTCAGGCGTAAAATCATGATGAAGAATTAAAGCGACGGTGTATATGCTAAGTAGGATTAATTAAAGTAACTTATGTCACAACATTACTTACAAGGAGAATATGGATGTATCGTGATATAATGAGATTAACGCAAGTTAGGTTATGGATTACATAGGGAAGTTTACTTGGGTTTCAATTTAGTAGGGGAAGGTCTGAAAGTGAATTAAATGGGTGAGTTATGGAGTTGGTACGGGTGAGAATTTGTAAGTATAATAATAAATTTCCGACGATGACATACGGTGGATAATATGTAGTGATAATCTTATGGATGTCTTGTTAGGAGGGAAAAGGGTTCGTTTGAAATTCAAGGCAAATGCATAAACATAAGGGAGTAAAGTTGATGGAAATGGATAAAGGGAAATAGTTGGGGGTTGGACGAATGGCGCGAGGTGATAATAGGGAAAGGATATACTAATGAAAATAATAATTGTAAATCGATAAAAAAAGAAAAAAGTATTAATTGGGGGAAATAGTTGGAGCGATAGGTACATGCATACAAAAGTGAGGCATAAAGGTGTAAATTATATATATATATATATATATATATGTTTCATAAAATGTGTAAATTATATATATATATATATATATATATATATATATGTATATAGTAATTTATAAAATATATTTGGCGATTAAGTTACATTGAATATTCCGCGTTTCATCTACTGTAGGATTCTCCAAGCTTATGCGCTCCCTACGCATTGAGCACTTTTGAAGTAAATACTTAAAGTTTACGCATGAATTCATACTTTCGTATATTAATTTTATGTGAGTAAATGAAGTATATATATATATATATGTGTGTGTGTGTGTGCGTGTGTGTGTGTGTGTACGTGAATAAATGTTGCATAGATTGGTTTCCAAGATGAAAATCCAAGGAAACCCGTTTTTATTAAAGAGTGCTCAATGGACGAAAGAGTTTGCATATTGTCTGAAATTATACACACATTATTTATTACATATGTGCATACATGTTTCAGCGGAATCCCAATTCAAAGAAAGTAATTCGTCAGACCCAAAAGTAAGTTTATATATTACTGAAGTAAGAGTGATGATGACATTAATTTTTATAACGTACATTCGGATGTGACAGAAATTTGGTGTATACTTAGTGAAAATAAGAGTAGGGCAATAGTGGTTTTGGTAGGGGGGATTGTGAAGAAAACGAGTTAGGGCGGAGGAGGAAAAGGGAGCGATTACGATTGCGTCTGATCAGCTATTGCAACCCGGAAATATTGGTATTATATTAACTTGGTTGTTGTTTATTGGCCCAAGTTTTAACTTTGGTCTGCAGTAATATACTTTAATTGCTGTTTGTTCCCTATGTTAGGTTTTTATAGTTGCTTATTTCTGATGGCAATATTGTTATACATATATTCTATTGATACGCTCTATTTTTATTATTTCATTCTTCCCTTTTATCACTTCATTTTTAATTAGTTTATTTATTTGTTTATTTATACGATATGTGTCGATATTTTAAAGTTAGCAGTCAGTGAAGATGCAGGCTTATTCATATGATTTTTATAATAGTAGTTTACTGAGAGTGAAAATGTATACTCTACCACTATGTATGTAATAATTACGCATGCAAAGGTTTTCAAATCTATATATAAATCTTATTACTATGGTTGTCAATCTTCTATCTGGGTTGTTTATCTTTTTCTCAAGAGTAGAATTTACGTATAGTTTTAGTTTATATGCTTCCTTATAGATATAGGTTTCCCATACTATATATATGTAAACATGTACATAATAACATATATTTGTTTATATTTGTGAGCATCTGTTCACAAAACCCTCTAGGTACAGTAATTATGTATCATTGGAGCTCAATTATGTCGTTGTTCCATTATACTTAACGCTGCTTTACGATAATATTTCTCGTAGGTATATATCAACATTCCAATTACAAACGTGCTAGACCCAGACATTATTTTAGTTAATCGTTTTCGGGTATTTAATTAGCAAGTATGCAAAGTGCACTCACTTTTGTCAAGTTCGTGGCACGTTGTGTTTATATTCGTTTACTCTTAGTATAAAATGGTTGTGCTTCAGGTGATGTTGAGTGTTTTAATTTAGCAAAGTTATCCATGCAAGGCTATTCTTTTCACGCTTTTCGGTGAATATAGTTATTAATAAGAGGTGTGTCGTTTTTTATTAAGTATGAGTATAAATTAATATGTTATTGGGGCTAGTTTGTACCATTTCAACTCTTCCTTTGGTTCATTTTGTTAATAAAGATCTTGAGAGGTAGGGAATATGAATCGTACTATTACTACTATGCGAGAATCGCTATTTATTTAAATATATTTTATTTTATACGTTTACATTTAAAAAAATCTTCAAGCAGAGCAACATGAGATTTTAAAGTTTAAATATTTGGAAACATTATTAAATGTAAAAGTAAGATTTGGCTACAAGCTGACAAACAATTTGGAAGCTACACTTTTTAATAATATTTTAATTATTTCATGAACCAAGGAAAGAGTTTAAATTAGTCTTGGTACGCCACAAATTAATGACTGTACTCACTAAAATCTGACACATCGCTAATTAATAACTATACCCAGGGCAAATCGTCGAAAAATAGGTTGGCATTGTTTCAATGTAAAATTATTTCGGCCATGTTTGTTGTATACATGACATGTAATGTAAAAACAAGGGAAAGAGGTAAAATTCCTAATTTATTTTAAAAGTATTTTCTTTAATACTTCATTCTCTACGTTATCGTTTTTCGTAATACTCGGATACTAAATAACTGCGACAGTCTAATTAAGTAGATACCATTCGTTTCACTTGAAAATAAATTTAGATTCCGCACCAATAACGAAGAAGCACCAAAAATATTTACAGATCTTCTCATTTACATTTATTATATTTGAAATCAATATTTTTTCTTAAAACAACTGCGAGAATAAAAATTTATTAAAATAAAAAAAATGAACAGTTTGTCAAACTACTTGCTTTTTGACCTCATCCTACAGCATTTTTACATTCTTTTTCTTTTTATTGGTTCCTTTGGAATTATCATCGGAATTACACTTTGTTGGTTAACATTTTTATTTTTACATCGATTTATAATGAATAACCCGTATGCTTTCATAAAAACACGTCTATTTGTTAAAATTAAACATTTTTTACAATCATTGAGAACCTAGACATATAT
Organism: Euprymna scolopes; assembly: GCF_053919585.1. Lineage (NCBI taxonomy): Eukaryota > Metazoa > Mollusca > Cephalopoda > Sepiida > Sepiolidae > Euprymna > Euprymna scolopes. The sequence goes on along the minus strand of NC_136500.1, from coordinate 3,443,840 downwards.
GAAACATGCATCTTTTGCTCGTTTGTTTTCGATTAAATCAAAATAAACAATAGCAACGCGGAGTAGGTACGGGCTTGTATATTATATATATATATATATATATATATATATATATATATATATATATATATATATCATCGATATTATTGTGGTGTACAGTTGTATCAAAACGGGAATATGTAGTATAAAATGGGACCAAACGGTTATTTATAATATACAAGGATCAGCGAAGAGGGACAAGATGTTACGTGGAAAAGAATCATAAAATGAGTGGGTAAGATAACGTAGAGGCCCATATGCGCGCATATGTTGTATGAACGTGGTTGGTGTCATTACATTATATACTAGAAGTGGAAGTTTGTGATACGGAGCACAGATATGAGGGGAGGACAATGTTATCTGTGCTGTTGATGACAAAACAAAATTAAGTATCTGGGTGTAAAAGACAAATACGAAGATAAGGTTTACAAACAAACATGCGTACATTTATTTATCACGACCGGAATACTTTCTTAGAACCACAAATTCCACGTTACCACACCATGAATATATTACCTACCGCCGCTTCCAACGTTACGAAGTCGACCCTTTACTCAGATCCTCCGATCTCAACTCCCAAAACTTAATTCTACATTAGATTAACTTAATTCCCTTAATGTCACTGATCACTCTCGGAAACAGGTGATTATTAATTCGCGTTGTTGCTAGCTGACTTGGTACATAAATTTCCGAATTTCTTACAGATTTTTTTGTTAACCCCAACTCAGAATATAAACAATATTCTTGACTTCAATTCCAATAATAATAATCACCAAAATTACAACATTCCCTTACGAAGTACAATGTCTGAATTAATAATAATCTTCGATTATCATGAATTCATGAATTCATTATAATCTTCGATTACGCTTTCGGGTGTTTTCCGGGAGCTAACAATGTATCATTCTGATGGATTCTACCTTGAATGATAAATGCCAAACACAGTCATTAACCGAGGCAAGTATTTATGTTTCAATAAAATGTAAAATTACACTTACATTTAAAACACCTAATTGATTGAATAGGTGTTCATGCCAAATGTAATACATGCATGTAGGAAACACAGTGTTTGGTGAGCTAGTGTGATATATAAATAATTTGTTTGGATTGAAATACTCATTTCAGATAGTATTCCGGAAAATTGAAATCCGCACAAAGCGTGAAGGAGAATTCGATACAGCAGTAAAAGCTAAACAATGTTTATGTGAAACGCAAACAACTACTTTACAGACTGAGAAAGAAAATCAAGGAAATAGAGAAACGCTATTTCCTTAACAAGTGTTTTGACTTCTTGTCTCCAGTCGATTGACAGCACGGATGAAGCGTATGTCGAACATGTGCCAATTTCTCGTATTGCACGCTTTCAAGAGCTAATATTCAATTTTACGAGGGTGTCAAATATATACATCGCTGAAACGAATGCAGGGCATGTACTTCGATGAGCAAAATGACATGAACATTGAACTCAGATGGTCTGAATACAAAATCAAATATCACCTTCTGCAAGCAAAAGTGGTTAATAATGTGTAAGACATCAGTAGAATTCCTAAGCGTGAAAGATGTGTAAACGTGTGTCTCTCCCTTGCCAATCACACACACACACACACACACACACACACACACACACACATATATATATATATATATATATATATATATATATATATATATATATATGTATATAGTCATTCACATACAGTAATGTTTCGCTGTATCTTAGTGCACCAGTGGGACTAGACCAGCCAGAGATTTAACCTTCACCCGCCGACTTTATATTCGGCAGTTCTAATTTCCACCTTATTAAACCGGTGCTCATAAATAACCTCAACCAATGTCTATATAAAAGAAAACTCTAGTTGCTTCTTTATTTACAAACATAAATACAACGAGCCTAGAATTAATGGCATTTAAACAGCGGATGAGATACATTTATGACAGTGCTCTACATAAAGAGGTGAACTTAATATAAATATTGTTTACACATACAACACTATCCATATATATATATATACATATATATGTGTATATATATATATATATATATATATATATATATATAGTAAAAATGGTAATTAATAAAAACCTGAAGAAAGTGCTCAATATTGTTGTAGAGCGAATATGTGTTTTAATTTTATTACCGTATTTTTCTGTTAAGTTACATTATTGTTTCAGCTACACGACCGTTTTTTAGCTGTCACGTAGCCTCCTCAGACTTTTACAAAAAAAATCAGTCGTGTAGCCGAAACAATAATATAACTTAACAGAATAATACGATAAAAAAATAAGACGCATATATATATATATATATATATATATATATATATATATATATATATATATATAAATATATAGGAACAAGTAGTTAATAAAACATGTTAAAAACACAATTTAATTGTAGAAAGTGAAACACTAACTAAGTGGATAAAGATCTATTAACTTATTTAGTGTTTCCTTTTTTAAAATTAAATGTTTTAACTCTTTTTCAACGTGTTTGTAACACATTTTATTAACTACGTGTTCTTATGATAAGCTCTATCTCCTATTTTGTTTTTTATCGAGCTTTTACATCTAGTTGAGATTACTTCATAAATATTAATTCTTTAATGTTTATAATATACTTTAGTTTGTCCATCTTGGATCATTTGGTAAACATAACCGTAATTCATTATTTTATTATTTATATATATATATATATATATATATATATATATATATATATATATATATATTGCAATTAGAAAGGGAAGACTTTTATGATTCATGATTAAAAGGAAATGTATATATATATATATATATATATATATATATATATATATATATATTTCTTTAATCTTCTCTCCAAAAAAGGAGCAAAAAGGGTGGAGCAGGAGAGGAGAGAAAGAGACATGGGGAGCCAGCTGACCGGTTTCGACCCTCGCTTCTAAAAGCTGTATCGAGGGAATTTGTAAAACAAAGAATGACAAAGTGATTACTCACATCTACTGGGTACATGTTTTTGGATAAAGTATCCGTAATTATTTCCAATTCCTCATCTAATTTGGACTTGGAACAAATCATAAGAGCATGATGTGTTAGGGTCCAGCTTAGATTCATCTTACGTTTTTAGGGCAAAATGAATCCCAACGAGTTGACAAACCTGTAAATGTTGGTTTACGATTCATAGATATATGGTAACTAGATGGTGTTTTTGTTACCAATACATCAAGGAAGATGCAATTAGGTCAGTTATTTAAAAGAAATTGGCTGATTTCTCTCGAATTAAAGAGAATATTGTCCAATTTTTTTTTCATTTGCCTTGGTTAGGTTCAGTAATTGAGAAATTTGCCAAACAAATATGTTCAGCAGTTCATGGATGTTATTTTGCTGCCAATGTGCGTGTTGTGTTCTACGAGAACTTTATTGCCATCTTCTCGATAAGACGTTCTACCCCCCACAACTATAATAGCAATGTTATTTACAATTTTGAATGTGGTTGCGGTGCCGACTACTTGGGTCGAACGATATTAAGATTAGATGGAAGAATCCAACAACATGTACCCAGTAAAATTAGGAACGGAACTTACCGGGTAACGGACGTTGTTACTAACACATAGGGGTTTTCAATTACTGATCATTTACTTAAAAACCCGTCTTGTGCAGCGAACTTTAGCACGGACTCATTTTCTATTCTTAGTAGTGCTCATTCATTATATCACCTTAAGATCTTGGAGACTATTCACGTCCGACTTGGAACACCTTCTCTTTGCAAGCAAACGGAATGCCTTATGGGTTTAAACGTGAGTAATCTCTAGGGCATTGGACCGTAACGGTGTTTTATTTTAATCGTTTTCCCACTTTTTTTCTCCCCGTAAATTGAATAAAACGCAATTTTAATCGCTTTTTCATTCTTTGTTTTAAATATTCCCTCGATGGAGCTTTGAGACGCGAGGGTCGAAACCGGTCAGCTGGCTCCCCATTTATCTTTCTTTCCTCTCCTGTTCCCCCTTTTCCCTCTTTTTTTTGGACAGAAGATTAAAGGAATACGTATATATATATATATATATATATATATATATATATATATATATATATATATATATATATATATATACAAATTTACTTTTAATCATTAATCATAAAAGTCTTCCCTTCCTAATTGCAATATTAAAATTTTGTATCCCTAATATATATATATATATATATATATATATATATATATATATATATATATATATAATTGTCACCGCTTACATAGGATAGATATGCATTGAGACGTTGATTTTATAATGTTGATTATTTTGGAAAAAAAATTGTATTCAACTGTTATTAAAGTGTGTACTGATTTTTAATTTAAAGCATACACGTCATAAACTGGTTACACACAACAATCATGAAACCTAAGGCAATAACAGACTGAGAAATATGCATTTTAAAACAACCAAGTATTCAATGTAGGAAGGTGTTTTATACACGTAACACGTATGATGCGTACAGGTTAATTCCATTATCAATTTTTATGTATAGATGTCCGGTGTTTGATCTCTTTAAATGATGAATATACAATTTACTTGGCTGACTATCATTTTATAAAGATAAAAAATGAATTGGTGTATATATTTTTTATAAAACCCTTATTTCCCTAGGTACACATGCTGTAGTACGACTGATACTAGTGGCATAGCAAAGAGAACGATAGAAGAGGTTCGCGGTGGGCGGCAACTGACACAGGAATACATTTTGAGGAGATAAAAATAAGAAATAGAAAAAATTAAAGGAATAAAAAGCTAAAAAAATATGAGATTTAATACGAAAATGAGTTCTTAAGTTGTAATTTGTCTTTGTGTTTTATGTGTGTACTACTGTTCGGAAACGGATTAGTTTAATGATCCTTGATTGTAATTTAACGAGAATATATATTTTAAAGGCTTTAGGGAATATTGAAGATAAACGGATTATCAGCGGCAAACGGGAAGTGGGGAACAAATCTATCGACCGCCCTCCCAAATGGCAAAACTATTTTTACGCAACTTTCACTAAATCGTGGAAGTCAAGAGGTTAATATAAAATACGCATCAGTTCTTATTTTATTAATTTATTTCGAACTAAAACTATTCAAATTTTATATTATTTAAATTAAAGCACTGTTATTATTTTATTATATTAACAAATGTAAATACTATAATTATCTATGTTATTTCTACCTTTGCGTACTCTCGGTTTATTTAATTTATCGTTTTTTAATGGTTGCCTAATTATTCATGCACATTTTTATTGTCTTACATAATATACTTAACATTCACTCTTTCACTGGGGTTCTGCGTTCCCATTAGCTTAAAAGGGATAAAAACAATTCCCAAAAATTGATAACACCCATAACTTTTGCCTTATCGTGTTTGTTTATGGTGAGGACTCTTCATGTGGCAGTGAGTCGCAAAGACCAGCAGTGCGATTGATGTAACCGGAGTACCTACACAGGATAGGAGACGATTCGATCGAGAGGCAAAGCGCCCCACCATGAAAGCACAGGGATGAAGACGATCAACAGGCCAACTTGTAACGCGGCAATGTACGATCGAAAGAACACCTGTCATATCGGGTGGAATCCGACTAGGTTAAGGACACCCGGTATGGGTGGTGTGGTATCGGGTCCTCGTTATATCTATAAAATACGTTTCACATGTCTGTTTAAATGTATGTATAAATGTATGCATGTCTCGAAAAAAATATGTCTGTTTGAACTCGCTCGCTTAAAAGACTTTTATCCTTAAAGAATATTGTATATATGCCTTTTTATTTTCCATTTAAATAACTAATTTATCTCGGTAAAAGTACTGTACTTTGGTATGGACATGTTTTAAATTATGTTCATTTAAATGAAAACCAGGAAATTATTAAACGTTTTTTTTCTTCCAAAAAATCATTATCATCATAATCATTATCATCATAATCAATGCAATCATCTTTTCGTCATTACATTCCTTTCAATGTCCATTTTTCATACTAACATGTGCTGGACGGCTTTTCGATATTGCTATGAAGCGAAACCTATTATTCACCATTATCTCCTTCAACCCCATCTTTATGCCAGTATTACACGTTTTCCCCCTGCCTTCCATTGTTTAACAGCTACTAACCATGAACATTTATTTATTTTACGCAGATATAGCATTACATCCTCTGGTTCTACATATCTTGTTAATAGTGTTTTTAAATATATATATATATATATATATATATATATATTATATATATAATTATATGTGTGTGTGTGTGTGTGTGTGTGTGGGCGTGTGTTAAAAGCACACAAATGCTCTAGCGTCTTATATAGCTTCTCCCAATCTAATCGTGCACGTCGTGAGTTCTGCCACGCTAAGGGAGCTTTTGTGAATGGTGAGTGTTCAGCGCCAGAAAGAATAATCCTTCCTGCCTTGTGGGATAAGGTTGTTGAATCAAAGATTAAGGGTGAGATAACACTGACAGAAACCTTCAGAGGAACTTAGACGTTGTGGACTGCGCCATTTATGACACAGCGGCGTGTTGACCATGCCCTAGTGCCCAGCTACCTAAGTCCCAGTGATGGATAAATTACATTAGCGTGGTCGAGGCAATCCTTAAAGGAGAGGACAACTCTTACGAGAAATCTGCGGTCAAAGCAATTACCAGTCATTTTGCAATGGCTTGTCACTGGGTTATTGTTGCTGAGACCTAGAGTGTTCAACTCGTGTAGTGCAAGCACTTGTCACTTTAATGCAACAATGTACAGATCTTACTTGAGATCTATCTTTTATCTCTTATCTTTTTCTCTCTTTATCTGTCGTTTATTTCTATTGCAAGTTCTATGGCGATGGAGGAGTGGTAACGGGTACAGACTTGACCAGTTGGAGGTACACAGTCACAAATCTACACAGAAAGCAACCCTATCTTAACATCGTCGTTGTGCCTTCACATGACAGAGGCCAATTCCGGTGGGGGTTACTGTGACTGAGCAAGCTTTTCAGGGAGGGCACTGTCTTGCTAAAGTGCTAGAAAATGTGCACTACAAATTGTCTGTCATACTATCACTGGTTAGTTTCCTGCGGCTAACGGTGGTTCATGTAAGCAGGAAGAAAACAAAAATGTATCTCCAAAAGGAGTAAATTTCAATTTATGTTGTTGGAATGTACGCACTCTTCTTGACAAAGGGTCATCCAACCGTCCAGACCTCAGGACAGCACTCGTCACTGCAGAGTTACGGAGACTTGAGATAGATATTGATGCTCTGTCAGACAAGATATAATGGCAGAGGTATCATCAGGCTACACTTTCTTCTGGATTGGTAAACCAGGGGGTATCCGTAGAAATGGTGGAGTCGATTTTGCGATTAAAACATCCTTGGTTGATACTATGGACTTTCCCTTCAGTATCTGTGATCGTCTCATGACACTTCGTGTTCCTCTGTCACATAACAGATTCATCACTATTCTTTCGGTCTATGCACCACTTCTCCAAGCGAATGAATATGACATCTTGTGTTTATATGCGTCTCTGCGTTATGTTGTTGCATCCGCACCAATTAATGAAAAATGTGTTATTCTTGGTGATTTCAATCCCCGTGTTGGGAAAGACTATAACACCTGCTCTTGGCCGCTAGTGTATCGGTACCATGAATGTTAATAGCCAAAAGCTATTAGAGCTGTGTTCAGAATTGAATCTTGCTATCTGTAACACTTTTTTCTGCTGTAAACTGAAGCACAAAGCTACTTGGGTACATCCCCGTTCAAAGCATGATCACCTAATCGACTTCATCATAACTCGAAAATGCGACCTTCGAAATGCATATACTGCTGGTGTCATGCAAAGTGCTGAATGTGACACCTATCACAAGTTAGTGATAGGAAAGTTTAATCTACGAATGCGTAAGAGAGTTCGTCATAGTGGTGTTAAGGTGCCTAGTTTATTGATGTTGCCAAGGTTAAGTTGCTTGCAGTTCAAAATAGTATTGCAAGTAATGTTTCATTTGATGGTACATGGGTAAATTTCAAGACTCAGGTGTATTCTGCTGGTGCTAAAGTTCTTGATTTACAGGAGGGATAAAACAAGGATTGGCTTGACGACAATAATCGTGAAATTAATCAGTTGCTGATGAATAAACATACAATTTATAAATCTTTACTTCGTGTAGATCATTATGGTCATACAACTAATTCGCGACAATACAAAGAAGGCAAAGCAACATTGGAACGTGAGTTAAGAAAGATGATAATCCAATAGTGGATGAATATAACGGAGATGATCCGAAAGGTGTTTGACACAAAGAATTCGATGGAATTTTATTGACTCCTGTGCCAAGTATTTGGTCCTTCTACCTTTTCAATATATCCGTTGATATCAAAAGATGGTTCTGTTGTCATAAAGGATCATGCAAATATATTAAAAAGATGTCAATACCTAAGCAGTATGCAATTGATAGCATAACATGTGATTTCATATTCAGAATGGATCGTTTACCCAATCTGGTTTAGGTGCAGTTGGCTATCGCACAAGTCAGCAGTGGCAAGGCACCTGGTTTGGATGGAGTTCCGATGGAACTTCTTAAATTGCAGGTGTGAACATTGCTAATGCTACCCTTGGTTTTGTTGAGGAAATATGGGAAGATGCTCCTGTTCTACAAGATTGGATTGATGGTGTCTTTGTGACCATGTTTAAAGGAAAGGGGCAGAAGAATGGTTGTGACCACTACCGCGGGATTACGCTTTTGGAAACTGCTGGGAATGTTCTGACACGACTTCTATTAAACAGGTTACTGGAGGATATTTTTCCCAATGCTATTCCAGAGTCACAAAATGGGTTTAATCTGGCAGAGGAACTATGGATTTGATTTTATTTTCAGCCCGACAAGTCCAGGAGAATTGCATTGAACAAGAGATGCCGTTGTATCGAGTGTTTTTGGGTCCAACCAAAGTATTTCACACCGTTAGCAGGGGTGTTCTCTGGTTAATCTAAGAAAGGTAGGGTATCCTCCAATCTTGGTTAGAATATTCAAGAAACTGCACAGGGGCATGTACGTTCGAGTCTCGTTTAACGGAAAACTGTCTCATGAAATCCCAGTTGGCATGCGTTTCGAGATTGCGATAAGGGTGTCATGTTAAAGTTTCGAACCACGGGTCACATTTTTAATCTTATAAGATTTAATGCCAGATCCAAGCTGCATCATGTCTTGGTCAAGGAGTTACTGTATGCAGACGATGCTATTTTTTGTCGCACATATATGCAGCGTATAATGGATAGCTTTGCTGACTCCTGTACTGCCTTTGATCTGAGGATCAGTCTGTCTAAAACAAAGGTGATCTTCACCCCTGCACTGGGCCAGCCATACGTTGAGCCGAACATCATGGTCTCTGGGGCTAGACTGGAAGTAGTTGATTCATTGTTATACCTTGGTAGGTCTCTGTCGAGAGATGGCTGTCTCTGAACACTGAAATCCATCGACGAATCCTGAAGGAATCAGTAGTTTTTGGAAGCTTGGAGAAGAGAGTGTGGCCTGACCGTGGCATCACAGACAGGACTAAGATCTGCATTAACAAGACCTGTGTGCTAACCATTCAACGGAGACATGGAAATTGCATCAAAGGCACATTAAATGGCTTGAATGATTTCACCAAAAATGCTTGAGACGAATCTTAAACAGCAAGTGGCAAGCACAAGTACCCGATACCGAAGTCTTTGTGAGAGCATGTTGTTTTAGTGTTGAGATCATTGTAATCAGATCTCACATGCGTTGGGTGGACCACCTGGTTCGAATGAAAGATTGTAGGCTGCCAAAAAATTTTTTAAGGGGAGCTGGAAAATGGCAAGCGTTTCAATACAAGCCTAGGAAGAGGTTCAGGGACTCTACAAAGAATAATTTGAAAGTCTTACAAATCGACATCAACATATGGAAAACACTTACTCTGCAAAGGTCGAAGTGGCGAAAGTTTGTACCTGAAAATTCGGACGCTCTAGAGAAAGAAGGTCAGCAACAATCGGATGCAAGAGCTTCGCAAAGGTTTAATTCATGGTCTTAGGCATAACACACAGAGCTAGAAATGCGACACTTGTGAACGAGTGCTTTTGTCAAAAGCTGGCTTCATAAACCACCTTAAGTCGCACAAAACTCCTGTTCAGGTAACTTTGCACCTATTAATACAAACCAAATGATCTGTTTCACATGCAACAAAGTTTGAGAAGACATGTGATTGTTAATAGGAACGCTTTTCTACCTCCAGAGGAAGTCAATTCAGTGGAAATTGCCCAATTTGTAAGTCACATCTGCTTCGGGATGTGCACATCTCGGCAGGAGCGCAGATTTATCTGAGATGGCATGGACGACAAAATTTGGAGAACTCAATGTGACGGCGATCATCTGGAAAGATGTACCAATCATATATATATATATATATATATATATATATATATATATATATATATATATATAGACCCTCCCCCACAAGTTCCTTAAACTCCAAAACTAAAACATTACCGACATACCAAGAACCTACCTTCCCCTTCCTCTCTTTCTTCCGCCCTCCTCGAACTCCCCCTGACCTCATTCACTCTTTCACTCTTTCATCCTATAATAACGAACATTTCTGTAAAAGTCTGAGGAAGCTACAGACGGCCAAAAAAAACGGCCGGGTGGCTGAAATAATAATATAACTTAACGTTAATATATATATATATACTTATATATATATATATATATATATATATATATATATATATATATATATATATATATATTCAAGCAAATATTATTAAATGCAATTGAGACACTTTGTTTTATGATTCTTTTTTTTATTTTTCAATTTTCTGTATAATCATTTTTGTATCCAAATCCAAAATATTAATAATAGCGTTTGCTGTCAGGAGCGCTTTCGATACGTTCACGAATCATCATAAGGTGCTGAAGTAAAAATACGAGGGAGCGAAAATGAAGATTAAAAGTGGAAACTACAATATACAGTAAACGGCGATGATACCGACATCATTATTTACATATTTTTGCATAGTATCATCACAGTGATTAGGAGAAGTTTTCTCTTTTTATGCGATGCAGAGTATTTTGCCCGATTTATATTAGTAACCAAACAGATTTTAAAAAAAACATTAATAAAAAATAGATGTTATTTTGTTTTGATAGCAGATAAGTTTATTTTTATTAACACGATTTCCACGATTGACACTGTAATTGCAGAATACATAAAATACTTTAAATCGTAAATATATTTGTTATATTTTTGTTCTACAAAGGTTCAAGCTTGAAATTAAGATACAAATAACATTTGTAAAATGTTGATGTAAAAAAAGCAAAAGGGATTTTCAATTTAATTTTTATTTTACACGCGTAAAATTTGCAATAAAAACGTTCATGGCTTTAATTTTACTTTCTGACACGTACGCAGAATTTTTCAAACCGGAAGCTGTAAAAGTTTAGACGGTTTTCAGCGCCCAAGCTAGAATATTTGAAATTCATTACATTATGTTTAATAGAATATAATGATTGTGACGACACTTCTGATACGCATATAGAGAGGAGGAGATACTTCACTTATGATGATGATGATGGTGGGGACACATAATACTTGGAAGTGTTTACACAAGCGTTACAAGATGATAAACACATTTACACTTTTGTTTGTGATGAATGACGACACGAGACAACACAGTTACATAACAAATGGTGATTGTTTATTCATCTGATCAGCCGGCGATAAAGTCAGGAATTAAGCTTGTATCTACATGGTCTAATCTTCTACCCTTCGCCTCTAAGGGGCTCCCACTCCAACTGACTATCTCTCATCCACGGTGGACTCACAACTCTTGGCTGATAAACTGACAACTGACTTACTAACAACTCCGGACCCTTAGAGTCCTATATTAAGAACATTTATTTTGTTTATGACATCAGAAGTGTGTTTACCAAACCTGATTTATGTGCACGTTGCTTTACATATGTTTGTCCAACACACTTTTGAAAAACAACAGAATCTTCAATTCTAATTTCACCTATTTTAAACAATATAATTTAACACGCATTCTGCTTTCATTTAACTGACATTATTCAATATCTATATTTCTAAAGAATGGGCAATTGACTATGTTTTGGTATAAAAAATATTTAACTATTTCTAATAGAATTTACAATAAACAATAATTTTAAACATTACATTCTCTACTATCTTTAGCACTTGCCTACATGGTTCGATTCTAGCTTTATTGTAATATCATTTTCACTTATCTCGTACGTCTTATTTACATGATAAGGGGCAGCCCTTTTCATGTAATAATAATAGACTGAATATCGTGGCAGATTAGAGCCAGTCCTTTCGTACGACTATGATGTTTTAAAATTATTTTTTGTTATTAATTGAAATATGTACATTATTTCGACGATGTGTTTCATCTTCAAATAAGTGTGGCGTTAATCAAACCTACATACATAGCACACTTCGTGAACATTAAATATTCCCTCAACAATGCTAGTATCATTTTTGATATATGAATTGTTGGCGTCTCTGTCTGCAAAACTTTACAGTTGTTTTACTTTCTCATTTAATATGTGTATTTCTATGTACTTTCGTTGCAGGTGCGTGTTCCGTTTTAGAAATGAGGAAGAAACATAATATGGAACCATATTCATATATTGTTCTTTAGACGTTGTGTTCCGTCTTGAATGGTGCTTTTTCTTCGCAGCAATAAAGACACTTTACAAAAAATTCCACACTGAAAGTCGATAAAAATTACGAGGCTTTTGTATAATATTGATTTAACACTACGTTACAAAAACTGTAGGAAATGTAAAGTTTAATCGTTTTTATATAATGCATTTTATGACGTTTTAAGCCACCGTATATTTACTGTTCGCATCAGTTAGAAGTTTCGAGTTATACAGCTATGACAAATTAACAAACTGCTTTCATGTCCTCAACTCATACAAATAGTTTTTTTTATATTAATTCTTAGTAGATCACCGAAATTAAGCAGTTCTCAGCCTTTTAAGTATTAAAGTGGGTGGAGCCTGCTGAGGGACCGACCCCGCAATTTTATTCTAACACAAGACACTGCCTGAAATAATACAGCTTAAGAGAATTTAGGGCATCATCTATTATCAAAACCATTTTTATAATCTATAATTTTCGATTCATACATGAAATGAAATGTATAATAATTTGATGCTTTTTATGGGTGTAAAATAGAAAGGCAAACCAAGTACGTCAAACGATGGAGTACTGCTGCCACATGTGGGCAGGAGCTGCTAAAAACAGCCTATCCGTCCTTGACAGAGTACAAAATAGACTTCGTGGCTTGGTGGGGGATGCCCTCTTCTCTTCTTTGCTACCTATTTCCCACAGAAGAGACGTAGCGAGCCTATCTTTGTTCTATCGTTATTTCCATGGCAAGTGCTCGTCTGACCTCCATTCTCTGGTCCCCTCCTTGCCAATCTTTTTCAAAAAACACCCGACTAGCTGAAACCACCGTCAATACTTTCCCCCACTCCTTTTTATTCAATAATACGTCATCTGCTTTTCCTTTATAGCTTCTAATTTTTAATTCATATTTAAAATATACGTGTTGTAGATCGTTTTACTGTTAGCAAGATATAGATATGCAAGTGACTTGCCTATATTTACATATATATTATCTTATAGTATTCCCTTTTCAAATTGGCAGTTAATAAATAAACATGGAAACTAAAAGAGAGATTAAACGTTTTAATATATAATTTTAACACATCGTGTGTAAGAACTATTTTTTAATCTTTGATTTGTATAGTAGTTTAATTATTTGGGTGGGGATGAGATGGCCGGCATAGGAACAGCGCTTGATTATAATAACAATTTGTGTATCACCCATGCAACGTTTATAAATACGTTCATACGCGTGCACTTATATGCGTTATATACAAGCACACTCACACACATATTAAAGGTTAACAACGCTGGCAATAGAAGTTACATAAACTTTTTTTAAATACTCAGATAAATAAGGATTGAAATGAGGAGAAAATAGAAAAGAACATCTCACGGTCACGTCCTTTTGAAACTATATTTTTCTTACAAGAAGAACAGAGAAACTGGTTGTATATAACATTATTATTATTATTAGGATCATTGATATTTAAACGAAAAAAGTAAAAATCTGGGGTAATTTAAGTGGGATTATAAAAATTTATGGGATTGAAAAACAATGAGGTTTGGTAGGGGAAATTGTTACACAACGTGTAATAAATGTTTAAGTAGGAAAAAATCGAAGAAATATTGTCGAACCAAATCCTTTAAAAAAGTAATCCGATTGTGACGACAATAGTGTAATAGAGGTTAGTTATGTAGTAAACAGCAAAGCAATAAAGGAAAATAGTTTTCGATAAAGTCATCTTTATCAAACATTCAGGTGAGTCTAATAGTAATGGTTCGAAGACATACTTCAACTGAAAAGATCTTAATTAAGGTAATCCTCAATCGAACCGTTACTTATCAAAAATCCTTCGCGAGTTCAGAATTAATCAAATCCAAGCCCAATGTAGTTAAACTTCAGGAATAATTTGTTACGATGCCTCGTACGTATGATGCAATTTAAAAAGGTAAACTATAATTCAATAACTTTGAGTGTTATTTCTTCCGCCCGTCATGCCAATAATTTTCTGGGTAACTTTGACACTGTTCTCCAAACTTCAAACTTCCAAACTTCTGTATACTTAACGCACCTTCTCTCAACTCCAAACGAACTTCTGCTAATTCAACTTATTTCTTCGAAATCCAACTTCAAAATGAACGTCCCTCTAAAAAAATCAACCCTCTTTTATCTCCAACCAGGAGCATCTCATTTGCATATCAGGTGGTCACATTGCAGGCATATAAAGAGATCAGGCAGCCATTTTTGTTTCTTTCTTCTTCATTCATTTCATTCCACGACCGACCCGTTGAATTATGCGCACGTGCTAGTTAGGTAAGTCGCACGTTTCCCTACACGTGTTCAGGATTAATCAAATCCAAGTCCAATATAGTTAAATATGAGTGTATTATTCCCCAAAATTAGATCACATGTTATTTGTTGGACTTATCAGTCTGTATGTACGAGCGTATTATGACATGAATGCATGAATTCAGTAATAATTTGTGATGATGTCTCGTACGTATGATGCAATCTAAAAAGGAAAACTAAACATTGTTATAGATATATGTTTTTTTTTATTAAAATCATACAAGATGGTTTATATTTCCTCGAAGTCTTAAAATAAAGACGAACAGTTAATCTAAGTGATAAACAGCAAGATGTCTGTCTATATGTTGTTCTGTCTGCCGGTTTTCCTCCCTCCATATTTCCAAACTCTTTCTCCTCCGAAACTAAACGTCGCAGGTTCTAGGGGCCTCAAATTATTGTTTTTTTGTTTTTTACACCCTTTTATTGGTATTAAGCCTTTTTATTAATATTAAGCCTTTTTATTGGTATTAAGCCTTTTTATTGGTATTAAGCCTTTTTATTGGTATTAAGCCTTTTTTATTGGTATTATGCCTTTTTATTGGTATTAAGCCTTTTTATTGGTATTAAGCCTTTTTATTGGTATTAAGCCTTTTTATTGGTATTAAGCCTTTTTATTGGTATAAAGCTTTTTTATTGGTATTAAGCCTTTTTATTGGTATTAAGCCTTTTTATTGGTATTAAGCCTTTTTTATTGGTATTAAGCCTTTTTATTGGTATTAAGCCTTTTTATTGGTATTAATCCTTTTTATTGATATTAAGCCTTTTTATTGGTATTAAGCCTTTTTATTGGTATTAAGCCTTTTTATTGGTATTAAGCCTTTTTATTGGTATTAAGCCTTTTTATTGGTATTAAGCCTTTTTATTGGTATTAAGCCTTTTTTATTGGAATGAAGCCTTTTTATTGGTATTAAGCCTTTTTATTGGTATTAAGCCTTTTTTATTGGTATTAAGCCTTTTTATTGGTATTAAGCCTTTTTTATTGGTATTAAGCCTTTTTATTGGTATTAAGCCTTTTTATTGGTATTAAGCCTTTTTATTGGTATTAAGCCTTTTTTATTGGTATTAAGCCTTTTTATTAGTATTAAGCCTTTTTTATTGGTATTAAGCCTTTTTATTGGTATTAAGCCTTTTAATTGGTATTAAGCCTTTTTATTGGTATTAAGCCTTTTTATTGGTATTAAGCCTTTTTTATTGTTATTAAGCCTTTTTATTGGTATTAAGCCTTTTTTATTTGTATTAAGCCTTTTTATTGGTATTAAGCCTTTTTATTGGTATTAAGCCTTTTTATTGGTATTAATCCTTTTTATTGGTATTAAGCCTTTTTTATTGGTATTAAGCCTTTTTATTGGTATTAAGCCTTTTTATTGGTATTAAGCCTTTTTATTGGTATTAAGCCGTTTTATTGGTATTAAGCCTTTTTATTGGTATTAAGCCTTTTTATTGGTATTAAGCCTTTTTATTGGTATTAAGCTTTTTATTGGTATTAAGCCTTTTTATTTGTATTAAGCCTTTTTTATTGGTATTAAGCCTTTTTATTGGTATTAAGCCTTTTTTATTGGTATTAAGCCTTTTTATTGGTATTAAGCCTTTTTATTGGTATTAAGCCTTTTTTATTGGTATTAAGCCTTTTTTATTGGTATTAAGCCTTTTTATTGGTATTAAGCCTTTTTTATTGGTATTAAGCCTTTTTTATTGGTATTAAGCCTTTTTATTGGTATTAAGGCTTTTTATTGGTATTAAGCCTTTTTTATTGGTATTAAGCCTTTTTTATTGGTATTAAGCCTTTTTATTGGTATTAAGCCTTTTTATTGGTATTAAGCCTTTTTATTGGTATAAAGCCTTTTTTATTGGTATTAAGCATTTTTATTGGTATTAAGCCGTTTTTATTGGTATTAAGCCTTTTTATTGGTATTAAGCCTTTTTATTGGTATTAAGCCTTTTTATTGGTATTAAGCCTTTTTATTGGTATTAAGCCTTATTTATTGGTATTAAGCCTTTTTATTGGTATTAAGCCTTTTTATTGGTATTAAGCCTTTTTTATTGGTATTAAGCCTTTTTATTGGTATTAAGCCTTTTTTATTGGTATTAAGCCTTTTTTTTGGTATTAAGCCTTTTTATTGGTATTAAGCCTTTTTATTGGTATTAAGCCTTTTTATAAGTATAAAGCCTTTTTTATTGGTATTAAGCCTATTTATTGGTATTAAGCCTTTTTATTGGTATTAAGCCTTTTTATTGGTATTAAGCCTTTTTATTGGTATTAAGCCTTTTTATTGGTATTAAGCCTTTTTATTGGTATTAAGCCTTTTTATTGGTATTAAGCCTTTTTATTGGTATTAAGCCTTTTGATTGGTATTAAGCCTTTTTATTGGTATTAAGCCTTTTTTATTGGTATTAAGCCTTTTTATTGGTATTAAGCCTTTTTATTGGTATTAAGCCTTTTTATTGGTATTAAGCCGTTTTATTGGTATTAAGCCTTTTTATTGGTATTAAGCCTTTTTATTGGTATTAAGCCTTTTTATTGGTATTAAGCTTTTTATTGGTATTAAGCCTTTTTATTTGTATTAAGCCTTTTTTATTGGTATTAAGCCTTTTTATTGGTATTAAGCCTTTTTATTGGTATTAAGCCTTTTTTATTGGTATTAAGCCTTTTTATTGGTATTAAGCCTTTTTATTGGTATTAAGCCTTTTTATTGGTATTAAGCCTTTTTATTGGTATTAAGCCTTTTTTATTGGTATTAAGCCTTTTTTTGGTATTAAGCCTTTTTATTGGTATTAAGCCTTTTTATTGGTATTAAGCCTTTTTTATTGGTATTAAGCCTTTTTATTGGTATTAAGCCTTTTTATTGGTATTAAGGCTTTTTATTGGTATTAAGCCTTTTTTATTGGTATTAAGCCTTTTTATTGGTATTAAGCCTTTTTATTGGTATTAAGCCGTTTTATTGGTATTAAGCCTTTTTATTGGTATTAAGCCTTTTTATTGGTATTAAGCCTTTTTATTGGTATTAAGCTTTTTATTGGTATTAAGCCTTTTTATTTGTATTAAGCCTTTTTTATTGGTATTAAGCCTTTTTATTGGTATTAAGCCTTTTTATTGGTATTAAGCCTTTTTTATTGGTATTAAGCCTTTTTATTGGTATTAAGCCTTTTTATTTGTATTAAGCCTTTTTTATTGGTATTAAGCCTTTTTATTGGTATTAAGCCTTTTTATTGGTATTAAGCCTTTATTATTGGTATGAAGCCTTTTTATTGGTATTAAGACTTTTATTGGTATTAAGCCTTTTTATTGGTATTAAGCCTTTTTATTGGTATTAAGCCTTTTTATTGGTATTAAGCCTTTTTATTGGTATTAAGCCTTTTTATTGGTATTAAGCCTTTTTATTGGTATTAAGCCTGGGTTATTGGTATTAAGCCTGGGTTATTGGTATTAAGCCTTTTTATTGGTATTAAGTCTTTTTATTGGTATTAAGCCTTTTTATTGGTATTAAGCCTTTTTATTGGTATTAAGCCTTTTTATTGGTATTAAGCCTTTTTATTGGTATTAAGCCTTTTTATTGGTATTAAGCCTTTTTATTGGTATTAATCCTTTTTATTGGTATTAAGCCTTTTTATTGGTATTAAGCCTTTTTATTGGTATTAAGCCTTTTTATTGGTATTAAGCCTTTTTTATTGGTATTAAGCCTTTTTATTGGTATTAAGCCTTTTTTATTGGTATTAAGCCTTTTTATTGGTATTAAGCCTTTTTATTGGTATTAAGCCTTTTTATTGGTATTAAGCCTTTTTTATTAGTATTAAGCCTTTTTTATTGGTATTAAGCAGTTTTGTTGGTATTAAGCCTTTTTATTGGTATAAAGCCTTTTTTTATTGGTATTAAGCCTTTTTATTGGTATTAAGCCTTTTTATTGGTATTAAGCCTTTTTATTGGTATTAAGCCTTTTTTATTGGTATTAAGCCTTTTTATTGGTATTAAGCCTTTTTATTGGTATTAAGCCTTTTTATTGGTATTAAGCCTTTTTATTGGTATTAAGCCTTTTTTGTTGGTATTAAGCCTTTTTATTGGTATTAAGCCTTTTTATTGGTATTAAGCCTTTTATTGGTATTAAGCCTTTTTATTTGTATTAAGCGTTTTTATTGGTATTAAGCCTTTTTATTGGTATTAAGCCTTTTTATTGGTATTAAGCCTTTTTATTGGTATTAAGCCTTTTTTATTGGTATTCAGCCTTTTTATTGGTATTAATTCTGTTTATTGGTATTAAGCCTTTTTTATTGGTATTAAGCCTTTTTATTGGTATTAAGCCTTTTTATTGGTATTAAGCCTTTTTATTGGTATTAAGCCTTTATTATTGGTATGAAGCCTTTTTATTGGTATTAAGACTTTTATTGGTATTAAGCCTTTTTATTGGTATTAAGCCTTTTTATTGGTATTTAAGCCTTTTTATTGGTATTAAGCCTTTTTATTGGTATTAAGCCTTTTTATTGGTATTAAGCCTTTTTATTGGTATTAAGCCTGGGTTATTGGTATTAAGCCTGGGTTATTGGTATTAAGCCTTTTTATTGGTATTAAGTCTTTTTATTGGTATTAAGCCTTTTTATTGGTATTAAGCCTTTTTATTGGTATTAAGCCTTTTTATTGGTATTAAGCCTTTTTATTGGTATTAAGCCTTTTTATTGGTATTAAGCCTTTTTATTGGTATTAAGCCTTTTTATTGGTATTAAGCCTTTTTATTGGTATTAAGCCTTTTATTGGTATTAAGCCTTTTTATTGGTATTAAGCCTTTTTTATTGGTATTAAGCCTTTTTATTGGTATTAAGCCTTTTTATTGGTATTAAGCCTTTTTATTGGTATTAAGCCTTTTTATTGGTATTAAGCCTTTTTTATTGGTATTAAGCCTTTGTATTGGTATTAAGCCTGTTTATTGGTATTAAGCCTTTTTATTGGTATTAAGCCTTTTTATTGGTATTAAGCCTTTTTTATTGGTATTAAGCCTTTTTATTGGTATTAAGCCTTTTTATTGGTATTAACTCTTTTTTGGTATTAAGCCTTTTTTATTGGTATTAAGCCTTTTTATTGGTATTAAGCCTTTTTATTGGTATTAAGCCTTTTTATTGGTATTAAGCCTTTTTTATTGGTATTAAGCCTTTTTATTGGTATTAAGCCTTTTTATTGGTATTAAGCCTTTATTATTGGTATTAAGCCTTTTTATTGGTATTAAGCCTTTTTTATTGGTATTAAGCCTTTTTATTGGTAGTAAGCCTTTTTATTGGTATTAAGCCTTTTTATTGGTATTAAGCCTTTTTATTTGTATTAAGCCTTTTTTATTGGTATTAAGCCTTTTTATTGGTATTAAGCCTTTTTATTGGTATTAAGCCTTTTTATTGGTATTAAGCCTTTTTTATTGGTATTAAGCCTTTTTATTGGTATTAAGCCTTTTTATTGGTATTAAGCCTTTTTATTGGTATTAAGCCTTTTTATTGGTATTAAGCCTTTTTTGTTGGTATTAAGCCTTTTTATTGGTATTAAGCCTTTTTATTGGTATTAAGCCTTTTATTGGTATTAAGCCTTTTTATTTGTATTAAGCCTTTTTTATTGGTATTAAGCCTTTTTATTGGTATTAAGCCTTTTTATTGGTATTAAGCCTTTTTATTGGTATTAAGCCTTTTTTATTGGTATTCAGCCTTTTTATTGGTATTAATTCTTTTTATTGGTATTAAGCCTTTTTTATTGGTATTAAGCCTTTTTATTGGTATTAAGCCTTTTTATTGGTATGAAGCCTTTTTATTGGTATTAAGACTTTTATTGGTATTAAGCCTTTTTATTGGTATTAAGCCTTTTTATTGGTATTAAGCCTTTTTATTGGTATTAAGCCTTTTTATTGGTATTAAGCCTTTTTATTGGTATTAAGCCTTTTTATTGGTATTAAGCCTGGGTTATTGGTATTAAGCCTGGGTTATTGGTATTAAGCCTTTTTATTGGTATTAAGTCTTTTTATTGGTATTAAGCCTTTTTATTGGTATTAAGCCTTTTTATTGGTATTAAGCCTTTTTATTGGTATTAAGCCTTTTTATTGGTATTAAGCCTTTTTATTGGTATTAAGCCTTTTTATTGGTATTAAGCCTTTTTATTGGTATTAAGCCTTTTATTGGTATTAAGCCTTTTTATTGGTATTAAGCCTTTTTTATTGGTATTAAGCCTTTTTATTGGTATTAAGCCTTTTTATTGGTATTAAGCCTTTTTATTGGTATTAAGCCTTTTTATTGGTATTAAGCCTTTTTTATTGGTATAAAGCCTTTGTATTGGTATTAAGCCTGTTTATTGGTATTAAGCCTTTTTATTGGTATTAAGTCTTTTTATTGGTATTAAGCCTTTTTTATTGGTATTAAGCCTTTTTATTGGTATTAAGCCTTTTTATTGGTATTAAGCCTTTTTGTTGGTATTAAGCCTTTTTTATTGGTATTAAGCCTTTTTATTGGTATTAAGCCTTTTTATTGGTATTAAGCCTTTTTATTGGTATTAAGCCTTTTTTATTGGTATTAAGCCTTTTTGTTGGTATTATCCCTTTTTATTGGTATTAAGCCTTTTTATTGGTATTAAGCCTTTTTATTGGTATTAAGCCTTTTTATTGGTATTAAGCCTTTTTATTGGTATTAAGCCTTTTTTATTGGTATTAAGCCTTTTTATTGGTATTAAGCCTTTTTTATTGGTATTAAGCCTTTTTATTGGTATTAAGCCTTTTTATTGGTAGTAAGCCTTTTTATTGGTATTAAGCCTTTTTATTGGTATTAAGGCTTTTTATTTGTATTAAGCCTTTTTTATTGGTATTAAGCCTTTTTATTGGTATTAAGCCTTTTTATTGGTATTAAGCCTTTTTATTGGTATTAAGCCTTTTTATTGGTATTAAGCGTTTTTATTGGTATTAATCCTTTTTATTGGAATTAAGCGTTTTTATTGGTATTAAGCCTTTTTATTGGTATTAAGCCTTTTTATTGGTATTAAGCCTTTTTATTGGTATTAAGCCTTTTTTATTGGTATTAAGCCTTTTTATTGGTATTAACTCTTTTTATTGGTATTAAGCCTTTTTTATTGGTATTAAGCCTTTTTATTGGTATTAAGCCTTTTTATTGGTATTAAGCCTTTTTATTGGTATTAAGCCTTTTTATTGGTATTAAGCGTTTTTATTGGTATTAAGCCTTTTTATTGGTATTAAGCGTTTTTATTGGTATTAAGCCTTTTTATTGGTATTAAGCCTTTTTATTGGTATTAAGCCTTTTTATTGGTATTAAGCCTTTTTATTGGTATTAAGCCTTTTTATTGGTATTAAGCCTTTTTATTGGTATTAAGCGTTTTTATTGGTATTAATCCTTTTTATTGGAATTAAGCGTTTTTATTGGTATTAAGCCTTTTTATTGGTATTAAGCCTTTTTATTGGTATTAAGCCTTTTTATTGGTATTAAGCCTTTTTTATTGGTATTAAGCCTTTTTATTGGTATTAACTCTTTTTATTGGTATTAAGCCTTTTTTATTGGTATTAAGCCTTTTTATTGGTATTAAGCCTTTTTATTGGTATTAAGCCTTTTTATTGGTATTAAGCCTATGTATTGGTATTAAGCCTTTTTTATTGGTATTAAGCCTTTTTATTGGTATTAAGCCTTTTTATTGGTATTAAGCCTTTTTATTGGTATGAAGCCTTTTTATTGGTATTAATCCTTTTTATTTGTATTAAGCCTTTTTATTGGTATTAAGCCTTTTTATTGGTATTAAGCCTTTTTATTGGTAATTAGCCTTTTTATTGGTATTAACCCTTTTTTATTGGTATTAAGCCTGTTTATTGGTATTAAGCCTTTTTATTGGTATTAAGCATTTTTGTTGGTATTAAGCCTTTTTATTGGTATTAAGCCTTTTTATTGGTATTAAGCCTTTTTATTGGTATTAAGCCTTTTTATTGGTATTAAGCCTTTTTATTGGTATTAAGCCTTTTTATTGGTATTAAGCCTTTTTTATTGGTATTAAGTCTTTTTATTGGTATTAAGCCTTTTTATTGGTATAAAGCCTTTTTATTGGTATTAAGGCTTTTTATTGGTATTAAGCCTTTTTTATTGGTATTAAGCCTTTTTATTGGTATTAAGCCTTTTTTATTGGTATTAAGCCTTTTTATTTGTATTAAGCCTTTTTATTGGTATTAAGCCTTTTTTATTGGTATTAAGCGTTTTTATTGGTATTAATCCTTTTTATTGGTATTAAGCGTTTTTATTGGTATTAAGCCTTTTTATTGGTATTAAGCCTTTTTATTGGTATTAAGCCTTTTTATTGGTATTAAGCGTTTTTATTGGTATTAAGCCTTTTTATTGGTATTAAGCGTTTTTATTGGTATTAAGCCTTTTTATTGGTATTAAGCCTTTTTATTGGTATTAAGCCTTTTTATTGGTATTAAGCCTTTTTTATTGGTATTAAGCCTTTTTATTGGTATTAACTCTTTTTATTGGTATTAAGCCTTTTTTATTGGTATTAAGCCTTTTTATTGGTATTAAGCCTTTTTATTGGTATTAAGCCTTTTTATTGGTATTAAGCCTATGTATTGGTATTAAGCCTTTTTTATTGGTATTAAGCCTTTTTATTGGTATTAAGCCTTTTTATTGGTATTAAGCCTTTTTTATTGGTATTAAGCCTTTTTATTGGTATTAAGCCTTTTTATTGGTATTAAGCCTTTTTATTGGTATTAAGCCTTTTATTGGTATTAAGCCTTTTTATTGGTATTAAGCCTTTTTATTGGTATTAAGCCTTTTTATTGGTATTATATCTTTTTTTGGTATTAAGCCTTTTTTATTGGTATTAAGCCTTTTTATTGGTATTAAGCCTTTTTATTGGTATTAAGCCTTTTTATTGGTATTAATCCTTTTTATTGGTATTAAGCCTTTTTATTGGTATTAAGCCTTTTTATTGGTATTAAGCCTTTTTATTGGTATTAAGGTTTTTTATTGGTATTAAGCCTTTTTTATTGGTATTAAGCCTTTTTATTGGTATAAAGCCTTTTTTTATTGGTATTAAGCCTTTTTATTGGTATTAAGCCTTTTTATTGGTAGTAAGCCTTTTTATTGGTATTAAGCCTTTTTATTGGTATTAAGGCTTTTTATTTGTATTAAGCCTTTTTTATTGGTATTAAGCCTTTTTATTGGTATTAAGCCTTTTTATTGGTATTAAGCCTTTTTATTGGTATTAAGCCTTTTTATTGGTATTAATCCTTTTTATTGGTATTAAGCGTTTTTATTGGTATTAATCCTTTTTATTGGTATTAAGCGTTTTTATTGGTATTAAGCCTTTTTATTGGTATTAAGCCTTTTTATTGGTATTAAGCCTTTTTATTGGTATTAAGCCTTTTATTGGTATTAAGCCTTTTTATTGGTATTAAGCATTTTTATTGGTATTAAGCCTTTTTATTGGTATTAAGCCTTTTTATTGGTATTAACTCTTTTTTTGGTATTAAGCCTTTTTTATTGGTATTAAGCCTTTTTATTGGTATTAAGCCTTTTTATTGGTATTAAGCCTTTTTATTGGTATTAATCCTTTTTATTGGTATTAAGCCTTTTTATTGGTATTAATCCTTTTTATTGGTATTAAGCCTTTTTATTGGTATTAAGCCTTTTTATTGGTATTAAGCCTTTTTATTGGTATTAAGCCTTTTTTTATTGGTATTAAGACTTTTTATTGGTATTAAGCCTTTTTATTGGTATTAAGCCTTTTTATTGGTATTAAGCCTTTTTATTGGTATTAAGCGTTTTTATTGGTATTAAGCCTTTTTATTGGTATTAAGCGTTTTTATTGGTATTAAGCCTTTTTATTGGTATTAAGCCTTTTTATTGGTATTAAGCCTTTTTATTGGTATTAAGCCTTTTTTATTGGTATTAAGCTTTTTTATTGGTATTAACTCTTTTTATTGGTATTAATCCTTTTTATTGGTATTAAGCCTTTTTATTGGTATTAAGCCTTTTTATTGGTATTAAGCCTTTTTATTGGTATTAAGCCTTTTTTATTGGTATTAAGACTTTTTATTAGTATTAAGCCTTTTTATTGGTATTAAGCCTTTTTATTGGTATTAATCCTTTTTATTGGTATTAAGCGTTTTTATTGGTATTAAGCCTTTTTATTGGTATTAAGCGTTTTTATTGGTATTAAGCCTTTTTATTGGTATTAAGCCTTTTTATTGGTATTAAGCCTTTTTATTGGTATTAAGCCTTTTTTATTGGTATTAAGCCTTTTTATTGGTATTAAGCCTTTTTTATGTGTATTAACTCTTTTTTTGGTATTAAGCCTTTTTTATTTGTATTAAGCCTTTTTTATTGGTATTAAGCCTTTTTATTGGTATTAAGCCTTTTTATTGGTATTAAGCCTTTTTATTGGTATTAAGCCTTTTTATTGGTATTAAGCGTTTTTCTTGGTATTAAGCCTTTTTATTGGTATTAAGCGTTTTTATTGGTATTAAGCCTTTTTATTGGTATTAAGCCTTTTTATTGGTATTAAGCCTTTTTATTGGTATTAAGCCTTTTTATTGGTATTAAGCCTTTTTATTGGTATTAATCCTTTTTATTGGTATTAAGCCTTTTTATTGGTATTAAGCCTTTTTTATTGGTATTAAGTCTTTTTATTGGTATTAAGCCTTTTTATTGGTATAAAGCCTTTTTATTGGCATTAAGGCTTTTTATTGGTATTAAGCCTTTTTTATTGGTATTAAGCCTTTTTATTGGTATTAAGCCTTTTTTATTGGTATTAAGCCTTTTTATTGGTATTAAGCCTTTTATTGGTATTAAGCCTTTTTATTGGTATTAAGCC
Source organism: Euprymna scolopes (assembly GCF_053919585.1). Classification (NCBI taxonomy): domain Eukaryota; kingdom Metazoa; phylum Mollusca; class Cephalopoda; order Sepiida; family Sepiolidae; genus Euprymna; species Euprymna scolopes. The sequence goes on along the minus strand of NC_136500.1, from coordinate 3,418,003 downwards.
TTTTTATTGGTATTAAGCCTTTTTATTGGTATTATATCTTTTTTTGGTATTAAGCCTTTTTTATTGGTATTAAGCCTTTTTATTGGTATTAAGCCTTTTTATTGGTATTATATCTTTTTTTGGTATTAAGCCTTTTTTATTGGTATTAAGCCTTTTTATTGGTATTAAGCCTTTTTATTGGTATTAAGCCTTTTTATTGGTATTAATCCTTTTTATTGGTATTAAGCCTTTTTATTGGTATTAAGCCTTTTTATTGGTATTAAGGCTTTTTATTGGTATTAAGCCTTTTTATTGGTATTAAGGCTTTTTATTGGTATTAAGCCTTTTTTATTGGTATTAAGCCTTTTTATTGGTATAAAGCCTTTTTTATTGGTATTAAGCCTTTTTATTGGTATTAAGCCTTTTTATTGGTAGTAAGCCTTTTTATTGGTATTAAGCCTTTTTATTGGTATTAAGGCTTTTTATTTGTATTAAGCCTTTTTTATTGGTATTAAGCCTTTTTATTGGTATTAAGCCTTTTTATTGGTATTAAGCCTTTTTATTGGTATTAAGCCTTTTTATTGGTATTAATCCTTTTTATTGGTATTAAGCGTTTTTATTGGTATTAATCCTTTTTATTGGTATTAAGCGTTTTTATTGGTATTAAGCCTTTTTATTGGTATTAAGCCTTTTTATTGGTATTAAGCCTTTTTATTGGTATTAAGCCTTTTTATTGGTATTAAGCCTTTTATTGGTATTAAGCCTTTTTATTGGTATTAAGCCTTTTTTATTGGTATTAAGCCTTTTTATTGGTATTAAGCCTTTTTATTGGTATTAACTCTTTTTTTGGTATTAAGCCTTTTTTATTGGTATTAAGCCTTTTTATTGGTATTAAGCCTTTTTATTGGTATTAAGCCTTTTTATTGGTATTAATCCTTTTTATTGGTATTAAGCCTTTTTATTGGTATTAATCCTTTTTATTGGTATTAAGCCTTTTTATTGGTATTAAGCCTTTTTATTGGTATTAAGCCTTTTTATTGGTATTAAGCCTTTTTTTATTGGTATTAAGACTTTTTATTGGTATTAAGCCTTTTTATTGGTATTAAGCCTTTTTATTGGTATTAAGCCTTTTTATTGGTATTAAGCGTTTTTATTGGTATAAAGCCTTTTTATTGGTATTAAGCGTTTTTATTGGTATTAAGCCTTTTTATTGGTATTAAGCCTTTTTATTGGTATTAAGCCTTTTTATTGGTATTAAGCCTTTTTTATTGGTATTAAGCTTTTTTATTGGTATTAACTCTTTTTATTGGTATTAATCCTTTTTATTGGTATTAAGCCTTTTTATTGGTATTAAGCCTTTTTATTGGTATTAAGCCTTTTTATTGGTATTAAGCCTTTTTTATTGGTATTAAGACTTTTTATTAGTATTAAGCCTTTTTATTGGTATTAAGCCTTTTTATTGGTATTAATCCTTTTTATTGGTATTAAGCGTTTTAATTGGTATTAAGCCTTTTTATTGGTATTAAGCGTTTTTATTGGTATTAAGCCTTTTTATTGGTATTAAGCCTTTTTATTGGTATTAAGCCTTTTTATTGGTATTAAGCCTTTTTTATTGGTATTAAGCCTTTTTATTGGTATTAAGCCTTTTTTATGTGTATTAACTCTTTTTTTGGTATTAAGCCTTTTTTATTTGTATTAAGCCTTTTTTATTGGTATTAAGCCTTTTTATTGGTATTAAGCCTTTTTATTGGTATTAAGCCTTTTTATTGGTATTAAGCGTTTTTCTTGGTATTAAGCCTTTTTATTGGTATTAAGCGTTTTTATTGGTATTAAGCCTTTTTATTGGTATTAAGCCTTTTTATTGGTATTAAGCCTTTTTATTGGTATTAAGCCTTTTTTATTGGTATTAAGCCTTTTTATTGGTATTAACACTTTTTATTGGTATTAAGCCTTTTTTATTGGTATTAAGCCTTTTTATTGGTATTAAGCCTTTTTATTGGTATTAAGCCTTTTTATTGGTATTAAGCCTATGTATTGGTATTAAGCCTTTTTTATTGGTATTAAGCCTTTTTATTGGTATTAAGCCTTTTTATTGGTATTAAGCCTTTTTATTGGTATTAAGCCTTTTTATTGGTATTAATCCTTTTTATTGGTATTAAGCGTTTTTATTGGTATTAATCCTTTTTATTGGTATTAAGCGTTTTTATTGGTATTAAGCCTTTTTATTGGTATTAAGCCTTTTTATTGGTATTAAGCCTTTTTATTGGTATTAAGCCTTTTTTATTGGTATTAAGCCTTTTTATTGGTATTAAGCCTTTTTTATTGGTATTAAGCCTTTTTATTGGTATTAAGCCTTTTTATTGGTCGTAAGCCTTTTTTTGGTATCAAGCCTTTTTATTGGTATTAAGCCTTTTTTTTGGTATTAAGCCTTTTTATTGGTATTAAGCCTTTTTATTGGTATTAAGCCTTTTTATTGGTATTAAGCCTTTTTTTTTGGTATTAAGCCTTTTTATTGGTATTAAGCCTTTTTATTGGTATTAAGCCTTTTTATTGGTATTAAGCCTTTTTTATTGGTATTAAGCCTTTTTATTGGTATTAAGCCTTTTTTATTGGTATTAAGCCTTTTTTTTGGTATTAAGCCTTTTTATTGGTATTAAGCCTTTTTATTGGTATTAAGCCTTTTTTATTGGTATTAAGCCTTTTTATTGGTATTAAGCCTTTTTATTGGTATTAAGCCTTTTTATTGGTATTAAGCCTTTTTATTGGTATTAAGGCTTTTTATTGGTATTAAGCCTTTTTTATTGGTATTAAGCCTTTTTATTGGTATAAAGCCTTTTTTATTGGTATTAAGCCTTTTTATTGGTATTAAGCCTTTTTATTGGTAGTAAGCTTTTTATTGGTATTAAGCCTTTTTATTGGTATTAAGGCTTTTTATTTGTATTAAGCCTTTTTTATTGGTATTAAGCCTTTTTATTGGTATTAAGCCTTTTTATTGGTATTAAGCCTTTTTATTGGTATTAAGCCTTTTTATTGGTATTAATCCTTTTTATTGGTATTAAGCGTTTTTATTGGTATTAATCCTTTTTATTGGTATTAAGCGTTTTTATTGGTATTAAGCCTTTTTATTGGTATTAAGCCTTTTTATTGGTATTAAGCCTTTTTATTGGTATTAAGCGTTTTTATTGGTATTAAGCCTTTTATTGGTATTAAGCCTTTTTATTGGTATTAAGCCTTTTTTATTGGTATTAAGCCTTTTTATTGGTATTAAGCCTTTTTATTGGTATTAACTCTTTTTTTGGTATTAAGCCTTTTTTATTGGTATTAAGCCTTTTTATTGGTATTAAGCCTTTTTATTGGTATTAAGCCTTTTTATTGGTATTAATCCTTTTTATTGGTATTAAGCCTTTTTATTGGTATTAATCCTTTTTATTGGTATTAAGCCTTTTTATTGGTATTAAGCCTTTTTATTGGTATTAAGCCTTTTTATTGGTATTAAGCCTTTTTTTATTGGTATTAAGACTTTTTATTGGTATTAAGCCTTTTTATTGGTATTAAGCCTTTTTATTGGTATTAAGCCTTTTTATTGGTATTAAGCGTTTTTATTGGTATTAAGCCTTTTTATTGGTATTAAGCGTTTTTATTGGTATTAAGCCTTTTTATTGGTATTAAGCCTTTTTATTGGTATTAAGCCTTTTTATTGGTATTAAGCCTTTTTTATTGGTATTAAGCTTTTTTATTGGTATTAACTCTTTTTATTGGTATTAATCCTTTTTATTGGTATTAAGCCTTTTTATTGGTATTAAGCCTTTTTATTGGTATTAAGCATTTTTATTGGTATTAAGCCTTTTTTATTGGTATTAAGACTTTTTATTAGTATTAAGCCTTTTTATTGGTATTAAGCCTTTTTATTGGTATTAATCCTTTTTATTGGTATTAAGCGTTTTTATTGGTATTAAGCCTTTTTATTGGTATTAAGCGTTTTTATTGGTATTAAGCCTTTTTATTGGTATTAAGCCTTTTTATTGGTATTAAGCCTTTTTATTGGTATTAAGCCTTTTTTATTGGTATTAAGCCTTTTTATTGGTATTAACTCTTTTTTTGGTATTAAGCCTTTTTTATTTGTATTAAGCCTTTTTTATTGGTATTAAGCCTTTTTATTGGTATTAAGCCTTTTTATTGGTATTAAGCCTTTTTATTGGTATTAAGCCTTTTTATTGGTATTAAGCGTTTTTCTTGGTATTAAGCCTTTTTATTGGTATTAAGCGTTTTTATTGGTATTAAGCCTTTTTATTGGTATTAAGCCTTTTTATTGGTATTAAGCCTTTTTATTGGTATTAAGCCTTTTTTATTGGTATTAAGCCTTTTTATTGGTATTAACTCTTTTTATTGGTATTAAGCCTTTTTTATTGGTATTAAGCCTTTTTATTGGTATTAAGCCTTTTTATTGGTATTAAGCCTTTTTATTGGTATTAAGCCTATGTATTGGTATTAAGCCTTTTTCATTGGTATTAAGCCTTTTTATTGGTATTAAGCCTTTTTATTGGTATTAAGCCTTTTTATTGGTATTAAGCCTTTTTATTGGTATTAATCTTTTTTATTGGTATTAAGCGTTTTTATTGGTATTAATCCTTTTTATTGGTATTAAGCGTTTTTATTGGTATTAAGCCTTTTTATTGGTATTAAGCCTTTTTATTGGTATTAAGCCTTTTTATTGGTATTAAGCCTGTTTTATTGGTATTAAGCCTTTTTATTGGTATTAAGCCTTTTTTATTGGTATTAAGCCTTTTTATTGGTATAAAGCCTTTTTATTGGTATTAAGCCTTTTTATTGGTATTAAGCCTTTTTATTGGTATTAAGCTTTTTTTATTGGTATTAAGCCTTTTAATTGGTATTAACCCTTTTTATTGGTATTAAGCCTTTTTTATTGGTAGTAAGCCTTTTTATTGGTATTATGCCTTTTTATTGGTATTAAGCCTTTTTATTGGTATTAAGCCTTTTTTATTGGTATTAAGCCTTTTTATTTGTATTAAGCCTTTTTATTGGTATTAAGCCTGGGTTATTGGTATTAAGCCTTGGTTATTGGTATTAAGCCTTTTTATTGGTATTAAGCCTTTTTATTGGTATTAAGCCTTTTATTGGTATTAAGCCTTTTTATTGGTATTAAGCCTTTTTATTGGTATTAAGCCTTTTTATTGGTATTAAGCCTTTTTTATTGGTATTAAGCCTTTTTATTGGTATTAAGCCTTTTTTATTGGTATTAAGCCTTTTTTTTGGTATTAAGCCTTTTTATTGGTATTAAGCCTTTTTATTGGTATTAAGCCTTTTTTATTGGTATTAAGCCTTTTTATTGGTATTAAGCCTTTTTATTGGTATTAAGCCTTTTTATTGGTATTAAGCCTTTTTTATTGGTATTAAGCCTTTTTATTGGTATTAAGCCTTTTTTATTGGTATTAAGCCTTTTTATTGGTATTAAGCCTTTTTATTGGTATTAAGCCTTTTTTATTGGTATAAAGCCTTTTTATTGGTATTAAGCCTTTATATTGGTATTAAGCCTTTTTATTGGTATTAAGCATTTTTATTGGTATTAAGCCCTTTTTATTGGTATTAAGCCTTTTTTTTGGTATCAAGCCTTTTTATTGGTATAAAGCCTTTTTGGTTGTATTAAGCTTTTTTTATTGGTATTAAGCATTTTAATTGGTATTAACCCTTTTTATTGGTATTAAGCCTTTTTTATTGGTAGTAAGCCTTTTTATTGGTATTAAGCCTTTTTATTGGTATTAAGCCTTTTTATTGGTATTAAGCCTTTTTTTATTGGTATTAAGCCTTTTTTATTGGTATTAAGCCTTTTTATTGGTATTAAGCCTTTTTTATTGGTATTAAGCCTTTTTATTGGTATTAAGCCTTTTTATTGGTATTAAGCCTGGGTTATTGGTATTAAGCCTGGGTTATTGGTATTAAGCCTTTTTATTGGTATTAAGCCTTTTTATTGGTATTAAGCCTTTTTATTGGTATTAAGCCTTTTTATTGGTATTAAGCCTTTTTATTGGTATTAAGCCTTTTTATTGGTATTAAGCCTTTTTTATTGGTATTAAGCCTTTTTATTGGTATTAAGCCTTTTTATTGGTATTAAGCCTTTTTATTGGTATTAAGCCTTTTATTGGTATTACGCCTTTTTATTGGTATTAAGCCTTTTTATTGGTATTAAGCCTTTTTATTGGTATTAAGCCTTTTTATTGGTATTAACTCTTTTTTTGGTATAAAGCTTTTTTTATTGGTATTAAGCCTTTTTATTGGTATTAAGCCTTTTTATTGGTATTAAGCTTGGGTTATTGGTATTAAGCCTGGGTTATTGGTATTAAGCCTTTTTATTGGTATTAAGTCTTTTTATTGGTATTAAGCCTTTTTATTGGTATTAAGCCTTTTTATTGGTATTAAGCCTTTTTATTGGTATTAAGCCTTTTTTATTGGTATTAAGCCTTTTTATTGGTATTAAGCCTTTTTATTGGTATTAAGCCTTTTTATTGGTATTAAACCTTTTTTATTGGTATTAAGCCTTTTTTTTGGTATTAAGCCTTTTTATTGGTATGAAGCCTTTTTATTGGTATTAAGCCTTTTTTATTGGTATTAAGCCTTTTTATTGGTATTAAGCCTTTTTATTGGTATTAAGCCTTTTTATTGGTATTAAGCCTTTTTTATTGGTATTAAGCTTTTTTATTGGTATTAAGTCTTTTTATTGGTATTAAGCCTTTTTATTGGTATTAAGCCTTTTTTATTGTTATTAAGCCTTTTTAAATGTATTAAGCCTTTTTATTGGTATTAAGCCTTTTTATTGGTATTAAGCCTTTTTTATTGGTATTAAGCCTTTTTATTGGTATTAAGCCTTTTTTATTGGTATTAAGCCTTTTTATTGGTATTAAGCCTTTTTATTGGTATTAAGCCTGGGTTATTGGTATTAAGCCTGGGTTATTGGTATTAAGCCTTTTTATTGGTATTAAGTCTTTTTATTGGTATTAAGCCTTTTTATTGGTATTAAGCCTTTTTATTGGTATTAAGCCTTTTTATTGGTATTAAGCCTTTTTTATTGGTATTAAGCCTTTTTATTGGTATTAAGCCTTTTTATTGGTATTAAGCCTTTTTATTGGTATTAAACCTTTTTTATTGGTATTAAGCCTTTTTATTGGTATTAAGCCTTTTTATTGGTATTAAGCCTTTTTATTGGTATTAAACCTTTTTTATTGGTATTAAGACTTTTTTTTGGTATTAAGCCTTTTTATTGGTATGAAGCCTTTTTATTGGTATTAAGCCTTTTTTATTGGTATTAAGCCTTTTTATTGGTATTAAGCCTTTTTATTGGTATTAAGCCTTTTTATTGGTATTAAGCCTTTTTATTGGTATTAAGCCTTTTTTATTGGTATTAAGCCTTTTTATTGGTATTAAGTCTTTTTATTGGTATTAAGCCTTTTTATTGGTATTAAGCCTTTTTTATTGTTATTAAGCCTTTTTATTGGTATTAAGCATTTTTGTTGGTATTAAGCCTTTTTATTGGTATTAAGCCTTTTTTATTGGTATTAAGCCTTTTTATTGGTATTAAGCCTTTTTTATTGGTATTAAGCCTTTTTATTGGTATTAAGCCTTTTTTATTGGTATTAAGCCTTTTTATTGGTATTAAGCCTTTTTATTGGTATTAAGCCTTTTTTATTGGTATTAAGCCTTTTTATTGGTATTAAGCCTTTGTATTGGTATTAAGCCTTTTTATTGGTATTAAGCCTTTTTATTGGTATTAAGCCTTTTTATTGGTATTAAGCCTTTTTATTGGTATAAAGCCTTTTTATTGGTATTAAGCCTTTTTTTTGGTATCAAGCCTTTTTATTGGTATTAAGCCTTTTTATTGGTATTAAGCCTTTTTTATTGGTATTAAGCCTTTTTATTGGTATTAAGCCCTTTTTATTGGTATTAAGCCTTTTTATTGGTATCAAGCCTTTTTATTGGTATTAAGCCTTTTTATTGGTATTAAGCCTTTTTTATTGGTATTAAGCCTTGTTCTTGGTATTAACCCTTTTTATTGGTATTAAGCCTTTTTTATTGGTATTAAGCCTTTTTATTGGTATTAAGCCTTTTTATTGGTATTAAGCCTTTTTTATTGGTATTAAGCCTTTTTTATTGGTATTAAGCCTTTTTATTGGTATTAAGCCTTTTTATTGGTATTAAGCCTTTTTATTGGTATTAAGCCTTTTTATTGGTATAAAAGCCTGGGTTATTGGTATTAAGCCTGGGTTATTGGTATTAAGCCTTTTTATTGGTATTAAGTCTTTTTATTGGTATTAAGCCTTTTTATTGGTATTAAGCCTTTTTATTGGTATTAAGCCTTTTTATTGGTATTAAGCCTTTTTTATTGGTATTAAGCCTTTTTATTGGTATTAAGCCTTTTTATTGGTATTAAGCCTTTTTATTGGTATTAAACCTTTTTATTGGTATTAAGCCTTTTTTTTTGGTATTAAGACTTTTTATTGGTATGAAGCCTTTTTATTGGTATTAAGCCTTTTTTATTGGTATTAAGCCTTTTTATTGGTATTAAGCCTTTTTATTGGTATTAAGCCTTTTTATTGGTATTAAGCCTTTTTATTGGTATTAAGCCTTTTTTATTGGTATTAAGCCTTTTTATTGGTATTAAGTCTTTTTATTGGTATTAAGCCTTTTTATTGGTATTAAGCCTTTTTTATTGGTATTAAGCCTTTTTTATTGGTATTAAGCCTTTTTATTGGTATTAAGCCTTTTTATTGGTATTAAGCCTTTTTATTGGTATTAAGCCTTTTTTATTGGTATTAAGCCTTTTTATTGGTATTAAGCATTTTTATTGGTATTAAGCCCTTTTTATTGGTATTAAGCCTTTATATTGGTATTAAGCCTTTTTTATTGGTATTAAGCCTTTTTTATTGGTATTAAGCCTTTTTATTGGTATTAAGACTTTTTATTGGTATTAAGACTTTTTATTGGTATTAAGCCTTTTTTATTGGTATTAAGCCTTTTTATTGGTATTAAGACTTTTTATTGGTATTAAGCCTTTTTTATTGGTATTAAGCCTTTTTATTGGTATTAATCCTTTTTATTGGTATTAAGCCTTTTTATTGGTATTAAGCCTTTTTTATTGGTATTAAGCCTTTTTATTGGTATTAAGCATTTTTATTGGTATTAAGCCTTTTTATTGGTATTAAGCCTTTTTATTGATATTAAGCCTTTTTATTGGTATTAAGCCTTTTTATTGGTATTAAGCCTTTTTATTGGTATTAAGCCTTTTTATTGGTATTAAGCCTTTTTATTGGTATTAAGCCTTTTTATTGGTAATAAGCCTTGTTTATTGGTATTAAGTCTTTTTATTGGTATTAAGCCTTTTTATTGGTATTAAGCCTTTTTATTGGTATAAAGCCTTTTTATTGGTATTAAGCCTTTTTATTGGTATTAAGCCTTTTTATTGGTAATAAGCCTTGTTTATTGGTATTAAGTCTTTTTATTGGTATTAAGCCTTTTTATTGGTATTAAGCCTTTTTATTGGTATTAAGCCTTTTTTATTGGTATTAAGCCTTTTTATTGGTATTAAGCATTTTTATTGGTATTAAGCCCTTTTTATTGGTATTAAGCCTTTATATTGGTATAAGGCCTTTTTTACTGGTATTAAGCCTTTTTTATTGGTATTAAGCCTTTTTATTGGTATTAAGACTTTTTATTGGTATTAAGACTTTTTATTGGTATTAAGCCTTTTTTATTGGTATTAAGCCTTTTTATTGGTATTAAGACTTTTTATTGGTATTAAGCCTTTTTTATTGGTATTAAGCCTTTTTATTGGTATTAATCCTTTTTATTGGTATTAAGCCTTTTTATTGGTATTAAGCCTTTTTTATTGGTATTAAGCCTTTTTATTGGTATTAAGCCTTTTTATTGGTATTAAGCCTTTTTATTGGTATTAAGCCTTTTTATTGATATTAAGCCTTTTTATTGGTATTAAGCCTTTTTATTGGTATTAAGCCTTTTTATTGGTATTAAGCCTTTTTATTGGTATTAAGCCTTTTTATTGGTATTAAGCCTTTTTATTGGTATTAAGCCTTTTTATTGGTAATAAGCTTTGTTTATTGGTATTAAGTCTTTTTATTGGTATTAAGCCTTTTTTATTGGTATTAAGCCTTTTTATTGGTATTAAGCCTTTTTATTGGTATTAAGCCTTTTTATTGGTATTAACCCTTTTTTTTGGTATTAAGCCTTTTTATTGGTATTAAGCCTTTTTATTGGTATTAAGCCTTTTTATTGGTATTAAACCTTTTTTATTGGTATTAAGCCTTTTTTTTGGTATTAAGCCTTTTTATTGGTATGAAGCCTTTTTATTGGTATTAAGCCTTTTTTATTGGTATTAAGCCTTTTTATTGGTATTAAGCCTTTTTATTGGTATTAAGCCTTTTTATTGGTATAAAGCCTTTTTATTGGTATTAAGCCTTTTTTATTGGTATTAAGCCTTTTTATTGGTATTAAGCCTTTTTATTGGTATTAAACCTTTTTATTGGTATTAAGCCTTTTTATTGGTAATAAGCCTTGTTTATTGGTATTAAGTCTTTTTATTGGTATGAAGCCTTTTTTATTGGTATTAAGCCTTTTTATTGGTATTAAGCCTTTTTTATTGGTATTAAGCCTTTTTATTGGTATTAAGCCTTTTTATTGGTATTAAACCTTTTTTATTGGTATTAAGCCTTTTTTTGTATAAACCCTTTTTATTGGTATGAAGCCTTTTTATTGGTATTAAGCCTTTTTTATTGGTATTAAGCCTTTTTATTGGTATTAAGCCTTTTTAGTGGTATTAAGCCTTTTTATTGGTATTAAGCCTTTTTTATTGGTATTAAGCCTTTTTATTGGTATTAAGTCTTTTTATTGGTATTAAGCCTTTTTATTGGTATGAAGCCTTTTTATTGGTATTAGCCTTTTTTATTGGTATCAAGCATTTTTGTTGGTATTAAGCCTTTTTATTGGTATTAAGCCTTTTTTATTGGTATTAAGCCTTTTTATTGGTATTAAGCTTTTTTATTGGTATTAAGCCTTTTTATTGGTATTAAGCCTTTTTTATTGGTATTAAGCCTTTTTATTGGTATTAAGCCTTTTTTATTGGTATTAAGGCTTTTTATTGGTATTAAGCCTTTTTTATTGGTATTAAGCCTTTTTATTGGTATTAAGCCTTTGTATTGGTATTAAGCCTTTTTATTGGTATTAAGCCTTTTTATTGGTATTAAGCCTTTTTATTGGTATTAAGCCTTTTTATTGGTATTAAGCATTTTTATTGGTATTAAGCCCTTTTTATTGGTATTAAGCCTTTTTTTTGGTATCAAGCCTTTTTATTGGTATTAAGCCTTTTTATTGGTATTAAGCTTTTTTTATTGGTATTAAGCCTTTTAATTGGTATTAACCCTTTTTATTGGTATTAAGCCTTTTTTATTGGTAGTAAGCCTTTTTATTGGTATTAAGCCTTTTTATTGGTATTAAGCCTTTTTTATTGGTATTAAGCCTTTTTATTGGTATTAAGCCTTTTTATTGGTATTAAGCCTGGGTTATTGGTATTAAGCCTGGGTTATTGGTATTAAGCCTTTTTATTGGTATTAAGTCTTTTTATTGGTATTAAGCCTTTTTATTGGTATTAAGCCTTTTTATTGGTATTAAGCCTTTTTATTGGTATTAAGCCTTTTTTATTGGTATTAAGCCTTTTTATTGGTATTAAGCCTTTTTATTGGTATTAAGCCTTTTTATTGGTATTAAACCTTTTTTATTGGTATTAAGCCTTTTTTTTGGTATTAAGCCTTTTTATTGGTATGAAGCCTTTTTATTGGTATTAAGCCTTTTTTATTGGTATTAAGCCTTTTTATTGGTATTAAGCCTTTTTATTGGTATTAAGCCTTTTTATTGGTATTAAGCCTTTTTTATTGGTATTAAGCCTTTTTATTGGTATTAAGTCTTTTTATTGGTATTAAGCCTTTTTATTGGTATTAAGCCTTTTTTATTGTTATTAAGCCTTTTTATTGGTATTAAGCCTTTTTATTGGTATTAAGCCTTTTTATTGGTATTAAGCCTTTTTTATTGGTATTAAGCCTTTTTATTGGTATTAAGCCTTTTTATTGGTAGTAAGCCTTTTTTTTGGTATCAAGCCTTTTTATTGGTATTAAGCCTTTTTATTGGTATTAAGCCTTTTTATTGGTATTAAGCCTTTTTATTGGTATTAAGCCTTTTTTATTGGTATTAAGCCTTTTTTATTGGTATTAAGCCTTTTTATTGGTATTAAGCCTTTTTATTGGTATTAAGCCTTTTTATTGGTATTAAGCCTTTTTTATTGGTATTAAGCCTTTTTATTGGTATTAAGCCTTTTTTATTGGTATTAAGCCTTTTTTTTGGTATTAAGCCTTTTTATTGGTATTAAGCCTTTTTATTGGTATTAAGCCTTTTTTATTGGTATTAAGCCTTTTTATTGGTATTAAGCGTTTTTATTGGTATTAAGCCTTTTTATTGGTATTAAGCCTTTTTATTGGTATTAAGCCTTTTTATTGGTATTAAGCCTTTTTTATTGGTATTAAGCCTTTTTATTGGTATTAAGCCTTTTTCTTGGTATTAAGCCTTTTTTATTGGTATAAAGCCTTTTTATTGGTATTAAGCCTTTATATTGGTATTAAGCCTTTTTATTGGTATTAAGCATTTTTATTGGTATTAAGCCCTTTTTATTGGTATTAAGCCTTTTTTTTGGTATCAAGCCTTTTTATTGGTATTAAGCCTTTTTATTGGTATTAAGCTTTTTTTATTGGTATTAAGCCTTTTAATTGGTATTAACCCTTTTTATTGGTATTAAGCCTTTTTTATTGGTAGTAAGCCTTTTTATTGGTATTAAGCCTTTTTATTGGTATTAAGCCTTTTTTATTGGTATTAAGCCTTTTTATTGGTATTAAGCCTTTTTATTGGTATTAAGCCTGGGTTATTGGTATTAAGCCTGGGTTATTGGTATTAAGCCTTTTTATTGGTATTAAGTCTTTTTATTGGTATTAAGCCTTTTTATTGGTATTAAGCCTTTTTATTGGTATTAAGCCTTTTTATTGGTATTAAGCCTTTTTTATTGGTATTAAGCCTTTTTATTGGTATTAAGCCTTTTTATTGGTATTAAGCCTTTTTATTGGTATTAAACCTTTTTTATTGGTATTAAGCCTTTTTTTGGTATTAAGCCTTTTTATTGGTATGAAGCCTTTTTATTGGTATTAAGCCTTTTTTATTGGTATTAAGCCTTTTTATTGGTATTAAGCCTTTTTATTGGTATTAAGCCTTTTTATTGGTATTAAGCCTTTTTTATTGGTATTAAGCCTTTTTATTGGTATTAAGTCTTTTTATTGGTATTAAGCCTTTTTATTGGTATTAAGCCTTTTTTATTGTTATTAAGCCTTTTTATTGGTATTAAGCCTTTTTATTGGTATTAAGCCTTTTTATTGGTATTAAGCCTTTTTTATTGGTATTAAGCCTTTTTATTGGTATTAAGCCTTTTTTATTGGTATTAAGCCTTTTTATTGGTATTAAGCCTTTTTATTGGTATTAAGCCTGGGTTATTGGTATTAAGCCTGGGTTATTGGTATTAAGCCTTTTTATTGGTATTAAGTCTTTTTATTGGTATTAAGCCTTTTTATTGGTATTAAGCCTTTTTATTGGTATTAAGCCTTTTTATTGGTATTAAGCCTTTTTTATTGGTATTAAGCCTTTTTATTGGTATTAAGCCTTTTTATTGGTATTAAGCCTTTTTATTGGTATTTAACCTTTTTTATTGGTATTAAGCCTTTTTTTTTGGTATTAAGCCTTTTTATTGGTATGAAGCCTTTTTATTGGTATTAAGCCTTTTTTATTGGTATTAAGCCTTTTTATTGGTATTAAGCCTTTTTATTGGTATTAAGCCTTTTTATTGGTATTAAGCCTTTTTTATTGGTATTAAGCCTTTTTATTGGTATTAAGTCTTTTTATTGGTATTAAGCCTTTTTATTGGTATTAAGCCTTTTTTATTGTTATTAAGCCTTTTTATTGGTATTAAGCATTTTTGTTGGTATTAAGCCTTTTTATTGGTATTAAGCCTTTTTTATTGGTATTAAGCCTTTTTTATTGGTATTAAGCCTTTTTATTGGTATTAAGCCTTTGTATTGGTATTAAGCCTTTTTATTGGTATTAAGCCTTTTTATTGGTATTAAGCCTTTTTATTGGTATTAAGCCTTTTTATTGGTATTAAGCCTTTTTATTGATATTAAGCCTTTTTATTGATATTAACTCTTTTTTTGGTATAAAGCTTTTTTTATTGGTATTAAGTCTTTTTATTGGTATTAAGCCTTTTTATTGGTATTAAGCCTTTTTATTGGTATAAAGCCTTTTTATTGGTATTAATCCTTTTTATTGGTATTAAGCGTTTTTATTGGTATTAAGCCTTTTTATTGGTATTAAGCCTTTTTATTGGTATTAAGCCTTTTTTATTGGTATTAAGCCTTTTTATTGGTATTAAGCCTTTTTTATTGGTATTAAGCCTTTTTATTGGTATTAAGCCTTTTTATTGGTATTAAACCTTTTTTATTGGTATTAAGCCTTTTTATTGGTATTAAGTCTTTTTATTGGTATTAAGCCTTTTTATTGGTATTAAGCCTTTTTTATTGTTATTAAGCCTTTTTATTGGTATTAAGCCTTTTTATTGGTATTAAGCCTTTTTATTGGTATTAAGCCTTTTTTATTGGTATTAAGCCTTTTTATTGGTATTAAGCCTTTTTTATTGGTATTAAGCCTTTTTATTGGTATTAAGCCTTTTTATTGGTATTAAGCCTGGGTTATTGGTATTAAGCCTGGGTTATTGGTATTAAGCCTTTTTATTGGTATTAAGTCTTTTTATTGGTATTAAGCCTTTTTATTGGTATTAAGCCTTTTTATTGGTATTAAGCCTTTTTATTGGTATTAAGCCTTTTTTATTGGTATTAAGCCTTTTTATTGGTATTAAGCCTTTTTATTGGTATTAAGCCTTTTTATTGGTATTAAACCTTTTTTATTGGTATTAAGCCTTTTTTTTTGGTATTAAGCCTTTTTATTGGTATGAAGCCTTTTTATTGGTATTAAGCCTTTTTTATTGGTATTAAGCCTTTTTATTGGTATTAAGCCTTTTTATTGGTATTAAGCCTTTTTATTGGTATTAAGCCTTTTTTATTGGTATTAAGCCTTTTTATTGGTATTAAGTCTTTTTATTGGTATTAAGCCTTTTTATTGGTAATAAGCCTTTTTTATTGTTATTAAGCCTTTTTATTGGTATTAAGCATTTTTGTTGGTATTAAGCCTTTTTATTGGTATTAAGCCTTTTTTATTGGTATTAAGCCTTTTTTATTGGTATTAAGCCTTTTTATTGGTATTAAGCCTTTGTATTGGTATTAAGCCTTTTTATTGGTATTAAGCCTTTTTATTGGTATTAAGCCTTTTTATTGGTATTAAGCCTTTTTATTGGTATTAAGCCTTTTTATTGATATTAAGCCTTTTTATTGGTATTAACTCTTTTTTTGGTATAAAGCTTTTTTTATTGGTATTAAGTCTTTTTATTTGTTTTAAGCCTTTTTATTGGTATTAAGCCTTTTTATTGGTATTAAGCATTTTTATTGGTATTAAGCCTTTTTATTGGTATTAAGCCTTTTTATTGGTATTAAGCCTTTTTATTGGTATTAAGCCTTTTTATTGGTATTAAGCCTTTTTTATTGGTATTAAGCCTTTTTATTGGTATTAAGCCTTTTTTATTGGTATTAAGCCTTTTTATTGGTATTAAGCATTTTTATTGGTAGTAAGCCTTTTTATTTGTATTAAGCCTTTTTATTGGTATTAAGGCTTTTTATTTGTATTAAGCCTTTTTTATTGGTATTAAGCCTTTTTATTGGTATTAAGCCTTTTTTATTTGTATTAAGCCTTTTTATTGGTATTAATCCTTTTTATTGGTATTAAGCGTTTTTATTGGTATTAAGCCTTTTTATTGGTATTAAGCCTTTTTATTGGTATTAAGCTTTTTTATTGGTATTAAGCCTTTTTATTGGTATTAAGCCTTTTTTATTGGTATTAAGCCTTTTTATTGGTATTAAGCCTTTTTATTGGTATTAACTCTTTTTTTGGTATTAAGCCTTTTTTATTGGTATTAAGCCTTTTTATTGGTATAAAGCCTTTTTATTGGTATTAAGCCTTTTTATTGGTATTAAGCCTTTTTATTGGTATTAAGCCTTTTTATTGGTATTAAGCCTTTTTTATTGGTATTAAGCCTTTTTATTGGTATTAAGCCTTTTTTATTGGTATTAAGCCTTTTTATTGGTATTAAGCCTTTTTATTGGTAGTAAGCCTTTTTATTGGTATTAAGGCTTTTTATTTATATTAAGCCTTTTTTATTGGTATTAAGCCTTTTTATTGGTATTAAGCCTTTTTATTGGTATAAAGCCTTTTTATTGGTATTAATCCTTTTTATTGGTATTAAGCGTTTTTATTGGTATTAAGCCTTTTTATTGGTATTAAGCCTTTTTATTGGTATTAAGCCTTTTTATTGGTATTAAGCCTTTTTTATTGGTATTAAGCCTTTTTATTGGTATTAAGCCTTTTTATTGGTATTAAGCCTTTTTATTGGTATTAAGCCTTTTTTATTGGTATTAAGCCTTTTTATTGGTATAAAGCCTTTTTTATTGGTATTAAGCCTTTTTATTGGTATTAAGCCTTTTTATTGGTATTAAGCCTTTTTATTGGTATTTAACCTTTTTTATTGGTATTAAGCCTTTTTTTTTGGTATTAAGCCTTTTTATTGGTATGAAGCCTTTTTATTGGTATTAAGCCTTTTTATTGGTATTAAGCCTTTTTATTGGTATTAAGCCTTTTTTATTGGTATTAAGCCTTTTTATTGGTATTAAGCCTTTTTATTGGTATTAAGCCTTTTTATTGGTATTAAGCCTTTTTATTGGTAGTAAGCCTTTTTATTGGTATTAAGCCTTTTTATTGGTATTAAGCCTTTTTATTTGTATTAAGCCTTTTTTATTGGTATTAAGCCTTTTTATTGGTATTAAGCCTTTTTATTGGTATTAAGCCTTTTTATTGGTATTAATCCTTTTTATTGGTATTAAGCGTTATTATTGGTATTAATCCTTTTTATTGGTATTAAGCGTTTTTATTGGTATTAAGCCTTTTTATTGGTATTAAGCCTTTTTATTGGTATTAAGCCTTTTTTATTGGTATTAAGCCTTTTTATTGGTATTAAGCCTTTTTATTGGTATTAAGCATTTTTATTGGTATTAAGCCTTTTTTATTGGTATTAAGCCTTTTTTTTTTTTGGTATCAAGCCTTTTTATTGGTATTAATCCTTTTTATTGGTATTAAGCGTTTTTATTGGTATTAAGCCTTTTTATTGGTATTAAGCCTTTTTATTGGTATTAAGCCTTTTTTATTGGTATTAAGCCTTTTTATTGGTATTAAGCCTTTTTTATTGGTATTAAGCCTTTTTATTGGTATTAAGCCTTTTTATTGGTATTAAGCCTTTTTTATTGGTATTAAGCCTTTTTATTGGTATTAAGTCTTTTTATTAATATTAAGCCTTTTTATTGGTATTAAGCCTTTTTTATTGTTATTAAGCCTTTTTATTGGTATTAAGCCTTTTTATTGGTATTAAGCCTTTTTATTGGTATTAAGCCTTTTTTATTGGTATTAAGCCTTTTTATTGGTATTAAGCCTTTTTTATTGGTATTAAGCCTTTTTATTGGTATTAAGCCTTTTTATTGGTATTAAGCCTGGGTTATTGGTATTAAGCCTGGGTTATTGGTATTAAGCCTTTTTATTGGTATTAAGTCTTTTTATTGGTATTAAGCCTTTTTATTGGTATTAAGCCTTTTTATTGGTATTAAGCCTTTTTATTGGTATTAAGCCTTTTTTATTGGTATTAAGCCTTTTTATTGGTATTAAGCCTTTTTATTGGTATTAAGCCTTTTTATTGGTATTAAACCTTTTTTATTGGTATTAAGCCTTTTTTTTTGGTATTAAGCCTTTTTATTGGTATGAAGCCTTTTTATTGGTATTAAGCCTTTTTTATTGGTATTAAGCCTTTTTATTGGTATTAAGCCTTTTTATTGGTATTAAGCCTTTTTATTGGTATTAAGCCTTTTTTATTGGTATTAAGCCTTTTTATTGGTATTAAGTCTTTTTATTGGTATTAAGCCTTTTTATTGGTAATAAGCCTTTTTTATTGTTATTAAGCCTTTTTATTGGTATTAAGCATTTTTGTTGGTATTAAGCCTTTTTATTGGTATTAAGCCTTTTTTATTGGTATTAAGCCTTTTTTATTGGTATTAAGCCTTTTTATTGGTATTAAGCCTTTGTATTGGTATTAAGCCTTTTTATTGGTATTAAGCCTTTTTATTGGTATTAAGCCTTTTTATTGGTATTAAGCCTTTTTATTGGTATTAAGCCTTTTTATTGATATTAAGCCTTTTTATTGGTATTAACTCTTTTTTTGGTATAAAGCTTTTTTTATTGGTATTAAGTCTTTTTATTTGTTTTAAGCCTTTTTATTGGTATTAAGCCTTTTTATTGGTATTAAGCATTTTTATTGGTATTAAGCCTTTTTATTGGTATTAAGCCTTTTTATTGGTATTAAGCCTTTTTATTGGTATTAAGCCTTTTTATTGGTATTAAGCCTTTTTTATTGGTATTAAGCCTTTTTATTGGTATTAAGCCTTTTTTATTGGTATTAAGCCTTTTTATTGGTATTAAGCATTTTTATTGGTAGTAAGCCTTTTTATTTGTATTAAGCCTTTTTATTGGTATTAAGGCTTTTTATTTGTATTAAGCCTTTTTTATTGGTATTAAGCCTTTTTATTGGTATTAAGCCTTTTTTATTTGTATTAAGCCTTTTTATTGGTATTAATCCTTTTTATTGGTATTAAGCGTTTTTATTGGTATTAAGCCTTTTTATTGGTATTAAGCCTTTTTATTGGTATTAAGCTTTTTTATTGGTATTAAGCCTTTTTATTGGTATTAAGCCTTTTTTATTGGTATTAAGCCTTTTTATTGGTATTAAGCCTTTTTATTGGTATTAACTCTTTTTTTGGTATTAAGCCTTTTTTATTGGTATTAAGCCTTTTTATTGGTATAAAGCCTTTTTATTGGTATTAAGCCTTTTTATTGGTATTAAGCCTTTTTATTGGTATTAAGCCTTTTTATTGGTATTAAGCCTTTTTTATTGGTATTAAGCCTTTTTATTGGTATTAAGCCTTTTTTATTGGTATTAAGCCTTTTTATTGGTATTAAGCCTTTTTATTGGTAGTAAGCCTTTTTATTGGTATTAAGGCTTTTTATTTATATTAAGCCTTTTTTATTGGTATTAAGCCTTTTTATTGGTATTAAGCCTTTTTATTGGTATAAAGCCTTTTTATTGGTATTAATCCTTTTTATTGGTATTAAGCGTTTTTATTGGTATTAAGCCTTTTTATTGGTATTAAGCCTTTTTATTGGTATTAAGCCTTTTTATTGGTATTAAGCCTTTTTTATTGGTATTAAGCCTTTTTATTGGTATTAAGCCTTTTTATTGGTATTAAGCCTTTTTATTGGTATTAAGCCTTTTTTATTGGTATTAAGCCTTTTTATTGGTATAAAGCCTTTTTATTGGTATTAACTCTTTTTTTGGTATTAAGCCTTTTTTATTGGTATTAAGCCTTTTTATTGGTATTAAGCCTTTTTATTGGTATTAAGCCTTTTTTATTGGTATTAAGCCTTTTTATTGGTATTAAGCCTTTTTATTGGTATTAAGCCTTTTTATTGGTATTAAGCCTTTTTATTGGTATTAAGCCTTTTTTATTGGTATTAAGCCTTTTTATTGGTATTAAGCCTTTTTATTGGTATTAAGCCTTTTTATTGGTATTAAGCCTTTTTATTGGTAGTAAGCCTTTTTATTGGTATTAAGCCTTTTTATTGGTATTAAGCCTTTTTATTTGTATTAAGCCTTTTTTATTGGTATTAAGCCTTTTTATTGGTATTAAGCCTTTTTATTGGTATTAAGCCTTTTTATTGGTATTAATCCTTTTTATTGGTATTAAGCGTTATTATTGGTATTAATCCTTTTTATTGGTATTAAGCGTTTTTATTGGTATTAAGCCTTTTTATTGGTATTAAGCCTTTTTATTGGTATTAAGCCTTTTTATTGGTATTAAGCCTTTTTTATTGGTATTAAGCCTTTTTATTGGTATTAAGCCTTTTTATTGGTATTAAGCATTTTTATTGGTATTAAGCCTTTTTTATTGGTATTAAGCCTTTTTTTTTTTTGGTATCAAGCCTTTTTATTGGTATTAAGCCTTTTTATTGGTATTAAGCCTTTTTTATTGGTATTAAGCCTTTTTATTGGTATTAAGCCTTTTTATTGGTATTAAGCCTTTTTATTGGTATTAAGCCTTTTTTATTGGTATTAAGCCTTTTTTATTGGTATTAAGCCTTTTTATTGGTATTAAGCCTTTTTATTGGTATTAAGCCTTTTTATTGGTATTAAGCCTTTTTTATTGGTATTAAGCCTTTTTATTGGTATTAAGCCTTTTTTATTGGTATTAAGCCTTTTTTTTTGGTATTAAGCCTTTTTATTGGTATTAAGCCTTTTTATTGGTATTAAGCCTTTTTTATTGGTATGAAGCCTTTTTATTGGTATTAAGCCTTTTTATTGGTATTAAGCCTTTTTATTGGTATTAAGCCTTTTTTATTGGTATTAAGCCTTTTTATTGGTATTAAGCCTTTTTTATTGGTATTAAGCCTTTTTATTGGTATTAAGCCTTTTTATTGGTATTAAGACTGTTTATTGGTATTAAGCCTTTTTCATTGGTATAAAGCCTTTTTATTGGTACTAAGCCTTTATATTGGTATTAAGCCTTTTTATTTGTATTAAGCATTTTTATTGGTATTAAGCCCTTTTTATTGGTATTAAGCCTTTTTTTTTGGTATCAAGCCTTTTTATTGGTATTAAGCCTTTTTATTGGTATTAAGCCTTTTTTATTGGTATTAAGCCTTTTTATTGGTATTAACCCTTTTTATTGGTATTAAGCCTTTTTTATTGGTATTAAGCCTTTTTATTGGTATTAAGCCTTTTTATTGGTATTAAGCCTTTTTATTGGTATTAAGCCTTTTTTATTGGTATTAAGCCTTTTTTATTGGTATTAAGCCTTTTTATTGGTATTAAGCCTTTTTTATTTGTATTAAGCCTTTTTATTGGTATTAAGCCTTTTTATTGGTATAAAAGCCTGGGTTATTGGTATTAAGCCTTTTTATTGGTATTAAGTCTTTTTATTGGTATTAAGCCTTTTTATTGGTATTAAGCCTTTTTATTGGTATTAAGCCTTTTTATTGGTATTAAGCCTTTTTTATTGGTATTAAGCCTTTTTATTGGTATTAAGCCTTTTTATTGGTATTAAGCCTTTTTATTGGTATTAAACCTTTTTATTGGTATTAAGCCTTTTTTTTGGTATTAAGACTTTTTATTGGTATGAAGCCTTTTTATTGGTATTAAGCCTTTTTTATTGGTATTAAGCCTTTTTATTGGTATTAAGCCTTTTTATTGGTATTAAGCCTTTTTATTGGTATTAAGCCTTTTTATTGGTATTAAGCCTTTTTTATTGGTATTAAGCCTTTTTATTGGTATTAATCCTTTTTATTGGTATTAAGCTTTTTTATTGGTATTAAGCCTTTTTTATTGGTATTAAGCATTTTTGTTGGTATTAAGCCTTTTTATTGGTATTAAGCCTTTTTTATTGGTATTAAGCCTTTTTATTGGTATTAAGCCTTTTTATTGGTATTAAGCCTTTTTATTGGTATTAAGCCTTTTTTATTGGTATTAAGCCTTTTTATTGGTATTAAGCCTTTTTATTGGTATTAAGCCTTTTTATTGGTATTAAGCCTTTTTATTGATATTAAGCCTTTTTATTGGTATTAAGCCTTTTTATTGGTATTAAGCCTTTTTATTGGTATTAAGCCTTTTTATTGGTATTAAGCCTTTTTATTGGTATTAAGCCTTTTTATTGGTAATAAGCCTTGTTTATTGGTATTAAGTCTTTTTATTGGTATTAAGCCTTTTTATTGGTATTAAGCCTTTTTATTGGTATTAACCCTTTTTTTTTGGTATTAAGCCTTTTTATTGGTATTAAGCCTTTTTATTGGTATTAAGCCTTTTTATTGGTATTAAACCTTTTTTATTGGTATTAAGCCTTTTTTTTGGTATTAAGCCTTTTTATTGGTATGAAGCCTTTTTATTGGTATTAAGCCTTTTTTATTGGTATTAAGCCTTTTTATTGGTATTAAGCCTTTTTATTGGTATGAAGCCTTTTTATTGGTATTAAGCCTTTTTATTGGTATTAAGCCTTTTTATTGGTATTAAGCCTTTTTTATTGGTATTAAGCCTTTTTATTGGTATTAAGCCTTTTTATTGGTATTAAGCCTTTTTATTGGTATTAAGACTGTTTATTGGTATTAAGCCTTTTTCATTGGTATAAAGCCTTTTTATTGGTACTAAGCCTTTATATTGGTATTAAGCCTTTTTATTGGTATTAAGCATTTTTATTGGTATTAAGCCCTTTTTATTGGTATTAATCCTTTTTTTTGGTATCAAGCCTTTTTATTGGTATTAAGCCTTTTTATTGGTATTAAGCCTTTTTTATTGGTATTAAGCCTTTTTATTGGTATTAACCCTTTTTATTGGTATTAAGCCTTTTTTATTGGTATTAAGCCTTTTTATTGGTATTAAGCCTTTTTATTGGTATTAAGCCTTTTTATTGGTATTAAGCCTTTTTTATTGGTATTAAGCCTTTTTATTGGTATTAAGCCTTTTTATTAAGCCTTTTTATTGGTATTAAGCCGGTTAAACGCGTTTTTAACGAGTAAGAAATGGGTAAAATTTGGAAAAAACCATTTGTACATTCAATCTTAGTTTATTTTAGTTTTTAATTTTAATCGGTTTATATGCGTTTCACGTTGGAACAGTTGTGATGCAACCAGCTTCGAATATTCCAGTTTCGATTCTAGCTGATGGCACCAAAATACTTTTTTTTTACTTTTGAAATCACGACTCTGTAAACAACAACAAGACGCATCACATCTGATCTGTTTCTGACCACAGTTCCGTACTTTCGGATAAACAGTCTTTGACTATTGCTTTTGGTGTTAGAGTGTGGAGTTGGATGCAAACCGACTGGCAAGCATGTTAGCCTTGTCGGTTGCTAAGCAAACAACCTCATGATTATTAGATAGTTTAGACATTGTAAATAGCCCATTATTTACTACGCTGTTGTAGATTTTCTAGAAATCACGGGTTCCTAATGTCTGCGCTTCGATGCGTTTTTGGTGGTTTCAGTAAATTTACTATTAGCCGTCGCTATTTCTCTCTTATAGTTATCTCTGTCTTCGATATACTTATGTCTTTTTGAACTTGGCGTGTGTCGGTTAAATCTGCAATACGCATGCTGCCTTTGCCCAAAGGCAGATGCACAAAGAGAAGTAATCTTTTTGGGAGAGCGGGGCTTGCTATAAAATTTCCGCGGGGGAAAATGTGCTTCAATTGCTGTTTGGAACCATTCAACGATCTAATTTGCTCACTCCTAAGAAGGTAGTGAAAAGATATCTTGCCATGGGGCGTCTCTGATGATATCCCTGATGGATTTCCAGTAAGCCTTTTTATAATATTTTGTTATTTGGAGCAATGGCTCTTCAGTTTTGTCTCTAGAGTTTAGGGCGATTTCAACTATTATCACTGCATGATCAGCGTTTCCAAGTGCGGTGTGTGCATTTGTAACACAATCATCGGGAATTGCTGTCAGTGACAGATCTAGAAGTGATGCGTGTTGTTCTTGCTGGACTGGGAAACACGTTGGAAATATAACTGTCTGTGATCGGGAATGAGATAAAGAGAAGCTATGTGTTGTGATACCAGCTGCGTCTGTGTAAGTAGAAAATCCAAGCCAGTTGCTGTGGTGGGCATTGAAGTCCTCAAATGCACGCACCTATGCGTTAGTGTCGAGAGAAAGTGCTGCATCTATGCTCTCAGAGACTTTGTTTATCAGGGTACAATCCTGGATCGAGGGAAAGCGGTGGAGAAAATTAAAGAAAATAATGTTATGTTGCATGTTAAGTCTAAAGCACGTAAAGGCTTGATCGTCCTATTCTAGTTTTTTTTCTCTAGTCAAGGGGAGGGCGTTTCGAATATAGACTCCAACCCCGTGCATATCTGCCAGAGTCCTTACGGCAGAGTGGGAGATATTCGGCCATGTTAAAGAAGGTACGGGGGATGGAAGAGTATCGGTTTGTGTCACTTAGTGCTAAGATATCTGGGGTGTTTGTAAGGAGAAATGCTTCAACACAATTTAAATTAGTTCTAAGTTCACGGATATTCGTAAATGCAAGAATCAAGGGTGGAAGCAATTTGGTTTTGTTTAAGTTTTGTTCTGGTTTAAGCATAATTTTAGATTGTACTGTCATTTTTTTAAAGAGTTTCAGTTCAGGTGCGGGTGCTTAACAAGCGGTTAAAGATATATCCAGACATGCAATGCAAATAAACTATCAGTTGACCTTCTATCTACTAGTACTGTAGCCTCAGACAACCCACTGGGGATCAGTGCCGGGACTCTTTCTGTGGGCGACATTACACTACAAACATCCCGAGATTATGCAACTATTGATGAAACAGATGCTCCTAGCGCTATGAAAGAGTTAAGGATCCTGTACTTTCAGTCGGGAACAGCAGTCGGGAACTGTCAATCCGGTCCCCAATCTATTAGCACTGGCATTATGGAGTTTAGGGACTCTCAAGTGCCTAGTCTAGAGGGATGGGATGCGTCGGGAGTGCGGAAAACGGCGTTCATTGCCCTAGTAAAGAAACAAGATTGACCCCTTAGTGTTTCTGTCGAATTCATGTGATTCGATCTCTACACCTTGCTAATAGGCAAAGATGGAGTGTGGAAGCCGGGCGATAGACAGTGCCTATCTACTTTCTAAGCAGTTTAGGATTGTAGACCGGTAATTTGTTTGAGTCACAATCTCGAGCAAGGTTGTCATCCAAGACTGGACAGGACTTCCGCCCCTAAGGTTTAGCGTCAGAGTTTTCCTTCTGCTAGAGTGATGACCTGGGAAGGTCTACGGTTCCATCAGCACCGAGAGGATTTGTCCCTCGCCTGGGTCCTAATTCAGGTATTTTTGTAACCCACGTTGGTAGTGAATGTTACTGGGTTAGTTTGAAAAGGTTATACATCTACTGAAAAATTACACTTCTCAAAGTGATTAAGGGGCATTGCTATTTCATTGTTACTGGAGGAGGGGTGAGTAACCATTCATGCATTGAAAGCAGCTATATTTGCAACAGGTGTGTTGAAAAGAACTAATATATGGTTTAAAATCTTTCTTTTACATTTATAATTAACTTTTTATGTTGATTTAGGAATAGGATAACGTGTTATAGAGTTGCTTGGTATTAAGAATTAACTAAAAAAATTTAGCCCAAGCTCTGGATATTTTAGATGGAAGGAGGGTTAAGATGTATTTCAATGTAGATACAAGTAATGCCATTTTTGATATGAAGTACAATACAGTATGTATAATAAAGTAAATATTCAGTGTGTATAATATAGTAAATAGATGTATGGTCAGATTTTCTGTAGATGCGAATATATTGAAGTTGTAGGTATTAAATATGTTTCCATTTAGAGGGTCAAGTAAAGTTTAGTTAGAGCAAGATTTTTTTTTAAATTTAATATGCAAATAAGATAAATGCAGTCGCCTTAGAGGTAAGATATATATTGGATATACGTAGCAAGCCAGTTTTAGTGATTGTACCGTAATGAGAGAAACAATTAGCACATGGCCTGTGGGAATTTGTAGTTAAATACATACATTTCGCTTTGGCACAAAGCATTGTGTATCTATTCAGAAATAATCTTAGCGACGTATCTAAGATCACTGTATATTTCAGCTACAGATATAATTGAATGTAAAACAAACTATATTTAGTGCTTAGGTATCGAGAGCAGGGAAGCAACATTTATATACAAACAAGCTTATAGTAATTGTAAATATTACGTAAATAAAGTGCTATCTTCTTCTAATGTAGGAAAATAAATCCCGGTGTTTGATAAATTAAAACAATGCACTTTGTCTATGCTTTTATAGTTTGCAGCTTAATCTGGAGTAGGACCCAGAAGCGGAGCAAACCCTCACAGTAGATCTTCCCAGGTCACCTTCTAGGAGAAGGAAAACTCTGAAACTAAAACAAAGGAGAGGAAGGCCTCTCCAGTCTTGGATGACAACCTTCCTAGAGCTGGTGACTCAAATAAATTAAGGAGTAGATAGGCTCAGTCTATCGGCGGCTTTCATACTCCTTCTTTGCCTATTAGTCAGGTGCAGAGACACTATCACAGGTGAATCGACAAAACACTTAGTGGTAGATCTTGTTTCTTGTCTAGGGCATTGAATGCCGTTCCAGCACTCCCGACACATCCCACCCCTCATAACTGGGCACTTGGGAGTGCTTGAGTACCACGCATGCCTGTGTAATTAGATTGGGTGATCTTCTTCTGATGGGCTGAGGGTACCGGATTGACAGTTCCTGGCTGCTGTTTCCGACTGGTATTACAGGAGCCCTAAGTCTTTGGTAGCGCTTAGAGCGGCTGCTCCATCAACAGTTGTATAATATCGGGTTGTTTGTAGTGCCATGTCGCGCATGGAAAGGCCCCTGCACTCATCCCCGATGGCAACATTCCTAGTTGAAGAAAGGTCAGCCAATTGGTCTACTTTTGTTGCATATGTGATATCCTGCATAACCTCTTGGTCAGCTCCCCCTCACCTAACTGAAACACTTTAAAAACATGACGACACTAAAACCAAACAATAAGCTTGAACCAGGCCTAGGGACAAACAAATTCAACTTGCCTCCTCCCTTGAGGCTTGCATTCACTAACATCCGTGGGCTTAGAACTAATTTAGCTGATGTTGAAGAATTTCTCCTAACAAATACCCCGGATATCTTAGCACTAAGCGAGACTAACTTACACTCCTCCATCCCCTCTAACTACTTTAACATGCCTGGCTATCTCCCACTCTGCCGTAAGGACTCTGGCAGACATATGCACGGACTTGGAGTCTACATTCGTAATACCCTCCCCCTGACTAGAGATACAAACCTAGAAACGGACGAGCAAGCCTTTATGTGATTTAGACTAAACATGCAACACAACATTAGCTACTTTTATTTTCTCTACCGCTCTCCCTCGACCCAGGACTGCACCATAATAAACAAAGTCTCTGACAGTATAGACACAGCACTCTCCCTCGACACTAGCGCCCAAGTCCATGTATTTGGTGACTTTAATGTTCACCACAAAAACTGACTTGGATTCTCTACTCACACAGATGCAGCGGGCAGCACAACACATAGATTTACTATATCTCACTCGCTATCACAAATGTTTACCTTTCCAACCCGTTTCCCTGACCAGCAAGAACAACAAGAATCACTTCTAGATCTGTTTCTGACTACAATTCCCGAGCATTGTACAAAAATTGCGAACAGCCCACGCGGGAACGCTGACCATGTAAAAATCGCAATAATTCTAGACACAAAACTGAAGAGCCAGTGCTACAAACAACGAGATATTATAAATACGTTGACTGGAAAGCCATCACAGATCTTATCAGAGATGACCTATGGGGAAATATTTTTCTATTCCTACCGAACAGTGCGCAAATGAGACCACTTAATGGTTCAAAAAAGCAATGGAAGCACATGTTCCCGTGCGGAAATTTTATAGCAAGACCCACTCTCCCCAATGGTTAACTTCGACTTGCGCAAATGCCATTGCTCAAAGGCAGCATGCGTACGGCAGATTTAACCGACAGAAGTCCAGTTCAAACAAACAGAAGTACATAGAAGCTAGAAATAACGTTAAGAAAGAAATAGCGACAGCCAAGAGAATTTACTGAAACCACTAAAAAACGCATCGAAGCACAAAGATTAGGAAATCGTGACTTCTGGAAAATCTACAACAGTGTAGTTAATAATGGGCAATCAACAATTCCCCCACTAACCAACAAGCATGAGGTTGTTTGCTCAGCAACCGACAAAGCTAATATGCTTGCCAGCCGGTTTGCTTCGAATTCCACACCGGACCCTTCCAACCACCCCCTGCCTGACTTTCCTTTGCGGACAGACGCCACGCTAGACGATCTGAAAATCACCCTTGCTCAGGTACATGATATCAAAAAAACCTTGACATTTAAAAAGCATGTTGAGCTGATCTCATCCCAGTTGTGTTATTAAAAAGTGCTCAGCCGGGCTAGCTTCAGTTCTCTCCAAACTTTACAACAAATGCCTTAAGGAATCATGCTGTTGAAAATCTGGGCTGTTGAAAATCCCCTTCTGTAGTACCAATATTCAAGAAGTCTGGCGAAAGAACTGACCCATCAAATTATCGCCCTATTAGCCTCCTCCCACTTTTCGCAAGAATATTTGAGACTATAATTACCCATGCTCTAGTCCAGCACCTTACAGATGCTAAACTTCTGTCTGACAAAGAATATATATTTAGACAAGCCCGTTCCACAGGTGACATCCTCACTGTAATCTCTGAACGTATATACCATTCACTGGACAAAGCGGGGGACGGCAGAGCGGTAGCTCTAGATATATCTAAGGCTTTTGGCAGGGTATGGCACAAAGGTCTCCGCAGGAAAATTAAATCATACGGTATCATTGGTAGAATACTTAGCATAATTATATCCTTCTTATATCAGAGAAAAATCCAGATTGTCCTCGACGGTCGAACATCTAAACAGTGTGATATAAATGCGGGAGTGCCTCAAGTGTCTATTCTTGGACCTCTATTGTTCCTGATATTTATTAATGACCTCCCCAACAAAACTGCCTCTGAGATGGGTATATATGCTGATGACACTACACTCTATAACAAGCATGACAGGAAAACAAATGAACACATATCTAAAGACATGGCAAAACACTAGAGGATGACCTCCAATCTGTAGTGGAATGGGGACATAAATGGATGGTCACATTCAATGCTGCCAAGACTAAACTGGTTTCCTTCAATAACTACAGGAAACCTTCTCTGCCACCAATAGCAATGGCCAGTGACTCCCTGTCTGAGAGTACATCTTTCAAACTCCTTGGCCTAACGTTCACAGGAAACATGAGCTGGAACAATTATATTGAAAACATTACCAGGCCCGCTTCAAAAAAGGTAGACTCTCTCTACCGTGCTAGAAAACTAATGACACCTGAAAGTATCCTGTATCTCTATAAGGCCACCATTCGCCGATGTATGGAGTATTGTTATCACATCTGGGCTGGTGCGTCTACTACTAGTCTCTCGCTCCTTGACAAGGTTCAAAAAAGAGTCGCCCACCTGATAGGCCCTGAACTGTTATCTAAGCTTAAGCATCTGTCCCATCGACGAAACGTTGCATCCCTCTGCTTGTTCTACAAGTATTTTAATGGTGAATGCTCTGAAGAACTGCAGACACTTGTGCCCCAACGACGCAGACACCCTCGACAAACCCGACAGGCAACTAAATCCCACCCCCACACAGTAGAGATCCCTAGATGTAAAAGATCTTTCTACTACAGTAGTTGCTTCCCCAGAACCGCTAGACTCTCGAATTCCATTCCAGGATCCTGCTTCCCTAACTGTACTGACATGCAGAAGTTCAAGTGCAACGTGAACCGATATCTTGCTGCCAAAATCCCTACATAGTGCCCCAGTAGTTGCTGATCCTGATAGTAGCCCCTACACCTGAGTGGCAATGTGCCTTGTTTGGGGTGAAAATGTAATAAAAAAAATCTACCTCGAGTTAGAATGTTCTAGCTTCTTTTTGGGTTAAGGCTGGTACCTTATAATTAAAATTCGGTAATGGATATTTCATCAATTTGAGAAGTCGAATTATTTTCTCATAATTTAGATTAGAAGAAACCATTTAAAAATTGGTTAAATTTACTACAGTTTGGGTTAAGTATTCAGTTAAGACTGGTTAAAAATAATGCATAATGCTGATAAAAGGCCATGTTTTCCGAGTTTATGTAACAGTGCAAGTTTTAAATGTCAACTTGTTGTGTCATAGTTCCTATTGATTTACCTGTGAACCTTTTTTTCGGTAGCATTTGTTCATGTCACTTTTCTGCTAGTTTTAGTCTAACCCATTTAATATCGGTTAGCTTTCCAGGCCGATTGACGACATGGATAAATGTAGTTTTAAATCCCGAAGTTTCCCATTGTGTTCTCTTTGTTTGCCTGGATACAGCTTCGTAACACTATAATAGGTCACTTTTACTGGGATTGAATTATTCTTCTTTGATCGCCCGGACCTCTCCCTAATACACTCTCCCAATGGCTTACGTCTATTTGGGCAGCTGGCATTGGGATAAGGCAGCATGCGTAATGCATATTTAACCGACATAAGTAAAGTTCAAACAGACATAAGTATATAGAAGACAAAAAAGTAACTGTAAGAAACATATAGCGACAGCTAATAGCGAATTTACTGAAACCACCAAAAAATGCATCGAAGCAAAGAAATTAAGAACCCGTGATTTCTGGAAAATCTATGACAGTGTATTAAATAATGGGCAATCAACAATGTCTACACTATCGAACAATCATGAGGTTGTTTGCATGCTGGGCAGTAGGTTTGCCAAGAACTCCACACTGGACCCTGCCAACCACCCCTCCCTGACTTTCCTTTGAGGACAGACGCCCCACTAGACGATCTGAAAATCATCTCTTCTCAGTTGCATGCTATCATAAAAATCTTGATACTTCAAAAGCACGTGGCCCTAATCTCATCCCGGCTGTGCTATTAAAAAAGTGCTCCGCGTAAGTAGCTCCAGTTTTCACCAAATTTTACATAAAATGTTTTAATGAATCTTGCTTTCCTGACTCTTGGAAACCTGCTTTTGTGGTACGATTTTTTGCAAAAATTTTTGAGTCAATAACTAAACAAGCTTTAGTCCATCACCTTTCAGATACTAAACTTCTGACCGACCAAAAATATGGATTTAGGCAAGCGTCTTCGAAAGCAAACATCATAACTGTAATCTCTGAACGTATATACCATTCAATGGACAAAGTAGTGGTGGCTAAGGAAATGGACGAAACACCAGAGGGTGACCTACAATCTGTAAGTAAACGGGGGCATAAATGGATGACCACATTCAATGCAGCCAAGACTACACTCGTTTCCTTCAATAATTACAAGAAACCTTTTCTTCCACCAATAGCAATGGCCAAAGACACTTTATCTAAAACTACTTATTTAAAACTCTTCAGTATAACGTTCACAAGCAATACGAGTTGAGAGCATTGCTGGGACGTTTGTGAAAAATGTAGGTGTTCTCTTCCGTGTTGGAAAGTTACTAACGCCCGATAGTATACTGTACCTACAATAGGCCACCATTCGCTTATGTATGGAGTATTGTTGTCACATTTAGACCCGTGCATCTGCTATTAGTCTCTCGCTCCTAGACAAATTTCAAAAGAGAGTCGCTAACCTGATAGGGCTTGAACTGTCATCTAAGCTCCAGCCTCTGTCCCATCGACGAAATGTAGCACCCCTCTCCTGTTCTATAAGTACTATAACGGTGAATGCTCCGAGGAACTGCACGCACTTGTACCCCTTCGACGTAAATACCTCCGACAAATCCGACAAGCAACTTAATTCCCCCCTTCACAGCAGAGATCCCTTGCAGTAAGAAAGACTTATACTCCAGTAGTTTCTTTTCCAGAAACGCTAGACATTGGAATCCCCTTCCGGGTCCCTGCTTCCCTCCCTGTACTGACATGCATAAGTCCAAATGTAACCTAAACTAATATCTTGCTGCCCAACTCCCTACATATTAGCCCTGTAGCTTATGGCCCTGATAGTAAGCCTTTACATCAAATAGCAAAGTGACTTGTTTGGGTTGAAAATGTAATTAAAAAAAACTTATATATATGAAAGCTGGACAAATTTAAATATATTTACGCATATTTAGCGCCTAGACAACCCTGTGAGACCCTTGCCGCCCCTCGCTAGTAATTATATGATAACTATTGTATTCTCTGTTTAAATTTACATTTAGATCAACTATTATTTCCATTATACGTATTATATATAACAGGGGCTGGTCTTTGAGTTTCGTACCATCACTAATATCGTAATATATACCATTCCCGAGTTCGAAAATATACACTTTTGTTAATATCGGAGGTTATTTCGACCGAAACGTTGTGTAAATTACTTTCAAGATGAATACAGTTGTCCGAAAGTTGCTAATGACAAATCTTCATTGAAAAAATTTAGGAACGCTAGGACTAAATAAAACTAAAGTATTTGAATAAAAAAATGATGATATGTGTATTAAGTATTCGAGTTATGTTCGTGATAGTATAAAATTTATAGCATGAAATGACTATGGATAAACACCGGCTTTGTATATATATATATATATATATATATATATATATATATAAGGAGATGAGAGAGAATTGCGTTTCTGTGTGTACTAGAAGAGAAAATACGAAATAAATAATTTTTACTTACTTCAGCAAAATCTTTATAAATTATAATGCCAGACTTAAGAAACCGAATAATTTTATTTTTTGACGTCCGATTCAATTTCATCATGAAACTATCTTTAATTCGTATTGGAATTTATATTTTTGATATTTCTGCTGAGCTTTCGAGCCGTGAAAGTATGTAAAAAACTAAAATGCATTTATTTTTCTAACAGCTTCCTATGATGTAATGTATCTGTTCACTATTGTATATTTACACCGTCGGTTAGATAATTCTAAACTTGGATATGTTTAGCGACGATTTTGAACGTTCCAGTAGGAGGGAACGTAAATGAAATGATCTAATATTTTTAACCTTGACTGCAATTACTTAGGAATGTTTCCATTAGAATATGGTGTAATTATTTCGATACTTACCATCCGTAGAGTGTAATAAACATTTAATTCTGATTGCATGTGCTACCGGCATGGCCAGTTCAGTGGCACTTCATTTAACGGAAGTTCAATCCTGTGCAGATATGGAGACAAGCCTGGGCGATGAAGATGAGAGAGCGACAGTTAATAAGACATCGTGTATTGAAATCATGGAAATTAACTTAAGACATTCTAATAACCTTTTAGCAAAATTAGCCTTGCTTTTCAGCGTATACTAACGTTTCGTCCAATTCATGCTATGCAGAGGTAAATAAGTGCGCGAAAGTAAAGTTGAGATGAATGATAAATTGAGGTTGCTAATTCTGATAAATTGTAAGAAGGTGTTGCAAATGATTTGCACTTTGCAATTCGATTGGAACCGGAGATCTTTGCCTCATTCAGGATCCGTTTTAGTTTACATTGAAAATATATAGATATAAAATACCAGTGCATGTAACTATAATTGTGTAATCCGCGTATATACGTATATGTGCATGTGTTTAAAAATATATGTGGTAATTAAGCTAAGCAGAATAATCCGCGTTTCATGCTCTTGAGAATTCAGCAGGCTTATGCATTATATATGAAGTCTGGAAATAAAGAAAAATGTTGATGAACACATAAGAGGACTTGTTCTTTTTATTCTCTCCCTCACTATATATATATATATATATATATATATATATATAGAGAGAGAGAGAGAGAGAGAGAGAGAGAGGCTTATGTGCGAATTCTGTGGTTGTTTCTCATTTTTATATGGTCCGCTTCTGTTGAGGATTTTAGTTAGCCAATCAGCTTTCTAGTAATTTATAAAATATATATGGCGATTAAGCTACACTGAATATTCGGCGTTTCATCCACTCTAGGATTCGTCAGGCTTATCTGCGAATTCTGTGGTTGTTTCTCGTTTTTATATGGTCCGCTTCTGTTGAGGATTTTAGTTAGCCAATCAGCTTTCTAGTATCCACCGTGCCCCTTCCTATCAATGCGCATGCATTTTATCGAACAAGGATCTGTTTTAGAACTAGGTTAGTTGTTTAAGGCAGACGTTTTCCTCCTTTTTTCTTTTGTTTTTCTTTTTTTTTTAAATTTTTTTGATGAACACATGAGAGGGCTTGTTCATTTTTATTCTCTCTCTCACTATATATATATATATATATATATATATATATATATATATATATATATATATATATCATAGAGTGGATGAAACGCCGAATATTCAGTGCAGCTTAATCGCCATATATATTTTATAAATTACTAACAAGCTCTACCTATGTATTGAGCACTTTTGAAGTAAATACTTAAAGTTTACGCATAAATCTATACTTTCGTATATTGATTTTATGTGAGTAAATGAAGTAGTTATATATATATATATATATATATATATATATATATAAAATATCTCTCGATGCCACATATCTATTTTAGCATGTAGACCGGTTCCCCACTTACTGAATGCCTGCCGTAGACAAGGATTCCTCACCTTTGTTTTATACGTCCATTCTCCCGACACAGACTTTCTTTCTCTAGCCTACCGATATAATTAGCCACCCAGTGATTTTACCATCTACAGTAATAACATCGATGTTTACATCCTTAATCACTATTACCCAGGATTGTGAGCACTCCAAATGTGTATCTTTCTGTCACCGTTGTAATGAAGGTGATGCACCCATCGTCATCAAGAGTTTCAGTTTCAAAGAATAATTTAAATACATGTAAAACGTTCTGCCTTACCATCACGCAGTCTTGGATTTATTTCCAAATTAAAGGTAGTTAACATTTTAATATCTCAGTGTTCCATATTTATCTGAATCCACAATACCGACAAACAAGTGCACCAATCACAGGTGAATCCTTGCAAATAAAACCAAAATTCTATTTAAGTTGGCTAGCATAGCGCGTGCTACAAGTGAACAATTCTGTTCTTTTTCAGTTGCTTAAAAAGCCAGGCGTCGTGGAGGAAATTAAGCCGACCGTCAGCGATTAAAACATAACAAAAAAAGAAAACCTACCTTAAATTTTAAGTTTTAATAGATGTAAAGAAAAATGGTCTAACAATATATATATATATATATATATATATATATATTACTCTCTCTCTCTCTCTCTCTATATATATATATATATATATATATATATATATATATATATATATATATACATATATATGCGTGTGTGTGGGGGGACATTTATTACCGTGAGTCCAGAATGAGTTTACATATTGTTTCCGCTAGAGAGACACTCTCAAAAGAAGAGGAAATATCCGACTAGCTTCCTCAGAATTCATAGATGGACTTAGATATAATACCAAATAAGAATGGAAAATTCTTAGCAAATGAATTGGAGTTGGATAAGAAGTGGGGTGGAAGGGAGAGGGCGTTGAAATTTAAAGTAGTACGAGTGTATATAATAAGAGGGGGTATTATAAAATATTAATTATGTGTTAATGTTTATAGACGGTCTTCTAGTTTATAACAGCTTAAAATTTATAGACGCTATTCTTAGTTTATAAAGGCATACGTTTAATCAACAGTTAGCAGTTAATTTAATGGATCCCCATGGAAACAGGTTGCAGTGTTCGTCCGCGTGGTGTGGTTGGAAGAGCAGGTTTCATATGGGGTTTAAAGTCATAGTGAGAGTTGTAGCCGGGCGGGGAGAGATTGGAAAATATATTTTGTTTTTTTATGTATTATTTATAAATTTTTGAATTTTCGACGTTGTAGTTGGAAGTAAGGAAGGGAGAAGGAAAATAGGAGGATAAATTAATGAATTATACGTTACAGGTTTATTCTGATGCTATAAAATAGGTAAGAATATCAGTAATTTAATCAAATAATAAAGTAATAAAATTATTAAGGAAAATTTATGATAAGTAAATAACATACATACACAAATACACACACAAATATACACAGGCATTAAAAAATCTGAAAAATAAAAAAAGATACACGTAAAAATTGCTTAAATAAGCCTGTTTCAATATTAACATTTTTAACAAATAGGTGGGTACACGGCGTTGGTCGGGTGTTTTGGGGTGTGTGTGGTCGCTCGGGGGTGGGGGTGTTAATGAAAACCTAAGAATAAGCGAAGCAAAAAAAAAACCAGAAAAAAGAACGTTACGTGAAAAATGGCTTAAATAACCCTGCTTCAAAATCGAAAAAAAAGACAGCTGACATTACGATTCGAACAAAAACGTTTAGATATTGACCCAACGCCCTAGCCAACTGACATAACACGATATACAAGAAATGGTGTCAGTTATTCAAGTATTTAAACTAAATCAGGTTATGACGTCATTTGACGCATGCGCAGAACCGATCTCGTCATGAGAGGACGGTTTTTGCTGACACCCCCTGTAGAAAAGGGTTGATTTCTGGGTGAAAAAATAAACGTTTCTGGCCAATTTTTCGATATTTGTCGGGTGAAGGATTGGGGTTTTATATGAGAATAAGTTTGTAAATTTTTGCTCAGTCTGTCGAAAGGTTTTAGCAGACACACAAACATACACACATACATATATATATACATACATTTTCGCTTATATATATATATATATATATATATATATATATATATATATAGACTAGCGGGGGTTACTCGGCGTTACCCGAGTGTTTGGAGATGTGTATGGTCGGGGGGGGTGTTAATTAGAACATAATAATAAGCGAAGAAAAAAAATAAAGTGAGGCCACGAGGGCCGTGGGTGCGTGGGGTAATCAAAATAAAAAACAGAAAAAAACTGAGGTAAGGCAAACGAACGATGTTAAATGTAAAAATCTGAAAAACAAAAACAAAAAGAAAACAGAGAAACGAACGTTAACACTTCTGAAAAATACCCCCCACAAAAAACACGTGTAAAAAATGCTTAAATAAGCCTGTTTCGATATTAAAATTTAAAAAATCGGTGGGTACCCGGGTAGTTTGGGGCGTGTGTGGTCGGTCGGGGGTGGGGTGCTAATGAAAACCTAAGAATAATCTAAGTAAAAATAAAAACAGAAAAAAGAACGTTACGTGAAAAATGGCTTAAATAACCCTGCTTCAATATTAAAATATTTTTTTTAAAGCCATCTCATACCATGATTCGACCCCAAAACGTTTAGATAATGGCCCAACGCTCTAACCAACTGACCTACCACGACATAAATAAAATCGTGTCAGTTCTTTAACTATTTAAAATAAATCAGGTCATGACGTCGTATGACGGATGCGTAGAACTTATCTCGTCATGAGATGAGGGTTTTTGCTGGCCTCCTCTGTAGAAGAGTGTGTATTTCAGGGTGAAAAAATTAACGTTTTGGGCCAATTTTTCGAGATTTGTTGGGCGAAGGATGGGGTTTTCATATGAGATCAAGTTTGTCAATTTGTGTTCAGTCTGTAGAAAGTTCTTTAGCATACACACATACACACATACACACATACACACACACACATGATGATTGCAACGTCTTGTCAGATGAGTGCCACTCCCTCGGACACTTAAAGTCCATGAGCCCAAATGCCTGAGGGAGTATCTATACAAAGATGATGTTACAGAGTCTTAGCTTTGTACGACAGCTAAGTCTCTCTCTCGGTTCAAAATGTTGAGATCCAGCAACAAGCAAGAGCAAGATAGCCAGCAACAAATTAAACTGCAGACCAGCTTAATGCGGGTACTGGTCTTCCGCTTTATGTTTTTTTTAAATCAGAGATTTTCTTCTCCTAGAAAGGTTGCCTTCACCACGGCTTACGGGAGCCCTCTCTACCCCAATACACGTATACACACACACAAATATACACGGTGCTAGTTGGCCATTGACACAGAAAAAGAGTTCATTCGCCCTTTGGAAGGTCTTGTTTTTAATCCTTCGGGGAGACTAGCCGCCCTCCTCACCAAACAAGTCTGGTGGGGGAACCAGTTTAGTCGCCGGTGACCCGACCATGAGGCAGGTAGTACTGGGTTACATGGTACCAGTAGCATATGACATGACCTGACCACAACACATACATATATACATACATACATACATACATTTTCGCTTTTATATATATCGATATCCGTAGATCGTATTCCGCATTCGCGCTGGAGGTACCAGTCTGGATGCTTGTGTTGCTCGCTCTAACGCCCACAAGTTGATTATTTGAAGTATAGTGGAACGGTCATCCTATACTGTGCAAAAGGGGTACCAGTCCGGATACTGAAAAGGTTCGGGACTTGGTAACCTGACATCCCGAGGCATAGTCATCGCTAACCTTTCCTCCTTTGATAAAATTGCACTTGTGTCCAAATGATGCACAAGTTTTCCTTCATGCATATAATTTTTTTTTTTTTTGACAAAAGTCGAGGTCTCGGGCTGGTGTTTTTCGGCTGCTCACTTAAGGCAGTGATATTCATATTTTTTCTGACGTGAAAGTACGAAATGTGTTTTTTTTTAATAATTTGTTTTCTTTTCTTCCTCTTCCAAATTGTCGTTTGCTGCTTTGAATTTTAAACTCGCGCGAATGCGCGTCGAGTTAAAAAACCATCGCGCAACATTGTCATTGGCTCAGCTTTATGTTAGCTCAGACGGCTTACTGCGGCTGTTGACTTCAATTTCCGGGGAAAGCGGGCGTGCGCTGAGTTACGTCTGGATCACTTTCTGCATAAGTATCAAAACAATAAATAAAGTAACAAATTGCAACGTCTTCATAGTTAGTAATAATTTTCACAATAATAGGATTAATAGTCAATTATAAGCAACCCATAAGAACCCAGTAGAACAAAATAACTACCCTTTATTGAATGTAGACAATTTTTTTAGCACTTACCTTTGTTAGTACTATTTCTTTTGTGCGTATTGTTTGTTTTTCACGCGTAATAATTTTTTAGACATTTATTTTAGTCTCGCTAAATCCGCAGCCACGCTTTTTTATGAATGTTAAACCTTTAGTAATTCATAACAATTAAACCACAGGTACTACTTAAACAGTCTAAACACAAACTTGTAAAAATATGCACAAGTCAAATAATTTATTTTTATTTTATTTTCTAAACCCAAACAATCTGTTACGTTAAAATTAATATCAAACAATATTATGTTAATGCATAAACGACAGGTGAGACTAGAACATAGATGATATGATGTAGAAGACCAGTGAAAAATTGGAAAGTGAGCAGACAAGATGAAAAAAATAGCAAATAAATACCGACTGATGTTATTTCAGTTTCCAAGTTTCGGTCGGTTTGTTTTTATGCCCTTATTTGCGACCGCTTACTCTCTTTTTTTATTTAATCTAATTTTTTCGACTGCATTGTTCAATGGTAACGCATATGTTCTTTCTTTTTTCTTCATACTGTCTCTATTTTTGAAAGAAAAAGGCAAGTTCATGGTATCCAAAATAAATAAAATGAAACTTCGTCGTTACACTTTTCTTCAGCCATTCATGCAATTAAAACTCCGAAGGATGTGCAGTCAGGAGGTGGTCTATTTTCTCAGATATACTCTTAAAGATAATAACTCGGCTATTATGGGGCCGATAGAGGGCAAATAAAAATGCAATGGTGTAAGCAAGTGCAACCCGGAAGCACATATAAGGCAAATTAGGATTGTCTCTGGAGATATCCCTGCCACATGGGAAGCCATCTTTAATGTAGGCACATATTCCATGCCCATGGTTGTCTTGGGGGCCAGATTTAGATGTTTAGATGTTAAGTTAGAGTATCCGTTAATTATGAACTCATCTAGGGAAGTTCTCGGCCCTATTCCAGTTTCGCTTAGAAAGAATATGTCCGGTTTCGTCTCCTGTAATTGGGTTTAAACCTCTAGAATTTTGGAACGTAGACCCCTGATGCAGGAAAAGGTGAGATGGTAATAAGGGTCTTCGTTGGAAGATGGTCTATGTTTTTTCGAGTTTTTTTCTGGAGGTATTTCATGTTGAGATTTTGGGATATGTGGAACAGGTCGGCATACTTGGTTAGAGCAGGATAGAGAGGGAGTGTAAGAGAGGAAAGCGCAGGATTTTTTATGTAGCAAATAGTAAGGTAAAGCCGTAACAATTA
The DNA here is from genome assembly GCF_053919585.1 of Euprymna scolopes. NCBI lineage: Eukaryota > Metazoa > Mollusca > Cephalopoda > Sepiida > Sepiolidae > Euprymna > Euprymna scolopes. Next base: position 3,377,989 of record NC_136500.1, on the reverse strand, counting down.
CCCACTAGTATGGGATCGATAGGACCCACCAGAAACTACTGCATGGTCCAGAATCCATTCACCAAATGGCAATACAGCAACCCCAGTACTTGGCACCTGCTTATAGGACAACCTCCTTAGTGGTTAATCCAAGGTTCGGGTCACTGACTATCAGGCGGATTACGTCAGTCCAGATTAAACGTTTACCTCGAGCACCCTTACTAGTTACATGGCCAGAAGGATAGACATAGAAACATAAGATTTCAGACATCTCAGGATACTGTTCATGAAGTAATTCTGTCCTGCAAAACAGCTTTTTCTTTACCATTTGTCAGAAAAATCACTCATTCGAAATGAGAACTGAGGGACAAATAAGGATAAGCAAGAGTACCGCGAGCTTCCGATAACGTATCCACAATGCGTTGTCTACTCACCATTAAAAAAGGAGGAGTTAAAGGACATTATTAATATTTACTTAGTATAAGTCCGAGTCTCTAATTCGAAATTAAAGATAATTGAAGATAAATTCCCCTTCCATGTTTACGAATGAAAACATAAAATACATTACTGTAATTCCGCTTAAGGTATTAAGCTTTTTCTTATCCAGGAGACACCTCTAAAAAAATTATAACAAGGATTTTTAGCACATAAATAAAATTTTTAAAATAAGCGGCGAACTTTTACGTGTTGGCATATTCATTAAACATTTCCTGTTTACAAGAATCCTCTACCGTGGTCGACGGCGTTTCGTTCATAGACTTGCTTTCGAGTTTGTCCCTATGGAAGTCTGGTTGGGAGAGGAGTTTGCTTTTTATTTATACCGAAAAAGTTAAGTAGTAAATCCTAAAATTTATTTTTTTCTTTTTTGTTTTCTTCTCGGGGTGCGGTCTAGAATATTTTCGCATTTAACAACTGACTGAAATAAAATATATTAGACAAAATAAAGTCAAAATAGAGAAATAACATTTAAGCAGCAAAATAATTTTTTTTTAATACCACGGCGGATTTTTTATTCATTAAACATTTCTTATTTTAAAGACACCTCTAGCGTGGCCAGATTTGGTTGACACCATGCTTAATGAAAGTGATGTTGGTCAGTTGTTTTACATAATATGCTTAATTGAAGTTGTAATGATTACTTATGGTTCATATTTTTAGTGGACGCCGAATGGTAACGCTGTTACTTCTACTTGTAATATTTCATCACTTTTTCTTGATTATTTCTTTCATTTTTTTCACAGCAGCATTCACCGTAGGCGGGTTGAACCTACTTCCTCCAAAGGCGAAAGTTTCATGGGAATATAAATTCACAAGCAGTCCTCAGTCACATGTATATCCAGGTCAAGTGAGATAACGATGCCCTGTTTTTGCACTTCCTACTACATACGGCACATGCTATACCCAAATGATCATTGTTCTGTGACTGTAACTTACCTGCATCATGGACTCTTCCATGTCTATATTATGATGTGAGATTACCCTCTCAGGGGAGTAGTATCATAATACCACAGAATCAGCAGGAATACTAGTAGTGTGCAGCATATACAACTACCCATATTAGACACCAAATAATGAGCTCTGCTTACTCTTTATCCTTGTAATCTTTTCGTTAATGCACCTTTCTTACACCTAATCTACGTTTTCCTTTTGTCCTCCAAACCTTGGGTCCAGATCAGTTCCCAACTGATACTAGTCAGCATCAATGTTACTTAACTTCGGTAATCTAATGAGAACTTGTGTGTCAACATGATTATTTTGAATAATTTTCCTGGGAATAGTATGCATCCAGACTTTCCCAATTGTGAATGAAATAGGTTAAACTAAAACTTCAAGCCTTGGTAGAGCATCTAGTACAGTAAAAATAAACTTTTGAATAAGATCTGTGACCTGATAGATGTTTTATTCATGACACACTGTGCTGACATTATTTGCATTGTGGAAAGAAGGAGCCATGTAGACCAGGAGAAGAGAGCCATCTCATTTCTTATCCAATCATATCAATCAGGGATCCGACTTTGACAATTAGTTCAACAATGTGATGATGGTGTTTGCTTTTTTTTTTCTCTCATTCTATGTTATGTTTGTTTTGCTCTGGGAGATCTATGATTCCAGCCATTGTGTCTTTGAATTAGTTTATAACTAACTGCCTAAGGTGTTTTCATTGATCAGTATCATAATACTGTAGAATCAGGAGTACTAATGCATAGCCCATACAACTAGCCATATTGGAAAACACCAAATGGTAAGCTCCGCTTACCCTTTATCTTATCCTTGTAACCCTGCGGGGTCCATGATTCAAATCATTGTATTATTGCTTTGCGAAGGAATTAGTTTATAGCTAACTGCCTGGGATCCTTCATTGAGGAATACCGAGAGGCATGTTTTTTTTTTTTTTTTTTTTTTTTTTAAATTACCTTTTCAACCCAAAAATGGCTCGGTGACACTTTGATGTAGGGGGCTACAATCTGGGATATAATTGCAGGTATGCTATGCATGGAGTTGAGCAACAAGATGTATGTTTACATTACACTTACACCCCCGCACGCTAACACAGTCGGGGAAAGGGAAACGCGGGAGGGATCCCAATCTAAGTTCTAAGGAAGAAACTAATAGAGTAGAAGGCTTTCTGGCATCTGGGCAGCCGATCTTGGGATTTTGCTGCTTGCCGGGTTTGTCGAGGGTATTTATGTCAAGGGGGTACAAGAGCCTGTAGTTCGGAGCATATACCATAAAATAATCATAAAACATTCATTTGTTATATTGTATGTCAGCATTAGGTTGGTGCAAAAAATAGGTCGGTTTCTATGTTCAATTCAAAAGACTATAACTGATATTGTAATACACTTTTTTAATCGAAATGAGAACCATTAAAATCGATACATTTTTGCGCAGGAAGTTGTCGGGATGCTTGAAATAGTGTTAATCGGTTGGAGAAAAATCCGGTGAATATGCCAGATGAGGCATAATCGTAACCCAATTCGTTCAGCCTCTGCAGTGTCAGTTGAGCAACATGCGGGCGAGCGTTTTATGCAGGAGAATTTGTCCTATCATATTGACCAATCTCGGGCACACGCGTTAGAGCTTCTGGTGCATTTCCTGAAATTAGCAGCCGTACTTCGCCGAAGTCGTATTGCCCGGATTAAAGAAGTTATGATGGATAGGACAAGCCGTAAACCACCGACTAGTCACCATAAGCATTGTTTTGGTGTAATGTCGGCTTAGGGATGTGTTGTGGGGCTTCCCCGGCATCTAGTCACTGTGCCAACGGCGCTGATTGTCGTAGAGGATCCACTTCTCATCACACGTCACAATCCACTCGAGAAATGTATCGTCGTTTTTGCGCAGAAGTAAGTTGTAGACACCTCAACACGACGATTTTTTTTATTATTATCGTTCAATTTATATGGCATAATTTATCATTTTTTTTTTATTATCGTTCAATTTATATGGCATAATTTATCATTTTTTTTTTAATTATTATGGTTCAATTTATATGGCATAATTTACCATTTTTTTTATTATTGTTCAATTTATATGGCATAATTTATCATTTTTTTTTTATTATTATGGTTCAATTTATATGGCATAATTTACCATTTTTTTTATTATTGTTCAATTTATATGGCATAATTTATCATTTTTTTTAATTATTGTTCAATTTATATGGCATAATTTATCATTTGTTTTTATTATTGTTCAATTTATATGGCATAATTTATCATTTTTTTTATTATTGTTCAATTTATATGGCATAATTTATCATTTTTTTTAATTATTGTTCAATTTATATGGCATAATTTATCATTTGTTTTTATTATTGTTCAATTTATATGGCATAATTTATCATTTTTTATTATTGTTCAATTTATATGGCATAATTTGTCATTTTTTTTATTATTGTTCAATTTATATGGCATAATTTATCATTTTTTTAATTATTGTTCAATTTATATGGCATAATTTGTCATTTTTTTATTATTGTTCAATTTATATGGCATAATTTATCATTTTTTTATTATTGTTCAATTTATATGGCATAATTTATCATTTTTTTTATTATTGTTCAATTTATATGGCATAATTTATCATTTTTTTTATTATTGTTCAATTTATATGGCATAATTTATCATTTTTTTAATTATTGTTCAATTTATATGGCATAATTTATCATTTTTTTTATTATTGTTCAATTTATATGGCATAATTTGTCATTTTTTTATTATTGTTCAATTTATATGGCATAATTTATCATTTTTTTTATTATTGTTCAATTTATATGGCATAATTTGTCATTTTTTTATTATTGTTCAATTTATATGGCATATTTTATCATTTGTTTTTATTATTGTTCAATTTATATGGCATAATTTATCATTTTTTTTATTATTGCTCAATTTATATGGCATAATTTATCATTTTTTTATTATTGTTCAATTTATATGGCATAATTTATAATTTTTTTTAGTATTGTTCAATTTATATGGCATAATTTATCATTTGTTTTTATTATTGTTCAATTTATATGGCATAATTTATCATTTGTTTTTATTATTGTTAAATTTATATGGCATAATTTATCATTTTTTTTATTATTGTTCAATTTATATGGCATAATTTATCATTTGTTTTTATTATTGTTCAATTTATATGGCATAATTTATCAATTTTTTTTTATTATTGTTCAATTTATATGGCATAATTTATCATTTTTTTATTATTGTTCAATTTATATGGCATAATTTATCATTTTTTTTTATTATTGTTCAATTTATATGGCATAATTTATCATTTTTTTATTATTGTTCAATTTATATGGCATAATTTATCATTTGTTTTTATTATTGTTCAATTTATATGGCATAATTTATCATTTTTTTTTATTATTGTTCAATTTATATGGCATAATTTGTCATTTTTTTTATTATTGTTCAATTTATATGGCATAATTTATCATTTTTTTATTATTGTTCAATTTATATGGCATAATTTGTCATTTTTTTATTATTGTTCAATTTATATGGCATAATTTATCATTTTGTTTTTATTATTGTTCAATTTATATGCATAATTTATCATTTTTTTATTATTGTTCAATTTATATGGCATAATTTATCATTTTTTTTTATTATTGCTCAATTTATATGGCATAATTTATCATTTTTTTTATTATTGTTCAATTTATATGGCATAATTTATAATTTTTTTTATTATTGTTCAATTTATATGGCATAATTTATCATTTTTTTATTATTGTTCAATTTATATGGCATAATTTATCATTTGTTTTTATTATTGTTCAATTTATATGGCATAATTTATCAATTTTTTTTTATTATTGTTCAATTTATATGGCATAATTTATCATTTTTTTATTATTGTTCAATTTATATGGCATAATTTATCATTAGTTTTTATTATTGTTCAATTTATATGGCATAATTTATCATTTTTTTTTATTATTGTTCAATTTATATGGCATATTTTATCATTTGTTTTTATTATTGTTCAATTTATATGGCATAATTTATCATTTGTTTTTATTATTGTTCAATTTATATGGCATAATTTATCATTTGTTTTTATTATTGTTCTATTTATATGGCATAATTTATCAATTTTTTTTATTATTGTTCAATTTATATGGCACAATTTATCATTTTTTTTATTATTGTTCAATTTATATGGCATAATTTATCATTTTTTTTTATTATTGTTCAATTTATATGGCATAATTTATCAATTTTTTTTATTATTGTTCAATTTATTTTTTAACTTCGTTATTTGCTTTAAATGCCGAACGACTCTTTTGATGGATGTGTGACGATTTTCATTCATTATTTAGCAGTCGTTCTTTTCATAAATATATATATATATATATATATATATATATATATATATATATATATATAATTACTGTTTTGAAAGAATTCCAACACGGTGCTCGATTACAAAGAAAAACTTTTTCGATATAGGATCTTAATATTTTTTTATTTCATAGTACAGTCCGAAAAACATTGGTACCGTCGGTTTCAAGCCCAACATAACGGGGACCAGTTAATGGAAAAACATAAATGATGTTAGGCTCTCGTCGGTTATAATGACTAATGAGAGCCTAACATCATTTTTGTTTTTACCATTAACTGGTCCCCTTTATGTTGGGCCTGAAACCGACGGTACCAATGTTTTTCGGAACTTCTAACTATTAGACCACAGCGGATTGTGAAATTCGAAATTTATTATAAAAAAATATTATTTTTTTGTATTTAAAAGCGTGTTCTTAAACAGTTCATTTGTTAATTTATATTTTCAATTTGAAAATACTTTTAACTGTCGACACATTTCTATGCGAGCGAGGTATATAAATTATACTACTCCGTATATTTTTTAAAAATTATCAAAATATTTATTAGGCATCGTTTTGAAGAAATTGTAATGAATCCCAAAAAGACACATGTTCGTTCCCAGAACTGCTAGATATTTGAATTATGAATTTAAATCCTGCTTCACTAATTCTACTCACACGTAGAATTTTATTGTGAAATTAACATGTACCTCAAAACTAAACATCAGTGTACACATTATCGGCAATTAGCAGAAGCTTATACTTTCTCAATGGAAAGTTGCTTTTTTTCATGAATGATGTGTAACTTTGCGAAACTATACAGAACTGAAATGAAAAAATAGAAATTAATTGTCTGTAGTGAGTGGGAACTACGCCAAGTATCAAAGTTATACTTCAGTATTCATGAAGTAAATTATACCGTATTTTTGTTCGGGTTTCTAAACTGTTCGACAGCAATCCATAGAATACTACTTTTCGGAAGCTATTCCCTTTCTTAAAACTATTCGAATCGCCGTCTTAATGTTTCAACGCGTCACCGTCCATGATTGTCACTAATTTTCCACCCTACTTCCCTCTTAACTTAATAGCCATTGGTTAATTTGACACGGCCAGGAAATCACTAGACGACCAGTTCGGCTCCATGACTGGCCGGTAATGGACATGTCGTACCCAACTAGCGGAAGCGACATCCCTGGAAGACCGGATGGTCCAGACAACCGGAAGAGCAATCATGTTGGCCTTAAAATTAGGCATGTGCGCAGATAACATCTTCTCCTACTTCGATACGCAAAGTCAATTTCTGCAGCCACTTTTAGAAGTCAACAAGGTAATATTTTATCTCTGTTCAATAGAAATATACTAGCAGTGTGCCCGGCATTCACCGGTCGTAAAACACGCTTAAATATGATAATTAATTACTGTATTATTATATAATATTGGATCTAGTATATAGTAATGATTTAAAAAGTTAATAAAAATGACTCGTACGCACTACCGAGAATCGAAACCCAAACAGTTAGCTTAGGATTTTATTTTTTCCTCTGTCGTTAATGATAAGCAATAAACACATGCTTGCTACAAGGCTAAAAATTAAAACATGAACGAATAGTTACTACTATATATGTTGTTATGTATACTTTATGTATTATTATTGTTGTTGTTGTTGTTATTGTTGTTATTGTTGTTGGTATTATTATTGTTTTCTTTACTTTACTTATGCTTATTATTTCCTTACAAAAAACTTTATCACAGATAACCAAAGATATCTACTTGATAACAACCTGTGGTATTGCCTGGAAGCCGAGTGGCAAGTTTTTTACAGGGGCCCAGTACTTTTCACTTATTTCGATAACATTTACAAATGATTTTGCGTTATCGCTGCAGCCAATTATTATTATTATTATTATTATTATTATTATTATTATTATTATTATTATTATTATTATTATTATTAATGTACTATTATTACTTACTTATGTTATTATCATTTATACTATCTTATTATTATTTATTTTATTATTATAATTAATGTTATTATTAATATTATTATTATTATTATTTTTATTATTGTTACAAGTAAAAGCTGCCTCCTTTTCTGTAAATAAAAACATTAGATAAGTGGAAAATGAGATTAGGATAAGTCGAGACTCGAACCTTGTAAACAAGGTTCAGAAGTAGATTTAGAAATTGGAATGTTCGAATTTAACTATTGTTAAATTATAACATCGTTAGATATCGTTTGTATTGTAAAAAGAATTGTATTGTTCGTTCTTTTATGAAAACTGAATTAAAAATATCAGCTAAAAAGAAGGAACAATACAAATTAAAAATATACTGTAAGAAAATAGGTTATGTTAAAAATAGGTCAGTTAAGAATACTTTGTTGTCGAAAGTGTGTTTGTAAACGTGTGCTTAGCCACGTGAGTTGGTCACGTTTAAGAACCACACATCTGACGTCATAAAAACCGTGAGTTCTCAATATAGGAGCGAGTTTTAGTAAAATTAGAGCAGTCCGGCAGTCGGGTTCGAACAGTCAGCAGAGTTGGGCGGAAAGAGTTGACATGGTTAGAGGAGTATCTCCTTAGAGGCGAAGGGGTAGACGTTTAACCATGTAGAACAAATTGAAATTCCTGACGTCACTATTTGACAGGTCAAATGAAATAAAAAACATAATCGATTTTGTAACATTTTGTGGAAACAACTGAAAGGTAAATGTATTCTGTCTATCATCATCTTTAATGCACGTTGTATAAACCCCTTTCCAAGTAATGTGTCCCCTACTTCATCATAAGTAATGCCCCCCTCTGCTGTAAATTAACAGTATTATACTTCCCTTCAATAATAAATTCCCATCTTTCAGTCTGTTATAAATGTTCCCTCAGTATTGTCATCATCGTGTTCATATTCTGAGACCCCCGCTAAACATGTATGCTTATATGAACATCCTGCTATGTAACATCTAGTGTTTTAGTGCTGTGACTTAAATATGATGTCCATCCATATACAACATTATTATTATTATTATTATTATTATTATTATTATTATTATTATTGTAAATCAGTCTATATTACGTCACGCCTTCATGTTCATATGGGACTAGCCTGGGTGCCCGGCGATGCCCGGGCGTTTGGGGTTTGTGTGGAGCAAAAAAGAAAAAAATATAGTAGTAGGCAGGCAGGCTCGAACGCGTACCGTGAAGAAGGAAAACAATGTTAAAAAAATATATGACGTTTGTGCCATTGAGAAGTTACGGATGTTTACATTAAGACTAGTCAATCGAAAAGCGGGGATGACTTTAGAAAATATCAGAGAAAAAGGCGACCCCCTCCCTGTAGAAAAATACTGAGTAGTGTGAAATAATTAAAGTTTTTAGCCAATATATCAATATTTTTCGTTCGAAGGGTCGATCTTCCAAACATTAGCAATGAGGTGAAAATCTGTCGCCTCCGTCGAATGTTTTACGAAACATGCAAACATACATACATACATTTAAACATACAGGTGAGAATTATCGTATAGACTATGCGTGTCCGGCGTTGCGCGAGTGTTTGACGTGTGTGTTGAGCAAAATAAAAAGTGGTAGTAGGCAGGCAGGTTCGAACCCGTATCGGGAAGGAGGAAAAGAATATGAAAAAACGTGGCACGTAAGCTGTTGTGTCCATCGCTACCCCAGAAGTGACGTAGGTTTAAATTAAGGCTAGAACATCGATTACTTTCGAAAATATCGGCGAAAAGCGGTACCTCCCTGGGGAAAAGTTCCTAGTTTTGGGTGAACGAATTAATGCCGATGGACATTTTTTCGGTATTTGTCATTCGAGAGGTTGAGCAGTAAAATGATTCCAATCTCGTGAAATTCCGTTGCCTCTGTCGACATTTTTGGCGAGGCATACATACATACAGGCATACGTAGATTATTTTAACAGACAAATGCGAGTTATATTAGAGACAAGCAGGGCGACCCGGCGTTGCTCGAGACCGTATAAAACATTGAGAAAATGAAGTTATTTCTGAGCATGCCTATTATTCTTAGGATAGAAGAATTGTAGATATCTATGTGTAACTTGCTACCTCAAGAAAAAGAACCGTTTACCAACCCGCTATAACATATGTAAGCAATAATTGCACCTTCCCTATGATTGGTAATATACAGCACTTATATAAACGAATTTTACCTTCGCTAGGTTAGGTAATGTACAACATATATTTATAAAAAATTTACCTACCCGCAGATAGGTAATGTAATTATATATAGAAAAGAATTTTACATACTCATGACAGGTATTGTACAACATATATGAAATAAGTTCTCTTTCCACCAAGACCAATATATATATTTTTAATGAAGTCATTTTTAAAAGATGGACCATTAGGATTTCTATATGAACACATAAATACATTGTCTTCGTTAATGTTTAGACAACCCTTCCTCCACCAAAAATTTAAAAATTACCGGATTTATTTTATTCCTCACTGTCGACACTATCATTTTAAGAAAAAGTATGTAATTTTTGTGAATATGTCTCAGTAGGATTTACAAATTAATGCAGAAATAGATTGACACAGTTAGTGAGTAGACAATCCTTGGTAATTATAAAATTCCACGTTACTGTGTTTCATTTTTTCCCAGTACATACAAAAATAGGTTTTTGTAAAAAAGAAGTCATTGAAAATTCAAAAATATATAGATGACCGCAACAGAAACTTACCCAGTTTAACTTCACATGAGACATTTTAGTTGCTTGTCTGGATTGATTTCAATAAAAAAAAATCTAGTGTATTCATGCCTTTCCGGAGACATTTCCATAAGACATTTCCAGTGGCTTTATGCCTTGCCTGGAGCGATTTCCATAAACCATTTCTAGGCGTTTCATGCCCTGTCTAGAGCAATTTCAATAAAAAATGTCTAGTGCTTCAATACCTTGTCTGGACCAATTTTCATAATATATTTCAAGTGACTTAATGCCTTGTCTCGTGCTATTTTCTTTTATAACATTTCTAGCTGCTTAATACCTTGTCTAGAGTGATTTCCATAAAAAACGTTCTAGCGGTTTAATCCCTTGTCTGGAGCTATTTACATGAAAAATTGGTTCCATGCCTTTTCTGGAGCGATTGATACGAATTACTTTTAGTATATTCATGGCTTTTCTGGAGTTGTTTCCATATAAAATTTTATGTCGTGTCATGCCTTGTCTAAGGCGATTTCCATAAAATATTTAAAATGGTTTTATTTTATGCCTTATCTTAAGTGATTTCCATAAAACATTTCAAGTGGGTTCACTAATTTTAATAAAACATTTTAAGTAGTGTCATGCCTAGTCTGTAGTGATTTCAAGTAGTTTCATGCCTCGTCTTCAGACATTTCTATAAAACATTTCAAGTGGTTTCATGCATTGTCTGAATAGAGTTCCATAAAACATTTCAGGTGTTTTATGTCTTGCCTTAAGTGATTTCGATAAACATTTCACGTTGTTGTTTTTTTGTTTTTTTGCCTTGTCGTTAGTGAATTCCATTAAACATTTCTAGTGATTCATGCTTTGTCTGGAGTAATTTCAATAACATATTTCAAGTGGATTCATGACTTGTCTGGAGCGATTTCCATATTAACATCCACTGGCTTCATGCATTTTCTTGAGTCATTTTCATAACACTTTTCAAGTGGCTTGGAGCGATTTCAATAAAACATGTCAAATGCTTTTACGTATTGTCTGGAGTGCTTTCCATGAAACATGGAGGGATTTTCATACAAAAGTTCAAGTTATTTTATGTTGTGTCCCAAGTTACTCCCATAAAACATTTCCAGTAGTGTTATGCTTTGTTTTGAGCGATTTCAATAAGAAAATTCAATTTATTTAATGCATTGTCCGGAGTGGTTTCAATAAGACATGTATAGTTGTTTTATTTCCTGTCTTGAGTGATTTCAATAACACATTTAAAGTGGGTTCATGCCTTGTCTTGAGTAATTTTCATAAAACATGTCAGGTGGTTTCATGCCTTGTATAATGTTATTTCCATAAACATTTTAAGTGGTTTGCTCCCTTGTCTGGAGTGATTTTCTATAAAACATTTCTAGTGGCGCATGCCTTGTCTGGAGTTATTTCAATAAAACATTTAAGTGGATTCAGTCATTGACCTTAAAACCTTTCTAGTCTTGCATGCATTGTCCTGGAGCGATTTCTATTAAATATCTTTAGTTGTTTATGTTTTGTCTGGAGCGATTGCAATATATTAATTTCTGTAAACCTTTATGCATTATCTGAAATTACCACTAGCTACATGCATTTTTCTGGAGCAATTATCACAAGACATGTCAAGTGGCTTCATGCCATGTCTAGGGTGATCCCCATATATAATTTCAAGTGGCTTCATGCCATGTCTGGAGCGATTTATAAACACATTACTTTTTTAGCAAAAACGAATGAATTTATTTTTTCAACGAAATAAGTCTATTTGGTATAGTTTTCCTATTTTTTACATGAGTCCAACTCGCCGTTCACATAGGAAATGATGATTTTTATATGTTTTCAGCTATGCTTTCAGCAAAAAGACATCCCCAATTACCCCATGTTAAGAAAGGCTTTCAGACCAGACTCCCCAAGTTTATTATTTTGAAAGCCATTATTAAAATGGAAAATAGATTCACATACCCCTCTAAAAAATAATATAAAAAAACAATAAGAAAAAACCCTTACACTGTGTTCGGTTATGTCATTTTGCTAAAACACGAACGTACCTCAGCATGTTACATTTTAGGTGCTCTTCAGTATTCATATTGGTGACATAGAGACATCGCATTTATATAAAGAGAGAATGGGTACGTTTTAATACAGGGTCAGGAACATGTAATACACTTTGAGAAGTGGAGATAGATAGATAGATAGATAGATAGATAGATAGATAGATGGATAGATAGATGGATAGATACATTGATAGAGATCGTGGCATTTATACGTTTGAGAGTTCCGGAAGTGTTTTTATAAACATTATTTTTCTTTAACACATATATTTTTGAGGTGAGAATGTTCAATCTTTTATCATAATGAATGAACATTCATTATTTATAATAGCTGAGGGCGGCACATTCTTAGATGACAGAGACACATTCTAAGATTAGTTTATACACAAAGTTCTTATAATACAAATGAGTGGAACACAAATCTTATAATTCAAATTCACAATATCTTTGCTGTTGAATAACATAACACGCAGACGAAAGTTACAAACATATGGTGATGTTTATTTATTCCATTTCGACCGGTCAATGGCTTTGCATCAAGGAATTCAAAGTCTTTACATGATTTCCTTCTTTTCGCCTTCGTTTCCAAGGCGGAATGTCAGTTCTATCTGTTCAGCCCTGTCCGACCTCTGACTTCTCTCTCTTACTCCTCTCTTACTGACTTCTTTCTCTCTGCCAAGGTATAATTGTATTGAGAACTCATGGCGTCATTGCATAATCAAACAACGTGTATATCGGACTCGTGACCTGACATTACTCACGTGTCTCAACATGCCTTGTTACAAAGACCGATTTCTCTAACCTAATTTTCAATTAACCCACTATTCAAATAAGTATAACATTTCCCATTGTACGTTTTTAAATTCCTTATTTTAATTTCATTTCTTTAATAGAAACAAAATTGGATCATCACATTTCTTTTTCAATACAGAGACATCTAACTATTTCATGTGAATTATCAATGAGTAATTCTACATTCCATTTTCAATAAAATTCTGTAATATTTATTTTAATGTATTATCAGAATTGTCAATACCAAATCTAGCCCCTCAGGTTCGAATTCCTCGCTATCCTAGCTCATATTTACTCACTTACAAGAACAGGGACTTGTTCTTGTAACAAGCATTTCCTTCGCTACAAAAACAAAAGAAAACACAAAAAAAGTATAACAACTGCAGTTAAATGGGCTGGTAAACAGCAAAGCAAAATACAATAAATACAATAAGCAAAAGTTCAGTTAGAATTCGTCACTATCAACTTTCACTCTCAACTTCCAGCGCGTGTTCTGACAACAACCAATGCCAACAGGCATTTTATTAGAAAACTGCCTCCATTTCATTTGCATACGTGTGTAGTGGAAGATGAGATCTCATGAGATTCCACAAGACTACACCTTATAAATCCATGGCTGCCAACTTTAATCTCTCTCAGATCCCATCCGAAGGTAAGTTGTATAACAACACAATGCACAAACACGCATGCGCTATCTTTATTGATTATTACATTCAACTCTAGACTCATCCCTGGTCTCTAGACAAAAAATGTGGCATGGTGGATGTGGTCGTTTGTTGCGGGAACTCCTTTGGAAAAGGATTGGCTGGACTACTTAATTGGAGCTCTTAGAAGAGGCGTCGGAAGCATTGGCATCATCATTAGGGTGTACAGTCATACTATCAGGCTGGACTTCACTTTTCATCGGAGCTCTGAAAAGGGGTGCTGGAACTATCGGTGTCAGCATTGGGGTTCGCAGTTGTACCATCACGGGGAATAGGTCAGATCCACAAGTCATCGTTGGACGATTCACTATTACTGCTACTCGCCAACTGGTTCGTATTTAGGGTAGGACGGATATTCTTCATATGGCGTGGTGTACCATCTACTAGCACGACTTGCTTACTGATGATGTAAGTGATTCGTTCTCTTTGAAAGCTGTTGGTGCATCGATTATAAGAAGGCTTCACCCAGACAGTGTTCACTAACTCATACGGCCCTCGGGTTTGCTACCGACCATTATATCTATATACCGCCTCTGTGATCGTGCATTGTTTTCTTGCGTCGATCCTCTTCACGCTCCGATAGCATAGATCTGCTATACCGTTGCCACTCGGCACATATGCACATCTGTGTCTTAGCTTGACCCCCACTTATCTACGAAACGCCTGAACTCTCCACTGCAGAAGGCCGTGTCTTTGTCTGTGAGGATCTCTTCAGGCGGCCCTTTCATAAAATATGGACTCCAATTCACGAATGGCACTGTCTTATTAACGGGCACCATATCGCGAACCTTGTTGGTCCACGATCGATCAAGGTGAGGAAGTGATTGCTGCCATAGTGGTTTATGTCCATACTCAGTCGGCTCCAAGTCGTGTCCACTCCCAGCTGACCTTTCCGCATCTGGTAGGGTCGGGGTCGATTGACTGCCATGTTTCGCATTTATTGGCTCCCGCTTTCACTGCACATTTAGACACCGATTGATTGGACAACTGCACAAAATAACATGTCCGTCTCACTCCCGGATGCCCACTGAGGTGGTGCATATTCCTGATTTCATTTAGGGATAGGGAATTAACTAGCCATCCTTGAATTTCCTCTTCGGATGCAGGCCTCATTTAGTCGGGAACATGATACCTCATTTCGCAGTTTGACTTGATTCTGGTTTTCCGACCCCTTCCACTCGGCTGTCCAAGACTTCTGCTTCTGGTTTGGCTGGTCAATCTTAAAAGCAGCGCTCACTGAAACCTTCTCCTAAAACTTTAACTCCCCCGTCTGCGTTATGTGAACACCTCCTAGGGCTCTGATGGCATTATATTCTAGTGCGAATGTTCACAGCGCGCACCCCGCAACATGTCCCCGTCGCTCCACTGAGGGTGTTTTTTTTTACATAGGCGTCACCACTTATCAAGGCCGTTAGACCACTCAAGGATAATGGTTGACAATATAGTAATCAATAGGAATGGAAGTTCGGTAAAGTTGTTAACTTAAGTGGAACGGCTCGGTTCACGTTGGACTTGAAGACAACCATATTATAGACAGCTGGAAAGCAGGAAAACGGAAGACAATTCCACAGGCATGCAGTTCTACGAAAGAAGCTTTGATCATGGAATCTATGTTTAGGTTTAGGCACAGATAAAGAGTGGGGAAAATTGTTGATAATGTTTTCAGCTAGTCTAGTGTTTCTTGTGAAAGTTTGGTGAGGGGGGCCATAGATTGAAGCTCAGTCGAACACTTTCCATGAAAATAACGATAAAGCAGAGAAAAACTCGCAACATCTCTTCTGTGAGATAGAGGTTGCAGCGAAGAGAAAAGGACAGCTCCCACCAGCCCACGAAGTATATTTTGAACCCAAACAAGGCAGGACAAGTCTTTTCTAGCAGCTCCTGCCCATATGTGGCAAAAGTATTCCATCCTTGGACGTATCTGGCTCTTATATAGATAGAGAATTGCATCAGCAGTGAGATATTTACTGGATCGATAGAAGGATCCGACCACTTTTCCAGCAGCCTTGGCAACAGATTTGATGTACGTATTCCTTTTAAGATCAGGAGTAAAGATCAAGCACAGAAGCCTGTCAAAACTTGAGTCCCCCAAGACGAGAGCCATTCATTTTAATTGATGCCAGATGGGGATCAGAACGTTGATGATGTAAAGACAGAAGCTTGGTTTTAGATGCATTAAAAGTAATCAGCGGAGAGAGAATCGGAGATAACTTGGTCGTTTACTGTCTTAGATGTGCTACCATAGATGGTAGTGTCGTCAGCAAACATGTCTACGAATGATGTAAGGATGTGATTTGGAAGATCATTAATGTAGATCAGGAAAAGAGTTGGACCCAGGATGGACCCCTGAGGGACTCCAGCATTTATACTGTGAGGTTCTGATTTTTGCCAATCAACTACAACTCTTATGAACCTATCAGAGAGAAATGATTTAATAATTGAGAGGACATTTCCAGCAATACCATAGCTGGAGATCTTTTGAAGTAAACCTTTATGCCATACCCTGTCAAAGGCCTTTGATATGTCAAGAGCAATTGCCCTAGAGAGGTTGCCTCCATCGAGAGATTCGCTAATCCTATGAGATATGACTGTAAGCACATCTGTTGTAGATCTAGCAGAACGGAAACCATAGTGTGTGTCACTAAGAAAGTTATTTTTGCTGAGATGGTTGTTTACTTCTCTACTTAACACAGACTCCAGCAACTTACTCATGACGCACAGGAGACTTATTGGCCTGTACAGAGAGGGGGATGACCGATCACCTGAATTCTTAAATACAGGTCGACGCTGACACTTTGTCCACGACCCACGTTTCCCGCACAATCCCAGGCCATATCGCCAGTATCATTACATCGGTAGCAGCGAACAGCTGTCAGTCGCCGCCGGCAGTAACTCGCAATGTGGCCCTGTGAAAACGACTTCACCACGCAGGCCGGCTCCCTGGGACAGTATTATCATAACTTGCTATGGGATGTGCATCAACGACTACCGGTGCTCTCATCTCATAAGCACTCTTCGTCACAGCCCTAGCCCGGTCTGCTAGGTCATTATGGGACAATGAAGCTATGATTTAACTAACCCGCTGGAGTTGCTTTGTTCCGGTTCGTAGTACTGCCAAAAATTTGCATGCCAAGGCCCGCTCAGGCAGCCCACCAAACAACACCGTCAACTTCGTCAGCTCGGCCAAATAAACGTCGACAGTTTCGCCGGGATGTAAGGTTCTGGTCTCAAATTGCTCCCAAGCAGTGCGGGGTCAAGAGCGAATGCTGCATTGATCCTTTAATAATCCTGTTTTTCTTCAGACCTAGAGGAACCAGCAATTCAGTTCTACCTGCTCCACCCAGCCAAGTACCGGTACGAGCCGTCGAATTCTGATATTAATTTAAGGTCGAACTTGTCTGCCGAAATAGTTTGCAGTTAAAATGGCTAGTAAACTGTCAACTTTCTCTCTCAGCTTCCAGCACGTCTTCTCCCCAACAACAGGCATTTTATTAGAAATCTGACTCCATTTGCAAACCTGTGCAGTAGAAGATTAGATCTCGTAAGATTCAACGAGACTACACCTTATAAATCCATGGCTGCCAATTTTAATATATCTTTCTCTCTCTCTCTTTCCCTCTCTCTCTCTCTCTCTCTCTCAGATCCCATTCAAAGGTAAGGTGTGAACCCACACAATGCACACACACACCCGCGCGCTTTCTTCTTCGATGATCGCATTCAAGTCTACTAGAACGCCACGGACAAGAAAGTATATTGTTGAACCCAAATCAAAAACAGTAAAGTTAATAATTATTAGGAAAATTTTACAAAATTTCAAAGAAATTTATTTTGTTTTTATTATACACTCAAAATCAGTGCTCGTCCTTATGGTAGGCTGATCACCATGTACCGTACAAACAGCCGCTAAACTTGAGCTGTTGTTCGGCAGGTTTCGCCTGCACACGTAATCATGATTGAACCGCGAGATACATCTAATACAAATATATAACAGCAATGATGAAATTATTTCAGATTCCGTAGAAGTAGTTTTATTTGCTTTATTTATTATTTATTTCTTAGCCTTTATTATTTATATCATTTATTTAAATTGGTATGTTTTAAAATTATTTCAACATAAACTAATTCATATTCATATACAAGTGTTTATACATTTCTAATAAAACTTTAAATATTCATTCTATTCAATTCATTGATTGCGTGGTATATTTCTTAGATTTACTGTAGATGAATATGGTTTAGCTAATTTTATCTTTTGATCGCGGATGCATCCCTTTTTCCCCTTCATAAGAATTGGGATTAACTTAAATCTATGTCGAATTTTTAAAATATTAAATTTGGTTCATACATTCATGATAGTGTATGTTTCCGCTCAATTTAGGTGAAGTTATAGCTTAATCATGTACTTGGAAGTACTCGGTTTGTATATTAAAGTCGTAAAACTTATACAATATTTCCCATAAAAAAGGAAGTCATTGATCTTGGATTTCTTTTTTTAATTTACAACATTTATATAGCAAAAAGTTTTTTTTCTGTGATAAAAAAACACCTTAGTTATAATAAAGTTTTTTTTTAACTCATAAGGATTGCAATATACTAACTCAGTACATTTCACATAAATAAAAACCGCACATACATATCTCTCTCTCTATCTCTCTCTCTCTCTATATATATATATATATATATATTTATTTATATATATATATATATATATATATATATATATATATACACACATTTATACATGTGTGTGTAGAGATTTATTTAATAAAAAGAGAAAATGCATGTTTCTTATATTAGTACAGCAATCCACTGCAAAAAGTGAAAAAGGCGAAAATGAAAAAAAATGGTACTCTTGCAAAATTTGATCTGGATCCTCGGAAATTTCTGTCAATCCTTCATGGTTTGGACTTGACCAACAATCAGTGGATGAAGCCGAACGTAGCAAAAATGTTGAAACGCTAAATGTTTTTTTTTTGTTTCACAAAAATGTGAGTTAGTAATTAATATTTTGTTGATGGTGGGAGGAAGGGGTTACTATTCACAGATTGGAAAAAGTTGTCCAAAAACAAATAAATGAAAGCAAAGGTAAGGTAAGTTACATTTCTACCTAATTGGATAATTGTTTAGTGTTTTTATGTAATGTAAAATGTTTATTCGGCTCAAAAAACAGAAATGGTCGCGGACTCTGTTGAATACGTTAAGTTTGGTAAAGTAAGTTGAAAACTAAAACCTATACAAAACAGTGTCTGAAACTCACCGGATATATGTTACCATGGCATAGGCTGGCATAATCGGTGAATTTCTAATAGTATTTTGTATAGTTTTTTAAGTTTTAACTCACTTTCTCTAACTTAAAGTAATCAACAGTGTTCACCACCATTTGTAGCTTTCCATACCCCAGTAAACACTGTTTTTCGAGCCGACTAAACGTTACATTAAAGGAAAAGGGTTTGTATTACTAAACACAGATACAATGAAGTTGTCAAAAAATAAATATATAACAAATAAATGTTATCAAAGGCAAGAAAAAACAAATGTTCTACCTAACTTGATAAGATTTTAGTGTTTTTTATGTAATGTATAATCGGTTAAAACACATTCAATGTTTATCGGTATATCTGAAAAATACAAATGGCGGCAGACTGTATCGAACACGTTAAGTTTGGGGAAATTTTGGGAAATGAGTTTAAACTACAAAAAACTATACAAAATACTGTTAGGAACTCACTCAATAAGAAATATGGTTTTATTCGCTTTTAACGAACCAAACATTACATTTATATATATATATATATATATATATATATATATATATATATAGATTTTTGGATAAACAAATGAAATAAAAAATGTAAAATAATGCCTATTATACTCAGCGATGTAACACTGAAAATGTTGTCATGCCTAATCGTCAAATCGTAGTGAAATCATTCCCACGTGCATTCTACCGGAAATAAAATTTGACCACAGGTTCGCATTTAAGAAAAATATTCTTATTTTATTTTATATATTTTTATAATTTGGAATGTTAATTTATCGACTGTCTGAAGCTTTCAAATAAGTTAATAATGTACAAATATGGTTTTATTGATAACGAACGAACCCAGAATTACATTTCTAATTCGAAATTCGAAATCGTCAAATCGTCGTGAATTGCCTGCAAACCGGAAATAAAATGGAACATAGTTCTGAATTTACGAAAAATATTTTTATTTTATTTAATATATTTTTATTATTCGCGAATAATAATAACTGAAAAAACTCCCTCGACTCTAAAGATGGGTTGTCTGAAAATTTCAAATAAATTGGTAACGTAGAAATATGGTGTTATTCACTTTTAACGTACCAAATTTACATTCATATATATATATATATATATATATATATATATATATATATATATATATTCATGTATGTTCTAAATAAGGAAGATGTCATTATATGTATATATGTATATATATATATATATATATATATATATTTATATTTATAAACACACCTACCTATCGATCCGATCTCTCTCTTTTATATATATATATATATATATATATATATATATATATATATTACACTTTACTTATTTTTATTTCATTATTTAAAAAAAATAAATTACAACGTACGTATAGAAATAGATGTATAACAATATGTGGTCACACACACGCACACACACGACACACACACACACACACACACACATATATATATATATATTTATATACATATATATATAGGGTGGATACATAGCCAGACACTTTAAAATGTTATTACTGTTTTCAACATTTAAATTGTTTATTTGGGGCTCTTTAGCTTTTGTATAAAGAGTGAGTCACGGAAAACACATGATTTTGAAGAAAGGAAAACTTTACGAATATTTCCATAAGTTAGCTCTCGTTCCCAAGGAAAAAAATTAAGTACAGTGTTAGAAAATGATCCGTTTTTGTGACCAAACCTGCACATTGTTTCCAATATCTTATTGGTATTAAAAACTGTAAATTCCATAACATTTTAAAAATCACACTTTTAAACCTTTGTTATTTTTTTAGCCATGTTCTTAACTCGTTGAAATGTATGTTTTTACACAAAGATGCTTCGCTTGTTTAAATAAATTAAATGTAATTTGAATTGCAGCACATAAAAGTATCCAGAACAACTGCAATCTATTTTTACAACATATAACTAAGTATATATATATATATATATATATATATATATATATATATATATATATATATATATATATATATATAGCAATAGAAAACTGCGAGCATGGAAAGTAAGACGGTGGCGCTTTAACATAGACAACCAAAGGATTAGTTTTTCAAATTCTAAAATTTAAGAATTGATTATATAATGTAATAAATTGTATTAAAAAATGATGTTATGCTGAAATATTTTAAGTCATATATTCATTATATTTTTACTAGAATATATTGTCGTTTTCTTTTCCAGTTTTAAGCTCAACCAAACTACTTTTCTTCCTCGCATTTTTTTAATGAAACCATGACCTTTTAAGGCTCCCAATAAATACACTTGTTCTTTGTTTAATTTCAGTCTTATTTATTGCTCCCATAAACATATATGTAAAAACAATGTTCGTCAGAAAATCCCCCAATTATCTCCCCTTTATGCTTTCATTCTTTCTGTTTTACTTGTTACTTCTTTTTTTTTTCGAATTAATAATTATGAGTACCAGTCATAAAAAGCGTCGTCAACCTCCTTACATATTTTACAATTTTGAACACCATAAAATTCATCATAACTTTTGTTTTACTGAACGAAATTGTTTTGTTTTTCACAATATAGCTGAGACTATGATCTATAAAATGTGATAATTGTTTAAAATGTGGTCGAAAAATGAGTGAGTGTGAAGCTCTCTCTCTCTCTCTCTCTCTATATATATATATATATATATATATATATATATATATAGAGAGAGAGAGAGAGAGAGAGAGAGAGAGGGGGTAGAGAGGCGAGAAAGGCAGGGGGGAGGAGGAGGAGGAAATATTCACAGATATACTGCAATAAAATAAAGATTACTTTGCCTAACAAAAGAGCCTTTTTTCAATGCTGAAACTCTTTGCTCCGCTGGCGTTGAAAGTGGCGAATTTAGAATCTAAATGCCCGAAGCTTATCTATTTAAATGCGTATAAAAACTGTCGTAAAAACTACATTTCTTATTTGTCAGTTTGTTAAAACTTTGTTGTTCGTTTATTTTCTCCCTGGAAAACCTCGATATCCTTATCTGCTACTTCCATTGGTTTTGCTTCTAGTTCTTTATGATTTCCCGACTGATTCCGTGATGTATCTGATGAAAATCAAATGTGAGGCTCATTAAATTATAGTTTCGCGATTAGCTGAGTACATTTTTCATTTTTTTTTCTTTCAGTTATCGTTATTATTCTTGAAATCTCTTTCGCTATCGAACACCGCTCTGCAAAAGAAAGTACGTGGATTCGATTATAAAGTTTGTCAAAAGACAGCGGTCCGACATTTATTTCAATTTTCGCACCTAATAAAATTTTCCTTCGCACGTATCCGTTCGAATCGTCCCCGGAAATAGTAAAATAAAACACAATGAACATACTCGACCACACACACCCACCCACCCCACACACACACACACACGCACGCACGCACACACACACACATATATATATATATATATGTTTATATATATTTAATATATATATATATATATATATAGATAGATATTATTGATAATGAAAATTTGTAAGTAAAGAAGGAATGTGCATATAGCTATGTAGTTACATCTAAAATTATTTAACTAACATTTAATCTTATATTTAGTGAACTCTTCGGACTACTATTGTTATCTTCTGAGATTTTTTTCACATTTCACTCGAAATAACCTACGGCATTCATGTATAACTTGTCGAATTCGCGAAAGCTTTTGTCGAACTCAGAATTTAGAACGGTACATTT
Source organism: Euprymna scolopes (assembly GCF_053919585.1). Classification (NCBI taxonomy): domain Eukaryota; kingdom Metazoa; phylum Mollusca; class Cephalopoda; order Sepiida; family Sepiolidae; genus Euprymna; species Euprymna scolopes. The sequence goes on along the minus strand of NC_136500.1, from coordinate 3,354,995 downwards.
TTTCACCATGCTCTTGTTTTGTACACCATGAATAGATAGAGGTCCTATGTAATTCGTAATTTCATTTAGAGGTTTTATTAGGATTTCGCTTTTATTTTAGTGCAGCAATAACTACGATTTGGCATTCCGTCATTTTCAATTTTTTACTGTTACGGAATTCGCGTTACTTTCAACTAAGTATTCATAAGAAAAACCAATTAAGGAGTTTGCTTTTTGTTTCATACTACAATAACTACGATGGGAATTTCGTTTATTCCTGTCAAAATTGAAAATATTTGATAATTTTTACCAGCTAGGGACAAGTAGCGACACTCCCTTGTGTATAGCTTATAGCAAATACCAGCACAATTAAACAACGTGCAATTTTTTTAATGTATCGCAATCAATAAGCAAACTTTTATTAAACTAACATAATTTAATTGTAGACACAGGTTAACATTTTTACGCCGTAGAAACACACTCTGTAAGAATTAATACATATCATATCAATCAATAAATTACATACAAAAATATACTCATTACATTTCTGTTACACACCTATATTTTTTTTAATTTTATCCGCCGTCCTTTCATCAGAAAGAGTATTAACTGCGTTCATATCTTTTAAAAATATATTAACGACGTTTTTAAATGGCCAACGTCTTTTTTTCCTGAAATAGAACAGCGTCAAACTTTGCACGTGAAAAATATTAAAATATTTCTACTGGTGTTTTTGTTTCCTGATCTCATTCATCCAGAGGAATTCTCGAAATATTGACGAAGCGTTGATGAACACATAATTCGGCGTGTTCCATTTTAGTTCTCTATTCTGTCGAAATAGTTTTTCCATTATTCTCATGCACCTCTACAGATAAATCCATAGGTATTATACAGTGTGACCCCCCCCCAAAAAAATGAAACAAAAGCTATATGGAGGTCATCTAGAACATATACTGTAGAACGGAGAAAAAAGACCATATACGCTAGTGTTTTGATTTGAGGTTTTGGATATAACAAACTAGTTATGACCAAAGTTTATTTCCTTCGGGCAAAACACAAGAAAACGGGTCCTAACTAGAGGTGGGGCCCGCTTTATTGGATCAACCTGTATACTTTATATTTCTGTTCTTTATTACGTCAGCATAATCACATGGAAATCTGTTGTTACATTATATATTTTAAATATTTTTTTAATGAAATTTATTAATTTTATCAATTAAAAAAATAACGTAAATGATTGATTGAAGTTAAGAGGATCTAGTAATTTTTTTTTTTACGTTGTGAGATATGAACAAAAATACACAAACGGAAACTTTTTTGCATGTTTCTCTCTTCGTATGCGTATATATCAGATTGTATTATATTTCGGTATTTTTGTATATATTAGATTGTAATATAATTCTGTATAGTCCTAATGGTCCACTCCAAAAATGGCTGAACTTCAAATTAATTGCAAACAAATGTGTGAACTGACATATTTAGCATGGATAACCTATATAAAAGAAAGTTTACCACAAATGCTCTTGTCGAAATGTGTCACCGTCCGCTATAGTTATAATCTAAATTAACAATGTAAAAATTGAAGACATTAAATTTCTGATATTTCCTGACAAGTATGTCTGTTATCCCTGAAAATCAATGAAAAAAACTACGGTTTACCTTACAAGACACCCTTATTAAATTAGAAATAAAGATATATTTCGTATGAAACCCCACACACGGGCCATTCAAACCCATCTCGATATTTTATTTGTGGTTTATATGTAATGAAAGGTAGCTATATGCTTAATAATATACTAACATAATAACATGACTAGTCCCTGCCAATGTTTTTGTGATGTTTCTTTTAATTTCGTATACAAATATGAATGTAAACGGTACAAACATCGACCAATTAGTCTTTTTCCAAGGCAACAATTTTCGCATTGTTTCGTGATAGTTCATAATAAATAGGAATAAAACAGGTACAGTAGTACAATTTACAATAAAGAAATGGTTAGTTGGTCGAATGTTTCGGCAAGACTCTTGCATAACCACCATAGAGCAAGTTCATGAACGGACCACATAACATTTCTTGTCAAGACCTATTCAAAGGTAACTTTATCAGAAAGATCTGTCTGTGATGAATTGGTGACGCTAATGCCTTTTAAATTACTACACGTTTGAACAGGGAATGATATGTTTCCCGCAACTGCATTTTGCTCGAGAACACCATGCAGTACAGTTAAGCACAAATTTACAGGACTAAGTGACAAGTCAGTTTTGATTGATCTAGGATTACAATTTGAAATTTCCGACATTTTAGCTAGTTTCTACATTTCTATTCCTGAATTTGGACGTAAACTCGAAGGTTGTAGTATTTCGTAACTGCTCTTGTTGGTTACAATAATTTAGCCTCAACATGCTTTAAGCTTTTTGTAACTATTTCCGTAAAGCGCCTCAATCGGAGATGACTGATGTTTTTATCATCGTTACAACTGTGCAGGCACACTAATGCATACTTTCTCACTTCAATAACCTCTTCTGCACTGTTAACATTGTCAAACACTTCTGCCAGTTTAAGGAAGTTTTTCGTGTCTATCACATTTCGAAGGGACGCTGCTTTCCCAATTGCATGAACAGTATATATATATATATATATATATATATATATATACATATATATATATATATATATATATACTGTTCATGCAATTGGGAAAGCAGCGTCCCTTCGAAATATATATATATATATATATATATATATATATATATATATATATATACACTTGTGTCCGATATTATTCATACCCCCCTTGAAAATTGAGTTTATTAGGGTTAACTTTGTAAGAATTTATTGTTTACGTCCATATTGATACGTATTCTTAATAAACCTCTTCTGATCATTTTCGTCATTTTAAAATCTCGGGATACTTGTAATTAAAGAAATATACAGCTATTTATAAAATCTGCAATGTTCAAAAATAATCATACCCCCTTATTTCTTCAGTATTAATCGAGTTTCTGGCTGTTTGTTTCATGTTTGATTCTTATTTTGAATGCTTTTATACAACCTTTGATTAATTTCATTTCGTTTTTTTGCATTTTTCAGAAATTAAAATGATATCAACTGAAAACCAATAAAAGAATAAAAATTATTTGAATGGGGAAGAAAAAAGAGCTTAGTAATGATCTTAGGACTAAAATTGTGAATTCACATAAGGATGGTTTAGGTTACAAGTCAATTTCCAAGAAATTTGAGGTCCCCACAGCAACAGTACAGAGCATCATCAAAAAATTCCAGAGCCACCACACAACAAACAACTTGATTGGTAGAGGAAGGAAAAGGAAACTGTCTGCTAGAGCCACCAGGAATATTGTAAGAAGTGTTAATGCAAATCCAACCACCACTACTCAGGTCATTTTAGAAAATCTGGAGTCTTCTGGCATAAAAATATCAAGGCAAACATTGCAAAGGACTCTGCATAAAAATTGTCTGAAAGGAAGAAGACCAAGAAGGACTCCATTGCACACCGGAAAACACCTTGCAGCACGTCTAAAGTTTGCTAGGACCCATGTGAATTCTCCAGAGTCCGTTTTTTCAAGTATTTTGTGGACTGACGAAACAAAAATTGAATTGTTTGGCCATATGGATGCTTCTAACGTTTGGAGGAAGAAAGGAGAAGCTTACAACCCAAAGAACACCATACCCATGGTGAAACATGGCGGTGGTAGCCTAATGGTTTGGGGCTCCTTTTCGGCTAGTGGTCCAGGTAGTTTGGTCAAGATAGATGGAACCATGAAGAAGGAGCAATATTTGGAGATACTCCAGAAAAACATTAGACAGGATGCGGAGAAGTTCCATTTAGGACCAAACTGGGTCCTTCAACAGGATAATGATCCAAAACATACTGCCCAAATAGTCAAGAAATGGTATAAGGATAATCAAATTAATGTTTTGGAATAGCCTAGCCAGAGTCCCGACCTGAACCCTACCGAAAACCTCTGGCACATATTGAAAACTGAGGTTAAAAAGCGGAAACCTAGAAATTTGAGGGATTTGGAGAACTACTGCATTGAAGAATGGTCAAAAATCAGTGTTAATGCTTGTAAAAACCTTGTTGATAAATATCCAAAACGGTTACAGGCAGTTATTAAGAATAAAGGGCATGCTATTGACTATTAGTAAGAGAGGTATGAATAATTTTGAACTAGTGCAATTATTGTTTTTCTTTGTATAATGTTTCAAACTTGCATAATTTATTTATTTGTTGAGTTTAAATTAAATGCTTATGCTTGATTTATTGTTTGAAATCCCTTTAATACTGTCTACCTTCTGGTTTGAGCAATATTCTTATAGAAATCTCAAAGATCCGAGGGGTATGAATAATATCGGGCACAAGTGTATATATATATATATATATATATATATATATATATATATATATATATATAACTTTCTATATGTTACACTCTATATATTACTTACTATATATATATATATTACTTTCTATATATTACTTACTATATATATATATTACTTTCTATATATTACTTACTATATATATATATATATATATATATATATATATATATATATATATATATATGATAGTTGACAGAGTGCTTGCCTCGCATGCAAGAGGCTCCGGTTTCGAATCCCAGGTTCGGATATGTCTAACTGATGAGCCCAAATGAGGACAAAACTGGAGTCTTGAACTTTCGTTAGCTGCCATGGCTCTTGTAGGCTGAGATGCTGTTCGGATAAGAAAATAATTATATAATCTCTCACATTTTGAAAACTACTTACATATACAATCCTAGTCAAAATCATAAGACCACTTAAGAAAGTAAGCGTGTACGTATATTATCGAATTTTTAATAAAATAAATGGTTGAAACCATTGCCAAAAGGGAATATATGATGGAAACCTCTCCTCTAATAATTATTGTTTGAAAAACAAACATTTTTACCTGTTCAAAATGATAAGACCACTGATAATTTATCTAACAAAAGGCAATTATAAATAATTAAAAGGGGCGCTATTTAGTATAGCCTCCATTATTACGAATTACTTCAAAAATTCTCTTCGGCATGCTTGCGACTAAGTTTTTCATCAGTTGCGAAGGAATGTTATCCCATGTACTGAAAACTGAATCAGAAAGTTCCTTTATCGAATCATACTGGGTTCCATCCTTGAACACTTTTTTTGGCATCAATCCCCACAGATTTTCAATGAGATTGAGGTCTGGAGAACATGCTGGATGATCTAACAATTCTATATTAGTTGAAGAAAAGTATCCTCGTGCTCGTCGAGAAGTGTGCATCGCAGCGTTGTCTTGCTGGAAATCCAATTTCATCAACACAGACGTGGGCCTTCAGTCCTGATGGAACATTTTCAAGCATTGAAATGTACTTCAATGATGTTTGCCGGCCTTTCACTACTTGCAACTTTAGCGTTCCAGCTGACAAGAAAGCACCCCAGATGATTAAAGACCCTTCTCCACTATGACGAGTTGAAAAAGACACTATGGACAAATTTTTATCATGCCAATAGTGTTGAAATCCATCTTGACCATCAAGATTTAACTTTTTCCCATCGGAGAAAACTGCATTTCCCCACTTCTCTTCACCTCAAGTCTGGTATTTGTGTTGTATTATGGGGTGGCTCCCAGGTTGGGAAATCGTAATAGTGCGTAGGACTCCCTGGTTGTGGTACATAGCAGTTTTAGTTACGTCGGTCGTCCGTAGGTTCACTTGTTTACTAAGCGGTTGTGATGACAACGAGTTAAGACTAGTGAGTTATCTCACCTTAGACTGGCACTTTTTCCTTATCTTGCCTCTCGTCAATTGTCAAAAATGTCATAACAACGTTGAACCTGAAAACAAAGCGGTTGACGACTTAGAACGATCAGCTGTAACTTCAAAATATGCATTAAAAGACGTAAGTCACAATTGTGTTTGTTTTTGTATAAAATTATATTTTACAGTATAGTTACAATTTAAAACAGATCGTCTTTTTTCTTTTGGTGGTTCTGAAGTTCACAGCGATAGTAAGTTTTCTCACAGTGCTCTGAGGAGGGAAAATGACGCTTCAACGATCCGGTCTTCAGCAACACATGCTGTTCCGTGTTTCTTCTCTCTCTGCTCTCATCTGCTCTGCTGATTCACCGTTTTTATTGGCATTTTGTCGCTTTGTTTTTTCTATCCACGCGTCCTGTCAATCGGTTGATAGATAATAGAACATGCGTTCTTAAGTCACGTTTTGACCTCAGAAGATCATTCGATTTTGTCTTCAACGGAGCGACACGTGAATTACCCACTCATGCCAATATCTGTAATTCCAGAGCTTACGAGGAATGTCACGTTTCTTTGTTTTGTAAACAAAAAAATCGTCGTCCGATTTCTCTGTTTATGATGTAAGCCCTTCCTCTTTTCAACCGGTAGACAATCGATTATTCGATGCCCACTCTTTTAAATCTTTTATTAAAGTGTTTTTCTTTTCAGTTATGTATGATGGTTCCAGCCATTCATTACATAACACCCCTCCATTAACCATTTTTTTTTCAATCGTCTATCGGTCCATCGACATTTCCAATAATGTTTTTAATGTCACAATTTTTTTTTCATCCCTTTTACTGTATTTTTTTTTCGTTTAACTTAGAAAAAAAAAATTAAAATAAAAATAAACAGCAACACGAAAAGCATAAGGTCTTCTTCGGTATAAGTGCATCGGCCGCAGTTAACAGCAAAATATACGCTGCAAATTTACCAATTTTACCGAAGTGGTCGATTTGTCCAATATTCTCCACTACCTCGGCTCTTTAATTAATATGACTAATTAACTAAATACGAGTCTTACATTTTAATGACTTGTTTAAAATGTGGGCAGCATATAGTACAAACATTTCGACCAGAACGCCAGGATCCTAAATATTGGTGGCAACTCCGAACTCCCTATGATAAGGATGTTGCCTAACATCAACAGAGTAATTTTCTTAACCAATCCAAACATCCTGTTCCGCGCTCCCGACCCGCAGTTCGATTATAACCTGAGTTCCCAACCCCCGTGCTAGCCCTAGCTACGGTTGGCTGATCCCTACTATCATAATCAACTCTGCACGACCTGGGCACTAAGTTATATATATATCTTCCTTCGATATTTCATCAACTTCTTTAGCCCTTTCAGCCGTCATGCTACGCGTGATTATTTTCCGTTCCATCAACGGGACCCTGATTTCCTGACTTGGGGATTCTCGTTGATGGCGATTGCTCTGTTGGGGATAATTTTCTTCCTCCCCACTAGAGGATTCTTGATTTGAACTACTATCCTCTACCGGTGCTGACAGGGTAGTTTTTCTACAGCCCTCTTGCTTGTTGGGGATATCCCATTCCTCCAGTTCTGCTTTCCGAATGTGTTCCCCATGGGCTTTTGTTACTGCCCCCGTCAGTTGACTTCTAATTCTATACGAGACTGGCCCCGTCTTCTCTATTATTACGTAATATGGAGACCATCTTATATCTAGCTTTCCCTTTTTTCTTTTATTTTTATAATAAACTAAGTCGCCAACTTGAAAATCGACTGCTTTTGTTTTCTCGTTGGCCCTATCTATCATTTTCTTCCTAGCTCTCTTTACATTATTCCTGACTAATGTAAAGGTCCGATGCATGTCCTGCAGAGCGATCTCATGATCCTCTTCCCCGTAGTAAATTCTACGCGGCCTCAGTATGTTGTCTAACGGCAAGACAACGTCTCTATTATAGAGCAAATAATAGGGGGAGTACTTTGTTGTTTCGCTGACATGAAACCTTACAGCAGCCAGCATCTGGTTCAAGTACATGTCCCATGAACGGTCATTGTCCCCTATTTTCTTTGCTAGTACGTCATGCATCGTCCTATGGAATCTTTCTATTTTCCCGTTACTTTGCGGGTGGTAAAATGAGGTGGTCACGTGATCAACATTAAGCTCTTCTAAAGCCCTTTTCATGATCCCATTGACGTTCTCCGGTCCGTTATCCGTAAGTAACTGCAATGGTGCACCAAATCTGGGAAATATTTCCTCAATTAAGAGATGCACCACTGTCTCTGCCTTTTTATTAGGTACAGCGAAAGCCTCAGGCCAACCACTATACATGTCGATGAACGTGACTATGTATTGATTGCCTGACAAAGTCCTCGGATATGGTCCGGAAATATCCAATGCAATCTTAGCAAAAGGAAAAGAAGGCATGTCGGTCTCCTGCATTTGAGGTTGTTGCTTCCTCAAATTTCTGGTCTGGCATGCGACGCACTTCCCTATGTGTTCGTTTACCTTCTTGAAAAAACCAGGCCAGAAATACTTCTGTTTAATGGAGTGGAACGTTTTCTCCACACCCATATGACCATTCTCATCATGGTATTGTTTCAATACCTTCATCCTCAAATGTGCCGGAATATATAATCTAATTACAGGATCGTCGTCGGGTTGGGATGAATAATATACGATATCGTCCATTATGATGTACTTTTTTTCTTCCATCTTGGACGTTTTACCGCTCCTCATCCGTTTCTTTAATTCGACGATCTGACTATCGGCGTCTTGTTCTTTACACATATCCAAACCTGATAGTGTAGGACGCTCGCTTACTACCGGTGAGTCTTCGTCATCCTTATGCGATACAAACTCTCTTGGTTCAAAGCGATTCGAGTTTATCGCACTCACCGTGTAATTCCTATCATCTATTTCTACTGGAGGATCGTCTTCATCCCGACTCGCATTTACCGAACGGGATAAGAGATCCGCACAGACGTTATCTTTTCCTTTTAGGTACTGTATGGTGCAATCATAGCCAGCCATACTTAATGCCCACGTCTGTATCTTCCTATTCTGTATCGGAGATTTCAGCAAGTACTCCAATGGTCTGTGATCCGTGTAGATGGTGAACGTAGCACTATGCAAGTAGTGATTCAACTTGCTTAAGGCATAGTGAATCGCATATGCTTCTTTCTCTATTGTTGACCATCTAGTCTGGGTATCAGACAACTTATGAGATAGAAAATAAATGGGTTTCTCTATCTCCCGACCCTCCTCCGGGTCGTAGACCATTTGAGACAAGGTTGCTCCGATCGCATAATCGGAGGCATCCGTGTATAACCTGTATCCTTTGTTAGTGTCCGGGTATGCCAGCATCACCATCTCTGCAAGCTTCGATTTCAATCGATTAAAAGCAGACTGACACGCATCGTCCCAACAGCAACGTGCATGCTTCCTAGTTAACCGAATTAACGGTTCGGCGATTACAGAAAAATCCTTGATAAATCGCCTGTAATAGGATGTCATGCCTATAAAGGATCTAACCTGCTTCACAGTGGTTGGGGTCGCAATTGCCTGAATTGCTTTAACCTTATCCCCCTCCGGCTGGATACCTTTCTCACTTACTCGGAATCCCAGATATTGCACTTCCTTGCCGAAAAACTCACACTTCGCCGCCTTTAACCTTAAATTATGCCTACGTAAACTACCTAACACCTTTTCTATATGCCTAACATGTTCCTCCTTTGTTTTGGAGAATATCAAAATATCATCCAAATAAGGCACAGCGAATTCTTCCTGTCCCTGTAACACTACGGACATTAGCTCCTGAAACACTCCCGGAGCGTTAGCAAGTCCGAATGGCATTACATTAAATTGGAACAGTCCTCTATGACAGGTGAACGCAGTTTTCTCTTTATCTTTTTCGTTCAACTTTACCTGCCAATACCCTGATTTCAAGTCCAACTTTGAGAAGTATTTTGCTGACCCAAGCGAGGCCAGTATATCATCAATTACTGGTAGCGCTCGGGCATACTTCTTTGTTATCTTATTCAGGGCCCTACAATCTACACAGAACCTCTTTGTTTCGTCTTTCTTTTTTACCAAAACTATCGGGAAACTCCACGGACTGTTTGACCTTTCTATCACCCCTGCCTGTAGCATTTCCTCTAGTGCTACATTAACTTCTTCTCGTTGTTTGAGAGGTGTTCTATACGGGTTTTTCTTTATGGGATCGTTTTTTCCTGTATCGATCCTCATCTCTACTGTGTCAGTCCGGCCTAAATATCTATCCTCTGTGACGAATAAATCAGTATTTCGTTGCAGGACTTTATTTAAAACTTTCCTCATTTCTTCCGGCACTTTTATGCCGTTGAGGTTACTTTTGTTTCCCGACTTCTTTTGTTTATTTGGCTTTGATATTGCCATTACTACTTCTGTTCTTCTACATCTACCTATCTTGTAACCTTTCTTTAATGTTACTGTCTGGTTCGTGTTATTCATAATTAGCAAAGGAAAACTTTTCCTACCTTTAATTTTAACTACCGTGTTCTCTACGGATACACCACTTAGATCACTTAGGAAGCCCTTATCTATCTGCACTACATCGTAATCTAAACCCTGACCGTTTCTCATTTCGGCACGAGCTGTGCACGCATGTAAATGCTGCGGTTTCAGGGTGACATCGTGCCTTAATCTAACTATACTCGAAATATAAGCCTCCTCTTGCAACGCTATGTACTCGCTGCCTAATCGGATTGCTCCTAAATCAAAGTACATTCTAACACTATTTTGCTTGAGCCAGTCACGGCTCAATATGACGTTCCTTTTAAGGTTTTTCGTCACTACAAAATCATGTCGAATGTACTGGCTTCCTACTTTAATTTGTAAACGCGCCACTCCTTGCACTATGAGAGGTGACCCGTTTGCAGTCCTTAAATTCATCTCTATTTTCTTTATCTCAGGCTTCTCTCTGAGACCTTCTAATACAGTACTTTTTATTACAGAAATTTCGGCGCCAGTATCTACTAAAGCCCTAAACTTATTTTTCTCTATCTTAATAGGGATGCAATTAGCGGCGCCCATATGTCCTACGATCTTTGACTGTTCACCCCTCTTCCTCTCGCTGGGCGTCTTGCGAGTGGGGTCTGCTCGTTTCCCGACTTAGGGAAGGTGCAGTTCCTGGCTATATGGCCTTTTCTGCCGCAATTGTAACACTTAATCCCCGGCCAAGGGCGCTCTGTTTCTCTTGCCTTGAAGCCGGGTCCCCTATTAAATCCTCTATAATTCCTCTGCCCCCTATCTGGCTCTGGGAATCTTTTTTTCCTTATCGCTTCTATATTCCTCTGGCGCCCACTATAATTTATTTCCATAGGTTCTTCTTCTCGGTCATTGCCTCTTATGCGGGTTTGCCACCGTTCCTCGATTAGGGCCTTTTCATAGGCTACCTTGAGGTCCGATGGTTCTTCCCTCATGACAGCGATTTTGACTTGTCTGTCATATAGCCCCTCGATGAAGAAACCTATCACTTGGCTTTTTATTACTTCATTGTTCGTATCTAGACTACCATACGAACCTATAGCCAAGTGCACTAACCTCTGCATGTAGTCCTGCACAGTTTCGCTTCTACCCTGCTTAATATTTGCTAACTCCCTAACAAACTTGGTAGGATCTGCCTGGACTCCAAAATAATTATCTAGAGCTCGCTTCAAGTCTACCCATGCCACACTCTCATTGTTGGCTAGTAGTCCTGAAACAAACTGTCCTATTTGGCCAGCCGTCGTAATTAACGCTAATTGGCATTTTTCTTCCTCTGTTTGGCTAACTATTCTAGTGTATTTATCTATATCATTTAGCCATCTTCTGTATTCCTGCGATCGTCTAGTGTCTAATGGTTTTATTTTTGATAACAACGCCTCCCCCCTCAGAGAGTTCGAAATGGCCTTCCCTACTTTGTGTAGTTCAGCCCCTAGGATCTGAGCGAAATCTGTGAAAAACTGCTGTTCCATCTTTTACAATTATTTTCAAAATTATACAAGAAAGAAGAAAGAAAAGAAATATATATAACTTTTTTTTTTTTTTTTTTAACAAAATTTTTTTTTAAGAGCCTAGGTTTAGAAAAATATTGAAAAAATCAACTAACCTTTGCTTTTCCTCAGATCCAGTGTTCTTTCTTCTTCTCTTTCTTGCTTCTGTGTTCGCGTTTCTCTTCGTCGATTGATTCACGTTGTGTTGTTTTTTTTTTCTTCTTCTTTGTTGTTGTGTATGTGGTAACCAAGTTCTTTTTGTGTAAGAGTTCTTTTTGTTTAGTTTTGTTTTTGTTAAAAAGTTCTTACTTATCACTCTTGCGGAGTGAACTGGTCATCAAGTCACCAATTAATACTATGTTGTATTATGGGGTGGCTCCCAGGTTGGGAAATCGTAATAGTGCGTAGGACTCCCTGGTTGTGGTACATAGCAGTTTTAGTTACGTCGGTCGTCCGTAGGTTCACTTGTTTACTAAGCGGTTGTGATGACAACGAGTTAAGACTAGTGAGTTATCTCACCTTAGACTGGCACTTTTTCCTTATCTTGCCTCTCGTCAATTGTCAAAAATGTCATAACAACGTTGAACCTGAAAACAAAGCGGTTGACGACTTAGAACGATCAGCTGTAACTTCAAAATATGCATTAAAAGACGTAAGTCACAATTGTGTTTGTTTTTGTATAAAATTATATTTTACAATATAGTTACAATTTAAAACAGATCGTCTTTTTTCTTTTGGTGGTTCTGAAGTTCACAGCGATAGTAAGTTTTCTCACAGTGCTCTGAGGAGGGAAAATGGCGCTTCAACGATCCGGTCTTCAGCAACACATGCTGTTCCGTGTTTCTTCTCTCTCTGCTCTCATCTGCTCTGCTGGTTCACCGTTTTTATTGGCATTTTGTCGCTTTGTTTTTTCTATCCACGCGTCCTGTCAATCGGTTGATAGATAATAGAACATGCGTTCTTAAGTCACGTTGTGACCTCAGAAGATCATTCGATTTTGTCTTCAACGGAGCGACACGTGAATTACCCACTCATGCCAATATCTGTAATTCCAGAGCTTACGAGGAATGTCACGTTTCTTTGTTTTGTAAACAAAAAAATCGTCGTCCGATTTCTCTGTTTATGACGTAAGCCCTTCCTCTTTTCAACCGGTAGACAATCGATTATTCGATGCCCACTTTTTTAAATCTTTTATTAAAGTGTTTTTCTTTTCAGTTATGTATGATGGTTCCAGACATCCATTACATAACATTTGGCGGCATATTTAAATCGGTTAGTTTTGTGCTGTTCAGGATGACGTGGTTTCTGTAATAGCTTTAAATGATTGAAACCCTTCATTTTCAGATGCCTTCTGATGGTTTTAGGACTACATTCTGTCGCTGTTGGCTTTTCAATCGACTTGAGCTCATACTGGAGTTTGTTTTACTTCTTCTGATACGACGATCGAGTGATGAGGTTATTTTTTTTTTTGGTCCACGTGGACTCTTTTTGTGCCCTTATTGATCTGGATTTCTTTAAAAAATGTGATGACCTTTTTGCTACGATTCACTTCGTTTGCAATGGATCTATGGGAGAGTCTACGCCTATTAAGTTCAAAGATCATTCCTCTCTCAAACTCTGATAATGGTTTCCCTTTTGCCATTTATAATTTAGTAGGATGTTTTATTATCCACTAAAAAGTTGCTTTTAGTAACATAGAAGGCTTTTCGTATTCATTTTTTCAAAACTAGCCGATTTTATTAAAGTGGTCTTATCATTTTGACCGGGTGAAAATATTTGTTTTTAAAAAAATAATTATTAGAGCAGGGTTAACGTTTCGATTGAAGCAGCTTTCATTTTTTCCATCATATTTTCCTTTTGGCAATCGTTTCAACCTTTTGTTTGATTAAAAATATGATAAAATACGTAAACGCTTACTTTCTTAAGTGGTCTAGTGATGTTTACCAGGACTATATATGCATATGTATATATAAATATATATATATATATATATATATATATATATATATATGAAATTGATTTATACGAGCATTGTATAAATAAATTTCATATACCTGCTCTGTTTACTCATTAAGCACTTTTTGGTAGACACACGTTGTTTCATTGGATGTACTTCTAGGAAACTAAGCTCTACTGGCTAAATTTATATATATATATATATATATATATATATATATATATATATACATACATATATATATGCGAGGGTGTGCATGCGTGTGTGTTTATGTGTGGTGCGCATGTGAGTTATGTGTATATATGTATACGTTTGTACATGTACATGTGCTCTCACACACACACACGCACACACACACACACACACACACACATATATATATATTAAGGTTATTAGAACAAGTCTAATGAGCTGAGTATATTTTAATGTATTACTATTTACTCATTTCATAAAATTAAAAGAAACAAAGCAATGCTCGTTGTAATGTAGATACATAATAAGCTCGATAGGCATATATGTAATGGAGCTAGTTTAATATTGAGCAAGATGATTGATAATTTATAATTAAAATTAAAATGTAAAAATCGGTGTCATAAGGAAGAACAAACAAAATCAATAAATTAGACGATCGTTTCGGAAACGATGTTTTTATTGTCATAGACAGTGAGTCCTGGACAAAAAATTATGATATAGTTTTTTGAAACAAAGTCTCCTCATCAGCAAAAATATTGGGTGTTTTTTTTAAGACACCAAAAATAAACCTAGCATCTTTTTCAGTAAGGCAGATGTATCTGGAAATATTTAAAATATAAAGGAAAATAGTTAGTTTTTTTTGATGTTGATAAACGAAGTAAGATCAAGTTAAAATAAAAATTAGATAAAATCGGGTTAAAATTTACGGTTAAGTGTGTAATTTTAAAATATTTTTACAAAAAATAAATAAATACCTTTTAATAGTTTGTCTCCTTAAGGTCGCACATATCATCGCCGATGCATTCATTTGGTAAATGTAGTTTATGAATGTTTTAAAATGTTGATATATTCAAACCTTCAGAAGTGACGTCAATTGAAATATTAACAGTTTACATCGTGGCGTTAAATTTAAAATCAGCTGGGATATTTCAAAATCTAAGGGAGATAATTTTACTGAAATAGAAGAATGAAAGATTAAACGTTTAAAAAGAGGTAACCACTAATTAGTTCATAGTTAAATTTTAAAATGATAAATGCATCCAATTAGTAGTAATTAAATAAGATAATACTTTTTAAAAATTAGTAATTATAATTTATATATAATTTATAGAAATAATATTATTAAAAATAGTAATATATAAATTCAAAGCTAAATAGATAATTAAATAAAATAATATAGAAAATAATGGTAAAACATCAGATAATATAATAATAATAATGATACAATAATAGTTAATAATTTATAAATTATAGATTTTAAGAATAGATTAGTCATGAGATCATTTTCTGAATTATGGTGGCTTAAATTTATCGAACCTAAACGAACGCTGGAAAAATATTAAGTTTAAGAGAATGGTTTTAGTTTTATTATTTTTTAAAGTCGTAAGGGGTTCATATCTACAAAGCGCACAGAATCTGTCCCCCAGTATATATGCTTTATAAGATCCTATTATTTCCCATTTTAAATTGAAGGGGGTATTTTTATCATTGAGTCTTCAAATATGTTTAGATAAAACAGTTTGTTTTTTAAGGAAGGGGTTCTACATGAGTGCTTATGCGTTGAAATCCTATGCTTAATAAGTCCAGATGTGGAACTGAAGAAGATTACATTTTGTTTAATACAGTTGTTTTCAGTTTGATTAAGAGTGGTATTAGATGTAATAGGTTTGGTTGCATTTGATTGGTAGATTGGTTTATGAGGGTGTTTTTATTGAATAACTGTGTGAAAGAGTTTAATTTGTATGTCTGCTATTAACATAATTTGTATTTTGGATTTGTGACACTGTGAAGCTATAAACCACATTTTTATCTTGCAGGTGCCTTGTAGGGACAGGTATTTTTTCTTCTACAGTTACAGCCTGGTATAGTTTCTATATTTGCAGTTTGTATCTTAAGTTTTTTTATTGTTAGAAGTAATTATTTTTTATGTAGATTTGGCATAGTTGAGTAAGACACTTTGATCGTCTTCTTATTAAAGATTGAATTGTATCTATGAGGAGCCTTAAAGTATCTATCTTATATTTGAAAGGATTCCCTTGCTATGTTTGTCATAAAATTTTTAGAATATAGAGGGTTGAGCAATAGGATTTCCCTATGTCTGGTTTTACGCTTGCGGATTTTATTTTATTGTTTATTTGTGTTAATGGCTAATGCTTCCGGATTAATTCGGTTTTGTATAGTATTTTTGTTATTTTTTGCCATTCGTATGCGGGATAAGATGGCCATATTGTAGGTTATTATATTTTTCAGAATTTGTATTGCAATTATTATATTTATCAGTGGAATTTGTATTTTTATCGTTTTTGTTTAGGTAGTTGATTTGTGATTTGAGTCCTAAGTTTTTAAGGGCATCATTGCAATATTTTTTTTTTGTAAAATATAGATTTGTTAAAAGTCTAGAAATCCTTAAAGGGGCATTGGGGACTATTGAATTCAATATTGACATAGGGTGAATTGATTCATTATGGACATATATTGCAGATTGGTTAGGGTTAGGATTAGGGCTCAAAAGGAGAGTTTTCCATGTGTAAGGTTACGTCTAAGAAATTAACTATTTTTATTAGGATCGATTTTTATAGTAAGTCCATAATTTTTAAAGAACTTATGCTAGGATTTAATTGCTTTCTCGTACTGATTATTTTTGGAGTTTATTACGAAAAGTGCATAATCTCTGTATAGGCCACCCTCCAATTTCAATTGCTCAAAATTAAAAGGTATTTTTTTGTAAAAAATATTTAAAATTTACACTATTAACCTTACTTACACTTGTCTTAGAATAAAACATGCATAACAAATTAATACTCACCCCCTATAACAGATGAAATAGCATACCACATATTACAGCATGTAATTAAATCAAATACAAGTGGGTGGGTTTGTTACTTTATGCATACGTGTGTGTACAAATGTTGTAGTTGTGCGATTCGATCAGACCATCTGACGCAGGTTTTCACAATACAAATATAAATAAAACATATTTATGGAATGTATAAATATATATTGGTAGTTGGATTAATAAAATTATTCTTCATCTGCTTCAGTTTGTGCCTTTCGGTTACAACTCTTCATTTTACTACACTCGATAAATTGCAATGAATTACAAACTAGACAATGCTTCAAACAAACTACATTATCCCTTATATATATATATATATATATATATATATATATATATATATATATATATATATATATATATATGCCTACGTATATACATATATGTGTATATATATATATATATATATATATATATATGTTTGAGTGTGGGTATGTTCATATATATATATATATATATATATATGTGTGTTCGAATATCTTAAAATATATATATAAAAACTAATAATATAGATATTTGTGTAAGTGTGTGTATTGCACCGCAAAAATCTGGAAATATATTAAAGATGACAAAAAATATAGAATTTGCTGAGATGGCTACCTTTAATGGCATTTAAGCATGCATACTTTTCTATTTCGGAAATATTTCCCCAAATATTTTCTAAAACTTTTTAATTTTGTCAGTATGCGAACCACATATCGGGCGCTATATGATAATAAATATCATGAGTCATCAATTAACGTGTCTTGAACTTTGATACCAAATTCCGTTGAAATATGTTCGGTGTTCTGTAGTTAACAATTTCTCCCTGGTGTTTTACGACTATTTCTTTTGCTGCTGTGTTCTCATATGCATTTACCGACAAACCCATATGAGATTGGGTGGCAGGAGATGTCGACATCGATGATAACATGGGCTTATGCTCTAAAGTCTCATAAAAAAGTTCAGCATGGATTTCGAGTATGAAATAAAAGTCCTGGTGAGTTTGCTGGTTTGTGAGTTTGCACTATGACATCGAATACCTTCAATTGGGTGGAATTATATGACATAAATTCCTTGAGTTCAGGTCTGAAATCGCATGCTATGTCTGCTCTTACGGGGAAGGTATTAGTTTTGGCCTATTATTAGCTGATCGAGAGAAACATCCTTGTAGTTGATACTGTTATATTGATAACAGTAAAACGACGCCCCGGGATGTAGCGTTGATAATAAAATCACAAATTACTTAGAAATTTATCTGCAAAGTTTTGGTTCAGTAGACTCCTACACGAAATGGGAAGGTACGAGAACCGTTAGTTTTGATATTAGCAATTCGGTACTTTAAGACGATAACAGAGCGAAAAAAAATTATTATAAGTAACCGTTTTGTATATATATATATATGTATATATGTATATATATATATGTATGTGTGTCTGTACGTGTGTCAATACGAAAAATATATAACTGTTTATATCTTTTCTGTATCTATTTCCTACGTGTGTACGTGTAGGAATACAAAAAGTCTTTGGAAAAGCAAACGAAAACGTTTCTTTCAAAAGCACAAGTATTTCGACCTATCCTTTGGTCCTCTTCAGTGTGAATGATGGAAACATGAGTGTAAAGCAGGCAGGGTTAGCAGCTGAGGGAGCACATATATAACCAATGAAGTTAAGATCAATCTGATTATGACTCTTCCAATATTTTTTCACTTGGAATTGTCAGCCACTTGTGTGGCCTCTATTCAAAACCATATCTTTCATACACCATGTAAATTGGTTCCCAAGCACCCTCCAAACATACTCGCATATGGAAACATACATGTATGTACACCCGCACTCTATCACATATGCTTGTACACGCATCCGTATACACACAAAATACACACGCATACACGTTTATAGACAACGTACATATACACCAGGAGACTGATAAACAGATGTAGACGATAAGATAAGTGGAATCCTCCCACCAAAACGTTGGAATCATAAATGTATTACGGTTCAGGGTACTAGACGGGGGTAAAGGGACAGGCTGCTTGTTTGGATTGTCTACACGCACGAACACATTTCTTTGTTTTTTCAACCGCTTATTGTAGATTCTAGCGTTTTTATTTACTTAATATATACACATATTATGTTTTTATTTACTTAATATATACACATATTATGTTTTTATTTACTTAATATATACACATATTATGTTTTTATTTACTTAATATATACACATATTATTTTTTTATTTACTTAATATATACACATATTATGTTTTTATTTACTTAAAATATACACATATTATGTTTTTATTTACTTAATATATACACATATTATGTTTTATTTACTTAATATATACACATATTATGTTTTTATTTACTTAATATATACACATATTATGTTTTTATTTACTTAATATATACAAATATTATGTTTTTATTTACTTAATATATACGCATATTATGTTTTTTATTTACTTAATATATACACATATTATGCTTATATTTACTTAATATATACAAATATTATGTTTTATTTACTTAATATATACACATATTATGTTTTATTTACTTAATATATACACATATTATGTTTTTATTTACTTAATATATACACATATTATGTTTTTATTTACTTAATATATACACATATTATGTTTTTATTTACTTAAAATATAAACATATTATGTCTTTATTTACTTAATATATACACATATTATGTTTTTATTTACTTAATATATACACATATTATGTCTTTATTTACTTAATAATTACACATATTATGTTTTTATTTACTTAATATATACACATATTATGTTTATATTTACTTAATATATACACATATTATGTTTTTATTTACTTAATATATACACATATTATGTTTTTATTTACTTAATATATACACATATTATGTTTTGATTTACTTAATATATACACATATTATGTTTGAAAAAAAACAGAGGATTTTCTCCATGTTTAATTCTATTCCCTTAATTTCTTCCTAGTGTTGTTCACACTGTTTTATATGTAACGCTTCTCTGTCGTCTGTGTATCCATATATCTTTCCCTTTCTTCTTCCACACACACGCAATCCCATATATACACATGTGATGATTGCAACGTCTTGTCAGACAGGTGCCACTCCCTCAGACATTTAAAATCCATTAGCCAAAATGCCTGAGGGATTATCTATACAAATATTAAGTTACAGAGTCTTAGCTTTGTACGACAGCTAAGTCTCTCTCTCGGTTCAAAAAGTTTAGATCCAGCAACAAGCAAGAGCAATATAGCCAGCAACAAATTAACCTGCAGACCAGATTAATGCGGGCACTGGTCTTCCGCTTTATGGTTTTTAAATCAGAGATTTGCTTCTCCTAGAAAGATTGCCTTCACCACGGCTTACGGGAACCCTCTCTACCCCAATACACATATACACACATACAAATATACACGGTGCTAGTTGGACGTTGACCCAGAAAAAGATTTCATTCACCCTTTGGAAGATCTTGTTTTTAATCCTTCAGGGAGACTAGCCGCCCTCCTCACCAAACAAGTCTGGTGGGGGAACCAGTTTAGGCGCCGGTGACTCGACCATGAGGCAGGTAGTACTGGGTTACATGGTACCAGTAGCATATGACATGACCTGACCACAATATACACATGTATACTCATACATACACACACACACATATATATATATATATATGTATACATACACACACACACACACACACACATATATATATATATATATATATATATATATATATATATATATATATATATATATATATATATATATATATAATGACTGATGTAAGGAGAAGCATTGATTTAAAATAAGAAGTTATTTCAAAAATTAGAAAACCGATACGCCAGATAGAGAAATCAGAGGATAAAAACATTTCATGTTGAAAATAAAGCCGAAAATTTGATATATTCCAATGCTTTTACAATGGATTAAACAATAGCAAAAGCTACATTATTATTAATAATAAAAATAATTTAAAATAATAATAATAATAAAAATAATTTTAAAAAATAATAATAATAATAAAGTAATTCCGTATATCTCTTCGGAGAGAGGTACTATAGTATATAGAGGATGTGAAAGGTGAATCGGTAATGCACCCATATATAAACCTGTGCATTTGTGTGCGTGCGTATGTATGCTCGGAAAATAGATTTAAATATATGTTGAAAATTCAAATATGTGGAAACTAAAATATATTAAAATTAAAATATATGAAAATTAAAATATGTGAAAATAAAAATATGTGAAAATTAAAATATATGAAAATTAAAATATGTGAAAATTAAAATATGTGAAAATTAAAATATATGAACATTAAAATATGTGAAAATTAAAATATGTGAAAATTAAAATATATGAAAATTAAAATATATGAAAATTAAAATATATGAAAATTAACATATATGAAAATTAAAATATATGAAATTTTAAATATATGAAAACTAAAATATATTAAATTTAAAATATATGATAACTAAAATATATGAAAATTAAAATATGTGAAAATAAAAATATATGACAATTAAAATATATGAAAATTAAAATACATGAAAATTGAAATATATGAAAACTAAAATATATGAAAATTAAAATATATGAAAATTAAAATATATGAAAATTAAAATATATGAAATTAAAAATATATGAAATTTAAAATATATGAAATATATAATATATGAAAACTAAAATATATGAAAATAAAAATATATGAAAATTAAAATATACAAAATTAAAATCTATGAAATTAAAAATATATGAAATTTAAAATATATGTAAATTTAAATATGTGAAAATTAAAATATATGAAAACTAAAATATATGAAAATTAAAATATGTGAAAATTAAAATATATGAAAATTAAATTATATGAAAATTAAAATATATGGAAATTAAAATATGTGAATATTTAAAATATATGAAAATAAAAATATGTGAAAATTAAAATATATGAAAATTAAAATATGTGAAAATTAAAATATATGAAAATTAAGATATATGAAAATTAAAATATATGAACACACACACACACACACACATATATATATATACATATATATATACATATATATATATATATATATATATAATGACTGATGTAAGGAGAAGCATTGATTTTAAATTAGAGGTTATCTCAAAAATTAGAAACCCGATACGCCAGATAGAGAAATCAGAGGATAAAAACATTTCATGTTTAAAATAAAGCCGAAAATTTGATATATTCCAATGCTTTTACAATGGATTAAACAATAGCAAAAGCTACATTATTATTAATAATAAAAATAATTTAAAATAATAATAATGATAAAATTAATTTAAAAAAATAATAATAATAATAAAGTAATTCCGTATATCTCTTCGGAGAGAGGTACTATAGTATATAGAGGATGTGAAAGGTGAATCGGTAATGCACCCATATATAAACCTGTGCATTTGTGTGCGTGCGTATGCATGCTCGGAAAATAGATTTAAATATATGTTGAAAATTCAAATATGTGGAAACTAAAATATATGAAAATTAAAATATATGACAATTTAAATATGTCAAAATAAAAATATATGAAATTTAAAATATGTGAAAATTAAAATATGTGAAAATTAAAATATGTGAAAATTAAAATATATGAAAATTAAAATATGTGAAAATTAAAATATATGAAATTTAACATATATGAAAACTAAAATATATGAAAATAAAAATATGTGAAAACCTTGCTTTCCGGGCTGTTGGAAAACTGCTTCTGTTGTACCAGTATTCAAGAATTCTGGCGAAAGGACAGACCCATCAAATTATCGCCCCATTAGCCTCCTCCCACTATTTGCCAAAATATTTGAGACCATAATTAACCATGCTCTAGTCCATCATCTTACAGATGCTAAACTACTGACTGACAAACAATATGGATTTAGACAAGCCCGTTCCACAGCAGACATCCTCACCGTGATCTCTGAACGTATATACCAATCACTGGACAAAGCGGGGGAAGGCAGAGCGGTAGCTCTAGATATATCTAAGGCTTTTGACAGGGTATGGCATGAGGGTCTCCTCAGTAAAATCAGATCATACGGTATCACTGGTAGAATACTTAACATAATTAAATCCTTCTTAGATAAGATAAAAATCCAGGTAGTCCTCGACGGTCGCACATCTAAACAATATGATATAAATGCGGGAGTGCCCCAGGGTTCTATCATTGGACCTCTATTGTTCCTGATATTTATAAATGACCTCCCCGACAACATTGCCTCTGAGATGGGTATATATGCTGATGACACTACACTCTATGGCAGACACGACAGGAAGAGGAATTAACACATTTCTAAAGAAATGGCAGAAACACTAGAGGAAGACCTCCAATCTGTAGTGGAATGGGGACAAAAGTAGTTGGTCGCGTTCAATGCTGCCAAGACTAAACTAGTTTCATTCAATAATTACAAGAAACCCTCTCTACCACCAATAGCAATGGCCAACGACTCTTTATCTGAGAGTCCATCTTTCAAACTCCTTGGCCTAACGTTCACAGGAAACATGAGTTGGAACAATTACATTGAAGGCATTGCCAGGGCCGCTGCAAGAAAGGTAGGCTCTCTCTACCGTGCTAGAAAACTACTAACACCCGAAAGTATCCTGTACCTCTATAAGGCCACCATTCGCCCATGTATGGAGTATTGCTGCCACATCTGGGCTGGTGCATCTGCTACTAGTCTCTCACTCCTTGACAAGGTTCAAAAGAGAGTCGCAAACCTGATAGGCCCTGAACTGGCATCTAAGCTTCAGCCTCTGTCCCATCGACGAAATGTTGCATCCCTCTGCCTTTTCTACAAGTATTTTAGTGGTGAATGCTCTGATGAACTGCAATCACTTGTGCACCCACGACGCGAGCACCCTCGACAAACCCGACAGGCTACTTGATCCCACCCCCACACTGTAGAGGTCCCTAGATGTAAAAGATCTTTTTACTCCAATAGTTTCTTCCCCAGAACCGCAAGACTCTGGAATTCCATTCCAGGTCCCTACTTCCCCAACGGTACTGACGTGCAGAAGTTCAAGTGTAACGTGAACCGACACCTTGCTGCCCAAATCCCTACATAGTACCCCAGTAGTTGTTGCCCCTGATAGTAGCCCCCTACACCAAAGTGGCAATTTGCCTTGTTTGGGGTGAAAATGTAATAAAAAAAAAAAATTAAAAAAAAAATATATGAAAATTTAAAATATATGAAAATTAAAATATATGAAAATTAAAATATATGAAAACTAAAATATATGAAAATTAAAATATGTGAAAACTAAGATATATGAAAATTAAAATATATGAAATTTAAAATATATGAAAACTAAAATATATGAAAAGTAAAATATATGAACATTAAAATATATGAAAATTAAAACATATAGAAATTAAAATATATGAAAATTAAAATATGTGAAAATTAAAATATATGAAAACTAAAATATCTGAAAATTGAAATATATGAAAATTAAAATATATGAAAATAAAAATATATGAAAATTAAGATGTATGAAAATTAAAATATATGAAAATTAAAATATATGTAAATTAAAATATGTGAAAATTAAAATATATGAAAATTAAAATATGTGAAAATTAAAATATATGAAATTTAAAATATATGAAAATTAAAATATATGAAAATTAAAATATGTGAAAATTAAAATATATGAAATTTTAAATATATGAAAATTAAAATATATGAAAATTAAAATATATGAAATTTAAAATATATGAAAATTAAAATATATGAAAATTCAAAATATATTAAATTTAAAATATATGAAAACTAAAATATATGAAAATTAAAATATGTGAAAACTAAGATATATGAAAATTAAAATATATGAAATTTAAAATATATGAAAACTAAAATATATGAAAAGTAAAATATATGAACATTAAAATATATGAAAATTAAAATATATAGAAATTAAAATATATGAAAATTAAAATATGTGAAAATTAAAATATATGAAAACTAAAATATCTGAAAATTGAAATATATGAAAATTAAAATATATGAAAATAAAAATATATGAAAATTAAGATATATGAAAATTAAAATATATGAAAATTAAAATATATGTAAATTAAAATATGTGAAAATTAAAATATATGAAAATTAAAATATATGAAAATTAAAATATATGAAAATTAAAATATGTGAAAATTAAAATATATGAAATTTAAAATATATGAAAATTAAAATATATGAAAATAAAAATATGTGAAAATTAAAATATATGAAATTTTAAATATATGAAAATTAAAATATATGAAAATTAAAATATATGAAATTTAAAATATATGAAAATTAAAATATATGAAAATTCAAAATATATTAAATTTAAAATATATGAAAACTAAAATATATGAAAATTAAAATATGTGAAAACTAAGATATATGAAAATTAAAATATATGAAATTTAAAATATATGAAAACTAAAATATATGAAAAGTAAAATATATGAACATTAAAATATATGAAAATTAAAATATATAGAAATTAAAATATATGAAAATTAAAATATGTGAAAATTAAAATATATGAAAACTAAAATATCTGAAAATTGAAATATATGAAAATTAAAATATATGAAAATAAAAATATATGAAAATTAAGATATATGAAAATTAAAATATATGAAAATTAAAATATATGAAAATTAAACTACGTGAAAATTAAAATATATGAAAATTAAAATATGTGAAAATTAAAATATATGAAAATTAAAATATGTGAAAATTAAAATATATGAAAATTAAAATATGTGAAAATTAAAATATATGAAAATTAAAATATATGAAAATTAATATATGTGAAAATTGTAATATATGAAAATTAAAATATATAAAAATTAAAATATATGAAAACTAAAATATATGAAAATTAAAATATATGAAAATTAAAATATATGAAAATTAAAATATATGAAAATAAAAATATATGAAAATTAAAATATATGAAAATTAAAATATATGAAATTTAAAATATATGAAAATTAAAATATGTGAAAATTAAAATATGTGAAAATAAATATATGAAATTTAAAATATATGAAAATTAAAATATGTGAAAATTCAAATATGTGGAAACTAAAATATATGAAAATTAAAATATATGAAAATTAAAATATATGTAAATTAAAATATGTGAAAATTAAAATATATGAAAATTAAAATATATGAAAATTAAAATATATGAAAATTAAAATATGTGAAAATTAAAATATATGAAATTTAAAATATATGAAAATTAAAATATATGAAAATTAAAATATGTGAAAATTAAAATATATGAAATTTTAAATATATGAAAATTAAAATATATGAAAATTAAAATATATGAAATTTAAAATATATGAAAATTAAAATATATGAAAATTCAAAATATATTAAATTTTAAATATATGAAAACTAAAATATATGAAAATTAAAATATGTTGAAACTAAAAAAAAACAAAATAAAAGCATTGCGAAAACAAAAAAAAAGACTCCTAGTGAGAAATTCTAAGCCGTTCTTCCACAGTGCATAATCACTCTTCCCTGTAAGAGTATGGGTTTGGATTGTTTAAGTTTTAGTGTTCCCAAATCTTTATTAAGACCGGAGATGTGGGTGTTAAGTCTCAGAATGTTTTTTTTTTAATCCTGTCTTCTTTTTTGCTGTGTCCGAAAGTTGGCGGCTATAAGGATATATTTCATATTGCCTATGCTGTGGCCCGAGAAGGTGTCGTCCAATGCTATAGCGTGTTGTATATTATGTTGAGGGCGAAGTCACACTGCAGTTGTCTGAGTACATGTTTGAGGGATTTGTAAAGTTTTTAGGTGTAATTGTTGTAGTCAAATACCATTGGTGTTTGGGGATGATATATTGAGTTTGTATGTAAGTAGATTTAGCCTGCTTATATGTTCTGCTTTCCTAATTGACTTTTTTATTATTCTATGTGGTAATTTCTATGAAGTAATTGGTTAACCAAAAACTCCTACATGTTTTTCGTGTCTGAACAAATTCTTTTGACAGTAAATATGTTTATATTTATCAGATGGTTTCTGTTAAAATTAAGGTAACCATGACCATCAGTGGGTGTTGTGTAAAGTGATGTGGTGATGTGATTGTTTGTGATGTTTGCTTAAACGTCTAAAGATGGGATGTGGGTGATGGATTTTATGCTGTTGTGACAGTTATTGATGTGTTGGTATCCAAGTTCAAGACACGTTAATTGATGACTCATGATAGTGTTACGGTTGTAAGTCGTAAGTGTAAATGTCTTTCTGATCAAATATACGTGCTTTGAATGTAAACTTTTTGTGTATTAAGATTAATTGCATAATGTAGCATATATAATTAATATGTGGGCCTTGTAGATTTTGAGCGTTGGTAATATATATATAGATATATATATATATATATATATATATATAAATATATATATATATTTATTTTTACATAGGCGTCACCACATTATCAAGGCCAAGAGGTCACTCAAGGATAAGGGTTTAAGAGTGTACAGTAGAAATTGGACAATATAGTAATCGTTAGTAATGAAAATTTAGTAAATTTGTTAACTTATATGGAACGGCTCATCAAGAACTTATTTACGTTAGACTTGAAGACAGCCATATTGTAGTCAGCCGCAAAGCAGGAAAACGGAAGACAATTCCACAATTAAAAAATTAAAATGAAAATTAAAAAAAAATATGAGTATGTCAGGTCGCAGCCGGTTAGAAATCTCAGAACATTGTAGGGAGCTGTTATTATTAAGTATTCGGAAATCGGAAAAAATAATGTGTATCTATATGTAATCAAACTATGGTTAAGCATGTAGACTTGCGACCACTGGTAGTACTGCTAGGACAAAATATTTAGAGAGAAAAGTATGGATTCTGTTCTCCCTGATGTTGCGGTATTGATGGTGATGCTCGTCGGATAAAATGTAGCATTTTGATATCACGGCTGAATGTTTCTGTAATGGTGGTCGAAAGCTATATATAATAGTAGCTTGGAAACCTGATGTATTAAAGTTGTATGTGGCATCTGGTGTTGCAAACCTTCGATACTTTGGTATAGAAGGGAGTTTCGGTAGTTAAATTATACATATATAAATATATATATATATATATATATATATATATATATATATAAGATCACCTAGTTAATAAAACATGTTAAAACACTTTGAAAAAGAGTTAAAAATATATTTAATTTGAAAAGGAAACACTAAATAAGTGGATATTCCTTAATCCGTGGAGTTTCGAATATACACTTTCCTTATCATCGGAGAGTAGGGATTAGAAAAATGCGGGATCGGATTTACCATGCAAAAGTATTTGGTGAAACTGCAAGTAAGTGAAAGATCTTGCTTGATAAAAAAAGTGAAGCAGTAGAGATTAGGGTGAAGAAAAAGGTGATTTCTATGTGAATGGATAGTCTGGCGAAAGGAAAAGTATCCAATGACAGTAAAATCCAGAAATGTAATTCCAAGAAAGTTAGTTAAATTTTCATTCGAGGCAATCGCGTAATTCGAAGATGATCAAAAATAATCCAAAAGGCCTAAATCGGAGGAATATCTACAAGGAAAAATGGGAAAGAATTCCAATAATATTATTAAAAGAAATATAAGATATGCGATAAACTCGGCTGCTGAGACAAAGTGTAATTAAGAAAAGTGAGTGGAGAAGAAAGGGAAACAGATTGAACGGTGATTGAATAAGATATAAAATAGAAAAGCAAATGTCAAAATGACCCCACACTAGATGACCTCCTTTTTTGCCCTATATTTTTGGCGCCTTAAAAGGCGCCAAAATTATAGGGCAAAAAAGGAGGTCATCTTGTGTGGGTCAACTGAAATGGTCAACGGAAATGCACAGGTTATTACTAAAGAAAATATCAGACGGGTGTTATTAAAAGACATTAACTGGTTCTTGTAACCATTTTCACCTGTTTTTGCAAGTTTCATACTTTGTTTTCTATATGAAAAGTCCGTCTTGTTGTTTCTCTTTCCCTATTTTTCTTTACTCTGTTTCTGTCTTATTTGTTTTTCCACTGCTATTTCCTACAGTAATTATTCTTTCTGTATTTTTTATATTATGTATTTTTTACATTTTTTTACATAATCCTCACCACTTATTACCACTTATCAAGGCCAAGAGGCCGCGCGTTGATAAGGGTTAAACCAAGCTTTTATCTTTACATCATCAACGCTCTTACAGCATCAATTGAAATGAAGTGCTCTCATCTTGGGGATCCCTCATGTTTTGACAAGCTTCTGGGCTTGACCTTTACTCCTGATCTTAAATGGAACCCATACATTAAATCCGTTGCCAAGACCGCTGGAAAATGGTGGGATCCTTACAATATGTATTTTTTACATTATGTATTTTTACATTATGTATTTTTCTTATTGTCTTTTCGCCATTTTCTATGCATACCATCACGCTTTATTCGTCTATTCTTTTCATTTTGAATCGATCAGTGAATTGGATGTAGTTAATTGTTCATTGTCATATGTTTCCTTGTCTTCTGGTCGAGATAGGTCAAGTCATAAACGGTTTAGAGTGTCTATGAGTTTATTCTTTTAATTAGTTTTATCTATATAACTTAATTTAGGGAAGTTTTCTTGCTCTTTTTAGTCATTCTCTTTCAATCATTATAATATTGAAAAATGTACACACACACACACACACACATATATATATATATATATATATATATATATATATATATATATGGTTCATATTCATTTTGCAAAATTTATCAGACATTATATATCAAGCTTTATTTTATAATCTTGATTTGTCCAAAGAGTAAATACTGTTTATTAAATACATATATTTACTTATATTTTCTATTAATTATTTTTCGTTTATCATCAATTTTTCATAGAATTATATACGTTTACTGGAATTCATAAACTAGCGTGCTATTGTATCATTACCATCATCAGTTTATTTCATTCTAATTATTATTATTATTATTCATCTTTAAGTTTGTAAGATTTACAAATATTTTCGATCTACCAAATGCAGCTCTAAATACCCCTATAATTTTAAGTAAAGTATACACAAGTAAATCAGAAATTGTAAAATACTGCATTTATTTTCGTCGCTCGCGTTTATAATTGTTAGTAAATGTTGAATAAGTTAGTGATAAAAACATGTGTAATAAATAAATAATTAGTAAAAAAAACCTAATGTTCAAAATCATTTCAAGCTGTCCTCCTGGTTTTTTATCTGCTTTTATCGTCTGAATCGATGCAAACCACTTTTTTAAATAAATTATATAATCTAGCTTGTATGTTTAAAAATATTGGTAAATTCATTAGCGCAAAATAATTTATAATACAAATCAAATTATATATATTTTTAAAAATATTTATTTCAATTGAATTTAGGAAACTAATTTACCGTTGAAATTTCAAATCATGTTTCAGATTATCAATTTTCCTTAAATACGCTATAATTATTGTTATAGTTTTCGAATTAGTTGCAAGCGCCATTATTAATTATCGAGTAGCCAATAGAAATATATATTAAACTAGCATTTCCTTTCGACTACTCCATGTTCGAATCATTAGTCTTGCTATCATGACATAGTCTTTTATTGAATTTTCAATGTTTTTTTCGATGTAGGAAGCTACTATCTGGAACATAATTTGCAGGTTTACTATTTAGGGAATTGGACAGCAAGATGCCGATATGACTTATATTTGCATTTCTGGGTGCCAGTACAATCAGGGAAACAGGTGCCCGGAAGTGAATTTTAAAGACTTGCAGTTCTGGGGAAGAAAGTATTAGAGTAAAAAGGCTTTATTTCCTCTGGGATCTTCTATTGTTTAGGGATGGGATATTGTGGTATGTAGTTTGGCGGAGCACCTACAATTACAATACTTGTAAAACAGTTAGATGGGAGCAACATTTCGTCGATGGAGCAGAGGTTGAAGTCTAGCTGACACCTATTAGCTCTGCGCTTATCTTTTGGAATCCTGTCTAAGACACTTTAGACCAAATGTTGCAACAATACTCCATACATGGGCAGATAGTGGTCGTGTAGTGGTACAGGATACTCTCAAGCGTGACTTACGTTATTGCACGGTAAAGATAGTCCAGCTTCTTTGCAGCAGTATTGGCAATGTCCTCAGTGTATGTGTTGTAAGTCATGTATCATGGAAATGTTAGACCGAGGATTTTAAATGCTTTATTTCTTATTGTTATTACATTTGCAGGAGACACACTCGTGTATTTTACAATTTAATATACGTTTCTCTTAGAGGTCAGAAATCTTCTTGTTAAATAGAAATAACGCATATTTCTCTACCGTATTAAACCTGTTACCACATACATACGTAAAATCC
Organism: Euprymna scolopes; assembly: GCF_053919585.1. Classification (NCBI taxonomy): domain Eukaryota; kingdom Metazoa; phylum Mollusca; class Cephalopoda; order Sepiida; family Sepiolidae; genus Euprymna; species Euprymna scolopes. The sequence continues at coordinate 3,323,866 of NC_136500.1, read as the reverse complement.
TTGTTAGCATATTTTCAGAAGACAAAAATGTGTATGTTACAATTAGATCTATGTTTTGTTTTAGAGGAACAAAATCGTTTAAAATGGGAATAACGCATATTTCTTTACGGTATCCTATCCTCGATCGCATACATACGTAAACTCATAAACGCACACACGCACGCACACACACACACAAACACTAGAATGAAACAGATGCACGCTAATATACACATGAATATTTCCATTTTTCTTTATTAAAACATTCAAAAACGAATATTCCCTCTACCGAAATAAACACATGAACTTTATTTCACCCAGAAAGAAAAAAATATTCCTTGTCTATGCCTGTACTTGTGACGCTCTGAATTTTCATGTTTTACAATTTCTTTTCTTTTGCATAAATCTTGTCAATAAATATTTTATGTTTACTGGAAAGGGTTTTTCATTTGATAATACGATATTCGAAACAATATAAGTTCTGTATAGTATACACACTATGCTCACTATACACGCTACTGGACTATCATACATTGATAAACATGTGCTCATAAACCGCGTTGGCTGACATGCGTCTCGTTGCCAAACGTGACATGACTCCGAGTTCAGTTACCTATTTTTCAAATAACATTTTTACAAAATATGTTTACAATTCCAATTAACGATTAAATTCCTTATTTAAATTTTCACAGAAACAAATTTCATTATTACATTCGTTTTCCATATAGAGATATGTAAGCTAAACAATTGCAATTCCTTATTTCAATAACATTTTGTATTTATTTTAACTTATGATTGGAATTTTCAATTATAAACCTCGCTTCGTAAGTCCGAATCCTTGACTATCCTATTTCATATTTACATTTAACTAATTCCCTATTTTTTTACTTATATAAAAAGGGGTCAGCCCTTTATCATGTAACATCGGCAAACACAAATAAAACGACACGACACACAATTGTAATATATATGAAATATAACTAACTATTTTATTTTCCATTATGAATACAATATATATTACAAAATCTTTTACAATTTACATATCTTCAAAACTAAACTAACAAGTCTAACTAGTGTTGAGGAAGGGGATGCTCCCCCCTCGTTTACGGAGAGACAGAATTATGCCTGCTCACCCCATGATGGTCCGTGCAGAAAGAGAGAGAGAGGGAGAGAGAGAGAGAGAGAGAGCTAGAAAGGGAATTATTACGCCGACCTATATATATTTTATTTATTTTTTTTATTTATTACATTTTCACCCCAAACAAGGCACATTGCCACTTTGGTGTAGGGGGCTACTATCAAGGGCAACAACTACTGGGGTACTATGTAGGGATTAGGGCAGCGAGATGTTGGTTCACGTTGCACTTGAACTTATGCATGTCAGTACAGTTGGGGAAGCAGTGACCCGGAATGGAATTCCAAAGTCTAGCAGTTCTGGGGAAGAAACTACTGGAGTAGAAGGATCTTTTACATCTAGGGATCTCTACAGTGTGGGGGTGGGATTTTGCAGCTTGTCGGGTCTGTCGAGGGTGTTCACGTCGTGGGGGCACAAGTGATTGCAGTTCTTCAGAGCATTCACCATTATAATACTTGTAGAACAGGCAGAGGGATGCAACGTTTCGACGATGGGACAGAGGCTGAAGTTTTGATGCCAGTTTAGGGCCTATCAGATTTGCGACTCTTTTTTGAACCCTGTCAAGGAGCGAGAGACTAGTAGCCGATGCACCGGCCCAAATATGACAGCAATACTCCATACATGGGCGAATAGTGGCCTTATAGAGGTACATGATACTTTCGGGTGTTAAAAGTTTTCTAGCACGGTAGAGAGAGCCCACCTTCCTTGCAGCGGCCCTGGCAATGCCCTCGATGTAACTGTTCCAACTCATGTTTCCAGTGAACGTTAGGCCAAGGAGCTTGAGAGACGTACTCTCAGATAAAGAGTCGTTGGCCATTGCTATAGGTGGTAGAGAAGGTTTCTTGTAATTATTGAATGAAACCAGTTTTGTCTTGGTGGCATTGAACGTGACCATCCATTTTTGTCCCCATTCCACTACTGATTGGAGGTCATCCTCTAGTGTTTCTGCCATTACTTTAGATATATGTTCGTTTGTTTTCCTGACGTGCCTGCTATAGAGTGTGGTGTCATCAGCATATATCCCCATCTCAGAGGCAATCTTGTCTTGTTATATATTTCAATTCATAATGTATTTCAACCAATTCGGAGTTTACGTGAGTTCATCACGCCGACCTATACATATTTAAATTTATAATGTATTTTTACCAAGCAAGGGTTTACGTGACCTCATCACGCCGACCTATACGTATTTCCAGTTATTATTTCAGTAACTGGAGTTAAGCTCTCTTCAGCAACCAGTATAATGTATTTTAAATAAGTCGGGGTTACGTGACCTCATCACGCCGACCTATATGGATTTAGTTAAACCTCGGTCTTCAGATGTCCTAATCCAATTTAATTCTGTGAGGACAAGGAGTCTTGCCGCTGATCGACTAATAGAAACTATCCACCACGGAATAATTATTTATTATTCAGTTTTTTTCTCTAATTACAATAATATTATTCAAGAATTAATTGAAGAAGGGAACTCAGCCTTCATGAGTTGGAATACTCAATTCGGGGAGGGGAATTCACAAAATAAACAATTCAGAACCCTGGTATACATTAACTCAATGAAATAGGGTGTTAAGATTGTTTTGCTTTAAAAAAACATTAAAAAAATCATTTCAGAGCAGCTCGGTCATAATTAGAATCTGTTTACATAATGCAAACGCATTTCGAGTTATTACATTCATAATTAACTTTTCCCCCAAATTTCACGGGGCATTTAAAATGTATGTGTGTTTTATTTCAAAACAACTTTCTTAACAAAATATAATTAAAATTTCATTCCAAAATTTTTCAAAATCGTTAAAATCAATTTTTCTTGCCAAAGGACCATTAAAAATTCCAAATTTATGTTAGTTAACTTCTTTCCAAAGTAATTCATTTATTATTTTAAAAACAATCTTCTCAAAAGATCATAAATTTAAAGTAATTTAATTTATTGTTAAAATCATTAAAAGTTATTTAATTTATTGTTAAAATCATTTCTTCTTATAGACCATTATCAAGGTACTTTCGAATTCAGAAAAGTTTCAGATAAATTAACTTTTTTAAAAGTAATTATTTTATTATTTAAAAGCAACTCTCTTTCTAAAATATCACTTACAAAGATTACTTCGAATAAATCAACTCCCGCAACACCTAGGAGTTATATTAGTTAACGAGCAGTTCTGTACAGTTAACAGTTTGAGTAAAATTAAAGTTTCAATTAAATAGAGATCATTTTAGACTGGGTAATTTTTTTCCTTTTAAGAATTAATTCAACTTTTTGTAAATACTCTCCTGTATACATTTCAGGGGCGCCTATCCTATGGTCCAATTTCAAATAAACCTTAAAGAATTCGCTCGAATAATTCTTCCTTAAAAATCATCTAGAATTCAGGAAGATGTATTTCTGTTTCCAATTATTATTTCTTCAGAAATTATTAAAAAAATTCAGAGAATATTTGAAATGTAATAGCATAATTTTTCTTTAAAACTATGAAAATTTCAGAGAACTCTTAAAACATTAACGTAATCATGTAACAGTTGCCTTTTGCCAACACTCGAAGATTTCAGAAAAGGACTTTAAGTACTATGTTTAAATAATTGTATTTTGTTAAATAAAAAAACAATTGAAGACATCATGTAATGTAACTTAAGGCAGTATAAGTATTTTTGTTCTTTACACTTAGTATTTTTTTAATCCAAGTTTATTCGTTATTATGTGCTCTCTTGCATCCTGCCATGGGGGTTCAGTTATACAAGAACCAAAAAGCAAGGAAAGAGAGGGAGAGAAGGGGGAGAATGAGAGGGATGCGAAGCCTTCACTTACTTCCCACTTTTAACATTACGCAATAACAAAAAATAATCTTCGACAATTTTAAATGGCACTCTCTCGTTCTATAATACTTTCAGAGGTCGAAATAATGGTAGACGACACGAGAGGTGGAGAGAGAGAAGAGAGAGAGAAGAGAGGGAGAGAAACAGAGGCAGGTATCATTGTTCAAACCCCCTCATAACGGTGGGGCTCAACCGGGTCATCAACTCACTTTTATATGTGTGCTATTGTTTTAAACAAATGATTGACAGCTATAAGCAGTTGCATTAAACAGTTCTACGAGTTTAAAAAAATAACAAAATAGAAAAAATCTTATTTTGATGAATTTTGTAAAAGGCATTCTCACAAAAAACTTCATATTATGTAATCTAAATTTTTAGCAATAATGTTTGTTCATTCTTTTCTTTTATAAACAGACAAAAAAAGCAATAACAAAAAATTATAAAATCAAAAAGTCCCTTATTTTGCAGCGTTAATTATAATATAACATGAAAAAGACCATGAAATAGTAATGAATGCAGTGTTCATGATTTCTTTCTATAGTTCATAAAACAAAATATTAAAGCAAAAGTCCTGGGGTGTTTTCAGCCTTAAAAAAGAAATAGATTAAAATTATTAGGTATTCTTTTTTTCTTTCTTTTAAATTTATTTTTCGAGCATTGTTTGAAGGATTTTTTCATGTAATAAAAACATGCATAGACATATATATATATATATATATATATATATATATATATATATATATATATATATATACTCGCATATATATGGAGAGAGAGAGAGGGAGATAATGTGAGAGAGAAAGAGATATTGATATATCTTTTTGCATATTCTAGCGACACTTTTTTCGTCTCCGTTTGTTTTCTTTGTGTAGAGGGACACACTTCTTACTTTTTTTTCGAAGGGTTATTTTTCAATACTCTTCTTAATAGATCTTTTGTAACTATTTTGTGTTTATCCATAGGTGCAAAACAATTTTTTCAGGTTCTGAATTTTCTTTTTGAGTGTGTTTTTCTGTTTGCATTTGTGCGCGCGTGTGTTCTGTGTTCCATTGGGTCCGCCATATTTAAATTTTTGCCTGAAATATTTCTTTAGTTCGTTCAGTTTAAAAAAAAACCGTGGACCTTATTTTTTTTGTTTATTCGTCTAGTGGTTATTATATTTGGTTGTGCCGTGGTTTATTTTTCAGAGGCAATCTTTCGCCTGAAGGCAACATATATAACAAGTGGTACCGTAAACGGTTTAAAATCTGGCAAGGTCGAAATAATTTCCATGCTAGAAAACAATATATCCTGGTCACGGCACCAATTATAACACGATCCGTCGGTCACTGAGGTGTGACTGGATTCACATGTTATACTAAAATTCTTACAGTGGTCTCATCAAGATGTGAAGATGGCCAGTTATTAGGGTCAGTAAGAACGAAAGCATACCTGAGATGTTGGATGTGCTGTGCGGCTCTTTCTTCTCCCAAGATTACTTCTTCATCCTGATGGCGTTCTTGTTGGCATCTTCTTTTCCCTCATAGCCGACTCATTCTTCAATGAAGGCATTTTCGACAGACACAAAAAACGACACGCAACACAATTGTAATATATATGAAACATAACAAACTATTTTATTTTACATTATGGATACAATATATATTACAAAAATATTTTATAATTTACATATCTTCAAAACTAAACTAAATAGCCTAATTAGTGTTGAAGGAGGGGATGCTCCCCCCATTTACGGAGAGACAGAATTATGTGTGTTCACTTCATTATGGTCCGTGCAGAAAGAGAGAGAGAGAGAGAGAGAGAGAGAGAGAGAGAGAGAGAGCTAGAACGGGAATTATGGGAAGACACTTATTTGTATCTCTATGCCCATGGCCAAATCAACACCCGGCCATGCTGTAGAGTGTGTTAGAAACCATGGCACTGAGAAATAGTGCCACATTAGCATTTGTTTCGTTTTCCTTATCGGCATCGATTTACTCTCACCATTATTATTTTTAGAGTTTAAACGTTCTAATCTATTATACGTTCTATTGAACTTGTAGCATTTCTTGTTGAATGAACTCTTTAGGATCAAAAAGCATACATACTAAAAAAACAAGGGTCTTAAACTAAATTTGTTAGACGGACGATTGGGAATGACATATTGACTATAGTGTGACCAAGTTCTGTGATCGATCGAGCAATGCACAAAACCAAAACAATGTCTAAAATTACTCTTCAAAATACACTCAGTGTTGTTGAAAGAAAGACCATTAATGTTACTATCGTCTAAGGCTGATCGTTTTTTATGCTTTTGAGAAAAGCAAAATGTCATTAAATGTACTATATTTCTTAACGAGCGTACATCATTACCAAACAGATATATATATAATACTAGGAAATTTACCCGGCGTTGCCCAGTAATAAAGCAAACGCTTAAAACGCTAAATCCATTTCATATACGCCAAATTGAATAACTGTAGATCTATAGTATATATTGGATTTTACGTGGCATTTATATATGAAAACTTGATTTAAGATGTACAGTATAAGTTGCGGAATAGTAGTTAAGAGTTGGTGTGATCAATTAATATGTTAAAAATAACTGAAAGACAGCAAAATACTCGTAGTCTTTAATCGTAAATCAAACCACGATGAGAACATAAAACTAAATATCTTAGGAGAAATTCAGGAAAATTGTTATAAAAAACTATTTTCGAATGTTTGATCGATACCAGTCTGAATATAAATTCTACGACAATTAAATGAACCTGGACTGAATACTGATCAACCAATGACGAAACGTTATGACTAAGCATAGTAAAGGTTAAGCCATCATAACTCAGTAAAACAAAGATAAATAAACTCTCTTTTTTAATTTATAAGAATCCATTAACTTTGACTGCAATATCTACAAAAAAGTAAAAATACTAATTTTACTTCTATTAAACAAATTTTTAAGAACACATGAATAATAATGCTATACGAAATTGCAATTCAAAAATATATACACATAGCAAAGTATAGTATAACTAGTCACGAAGATAAATAACTTATGGAAATAACTAAAAAAACCTAAAACTTTTAAAAATCATATCTAAGGCTAAGTACTAGCGAACAACGCTCTTACCGGAATATTAATATTGCCTCATATAGTTTTAACAAATTAAATATGCTCTCATATAACATTTAAATATACTTGAAGAATTGTAAAATAAATCACGCAACGAATAAAATCTTGAAATTAAAATGGAAATTAAATAAAACAATACTAATAATACTAAAATAGGAAAATAATTAATTTATGTTAAAATAAATTTAATATGACCATAATCTTCGTAACGCATAAGGAACAGCAGAGTGTATTCGTTACATGAACTATGTAAGTTGACCAAGATGGTGTCTTTATAAGGTTTAAAAGTAACCGTTGCTAAATATTCAGCAACATATATTTTTGCAGATTTATTAATGTCAATACGAAACAATATTGTAATCGAAAACGTTTTGAAAAGTAATAAATGACCAACTGAGAAAACTTGATGTTAGAAATTTGGAGAATTATTATGCTATATTTACTCTGGAACAAAATAAAAAGGCATTCATTGAGCTTGAGTGCTTTGCTAAATTTACAAAATTTACATAACAAACAGTATATTTCCTTATAAAATTATTTTTGAGAAACATTTTACCCATTACGATTGATATATACAAACCGAGTACGTTTCAATTAAAGGATTAACTTCGCGCATTTCGCAAGAGATTAGCGAAATTCCCCATGGATTCTAACGTTTTAACCCACATGGGGCGTTTTAAGGTACGCTCTTATTAGCGAATGTTTATTAGTGAATTGACTGATCACATGCTGTGCTCATAAACATTTGATTACGCCGTCCTCACCAACAAATTCGGTCTGACGGTTGACGTTCGGTTTTTTATTAGTTCTGAATAATTTATGCTTAAAACATTGCTAAGCGTAGACTGTAATATGAGATGTCAATCATTGTCATGTTTTAGTGAAGCCTTTTCTTAACTCTGTGTAGTTTGGTATTAATAGAATGCACTTAGAAGAGAAAACGGATGAAGCCGACCTTTGTGGCTTAGAAACGTAAGTAAGTTTGAATAATTTCTCTTATTTCTTGGTTGAAAATGTGAGAAATAAAGACCACCATATAGAAAAAATGAACTAATATAAAAAAATATGCAGATAATTTTTTAACCCGACCTGTAAACGTAAAGCGAATATAAATAAGAAGAGTTATAATGCAAGCAATGAAATAGATCAATGAAACACACCTAGACAATAAGGTGTGTCATAGAAAAACACATTCAATACTAAATTATACTTTACATAAATATATTGTCCGAGAGGACACTAAAATAAAAAAAATATTAATGATTATCAAAATTTATCGGTGTTTAATACAAGTAATAAACAGACAATAAAAACAATTTGATATATGTTTTCGTCGATTGCTTGTAAACGATCCTTCTATAGACACCAATTACACACACTTGAATTTTTTTATTTTAGAGCTAATTATTACATTATAAATCCGTCTTCTTCGAATAGAAAGATTGACTCTCGTGATAATTTCGTCTTTTAAATGCTTAACTACTTCATATTCTTTCTTTCTTGATTTTTAATCTTACAATTTTAATTTGTGGATTTATTTAGTTTTCCCTTTTCATTAACTCATTGTTCTATTTTTTTTAAATTTGATAACAAATTTCCATATAATACTGTTTCAAATTATACACGTATCAATAAAGTCATAGCATCGCTATTATATTCATTTGTCAATACGCTTCCCTTTACGAGAAAGATGCATTTCTTTTAAACGCGGAGGATTAAGGAAACTTCAATATTTTTGAATATTTATCATGTGACTATCTTGTAGAACAATTAATACTTGTTAAGTATATATATCTACATAAAACCGTACCTACATATATTCGTATAAATACATTGATATGCATATATATATATATATATATATATATTACATATAAACTTATACATATATATGCAGATATATGTATATATACATACACATGCATGCATATATGTGTGTGTGTTTGTGTGTGTGAATGTATGTGAATGTGTGTGTGCGCGCGCGTGTGTGTGTGTGTGTATGTGCCTGCGTTGTTATTCGCTGTTCGCGTGTCCAGGTCTTGTCAAAAATAATTTATCATAGTTGTTGTTGTAATCACCAAATTCCAATTATATTGTAGTGAATTTTCCTTTAGTGATTGATCTGTATTGTCAAGGTTTGTTTAAACAGTTCTGATTTGTTATATATATATATATATATATATATATATATATATATATATATATATATATATATATGTATATGTGTGTGTGTTTATGTATGTCTATATATATATATTTATATATATATATATGAGCAATAATACGCTCTTCTTTACTTAACATTGCCTTTAATCGCAATATAATTTGCAATGTCAGATGTTATTATCTGCCGTCTATGCCCTCTTATATTACTCATGATACAACTACAATTCTCCAGATGTGTCAAACATTTTTGCCAGATTTATTCTGGTGTAAGATTATATTGACGACATTTTGATTTCTGGGCGATTTTTTGAATAACTTTTTGTCTGTTTCTCAGCAACTATATTCAAATGTTTTCCAGTACATTTTGCACGACGTCTGAAACGCAGATTTTATGTTAAATAATTTCCATTGCATGTTCCGCTCGACATTTGCACACTAACTTCTATTGCATTCTTAATTTGCGCGCAAAATCTGATTGCGTTTGATTAGTTTAATATATTTCAACCTTGTGTCAAATGGCATGCGACGTACTTAAAACCAAAATGTCAACAGTTACTTTAATTTACAAATCATCGCTTATTTATTTAACTTAGTTATCTCTGCAAATTTCAATAATATAAAATTATAATAAACACTAACAATTCACAACTCATAAGTTTGCAACATACAGTTACAACTAAAGTGGGTGTACAGCCAACAATACACACATGTTGTTTCTGTTTTACAATTCATATTTTGTCTGTTTGAAATATTTCCTCAAATATATAAAACTACTGAGAGTGTAGCAAGATTTTTGTACTCTGATCATGTTTCATTTTGACTTCCTCGTATTTATTTGGTTATATTTTTCCACATATGAACTTACGGTTTCAGATTCATCTAATAAATGCTCACTTATTTTCATGCGATTGTAAAAATAATCGTTTAACCTGAAACAAACAGCCTCGGAATTACAGATTTTTACAAAAACCCACACCAGAACTTTCATTAAAATAATCGATTTCGCACACAAACCATCATAAAAGAAACTGTGTTTTGCGATAAATATCGATAACCGATAATCTAAATATTCTGATGAAAGAAAGAACAGTTGTCTTTGACTAACATGTTACACAATCTACCATCATAAATGCTTTGAAGAAGTTTTATTACTACAAAAAAAATGCACTACACAAATATATGGCTTACTCGCGTTTACACAGTGGCTACCGTCAGATAACCGAAGTTAAGCAACATTGAGCCTTGCTAGCACTTGATGGGTGACCATTTGGGAATTCTACGCGCTGTATGTGCTCTACGTCTATCTCGGTATTTGTTTCCAGTCCTCCTGAACCTACACTTCACTTGCCAATGGTATTTAACAATGCCAACCCAGAAGAGGTCTGGTTGAAAATTGCACACTTCCTAGCATGAAAATTTCGCGAGTAAGCATCCCTTCGTGGGTATCCATAGTCTTTCAAATCCTAAAAGAATTCCTCCATTACTACAGAAGGACTAACATAAAATAAACAGAGTAGGGTGCGTTTAAAATACTGGTTTATGTTTAAAGTTAAATTGCACAATGGTAATTGACTTTAACATTTGAAAGTTTAATTCAAGCAAGTATCACTCCACAAGTAATGGCAGGCATAGAAAATGACCAGTAGGTTCTTGAAAGCAAAAGGGCGTGTTCGAAATGTTTCTGTTTAGAACAGTTGAAACATGATTCATGACTTTTGCCATTAAACTTTAATGCAATCCCTTATATATATATAATTGTATAAACTCAACAGTAGTTTCTTTAAAGTGCAATATATACTACACTACATTGTAAACTACGAGGTCTTTAATAAAGTTCCCGTATTTTTTGTGTACTTAGTTTTAATGATAATAAAGGAGTTAAATTCTAGTCCCCTTCGAAGGAAACTCTTCATCATCAATGAACTTGTTGATCCGTCGCAACAACTTCTGGAATAACTTATGAAAATCCTCTTGTGTGAGCGTTTCAATGCCCATCGTCACAGCCTCTTTCCTCTCAACAATTATCTCATGATGATAGCCTCTAAGGTTTTCCCTTAACGCAGGGAATAATCAACAGTCACAGAGAGCAGGGGGAAACTGTCTTGATGTCCATCATTTTCATGAACGTGTGGACTGGTGCATTAGCCTGGTGAAATGCTACTGACCCGATTTGGAGGGTGCTGGCGTCTCTCGATGAAATCTCTTCCTTGAGCTCCTTTAAAATCTCTCTGTTTGTCTAGTGAGAGTGCAATTCATATTGATCATGTTCGGGCTGTAAAAAGGGATCATTCTATGTTTCTGTGGAGATTTGTTCTGATTGTCCTTCTTGCGTTTGAAAAACCGACATCCTTCCACTAAGAAATACATCTTTTGCTTTCTTGCTCACAGCAGTAGATCCAGTGTCCATCTGAGGTAATTATAGCATAAAGTCCTACGAGATCTGAATTGATAAGCTAAGCTATCCTTCTACTGTCATAACAACGTATTTTTTCTGCTATTTTCTGAAAACCTTTTGGGGCAAATTTCATGATAATCTTCCGTATCTTAAGTTCTCTTGCGATTAATTGTGTGCCCTGTATCCACTGTCTACTTATTGGCTCAATAGACACATGACGGCGCTTATCCATGACACCCTTTGTTTGACGAATCAACTTTGGGTTTTTTTTAAACTTTATTACGCCTCCCACACCTCTCGCAATTCCTCACAAACTCCCTACTTTCTTTCATCTGATGCCACCCAAATGTTGACTCTCGTTTCATGCAAGATGGTCTTAAACATTCCATACGTTTTGTGACATATTTCCCAGCTTAATACAGTATTTGATTTCATATCTTTATTTGAAAACTCCCTTACGTTCAGTTGCATTTTTGAAAACCACGAGCTGTGAGAATCAGACTTTAATAATCTGTACTCTAATTCCTTTATTTAACATTGAATAATCGAAATTGGTTAGTCATCTTATAAGAGATATCATAACATACAGAATTGTGTAGAGACTACGAAAATGTTAAATGCCTGTGTAATAATTCTGGAACTTAAGCAAGGCTCCTTAGAAATCATTATATAAAGCATGTGAAGCTTTCCCTAGGTACATCATGGTGTGCCCCAAATCAGAACAGGCAAACAATTGATTTGATGCGATCGTTTTCGATAACAATAAAATATGGGTGTGTGAAACTTTTGCTAATAATAATTCAACCCCGGGCCAAGTCGGGTCATCCTGATACTGTATATAGATACGTTTTATTTTTTATTACCGTATCTTTCTGTTAAGTTACATTATTGTTTCGGCTACTCGGCCGTTTTTTTGTTTTTTTTGCCATCTGTAGCGTCCTCAGACTTTTACAGAACTGTTCGCTATTTTGGGATGAAAGAGTGAATGATATCAGGAGGGGTTCGAGGAGGGCGGAAGAGAAAAGAGAGGTAGGGAACAAGGGGGGAAGGTGGGGGGGGCGTTTGCTATGTTGATAATGTATTAGTTTTGGGGTTTAAGGAACTTGTGGGGGGTTCTGGGGGGTTCATTTCTGGTGTGGATGAGGGCATAGGGATACATGAAGGGAAGGTGTCTATTCATGCGGGCGCACATGTGCACATATATTTGCACGACAGGGCGGGGATGTATGTTTACCTGTGGCCGTTTCTTTTAAGTATATATGTGTGTACGTGCGCATGTATGTACCCGTGGCCGCGACCGCTAGCTGACCCTCTCCAAACAATTAACAACAAAATAAAGACTAAAAATTAATAAACCGAATCATAACCTGACCTTATTCACTCTTTCATCGAGTAGCCGAAACAATAATGTAACTAAACCCTGAGTGGCTTCCGGGCCTTGATAAGTTGTGATCACTGTGTAAAAAAGAGATATGGTAAAAAACAACAGGATTGAGCACTTTCTTCAGTTTTTCTTAATTATCATCTCCACTAAACTAAATATATATATATATATATATATATATATATATATATATATATATATATATATATGATTATGCTAGTTGTTTAGGAACTAAATTCTTATTTGTGAGCACTTTAAAGTTGAAATGAAAGTCGGTCACTTTAGCTCGCCTGGCCAGATCATGATGTTATAATCATTAGATCACTATGGATGGACGTATCGACATCTATTATATACATTTCAAACCCCGGATTGTACGTGCGTGGGTGTGTGGTCGCTAAGAAACTTTTGTTAACCGCATCAGACCGAGTCAAACACTGATACTATCTGAAAGACGATCACTCGGACGCACAATATCTTAAAATTAGAAAAAACAAGGTCACTTTCCGCGCACGCATAGCACATTGAATGTATGTATGAAAACGTTATTTTGCAGGGTCATAACGTCACAAGTCGTTGTGGTTCGGTGGACAATGGCGTTTGCCAGAAACGTTTTTCCCTTCCGTCTCTCTTTTGCGTTTCAGGTGCAAGTGTGACCACCGCTGCTATTTTTTCCGGTCGCACATGAACTCACTTTTGATTGAGATAAAAGTTGTTTCCATTCGTTTATTTTTTATTTCTACGCTCAGGTTGCCTAAATATCTTATTGATTGTCCCTTTTGGGAGGAGGATTGCACACTATATATAGTGTAGCAGCTGTGTTTACCCGGGTAACAGCGGCTATCAATGCTTTTTTTTAAGAATAAATGTTTGAATTTCAACTGTAATTTTGCGCTTTACTTTGAGTGTGTGGTATGTTTTTTTTTTGTTTTTTTTGCTAATAGAGTCAGAAATGGCTTAGTGGCTGGGTTCAAATCTCCCGAGCGGCTGTAATCGTGACTCCCTGCACTGATGATTCCTGAAAGAATGAAACACTAATGTATGCAGATATTTAAAAAATTATATTATATTAATAATTATATCAGACCATTTATTAACTTGGTTGATATTGTTGAGCACTTTAAAGTTGAAATAAAAATCGTTTACTTAAGTTCGCGTACATATATCATGATGTTACAATCAGTTGATTACTATCGATAGACGTCTCGGAATTTATTAATAAATGTTTAAATTCCAACGGTAATTCTCACGGCTTACGTTGCCCGTGTTCTTTGTTCCTTGCTAATGTAGTCAGAGATTGCTTCACGACAGGGTTCATAAAATGTGACTCCCTGCATTCGAGATTCTTGAAAGGATGAAAAAATAGTGTCTTTTTTAAACCAAATTATTAATAATTAAGTAATATATATATATATATATATATATATATATATATATATATATATATATATATATATATAGGGTGTCCACATTATGTAGCCAGATTTTGTGGACACATCCTCTTGATTATATATATATATATATATATATATATATATACATATATATATATATATCCCTCATAAATTTGCATTCTAAAATATAAAATTGATCTTAATCCCACATAATTTAGTAATTTTTTTAATTCTTATGTAATATTCTTACACTTATCTGGTTGTATAGCGGAATACAACTAAATATTTCCCCATAGAAATTTATGTTATTAGAGAATATGTTTGAACGTGTTATATGGAAATTGATTTACAAAAAATATAAAAGATAAACATAAAATAAAGATACTTTGCAAAAACATGTATTTTAAAACAGCGTACTGGAGTGTTTGGAGTCCGCCACTAATAAACAACTGAATTCCAAACATACCTGTGAAATCGTCTCATGTCACCATGTGGGAATGCACACACACACACACAAACACACACACACACATATATATATATATATATATATATATAAAGAGAGAGAGAGAGAGAGAGAGAGGGGGGCAACGAACGAAAAATAGAGAAGGAGGAGGATATATAGAGCTGATTAAGACGTAGTAAGACGTGGGGAAATCATAGATATCGAGCTGTGTTATACGAGAGATTGTTCTTTCCAATAAGGTTATCGGATTCGTCTGCGCTGTCCAATAAACGTAACCCTGTCACGTAAGGACCTTCAAGTACTGACCTACTCTCGACGACGTGTCAACTTAGTCGCTTCACTTTAAACGAGTGTCTCGTCTTACCTTGTTGCAGCGGAGGTTTCTTAATTTCTTTTATTATCCCTTTTTATGTATATCAGTAGGCGTATGTGTCTGTCGGTATGTATGTCTAGTTCTACAGCATTAGTGTCCGGACTTGTGTTCGTGTCTTTCAATTTACGTGCTGTCTCTCATGAAGTGGTCGCTACTCGCTATCCATTACAATCTGATAATACCGTCGTCGTCCTGTTCCTTGTCGTATGTAGTTTTTTTTTCATTGGCATCCGGCCATTATTTGAGAAAAGACGAGGCAACACAAATGTTGTATAATTAGAAATAAGGAATTCACATTTTAGAGCTAAATGATAAAAGCATAACTGATAGACCAACACTAGAATGCTGGTTAGCTTTGCCTGGTCATAAAATACGTAAAAATACATGCTAATCATGCATACTTCTCATGTATTACGATAAATTCAGTTCCATTATGAACGATTTTCAAATATAGATTATTGATTTAAAAAGTTTTAAAATAACGTGCCTGATTCATAAATTATTGTCCCCGATTCGTTACCGCCTTAGCAACCGGGGTTGAATACGAAAGGCTAAAAAGTAAGCGATTTAAATCTATGAATGTTTAATTTTGCGTATACTCAAAAATAACAGCGAGGGTTGCAGCTTTATTCGATTTACTACTAATACGGCCAACATTTTTTATCCGTTGAAAACGAAATAATCTTTTTTTGTTTTCTACTAGTTGCTTACGTTTCCTTTGTGTTAGTTTTATTTTTGTCATGATGCCCACTTTTTTATTGTTTCTTCTTGTTTTCATTACTTTTATTAAATATTTTGTTATTATGTGCTTTAATAATCATCTCTAAATTTTCACAGTTGTTGTATGATAACTTTAGGTTATTTTTACTGTAAATTTTGTATAAGGGATAACTTACGGGGAAGTTCTTTTCAGTGAGATCTAGAAATTTCTTGCCAAGTTTTGTTTTTAACATTTGATTGTATGGCGCTATATACCAGCTTATATTTCTTTTTCTTCTATTTTTAATGTTGATAGTTATTGCTGTTTAGTTGCTTATATTTGATATCGATATTTTTAATACACTATTTTTAGGGCTGTTTCGTAGATATTGATTGACAATTGAAATACATTTGCATCGCTTGATTTATTGCCGAGTCTACTTACGATCGAGTTAGGAATACGTTTTATGGTTGATGGTGTGTGATTGGATTTAGGGTTTACGTATATTGGATAAGCGTTATCTTTTAAGTAGGGTTCATATGAGTTGTTATCTAGATTTAACGTGACGTCCACGAAGTTTGTTATTTTTATGTTAGCTAGTACGTCTACGTTTAGGCCTGTTTTTTTTTCATTTCCTTGTGTATGATTTGCTTAAGGTTATCTCTTGGACTTTGTTGAAGTCTTTTATTATAGTCGATCATATACATACGGATATCAGCCTATATAGGCCGATATCCGTAGTATCAAATATGCTTGGGGAGATATATAAAATGAATAATCTCTTAAGATCCGATGCCTCTGCAGAATCCAGGGACCCATCGCCAAATCAATCGAATTTGTCATTTTAGTTTTTATCCATTGGTTATTGTTATTTCCTAGAACTGATTTTCTACAGTTTTTAATAAGGTGGATTTTTCCGAGGATATATCAGTGTATGCGTCAGCAAATTCTAAGGCAATATTGAAAAGTTCTTCGGATATCGAGGTATACATTTTATGATGTCGAACTGTATAAACGTACATTTTGTTTATTTTTCTATATCTTGTTTGATTTGTTTGTTTACCCTAGAAAGTATTGCTTTGCTAATTCTTCCTATTTCTAGTTTAGTAGTGTTTATAAAGCAAGTGCTGGCGTTATTATTTGCTGTGGAATACAGATCACCCCTATGTGAAAACTAAGTGGAATCAACCAGTCCGATAAATACCATTGGTTTCAGGGACTTCATATAATGTTTAACCGCATGCTACGAACACATTCCTCTCTTACTACTTTAGTGGCTCCTGTAATCTTCAGGATAAATACATATTATATTTTATACACTTTCGACTACTTGTGTTTTCTTTTATTTGTAACCCCTAGCATGGGTGAGGACGGTTCAAGAACTTCCCGGATCAATCTACAATAATTGTTGACAACAACTGAATGTCAACTATTCGGGTAACGAATTCACTCTAAAAACAGGCCTTGGAAGACAGCATTTGACGACCAAAAGGAATCAAGAAAAAAGAACACACGCGGATATTCGAAATAAATCTTCCTACACTCGGGGTAAATTCGAAACTTCAAAATATTTCTTTTTCAAAAGTTCGGCTAAGATTGGAAAAATTACTTGTCAATGTTGGGGCAAAAACCAACATTCGAGCGAAACAAAAGGAAGAGAAACAATTGGCAATACAGAAACAAAGCTAAGAGAAAATGTTAAATTTAATAAAATATCTCGAAGAAAAACGAGGAAGAGAAACGAAAGAAATGAACGAACAAATATTGGGAAAGCAGTTTGATTTACTGAAATTTTTCGAGGATAAACAGGAAAGAAAAAGGAAAAAAATGAATGAACAACTATTGGACTTGAAAAACACATTTAGTGCAACAAAACCAGTCATACAAAAAGGTGGATTTGACACCACAAGTTTAGTGAATGTGGACAGCGGAGAAGAAACCAGTGCGGATTTTCCCAAAACGCGATCTGGTCAGCTATTGACACATTTCACTATGCTCCTGAGGAAGACATAACGTATGAGGCATATTTCAGAAGGTAGGAGGACCTTTTTTAAAATTGACTGCAGTGCATGGGCTGATCAACAGAAGGCTCGTTTATTGCTACGTAAGTTAGGTAGAACAAAACATAATAATTTCGTGGACTATATTTTACCAAGAAAAAGCAACGAATTGTCGTTTGATGAGGCAGTCAAACTATTCATCAACTGTCCAAACAGACATCTTTTTCATAAAAGATGGAAATCTATTAACCTTACACGTAAAGAGTCAGGACTATACGACTTTTGCGTCTATAGTTTATAAGCACTGTGACGATTTCAAACTGTCGTCATTAACGGCGGACAATTTCACGTGCTTAATATTCACAGAAGGTTTGATAGCCACAAAAACGCCGATATAAGACGTCGTGATCTAGATAAATTGGAATTAGAATTTGATTTGACGCTTTAGAAACTGGCTGAAGATTGTCAGCGGTTTGTGGTAATGAAGTAAGATTCACGAAACATATAGGAAGCGGGTATCACTCACATTAAAAAAATACGCTTCAAAAATAAAGGATACCTCCCCGCCAGCAATTACCAATGAAAAGGCAATGGGATCTATGATACAAGAAAGCCGTCTTTTCAGACGCCAAAAACAACGCAACCAGGGGGAACAGCCTCAAAATCGTAAAAAAAACACACTGTAGGTTAGATGTCCGCAAAGGGACTTTCTCACAGAGGTTTGTCAACACATGGAATGATCTCCCAGATGCAGTTGTAAAAGCACAAAGGTAAACGCATTAAAAAGCAGACTTGACGCCCATTGGAGATGACTACCGAGTTTATATTGTCCATCCTACTAAATGGGAGTGCAAATTGCTTGGTTCTGTGCCATGCATGCCACAAAGCATACAATATTTTTCCAAAATAGACTTTAGCGAGGCGTACCTAAAAATAAAGTAAAGGAAGATCGCTCGAAACTTGTGTGTATCTCAAAGCACAAAGGATTTTATAAATTCAGTAGATTAGCATTTGGTATAAAAGTAGCACCTACAATTTTCCTACTTTGATACTTTGCTAAGCGGTTTGGATCTGGACGATATTTCTTTTGTATTCAAAGTGTTGAACAACATAGAGATCATGTATTTCAAGTGTTTGATAGAATAAAAGAATTCGGCTTCACATTGAAGGAAGCAAAATGCGATTTTTTCTTGGAACAAATGAAATACCTGGGTCATACAATAAATAGGGACGATAGGAAGACCAATCCAGACAGGCCCACAGCTATAAAAGATGCCAGATCCTCATAATGTAACCACACTTCATAGCTTTTTAGGATTCGCGAACTATTATCAATTGAATGTAATATAAAAATAGGACAATAAATCGGCTAGACGCCTGAATGCCAGGCAGCGTTTGAGAAATTAAAAATGAATTAACGTAAGATTTTTCCCTGACTCATTTCAATCCGAAACGAGAGATTATTGTCGCAAATGACGCAAATTCTCATGGGATCGGGGCATGCATTCTACACAAGATGCCTGATGGGCCCACTAAGCCGATCGCCTATGCGCCAAGAACTTTACTTCCTGCCGAGAAGAATTACTCCCACATCGAAAAGGAAGCACTGGGGATCATATTCGGTGTTACAAAATGCCACCGATATTTACACTGTCGTAAATTTAAATCGCAAACTGATCATAACCCGATTATAACAATCGTTGGCTCGCAACAAAGTCTGCAAACTAACACAGCCAACAGAAGGATGGGGAACCATTCTACTGAATTACGATTTCAGTATGGAATTTCTTACATCTGCGAAGTTAAGCCACGCAGACAGATTATCGCGATTAATCCCGAAATCAAGGGAACCGCTGGAAGACACAGTAATAGTGTCACTACAAAGTGGAAAGGACTATACACAGATACGATGTAATACGATCAAGGAACTACCAATTTTTTTTAAGATATAAGGGAGGCTGAAGAAGACAGTTTCATCAAAGAAATGAAACAACCTTTTAATCGGATCAATCGGTGTCAGACGTTTATTCTATTGCAATGCGGTACTGTTGTACCGGGAAAGAGTAGTAATCCCAGCTACACTACACAACAAAATTCTTCATGAGATCCTACGTTTACTAGCAGAATATGGGCACTGATGTAGAAGGCACTGTAAAGTCGTGTAAGAGATGCGCTTTTGCTGCAAATTCGCCCCCAATACAATTTAGCCCGTGGCCTAAAGCGATCCAGCCATGCCAAAGAATACACCTATATTATGCAGGATGGAAACTATTATTTAATAGTTTTTCAAAATTTTATGAGATGTTTCTATATAAAAGTCCAACGACAGATTTTACAATAAGTGCTCTTCACGAATTGTTCGTAGGTTGATAGTCTACTGTCAGACAAAGGCACATAATTCACTTCAACAGATGTTAAAAGTTTCTGAGTTAATTTACTGGTTAACACATAACAAGGCCAACCTATCATTCGCGGTCGAATGGTCAGGCCAAAAGGTTTGTAGACACACTGAAAAGAGCCCTGAAGAAGGATAAAGGAACGCCCTAAAAAAAGGCGTTACAACAGTTTGTTTTGCAAGTATACCGAAATAAAAGGACTCCATCGAAGATGCCGCCGGCAGAAGTAATGTTCGCGAGGAAAATTAGGCGGGTCTTCGAGAAACTTTTACCAAAACAGGTGAAACCGCCAAATACTATATTTCCTAAAAATAGGTATTTACCTGGGAAAAGGTATTTTCTCTGGAACTCCAAAATAATAGCACAATGTGGGAACTAGGAAAGGTCCAGAAAAGGATCAGGTGGATTCTCTACGTTATCGGAGGTCCAAAATGTGTTATATATATATATATATATATATATATATATATATATATATATATATATATATATATATATATATAAACTAATATTAACAAAAAACATTAAACTAGATTTAAAATAACCCAGAACATATCTACGCTCCCCGCTAAAATAGCACACACAAGGAAAGGGTGACCGGAGGTCAACTGAGTATTTATCCTGTAAGTGCCTGCTCATCGTCTTATTAGAACGGGTTCGGTGGAAACTAGAAAACTGATTAGCTAACTAAAATCTCAATAGAATGTGCGTATATAAAAACGCGAGACAACCAAATGTCCTCGCATAAGCCTGATAAAACCTAGCGTGGATGAAACGCGGAATATTCTGTATAGCTTAATTGGCATATATATGTCATAACTTTCTACCTAGCTCTACCTACGTAATCAGCACTGTTGAAGTAAATACTTCAAGTTTACGCATAAATTCATACTTTTGTATATTAATGTATGTAATTAAATGAAGTAGTCATATATATATATATATATATATATATATATATATATATATATAATATATATATATATATAAGTGAAAGTGTTGTGTATCTGTGTATCTGTGGGTCCGTGTACATTTCCTTACGCAATAATGCTGTATATTTTTAGTCTACAGACTAGAAATTAGATATACAGGGTACTGAGATTTGAGAAAATCGATGCGATCGGTTTTGGGCCAGACATTTGGCGATTAAAAGGTCAAACTTCAACGATTTGACCTTTCCGAACTCTACTAAACTCCTCCGACAATTTTCAGTCTAAACACTTGAAATTTCAGATATAGGTTCATTGGACATGTATCTAACATAATAACTTAATCGAGCCGAATACAATTCATTTTAATGGGTCAAAATAGGGGTCAAATAACAAAAATTTACTTTTTTTTTTGGCTCAACATACATCTCCAAATACCCGGGCACCCATGCTATATATATATATATATATATATATATATATATATATATATATATATATATATATATATATATATATAGAGAGAGAGAGAGAGAGAGAGAGAGAGAGAGACTTTTTCCCTTCCCACAGCGATACATATTCGATCTGGCGCCGTTATGTCATGCGGAACACTACAACAATACAAAGTGTCTACTGATGTTATAAAACATATCCATATTTTACTTTATTTTTAATGATGAGGAAGTTAAAATAACGTTATTGTTTATCTTTCTCAAGCTTTTTCTTAAATATTAGCTTTCATATCTAAATGTCGATATCACTTGTTATGGCTGAATGTAAGTAAAAAAAAAGAATTAGATGTCAAATACTTCTGCGTCAAAAGTTTACTAAATTGTAAAAAAAATATCTTCATTTTCGATCAGGTAGGAATCATAATTTGACAAAAAACGAATCACTTAAAACGTAAGGATGTTAGAAAGTCTACATGTTTTCTCTGCTATAAACGGAACATTTTAAATTGAGGCGTATATACAAGTGAAGCAATCCAGGAACAAATAAAGCATCCTTCACCTTTTTATTGGGAAATAAAAACAGACAGGTTTCGCTCGATTGTGGTAATCGTATAATCTATTCATCTATAAATGTGAGAATGTGTGTGAGTACAATTTTCAACCTATATAAGAATACGATGTTTTAATGTACAAACTTGAAATTTGGTATATAGTGTATTTAGCCATTTTTTATTCCGGAATAACGGTTGCTAATTGGTAAATATTGAAAAAATTGGGCATGGAGGTATCGGATATTTATCTGTGCGCTTACTCTTTCACGAATGCGCATGCATTATTCGTTCACGTGACAGATTACCCATGTAAAAATAAGTAAGTTTTAAAACATTTTTAAAGTTCGTGAGAAGATGACTTAATGGTTATTGTACCTCGACTCACAGTCTTTAGGTTTCAATCTCAGCTCGAGTATATTTTTACTTACAAGACGTGGACTCTTTAGAAAAATATAATATTTGCATGGACATGTCTCAGTTTCTGTCAATGTTTTTATTTTTTTTTTACTTTTACTAAGGGATTTAACGATACATTAAATACCGGGTCACACCGGGTTTCATTTGCTTGTATATTGAATAAACTGGGAAATTTGTCTGAAAGTTTATAGAACTCTTGATATATGTCCAGTTTAAAATCCTCTCTTTCGCTAGCTTTGCGCCGACATCGTTGAGCAGATTATGTTAGCAGCTTAAAAATGTCGAAACGGTTTGATAATCAGCGTTCCAAAGATGTTTCAATGAAATCGTTAAAGTAATTCGAATTTAAAAAAATACATAAACCGAAAATATCTTTCGATACGCATTGCACATGCGCAATCACACCATATTTGGTGTTAAGATTTTCCTTTAAAATAGAAAGCCATTTCTCACATGAGTAATAGGGGGACGCCGCATTCTAAATTTATCATCTGTTTTCTCGCTGGCATTTTTTCGGCTGCTTTTTTGTCAGATTATGTCTTAAACAAGACAAGTACTGAAAACTAATTGTCCTAGCGTTCAAAAGATGAATTAAATAAGTGCATGAGTAAAATACATGGGAGCTGACAACGAGAGATGAATGTAAGGCGGTGAGTCACTAATTATCAGTCGGAGAATTATCACTGTATTGCAAATATTCTTGTTGCCGAGACAATTTCCAACATAGGAAACAAAACAGCGCTTTATTACGGCAATTGCTTACCAGCAAATAAACAAATAGTTTTTCAAGTTATACTTGATTTGTTCTTTCACGCCCAATTGTAATGAATCTGTGAACATAGCAACCGAACAATTAAGTTGTGTAGCTTTCATACTTTTTTTAGCGTTTATCTATTATTTCTAGACAACAAACTTTTCATTCTATCTATTTATATACAGAACTATGTCTTTTTTATATCTTGATTAAACAAATATACATGATAATAGCTTTACCATAGCATCGACTAATTGTTATCAATTTGATATACGTAGAAATTGTGCGATATTTGAACTTGATAAAATACATTTAAGATGGTTAACTTCAAGTGAGACTTATAGACACAATATTGAAAATATTTCGAGCTCAACTTCAGATACATCGTTTGCATATTTTGCAGCCATTTGAAAACTACCGGCGTCAGTCAAAAGTGTGTTTTTATATAAAGCGAACCGTGAGTTTTCGATCTGAATTATTTTAAATTTTTATTTTCATCTGATTTATTTAATAAACTTGTATGTTAACGGGCATCGTATTTGGTGTACGAGTGTTTATCAACGATTCATTCGATTCGCAAGATAAATATAGGCACATTTCATGAGGTGACTTGATCATCCACGTAACGTTTAGTTATCATTTATATATATTATGAAATATATTGACTATTTATATCTGCTTATCTCTGAAAAACCTCACCTTTTACCATATAACTGAATGTTGCATCTCTACTGTAGTCTATGATGCGGATATCATCGCTATGTTTTAACGATACAACGCAGCTATAGTTTCTTACATATCTACACTGTTCCAATATAGACCCAAAAATATACAATGTTTTCTGTTTTCATAATACATATTTCATTCCTCAGTTAACACCCTGATGCTACCAAATTAAAATGTCTTAAGTACTGACATCCTGCATAGATGCACCGTACATTAAAGTATTTTTCTTTTTATATCATTACAAAACTGTTTTTGTTTTGTTTTGTGCAAGGCTGAATCCCCCTCCCCCAAAAAAAAACAACGCACTTCGCTCTCCTCTCTTCGCCTTCATTCTATTCCCCTCTCCATCTTCCCTATCTTCCATATTCCTACTGACGATATTATTTTAGGCGTGCCAAACAATAGTATTGTAACCTATTCCTCTTGCGCGGCTCAACAATGTTCTGTGTGACTGGAGGCAAGTCTGGCAATTTCCACTGTGCAACAACCTGGCCAAGCACTGTAATTAATGAAAAAGAACGTACAAAATTTGAAGCTTTAAAATGTTTCCACAAAATTACTAGGCCTTATGAGTAGAGTACAAGCGTATGCCGACTGACCTCCTGCAGAAGGTAAAAGTCCTTGAATGAAACTACCTGTTGGCCGTATTCGCGAAGCGTAATGTCTTGGGACGGGATCCTGATGGTTGAGAAGACTATGACCTTGGTGCAAAATGTTTGCTATGCATCACACCATTTACCTGTACTCGATGGGAAGTCGGAGTGACCAGATATTATCAATCAACTAATCATGTCAAGACCTAAGACTTATACTGGTAAATGTCGATCACAACCTTAAAAAACGAATTCCAAAGATGAAGCAATATCTTTCTACTCTGACTACGAAGAAATTGTTGGAAGACGGTGGCAATGGTCAATCAATTTTTTAGATGAAAATACACAACTGTTGAGTACCAACCGTTTTTCTTCGACTGGGATCAAACCAAAGGAAGAACCAGTAACGATGACACAAACTCAACTAATTGAGGGTATTTTCTGTATTTCTAACATGAGAGGATGAATTGGTGTCCCCCCTAACGTCTCACACAGTTTGGCTCTTAGAAGGGTGCTAAGCAAGAAAGCTTAAACAATAAAATATATACGGAATCTGAAAAACCGAACAAAACACGCAGAAAATTAATTAGTAATGTAAAAACAAAACGAATGCACTCTGGTGTATCTGATGTTTGCAGCTCTGGCCGAAAGCTGAAATACTTATCAGTGTCAAACAACTCTCAGGATATATAGAAAGAAAAACATTCTCATGATTCCTAGTTATGGAAACCCTAGAAAGGGGAAAACTCTGTGAACTATCACCATTTCCTATCGAAAAAATTATTAGATAAATGTGTACACCGAAGACAGTATAAAAATAAAAAAAATAGTAATCTTTTGATTGAAGTAGATAATCATAAAAACGCCCAACTCCTCTAAAATAGAAAAATTTCCACAACTATCCCATAAAATTCAACACCACAAATAGCATATTTCGAAGTAAAGATTAAACCTAAGCAATGCCCAAACAAATTGAAACATCCTCAAAGAACAAGGTGTAATATAGCACGTTCAAATTAATATTTAATGAACCGACGAAACTTGAACCACAATCACTTACATTCTAGCATTGAATCCTACCACAATCCCCCAAAAAGTTAAATCTGATGTGTAATTGAAACAGTTGAACAATTTATACTAGCCTGAGATGCTTCATGTGCCATAGATTTGGGCAGTAAAAAGAGATCATGTGGAGGCTACAAAGCAGAAAATTCTGCGCAAATCTTATAGCAGACAAAATTCCAAATTATACTAATTGTCCAAACTGTTATGAAAATAAAGGAAGGTTGGCTCCCTCTACCGTGCTAGAAAACTACTTACGCCTGTCAGTATCCTATACCTCTATAAGGCAACCATTCGCCCATGTATGGAGTACTGTTGTCACATCTGGGCTGGTGCATCTGCTGCTTGTCTCTCGCTCCTGGACAGGGTTAAAAAAATAGTCGCCAACCTGATATGTCCTGAACTGTCATCTAGACTTCAGCCTCTGTCTCATCGACGAGATCTTGCATCCCTCTGCCTGTTCTACAAATACTTCAATGGTGAATGCTCTGACGAACTGCAAGCACTTGTGCCTCCCCGACGTAACTACCCCCGACAAACCCGACAAGCTACTAAGTCTCATCCCTTTACAGTAGAGATCCCTAGGTGCAAGAAAGCCTTTTACTCCAATAGTTTCTTCCCCAGAACTGCGGGTCTTTGGAACTCCCTTCCGGGATTCTGCTTTCCCAACTGCAATGATATGCAGAAGTTCAAGTGTAATGTTAACAAACATCTTTCTACTCTTCTCCCTTCATAATGACCCCGCTAATTAATTCCCTAATAGTAGCCCCCTGCTTCAAAGTGGCACTGTGCCTTGTTTGGGGTGAAAATTGAATTTAAAAAAAAATCAGCCGGCTTACTCAAAAAACGTGCACATTTTCAAAAACGTACGGTGCATTACATAACGTTCTCAATGAACATGAACTGGGACGGATACATTGAGAGCCTTGCAAAGCTGCTGAGAAGACGTTTGGCTCTCACTATCATACTAGAAAGCTACTTGCGCCTGAAAGTATCCTGTATATCTACAAGGCCACCATTCCCCCATGTATTGAGTACTGTTATCTCATTTGGGCTGGTGCATCTGTCAGTAGTCTATCATTCTTGGACGGGGTTTAAATAAAGCCGTCAACCTGATAGGTCCTAAACCGTCACCAGAGCTTCACACTCTGTCTCATCGACAAAATTTTGTATTCCTCTGCCTGTTCTATAAGGATTTTAATGATAAAGTGTCCGACGAACTTCAACCTTTGTACCCCTTCGAATTAAATATCCGACAAGCAGAGAAATCCCATCCCTACATTGTAGAGATCCCTAGATGTAGGAACGCCTTCTATTCTTCTCTAGAACTGCTAGACTCTTGAACTCCTTTCCGGGTTCCTGCTTTCCCAAATGTACTGACATCCAAAAGTTCAAGTGTAATGTTAAGAAAACATCTCGCTCCTCAACTTCCTCTATTATATTCCTGCAACTATGTCCCCGACCTTAGCTTCCTACATAAAAGTGGGCATGTGCTTTGTTTGGGGTGAAAATGGAATTGAAAAAAATTACCCCTATCCCCGCCATAAAAATGAAGGAGGCACGGACTGGAATGCAATACACACACAGTAGCTTTCGGATCTGCTGAAGCTTCATCAATGCTGGCGCTCTAAAATTCTGTAGTAATCGGTGGCGCCACATAAACTTTGGACATATTTGCGTGGCATTCGATGTGAAGCAAATCGAAATGAAAGCCACACTATTGACTTCCTGCTGTGATTGTGATACACTTAAGGTCAACAGTGTCTAGCAGTGTTTTATCGTCTACTAGTTGTTCATAGATCAAATTCAGCCAACACATATATTTGGTACAGTTAAAAAAAATGATCCGTTGCTATTGCCAGCGACATATTGAGAATTACCAACAAGCTAAAAAGAAAAGAAAACACGAGGATGGAGTAAGTTTAATAGATGATATAAATTTCACTCTAATCAGTGCAGAGAATGACCATCAATTAAATGTCTGTCTGAAAACTAAAGAAGAAAAGTTCACAGTACATGGTAGACGAGAAAGTGGAAATAGCCATCATAATAAATTGCTTTCTATTTTGCTGTGTTATTTTCTTTATTTTTTAAAGATTTCTTTATCTAGGAAACTGTTATATTTTAATCTGAAATCATCGCGTTAAAGGTGAATCCAGTTTGTTGTCATTAAGCGCTCGTTGTAAATATTTGATTTGATAATATTTTCTGATTCATTGATTTATTTGTAATCTGTAGTAATTAAGACATGAACGATGGCTTCTTCAATTCTCTCGTCAAGCGTCACTTCTCGTTCAGCTGAGGTATATAACGTGATTGTTCTTCCAACTTAGTTTCCCTATTTTTTATAGTATTTTCCTTAACCTGACGTCCTTAGGTATTTCGTATGCTTTTTGACACGCGTGTCCGCTCTGCTATAAAATTGTATCATGTTATTCTCTCCACAAACACACAATGTAGACAATTATTCAAGTTTGGAGTTTAGTTGATAAAGATGAACCTACATATTAGATTGGAGACTCGGTTTCGTACGCTATCCCAGAGGGGAGATAATGGTAGCGGCTCAAAACCAGATGTGGCAACGATACATATATGGGCGAAACGTTGCTTTGTAAAGGTACAGGATATTCTCAGGTGCGAGTAGATTCTAGCACGATAGAGGGAAACCATTTTTCTGCCTAGAGATGTCCTCAATTTATTTCCTCCAGTTTATATTTCCTGTGAATGTAAGCTGAGGCGTTTGAAAGAAAACATTCTCAAGTAGGGTGTGGTCTTTCATAAATATGGACGGTTGGATAGGCGTCTTATATATATATATATATATATATATATATATATATATATATATATATTATACAAAGAAAAACAAAGAAGGGGTGGAATTAGAAAAATGATCACAAACTATATCAAATTTCGAGGATGTAGACTTATTGCGTAGGGAACTGTCACACACAGGCACACACACAGAGACACGTTCACTTATATATATATATATATATATATATATATATATATATATATATATATATATATATATCCTTACTTATCATTTTAAAAAATATATATATGTATCCTTAGTTATCATTTAAAAACAGATTGTGTTTTGATTTCACACTCAAAAATGTTATTCATCGTATCCTGTACTTCTATAAGCCACCATCCACCTAGGTGTGGTATTGTTGGTACTTGTCTCGCACCTTTTGACATGGTTCAAAACAGAGTTGTCAACTTGATAGGTCCAGAAGTGTCAACTAGGCTTAAGCCTCTGTTCCATCGCTGAATGTTGCATCGCTCTACCTGTTCTACAGGTACTTTAATGGTAAATGATCTGATGAAATACAAGCACTCATACCCCCTAGACGTAAATACCTCCGACAAACCCGAAAAGCCGCTAAATCCTACCCCTTCACAGTAGATACCCCTCGGTGTAAGAACGCCTTCTACTCCAATAGTTTCTTCCTCAGAGCTGCTAGAATTTGGAACTCCCTTCCGGGATTCTGCATAATCAACTGTACGTACATGCAGAAGTTCAAGTGTAATGTGAATAGACACCTTTGCACTCTTCTCCTTTCATACTGTCCCTGCAACTTATGTCCACGAAAGTAGCCCCTACTTCAAGGAGGTGATGTGCCTTGTTTGGGATGAAAATTGAATTAAATAAAAAGATTCCATGAAAAAACTTCTTTCTACGAACTACATACTGTAAAACTCTTTAATTTACCTGCTTTCCAGCTGACTACAATATGCAGTGTTCAAGTCCAATGTAAACAAGTTCTTCATGAACCGTTCCCCTTAAGTAATCTAATTTTACCAATTGTACTCTTCAACCGATTACTATGATATTGTCTTTTTGACCAATGTACCGTCTTTAAACATTATCCTCTGTCTGGGCCTTTATTAGTGGGTGCATTTGTAAAAAATGCATCTTTTATGCTATTTATTAAATAACGGAAGCTCACAATACACATTTTAATACGCAAATGTAAAAATCCGTTCAAATAATTTTATTTCTAATAAAATTCAGCTGAAAATATACAGAAAAAACAAAATACAAATATTTAAAATCTACAAAATTTCAATATAAAATCATCTACTAATTGAAGTGTTTATAGGCACACGCCGCCAAAATTTAATTAAATTCAAACTCACATAAGCATTCTGTCGATTGAAGTAATATTGATTTGTAAATGTCTCTCTGTCTCTTTCTCTGTCTCGTTCTCTTTCTCTTTCTCTCATTCTCTCTATATAATTATATATATATATATATATATATATATATATATATATATATATATATATATATATATATAAATATATATATAGGTGTGTGTGTCTATGTGTGTGTGTATGGCTAAAAAATGGGGCAAGTGTAAAAGAAGGAAGAATCGATTTTTCAATATTAATTTTAACTAAAAATTTCTATTTTGCAGAAAATTATTATTATAGCATATAATAATAAGTGGAAAAATTAATTCTAAAAATTGTAAGACTACATCTTGGCGAGGATATAAAAACCTAATTGCAGGATTAAGGAACTCCATAGTTACTTACAAGCAGATTTCTGATATTTAAAGAAAATAAAATGTGAAAACATCTCCGTCGGTAGTGAGGCAAATTGGTCAAAGGTTTGGAGTCGAACGCTTGTGAAAAAGTGAAATCTGGATCTGGTTGCCCTAGGGCATCAGCGTTGAAGGGCAACGACAGGTTTAAATTCACTGTTTTGAATTATCGAAAGAAATCTTATGTTGACCATAGCAAAGAATTCAAAACAGGAATTGGAAATTCGCTTATACAATATCTAGACGAATTGATTGGAATGGGATTTTCCCCTAAAAGGTGTGCAAATAGCCATTTTTATCTAAGAAAAACATCAACGATAGAAAGAGATTTTTCTCGGGTTATAGCAAGAACCATACAGACTAGTTCAAGAATGTTTTCTGGTTAGATGATTCAAGATTTTGTCTTGTTAGTGATACTCCCGATGCTCCCGAACGGTGCATTAGAAACAAAACTCTTTCCAAGTATCCAAAAGCTGGAAATATCTCAGAACATTAGTTTTCAACTTATAATGACCCTACACATACATCTAAAGTCACAAAAAATGTTTTCTGATAATTCAATTGCTGTGATATTTTGGCCAGGTCAAATCCCCGATTTAAACCGAATCGAGAATATTTGGTCCATAATATATCGTGTATCGGCGGAAAGAACTTTTGAGAACAATGAAAAACTGTGGGAAGCTGTCAAAAAAGAATGGATTAGCATCTGCTCTTCACATGTTTCACTTTGTCTGAGAGCATGTTTAAAGGATTGATCTTTTAAAGAAATCAAAATGGAATGCGATTCCAACCTAAGTATTTGTTAAAGTAAATGTTTTGTTCCGTATTATTAGTCTCGTTTAAGTTCCGTTTTCAATTGTGTTTTGTTTTATATAGCATTTAGTGCAATAAAATGTATAAAATTTGTTTGGTCCCTTATTTTATATATATAAATATATATATATATATATATATATATATATATATATATATATACATATATATATATATATATATAAAGCTGAATGTGTGTGTGTATGTGTGTGTATGACTGGTAAAGTATAGGTTCCTATTTAAATAAAAATGATTTCATATAATGATAGAAGATTATCGAGACACAAGAATGGGTATGTTCGATCTGGCAGAGCAGGGGTTCATCAAAATTTTGGGGTCTGCGTTCGCGCCTGGTCCACAAAGTATGGAAATAAAAAATAAAAAAAATAAAAAACGTTTACAAGTGTTTTTGATATAGATGTACATAATAATACTTTGATAAGTATGTTTAAACTTAAATAGGGATGGTATGATAAAATTGTTGGAGTCTGCCTCCATAGACTGGAAATAGGCACAAACTTTAATAAAGACTTTTCATATCTATCTGCGTAAGTATACGTTGATAATTATGTTTCAGTTTGAAGAAATATGGTATAATATAATTATGGGGTGTTCTTTCGCGCCTGACCTCCATAGAATGGAAATATATCACAAAGTTTTACAAGGTTTTTTTTTTAATATAGATCCACAGAATACTGTGATAAGTGTTTCAGTGTGAACAGGTATGGTATAATAAATTATGGGGTGTATCTATTTTATTTTTACTTTCATCATATTTCGCTTTTGTTTTGATACCTCCAAATTTGAAGTTGACCGTTTACAACCCTTCCTTTTCATAACCTATCATACTTTCCTTAATCAGAGTCCATTTTCAGTATAGGTCAATCACTTTCTTTCGGATTAGTAAAATATTTATATTTCAATAAATGAAAAGTATACCATCAAACCACTCTATAAAGGTGAGTTATTTGCAATAGTTTTATTCACATTCATTATTTACGAATATATAACAGCTTATTCTTTATCTAAGGATTTACACTGTCAATCATTTTATAGTAGGTGTCTTAACCGTTGTTTTTTGGTGAAAAAATTCAATGTTTTATCTTACAAACTTTAATTTTTATAATATTTTTGTCAGAAGAAAAGAAACAAAAGCATATCCAAGGTATGGGCTTCATATAATTTAATTTTTTCGACATATCCACCATTTTTTAAATAATTTAATACAACATTTTGTCCCCCGAGGAAGTCAAATCTTTGATCTTAAAAGGAGGTATGGCTCTAGCAACGCCAACTATGTTCCTCCACTGAAGTAAATAGCTCTCCTCCCTCACCACTTCTCTTTTCAATATTGACCAGAGATATTCAATAGGATTAAGGTCTGGAGAACACAGTGATCAGATCATGAGAGTTTCCGCAACGAATTCCATAGATTCAAGGAAAGATGCAATCGCCCTAAGCAGAATGGGATGGCACATTTTCATGTACTAACCAACATATGCCCAAGGATTCCGGGCCAAAACATGGCACCTCCTTGTTAGCGATGAAATCTGTAAAGTGTCGAAGTTCCGTTCGGGTTTCAAAAATTAGTCCATCTATCCTGACCATTAAAAGTAGCACGGGCTTCATCTCTAAATAGTACCAGTTAGACATCCATTTTCATATAATTCTGTGTGCAAGCAATCCGTTTTTTCTATGTTGTCTTCTTAATTTGATGTTCCTTGCAATCTAATTAAACACATTGTATCGGGCAGGCCTGGATCTTGGAGAGATTTGAGCTTTTGCACAAACGGAAGCACTGGTGCCGTTTGTGTTTCGCTTGCCTTCCCTACAATTTTCCGAATATGTCGATCTAAAATGTCTTTCGTGAACCCCTTATAGCTTAATGGAAAAATATAAAGGTAACCGCAGATTTTTCAAGATATCAAATCACATTTCAAGCCCTTTTGACGGAATGATTGTTGCTATTTCTTATGATGAGTTGACGGCATCATTGATTTACTAATTGATATAATAATTAAGTGATTGGTTTTGCGCGACGAAACAGATATTGTCAAGAATTGTATAAATCGACTGACTTAAAGAAATAAATTATAAGATGGACAACATCGTAAAGTTTGGAATATAAGTTTTTGCAATTTATTCTCTCTCTCTCTCTCTCTCTCTCTCTCTCTCTCTATATATATATATATATATATATATATATATATATTAGGTTGGCTGGTCGGCGTTTCCCAATAGTAAAGTATGACTAGATTTGATGATTTTATTCCAGAACATTATAGACTTATTATTATAAAGTCAATCCACTTTTAGTTATTATATATTGAAGCACATATATAATAACGGTTTCCAAATTTAAATCATGTTACGTACGTTTCTTTGCTACAGTAGAATAAAAACTGTTCTAGCCTTAATCTTTAGTTTTTGAGTCATAAACATATTAGCAACATAACTGTAATATCTAAGTGATAAGAATCTATAAATATATAATTTCGCTTAGAGTTTACACGACGCACTATTGCTATGGATATGTATTTCAATTCCAAACTGTAACAGTTTTTTTACCGAGTCAAAACAAATCGAAAGTTTTCTATGAAAAGAAAACTTGCGTCTACTTAACTGAAAAAGTATAAAGTCATAGAGTGCAGAGGAACACGGTTTTTTCCTGCCTAAACATTACGACTTTTACAACTGCCGAAGGTCAAAGGCGACATCAGTCGAAGCGTTGTGCAGGTAACAGCCAAGATCTGATGTATTGTTGGAATAATTAAAACAGTAAAAAAAAAAAAAAAAATTCATATGGGATCTAAAAAAAATGCAGGAAATTTATTTCTGCATTTTTTTAGATTCCATATTTGTTCCACAAGTCCGCATCCCCTATGTGTCAACATTTAAGTCTGTATACAAAAGAAAAACCGGGAGAAAAAGATTTGCCACCACCCGCGAGGTACAGATACAGACCTGGCTATTTTACACACACACACTCAAAACACACACACATGTATATGTATATATATATATATTAAATTTATTTATACAAACATTGATGGCTACATATTTGCATACATGTTTCTGTAATCACTCGCGTTGGGGATTACGTCTTCAGGCTAAGAATTATCGTCGAGAATTCGAGGGGTGATTACAGAAACATGTATGTAGCCATCAATGTTTGTATAAACAAATTTAATATACTTGCTCTGTTCAGGTATTGAGCACTCTTTGGTAGACACATATTGTTTCATTGGATGTATTTCTAGGAAACTAAACTCTACTGGATATATATATATATATATATATATATATATATATATATATATATATATATATATATATATATATGAATACCGAATGCTGCGAATTTAATACAAATGAGGTTAAAAAATATATAAAAATGACTCTAAAAATAATATATAAAAAACTTTAAATAACTAAGAAATTAGCATACCCGGATATACATGTATACATTTATATATATATATATATATATATATATATATATATATATATATATATATATATATATACAGTTAAAACCGAAATTATTGGCACCCTTTCAATTTTTACGTTTTTTTTGAGAAACAAATACACTAATTATTTTTATTTAAGTGTGGATGAACATTTATATCCACCATCTATAGATCTCCTGAAATACTTTTAGTTTATTATAAAATATTCAAAATAAATATTATTAATGATAACAAAAAACAGACGAATTCAAATTTATTGGCACCCTTTATCAATAGCCACTTCCACAGTCTTTGTTTTTAATAAAAGCTTCCAGACGTTTTCTATACAACATTACTAAATTCCCATACGCATAAACAGGAATATTAAACCATTCTTCCTTGGCGATATCTTCTAATTCCCTGGTTTCCTTCTGTTCACGTTCCCTTTTACAACAGCCCGCAATTTTTCCATTGGATTCAAGTTCGAACTTTGAGTTGGACACTTGACTACGTTTATTTCATTATCCAAAAGCCATTTTTTCACCGATTTCGCTGTATGTTTTGGATCATTGCCCTGTTGGAAGACCCAGTTGGTTCCAAGATTAAGGGTTTCTGCAGAAGGTTTGAGATTTTCTGTCAATATTTTAATGTATTGATCTTGCCTCATGATGCCATCCACAGTGACAGGTTTTCCAATGCCATTGGCCGAAAAAGAACCCCCAAAAATACTGTTTCCTCAACCATACTTCACCGTAGGAACTAATTCTTTGGATTGAAGGTGTCTCCTTTCTTCTGTGACACAAATGACGCATCTCTGCCGCCAAAACGAATTTGCTTTTAAATGTTGGCAAAGATAGAGATTGAGAAAAATTCTATATTTTGATTGTAGCTTGTCGAATGATTTCTGTGAAGGTTTGGCAAGGGGAGCTATAAAGCGGAATGCATTCGAGCACGCACCATTAAAATAAGTACGAAGCATAGACAGGCTAGTATAGTCTCGTCCGTTGGACAAAGGGTGCACTGAAGAGAACCGGGTATTTTCTGATAGGTTCGACACCGGTTTTGAACTTAATAAAGACTGGATAGGGCTCATCGTGCAAATTCTGTGAAGATATATGAACAATATACCATTTTATGAGGTTTTAACTTTTATACACATAAAGGATTTCATTCGAAGTGAGATACCTACTAAAGTTGTCGAGGGATTCAGCTATTTAACTAGTGATCTTGCCAACATATTCGATGTATGTGTTCCATTTCAGATCAGGAATGAAGGTCAATTCTAAAAGCTTGTCGAGATATAGAGCTTCCCCGGGACAAGAGCCATTCATTTCAATTGAGGTGTGGTGGCTATAAAAGCGAGCTGCTTGGAGTTCGATGCATTGAAATAAACTAGCCAATTTTCCCCAATGCACCACGCGCTCAATATACAAATAAAGAGATTCAGAAACATATTTGGCATTGTTGGTGTTTAAAGTGGTGACATAGATTGTGATGTCGTCTGCATAAATAATTACGAATGATTTAAGATTGTATTGGGGAGATGACTGATGAGGATTAGGAAGAAATCTGAGTCCAGGATGGAACCTTGTGAAATGGCAGCGTTAATACTATGAGTTTCTGATGTTTGTCTCTCAACGACTTCTTTATAAGTGTATCAGATAGGAAGCTAATAATAATTGAAAGGACATTTGAAACCTTTATGCAATACTCTATAAAAAGACTTCAATATGTCAAGAGCTATTGCTCTTGAAACGTGGCCCTTGCCGAGATTCAAAAGCCCCTCTCGAGATACATAAAAGGTAGTACATCAGCTGTATATCTTGCAAACCATATTGAAGGTTATTTTTGCTGTGTAAGATTTTATATATGGGTGTGTATATATCTATATATATGTATATATATATGTGTGTGCGTGTGTCTATGTATATGTTAAAACATTTCTATGCTAAATTCTTAGTGATTATGTACAATGTAGAAACATTGATATGATAATATAGTGTATCTGTTAAACAATACTGCAATCGGCGTGTGTAAACAAAATAATTTATTTCAGTTTATTTTTCAAGAATATGGAAATTACTTAACATTTATTTTATACTATATTCATGACTAGGTACACAAAATTCGTTGTAATAATATTAAACAGAAGATACAGCCTTTTTATATAAATGCCGTTGCAAAGGAAACATATATATATATATATATATGTGTGTGTGTGTGTGTGTGTGTGTGTGTGTGTGTGTGTGTGTGTGTGTGTGGATGTGTGTGTGTGTGTGGTGTTGTATGATTCGTAAAAACGTGCGGAGTTGCTTCTAAGGGAAGGATGTATAGATTCATCAGAGACTTCCCGCACGTTAATGCCACATTGAATGGCATATGTAACCAGTTGCTATGACAACGGTTGTCCCGTAGGTTAGAAAGTTCTTCCACCACAGACTAAAACAGATAATTAAGAAATTAGGAAGAGAAAGGAAGGAATAAAAAAGGGGAAGTTACAGTAGAGAGATCATGGAAAGGACCGAGAATATGGAAGAAGCTAGAAAAATTGGTAAATATTGCGATGCGAAATGAAAGAAAAATAAAGTACGAAAAGAAAAGAAAAACGAAAACTAAAGTCAACAGCAAAAAAAATAAAGATAATAAAAGCAAATATGAAAATGTGGAAACGGATAGTTAATGTAATAAAAAGAAGGAAGAAACGACGAAGACTCCCCCAAAAAATTGATAAATGAAATAAATGAAATAAAAAAGTGTTAAGAATGTTTATGATTTTTATGGGGACTTACGCAGTAACTTATAGTAGTCCTGCTAACCATTATAAGCATCATGATTTTATTTCTTCTTCAGTGACCTTTTCCTATGGTAACAAAACTGGTGACGAGGTTTCGACAACTCATGAGGGAAAACTAAATTTTTATATCCCACTCTTTCCATAGTAACTGGCAGTGAACGTCTAAGGACGTATGCTGAAATGTCAAATTTAAAATCAGGCCAATGTATTCAGAATAACAACGTAATATTTTAAGGAATCACCTCAACTACAATGAACGAAGTATTCAAGCGAGTAGATAGGTTCCAAAATCATTAGCAATGAATCATTTACGAGTTGGTAACATAAAAGTTTATAATCCACCAGTATTTAGGACCAGGCAGCAACTCTCAAAGTAATATATTCTGAAAAAATATGTTCTTAGAAGCACTAACGATCAGGCTACGTGGGAACAATAAATAATGTTACACAGATCTATAGACATATACATTTTTTATTCCCATTTCTTAAAATAAACAATGTCACAATAAAAATTTGCAGCAAAATACAAAATGAGGAATAATGCAATAACAGCAAAGAAAGGGGAAAAGCGTAAATGCAACAACATCAAAGGCGAATACAGAAAAATGGAAGAAAAACGTGATGGCAGTTCAGAAGAATAACAATAATATTTTAAAGTCAGTGAAATCAACTATAAAAGAAACCAAAAGAATAAGCCCTCAAATATGGGGCGTGGTATGAGGGTATAACATTTAAAGTTCAACACAGACATTTTTTTCTTACAGTTACACCGATTTATTTTTAATAATCTTTTTACATCTTCTGATTGACATAGTTATTTATTGTTCACAGTAGATGATTTAACATTTTCTTCTCATTTTCACCTGTTATTTCTGAACCACAGGAAATGATGGAGATGCTTTTGAATAGTTAATCTCATTAAAAAAACAGTTAAATCTTTATTTTCATACTGAGTGACATTCAAGTTATCCGAAATTGAGAAATCGTCCAAAGCCATAAAAATATCAACTCATCAAGGGATTCTTTAAATAAAATGCAAGAAAATGGGAAATGTATTAAGTACCTTTTGTGAATGTAATTACTTGAAAGAAGATGTGATAAGGACTCATGAATTCATAATCGACACTTATAATATTTATATAAATCAGGACCTTAATACTTCTGTGGAAAAAATATTGCGACTAAACGCAAGCCAACAAACATGTTAAATACTGAATACATTTCCCTGTGTTTACTTTCTTGTACAATATATGGTTTCCCTTCAAGTTTGTTCGCCTCTTCATTCCTGGCCTGTTTCGAAGGGCACAACAATAATATAAATAGTAACGGTTAATTAATACGATTAAAAAGATATGTGGCAATATGAATAATCGCAATATACACGGATAAATACTAAAATTACAGAATAACAAGGAAAAGAAAAAGAAAAACTGAAACAGTAGAAAATAAAAACAAAGATGAGAGAATAATAAGAAGAAATTACATTGAGATTAAGATGAAGAAATTCAATACTGTTGCTTTACGATTAAAGAAAGCAAAAAATGTTATCACACGCAGCAGCGCAATCACCAACAATTTGTCCACGTGACCCGAATGATCTTGAACAACTTCACCAATTCGAACTTGAAACACGCCTTTATGCGTCTGACAAACTAATCAGGATGACCTACTCAATGCGCTTCACTCCACTCAGCATATCATCTCAACATTCTCTCGTCATTTTACTATTGACTGACCGGAGTCATAGCCATCAAACACTGGTATAGGCTTTGGATCGAAGGACATAATGACCAATGTAGCTTATTATTTCACAAATGAACAGACACACAAAAAAGTGTTATATCGCAGCAGCGTGGTCCCGAACAATGTCGTCCACCACAACCTAACACGATGCATAAAAATACCGGCAATTCAAACCCCAAAGACCCCGTCGATCCGAAGGCGAACATTTCTAACGATTCGACAAGGTATGATTTTGAATAACTCTATTGATTCGCTCCCGAACACTTCAAAAAATCACAAACGAAATAACTGAAAACGACATGTTACTAAAGCAACTTCATTAGTTACTCCTTGAATGACTAAGATCGTTTTTATAGCCATTGAATGAGAACGTTTCAGCCATAAGTAGGTTCGACTAAGGCATTGGCATACCATTCTTAAGCGTTTCCGCGCATGCTCGTCAAATATATTTGAAAAGATAAAAACAACCAAAAACCATTAAACACCTCGAAAGTAAGAACATCTATTGCGTAATCAGAAAAAAATGACTTTTATAAACATGACGAAAAACATCGTAGCATTTTATAAGGATTATTCTCATTTGCTGCGGCACTATTGTGAAGCAGATAAATTATTCACAGTCCAGCAACCTGACCAACAGCGCATTTAATCCTTCAATAACAAGCGATACAATAAGCTGTAGTTTTACTACGAAATCTAATTAATTAAAATTCCAAAAACTTTTAACTAATCCAATTATTTCCGTTAACTAAGATTAAGGTCAAAGTATTATGCCATCTTCAATTATTCTTCGAAAAATGTCCCCGAAACTAATGACTTAAATGGTGATTTATTGCCGATTTAAAACTGCAACTGAAAACCAAATTAAAAGCGGAAACAGAAACAGAAAAATTATGAGAGACAGGAAGATAGAAAGACATTGTCGGAGTAAAGACAAAAGGACAACATTTTACTTTATATTTTATCATGTTATTAAAGAAAATCTCTCGAATTTATATTGATATCATTTGTGGGATTATTTGAACAAACCCTAATTACATTCTCACGGACCACTTTGTGTCGTTGGACGTATGTGAAATGATAAAAAGCAAATCGTAATTTCATTATCGGCCAAGTGCATTAAAATGTAATCTAAAAGCAATTTCCATGTGCCATTTTCAAAATTATGTTGAGTGCAGAAACTTATAAGAATTCCGGGATTTTTGTACATTCTGCCTTTTCAAATATGCCCTTCTCAATCAATGCCATCATAATACGTATAACTTGGCAAACAAATACTTTATTTTGTAATTCTTCTAAAAGATTTTAATTGGATTAGATGTGACTAAAATGCATCTTTAAACAATTTGTAAATATAATTAAGAACTAGTAATGGTGCATAGCTTTAAGTATGAGGTGTATTCAATAAGTTTCTAGACTTTTTTCGTATGCGAACTTTTACTGATAGTACATAAGAAGCTCTACTAATCTTCGAAGTAATCTCCTCCGGTTGGAATGCACTTGTATACTGTTCTAAAAAAATCTGAAACGCACGATGAAAGTACTATTGTCACTACTTCTTTTATCTCTTTAATCGTCTCATAATGACAGCCTCTAACGGTTTCCTTGAGTTTAGGGAATAACCAAAAGTAACAAGATCTGGACTATTGAAACAGGTACGAATTGTGTTGATTACAATCTGTGACAAATAGTGATGTTGTTGACTGGTGCATTCATGCAAATCTTTCGCATCTTCTGATCATGTGTACAATTCTTAATACAATTCACACACTATATCAAACTGTGCTCTTATCTATGATTTTTTTTTATATTGCTACTCAACCTTTAATCTCTAATGCAACTCAAAAGTCGATTCCTGATACATGCAAGATGGTACAACATAGTCTGAATCATTTCATGTGTTACATTTTCCAGGTGTAAAGCATAATTTTGTTGCATATTATTCTTCGAAAGTGTCCTTATGTCGAGATTACATTTTTGAAATTCACTAGCTAGGACAATCCGGTTTTAGTAGAATGTATTCTAATCTCTGCGGTAACTGATCCTTTGAAACTGAAATAATGAAAATAGGCCAGTCATCTTATAAGATGTATAGCCATGACATAATGAATTTTAAATACGTGCATAAAAGGTTTGGAAATTATTGAAGATCCCTGGTATATGTGTTTATTCATAGTGTCGGATAATATGCAGTGGTCTTACTTTTAGCGGAAAAAGATTAGTTTTCTCTTTGTAGCAACACTATTCGTGTCCATATATTTTCTTTCGTTTTCGGCATTTTTTTTCATGAAGTCTCCTTTGCCGTGCAATCTCGAGTAGATTACACTCATGATTGATTCGCTCCTAGCAGGAACTGCAGCATTAGGGCTGATTAAATGCGCGACCGTGACTACAGATTAGGCAATGTTCACAGTCATTGTACGCACACCTGCTATCGTTATTTTGGCTTCTGCATTTATATCCAAATGTGTTTGTCTTCTGAAGTCTGATCCAAAGAGTAAGAAGAAGTTTCACTATTACCTCCGGATTGGTGAGTTTTTTTAATTGCAAATCCCTCGAATGCAGCCAATAACACCAAAATCCATTTTTTTACCCCGTATGGACGTCCACCTGCTCGCAAACCAATCTAACAAAGTAGTAAGTATTTCTACCTGAATGCCTTCTTTCTTTTCTACGCCTAGGTGATCACTCGTTTAACTCCAAATAGGAAGATAATGTAACACTTAAATAAAAAAAATCGGAACTTACTCGGCATATTATCTATCTTAAGTTTTGCCTCAAACCTTAATTTCTGGAACCAATTAGCTACGTCTCTCCCCTTGGAAAATCGCTTCTATATATCACTGGTGATTCGGCCATCTGTTTTAGTAAAATTCGCTTAAAAGCCAGTAGTAACGGTAATTAGGAACATAAATAGAATTCTATCTCGTAAAACATTCGTTTTTCTCTTGTGTTGCATTATTTCGTTTTGATTTCATTCATAACATTTTGAAAATAAAACGCATTCAAAATTTAATTGTCACCAACAAGATAAGTAGATTGGTCTAGATTCGTTGCGTCCAATATATGCCTGTTAAGCAAATATTGTTACCTATTTAACCTACAGAAAGCACTTGTTTTTCATAATTCAGTCATTGCTTCAAAATAATGCAGTTTAAGTTTAATGTACCGGCGCGCAATTTCTGTTTCTTTAAAGCAAGTGTATGCCAGTCTTATCATTGTTTCGTCTTTGCATAGGCGACAAACTGTCCTGATATCTTAAGAAGCTGTTTTGTCAGAATCTTCATCCGATAATAAGACACTATAGCAAACGTTCCTTGCATTTACTTGACGGAATAATAATTCTTGTAGGTGAAATTAAAAATTGATTATTCCTATTACCAACACTCTGCCAACTACTGTGATGAGCCGATTTTTCAGGACTTTCACTAAACCGCAGTTTTTAATCTTGAAAGTCTTGAGTTTAGAACTTGATTATAATGGTAACAGAAACCTCTTTAAGCAAACTTCATAAGGGTAAATTGGATTAATTGGCACGGGCGAAAGCGAATCCTCGCCTATTGAGACAACCTCTTGTATGAAAAAGCGCATTGTAATCCCAATTTTGTATCGTATTTTGTATCGTTTTTCTACGTTACTTTCGGTTGATGCGCACGTGCTAAGAAAACTCAAGCTCACGCCCCATGCACATGAGAATGCCCATGATTCTTCGTTGCAGAAGGGTCACGAGAGAAAATAACAAAACACTGCCTACAGTTAACGGATCACGTTTGCTTAGAGCGTGTCATTTAAACTGTTCCTTTACACTAAATTAGGATGGGCTACAATCTGAGATTGATACCAAAATCGTAAATACCTTGGTGTGTTACGTCTACCTTTAACCTCTGTAAACCTCTAGCTTTATTATATTCCGGTCACCTTACCTTGAATTATGCGATTAGGCTTAGGGCTACGCTTGTATAGTCGACATTTTTGCTTCTTTCGATGTCGTAAGGTAAACTTTTCTAGTAAAATTTGTGTCGAGTGTGTTTTAGGGAATAGACATGCCGTCACTGCCTTAATCTAAGCTATGTCTGCAGCATTAGCAGTATCAGAATTTTTGTAGGAATTTTTGACACCCCTAACACGAAACTGCGAATACAATATAAAAATCTCGTAATTTCTCTGTTAAAAGTGGGTTATTTATTTTCTTTATGGATTATACTTCCAAAATAAACTAGTACAGTTGTTTTAAAAGTAATAAAAATATTTTTATTTTTTTTTTAAAACAGTAATGAATTTTCCGAACTCAATATTTTTCAATTTTTAAACTCAATATTTTTAAATTTTTAAATTTTAAAAATCTATCAAAATTTTTCTATTGATTCTATTTTTACGATATTTTCAGGGTCAATGTGAAATTTTATGTTCTTTCCAATAAACCGAATATAATATTTTAGACAAACGTTTTTTTTAAATTCACGCCCCCCCATTTTCACGCCCCCCCATTTTCACGCCCCCCCCATTTTGAAATGTCTATTAAAAAGTAAATAATTAATTTATGTTTAATAGGTTTATATATCACAAATTGAAGAGAAAAGGTCAATAAATAATATATTCAAATTTAAAACAAAAAAAAAAATCAGTTTTTTAGAAATTTACCTGTAAAGTCCGAAGTTTAAAACCTTATTTTATAAGAACACATTTTTTCTTTTTGTCTTTTTTTTTTTTAATGAAACCTTGGTCCTTGCTCCTTTAATTGAAAAAAAATTAGGGCTTGAATTACATTTTTCGAGGAGTTATAAGCTTAGAAAGATAGGGGGTCGAATAATTTACGCCTCTCATTTTGAAATGTCTATTAAAAAGTAAATAATTAATTTATGTTTAATAGGTTTATATATCACAAATTGAAGAGAAAAGGTCAATAAATAATATATTCAAATTTAAAACAAAAAAAAAAATCAGTTTTTTAGAAATTTACCTGTAAAGTCCGAAGTTTAAAACCTTTTTAAAAAAAAAAAAACACATTGTTTTGTTGTGTTTTTTTTTAAATAAAACCTTGGTCCTTACTCCTTTAATTGAAAAAAAATTAGGGCTTGAATTACATTTTTCGAGGAGTTATAAGCTTGGAAAGATGGGGTGGAATTATTCACTATTTTCACGAAATTTCTGACACTGCTACTGCAGCATGGGCTGCACTTTATTTTTTATTGCCTTGAACAATCAATTTAATTACCAAATAGAGACTTGCGTTTAGAATTGTTGCCAGTAACGTCAAGTCAACCGAAATTTCCTACTTATATACATAAACCTCTGTGTGTTTAATCGTTTAGACTTGAATTACGCGTTCACATTACGATGATTATATAACCAGTTGTACAAGAAGCAGTCTGGGTCATTGAGTGCAATGAATTGATCTTCTACAAGAGCAACATTAACGGCATAATGTTATATTATGGCGTACCAAAAAGGGGTATGGTGTGCATTGGGTACAATACATCATCCAGTGATATGTATTTTGTGACGAAGGGTTAATCATTATGTGTGTACGTGTCACTAAATATCTTTAGTTAATCTTCACTCTCTAAACCCTTACTTATGTTGTTGCAGTCTATTTATGTCCAACGCTATGAT
The DNA here is from genome assembly GCF_053919585.1 of Euprymna scolopes. Lineage (NCBI taxonomy): Eukaryota > Metazoa > Mollusca > Cephalopoda > Sepiida > Sepiolidae > Euprymna > Euprymna scolopes. The sequence goes on along the minus strand of NC_136500.1, from coordinate 3,279,103 downwards.
CGCCTAAATGTTCATAGAAAGTGAATAGCTTTGCTTGAGTAGTTTATTCTGCAGTCCATTCTAAAACACGTCAGTCCCCCCCCCCCCGGTTTAGGGGGGACAACCTGTTAAACGGTCCGCCCTGCTCAACGTCCAAATTCTAACTAGACCCACGTAACATACACGTAGTTGCGTCAGCTGATGATATTCCGGTCAGATTGTCTATGATATGTTTTTATTATATTTTGACAGATTTATTAACATTCTTCATATTCGTCTATTGTTTATCTTTCTTGTTAGATAGATAGATAGATAGATCGAGCCAGAAAGGTATAAAATTTAATTAATGGTAAAGATTGCAATAGTTTTAAAAGTCGAAAACCTTAATATTACCTTAATGCTCCTTGAATAGCTCTAAAGTTACACCAGAGATGTTTTTTTATCAGTGGAGAGATATCTGACTGTCTCTCAAGAAATTGTCGCCTTAGTGATAGAGACAGGCGATGCGGAAGAAAATTAATAAGGGTATTTTTTCGTGTTGGATTTTCGTTTTTTCGTCATTAGCTTATATTTTAAGTTATACTTTGCCCTTACATCACAATATTTCTCAGTGAGTATTTAACTTCTAAATCTAACACTAATACAGATAATAAAGGCGTAAAAGAGGAAATACTTAATTATTTGTTATAACATTTCAATGTTTCAAAGCTCCATGAAAGAAAGCGACTAGTTTCAGATTAGCATGAACTCACAGGGACTGAACTATTTTTTAATCGTTTCTTTCTACGTTATATTTTTATAATCGAACGTTTGCGTGCATACTTTTTAATATTGTATATGCCTATTATACTTTCTGTTATAGAAATATCAATTGAAGTGACATGGCTGTTTCAATATCTTCGTTTTGCATCCTAAAACTGACAATCATTTGGACGCGTTTATTTAATGTTTGAATGGTTATTTATGAGATTAAAGAGAAACAAACGGTTGGGGAGTGTTTTATAAAACAAAAAGGCGACATGCGTTTATTATTTGAAAATTTTACAGTTAATATGAATCGTGGAAAATGGGAGAATGAAGAAAAAAGAAGGTAACAATAATCAGCAAAGTTATTCTGATATACGTGCGCCACACTTCGACAAAGTTACACATATTTTGTATTAAATATGCTTACTAACCCGACACAGTAATACGTTAGTCAGATAAAAAAAAGCCTTTAGATCTACTCAATGGAGATTTATCAAACAATGTTATGGCAATGATAAACAAGGATTATATATTATATACTTCGAAAAAAGGTGTAAGATATGAAAGAATGGCCTACAAGGACTTTCGAGAAGAGTTATTAACATTTAACCGTCGTAAATGACTGGATATTTATGTAAAAGGAAAACTTATAAATATATATATATATATATATATATATATATATATATATATATATATATATATATATATATATATATTTATATAGTAAAGGTCTGTATTTTTGAGATGAGGTGTTTTCATTGATTGAGATTGTCGGACTGACTTTCTGATCTTGGTTGTTATTGTCACAACGTTTCTGCCGTTTTTGGAAGGCCAGTTGGTTATCTTTTTTATATACTCATATCACGCACAGAGCATGGGTTTAAGACATCCGTATATCGCAAGCCTACCTTCACCGGACAATACCTAAACTTAAACTCCCATCACCCATACAGTATCAAACATCGAATCGCATGCTGCTTACAACATCGAGCAGAGACAATAAGTAGCGACACCATTACATACCACCAAGAAATCGTCAGGTTGAAGAATGCCCTCCGTCATAACAACTACCCCGATAGCATACTATCCACCAGACGTGTTAATAGTATAAGAGAGGAGAATGAAACCCAAAAACCTCCAACGGTCTGCCTACCATACATACCAGGCATCTCCGAAAAGATTCAGAGAATATGTGCCCCCTACAACATCAGCACGGTATTCAAGAGCGAGTCAACACTCAGACGACACCTGGTACGAGTGAAGCCCCGCATGGAGGAGAACATGACCGAAAACTGCATATACTCCATCCCATGCAGTTGCAGAAAGGTTTACAAGGGTGACACATGCCGCCCCCTTAAAGTAAGGGTGGACGAACACCGAAAAGCGGTAACTAAAGGGGAGACGGAAAAATCGGGTATAGCCAACCATGTCTGGATGGAGAGGGGGGGGCCATCGCCCTCTATGGGATGAAGTAAAAATAATAAAAAGAGAGACCCACTGGAAAGTGAGAAAACTAAAAGAAACAGCTCACATGCTCGGACATAACAACCTACTGAGCAAACCAAGCATAGAGTTGAATGCAATTTGGACACCTCTGAAAGAGAGAGAAAACCTTGAATAACAACATAGGTTTAACATTAACAAAAAAACAACTAAGATTTGTCCTAGTGACATATGGCCGAGTGGTCCTAGACGTTGTATCAAAGTGTACAGTTACCCAAAGGTGCTGAGTTCAATCCTGAACGAAGGCAGTGAAAAAGTAACAAAGTGCCCCAAAGCCTAGCTGGAGTCCAAACACGGTACCCCCGTAATAATAAAAAAGAGTTGGGTTCGAGACTCTTAACAAACGGTTCGCCAGTCCGATACAAAACACCTGAGGAAGGCCGGAGGGCAAAAAACGGCCGAAACGTTGTGACAATAACAACCAAGATGAGGAAGTCAGTCCGACAATCTGAATCAATATATATATATATATATATATATATATATATATATATATATATATATATATATATATATATATATATGTAGAGATATATAGTATATATATATATATATATATGTGTGTGTGTGAAATATTAAAATTTTATATCTAGAATTTTTATTATATGCAAGACAAAGATTACATTTCGATAAGTATATCGCCTTAACATATAGGGTTTTGATGTTTACATTATCTTACTGATTTTCAGCCTAGTACATTTATTGCATTACATTATTCTTATATATATATATATATATATATATATATATATATATATATATATATATATATTGTTGAAAATAAATAAATAAAGGATTAAAAGAGGAAAAACAAAAGAGGTTTAATGCTAGGAAATGAAACCGTAATAAAAACAAAAAGAAGAAATCAAAGAAAGCATTAGGAAAATAATGATGAAGAAAATTAGTAAAACAATAATAAGTAATAAAAAAGTGAAAAAAAAACGAATAATATGAAATAGGAGCAGAATACAAAACCTGTAATAAAAATAGGAGACATATAAAAAGTGGGAAAAATAAATAAAAATTTTAAGAAATATGCAGGAAGAGAATACAAAAACTGAGAGGAGATTTTTCTAGGCTGATTGAAACACTAGAAACCCCTTAAAAAGTGGCAGAATATATAACCAAACGGAAACCCCCACTGATGTAAAAAGATATCGAAATGCTTCTGTAGGCCTTTAACATTCGACCTATTATTTGTTAAATATATTGCGTCAATCGTTTTATTGCAGATTAGTAAAATATCAACATTTCACTAAATATACGTCACAATAAAATTAAAATTATATCATAAAACGACTTCTTTAAGGTTAGTTATTTCTAAAACTTTTAATTCTTATTCATGCGACATTTTATTCATTTTCGAAGAATTTCAACTCTTCATGGCTGTAATGTAGGTCTCTTAAAATATTCATCTTGCGAAATTTACAAAAATATCGTTGGAATGGACCACATATACATTAATTATTTATCGACATCTAAAACATTTTTAAATGACTTAAAGAACATGTTGTCCATGAAGAAGTCAATTCTTTAATCTGAAAAGGAGTTATGTCTCTAGCAACATCATCTATGTTCTTCCACAAGGCATCCTTTAAAGAAAATTGCTCTTCTCCCTGATAAGCATCCTTTTTTAATATTGACCAGAGGTATCCAATGAGGTTCATGTCTATAAAACGCGGTGGTCAGATCGTGAGAGTTTCCCAAAGAATTCCATTGATTCAAGGAAGAATGCAGTCGCCCCAAGCAGAATAGGATGGTACATCTGAAAGCGACGTGACAATCGTAGGTCATCTAGCCATGGTGACACATGATTATCCCAAAACACCGTGTACGCATTGCTCGGGACGGTCCAACCAACTTATCCCCAATGATTCCTTTTTTTTACATGGATACCACCACTTATCAAGGCCCAAGGGCCACTCGGGGATAAGGGTTATTGTGTGTACAGTAATCAATGGTATAATCTAGTAATAGTATTGGAAAATTGATAAAGTGTCGTTACTTAAGGGGGCCGTTCATAAGGAATTTGTTTCTGTTGGACATCCAGGTTGATATCGGGAGGGAAACATGCAAGCGGAACAGAGTTTCACATGCGTGCAGTTCTAAGAAAGAAGCTTTGTTCATGGAATCTACATTTTGGAGTGGAGAAAATAAGGAGTGGAGAAAATTATTGACGGTGGTTTCAGCTAGTCGGGTGTTTTTTGAAAAAGATTAGCGAGGGGGGCCAGAGAATGGAGCTCAGACGAGCACTAGCTATGGAAATATCGATAGAACAAAGATAGGCTCCAAACGTCTCTTCTGTGGAAAAGAGGTTGCAGAGAAGAGAAAATGGGCATCCCCCACCAAGACACGAAGTCTATTTTGTACTCTGTCAACTCAGGACAGGCTGTTTTAGCAGCTCCTGCCCAGATGTGGCAGCAGTACTCCATCCTTGGACGTACTTGGCGTTTATATAGATAGAGAATAGTATCATTAGTGAGATATCGTCTGGAGCGGTAGAAGGATCCCACCATTTTCCCAGCGACCTTGGCAACAGACTTGATGTATGTGTTCCATTTAAGATCAGGATTAAAGGTCAAACCCAGAAGCTTATCAAAACATGGGGCCTCCCTTAGAAGAGAGCCATCCATTTCAATTGATGCCAGATGGGGAACAGAGCGTTTATGATGTAGAGATATGAGCTTGGTCTAAGATGAATTAAAGGTAACCAGCCATCTCTTCCTCCACTGTACCACGTGCTCAAGATCAGAGGAGAGAGAATCAGAGAGAACATCATCATTTACGGCCTTTGATGTGTTGCCACAGATAGTTGTGTCTCAGTATAGATGCCAACGAATGATTTAAGTATGTGTTTTGGGAGATCATTGATGTTGATCAGGAAGAGAGTTGGGCCCAGTATGGACCCGTGAGGGACTCTAGCATTAATATTGTGATCCTCTGATTTCTGCCCATCAACCACTACTCTTATGAGCTTATCAGAGAGAAATGATTTAATGACCGAGAAAACATTTCCAGTTATACCGTAGCTGGAAATCTTGTGAAGTAGGCCTTTATGCCAAACCTTATCGAAGGCCTTTGATATGTCAACTGCAATTGCCCTAGAAATGAAGCCTTTGTTTAGAGAGTCGCTAATCCTATGAGATATAACCGTTAGCACATCTGCTGTAGATCTAGCAGAACGGAAACCATATTGCGTGTCACTAAGAAGGTTATTTCTGCTGAGGTTATTGACTACTTCTCTATGTATTGTGGATTCCAGCAAGTTGCTCATAACACACAAGAGACTTATTGGTCTGTATTGAGAGGGAGATACCTTATCACCTGCATTCATAAATACAGGGCATACTGATGAGGTTTTCCAGGGTGTTGGCAACGGTTAAACAGTTTGGTAAGTATGGAGGAAAGTTCTGGGTATAATTTTTTGTTGTAATTGATTCCTGGTCAAAACAGGACGTCCCCACCTCCTTGTTGGCAATGGACAGTGTAACGGGTTGTAGTTCCGTTCGGGTTTCAAACTCCGCTCCACCTATCCGGACTGTCAAGAGTAGCATGCACCTCATCCTTAAATAGGACTTGTTGAAAATTCATTCTCATGTAATTTTGTGTCCACGCCATTCGTTTTTCCCTATGTTGTTTTCTAAAGGAAGATATTGGAAGAGGTTCGACCTTCCTTGAAATCTCATTGAACACATTATATCGGGCCTGGATATAAGTTTTTTACTTCCCTACAGAATTTTCGAACATCACGAATATTACGATCTAAAAGGTTTTTCCTGCTGCCTTTATTTTTCTGGATTTCGTGTTCAGGTTGTTCAAGTATTCAACCAAGTTTTTTTGTGGGATAATCCTTTTGCAAGTCTAGCAGCTATCTTTTCCTTTTCGATAACCTTTATTCGCCTGATTTTTTAGCATTGTAAAGAATCTGCAATAAAGCGATGGACATATCAATTTCTTTGATAATAAATAAAATGCCATAACTTCGTGAATATAGCATGAGTTTGAATAAAATTTTGAGAAATAACTAAATTTTAAGCACATATTTGATGGTATGATTTTCATTTATTTGTGACGTATAATTAGGGAAATATTGATATTTTACTAATCTGCAATAAGGCGATTGACACGGTTTACAAACAGCACAACTGTTAGAACATATTTGTCCATTTTCTTGCATAATCGTCGACTATATCCTGAGGAACAGAAAAATTTAAAAAATGATGCATGAACTTTTTATAGCTAGGCAAAAACATTCTGGTAAAAGGTAAAAATTAAGAAGCCTAATATAGCAATGCTATAGGCTGAATAGAAAAAAGCGTACTACAGGTGCACACAAACAGGGATAATATTCAGGTATAAAAACACGTAAACGTTATGAATTAGATTGTAAAATGCAATACCAATACGACGACTTGAACTGACAGCTGAAAACGTATACGTAACTGCGATAAAAAGGCAAAAGAAATATCTTCCAAGATTTCCTATCTCCCTGCGTATCTATGATAGTTATGATGCCATCTAATGAAATTAAATAATATATAAAAAGGTGAGGAATGGGATACATATTGGCTAATATAGGTGGGGGAATAAGCTATCTAGTGTACAAGAGCAAAAAAGAAACAAGAAACACTAAAAACACAACTAGAAGCTCAAGCAAAGATATCTGAATAGAATTGTACACTGCTGCTCATAAAAAGATAAAACTGGAGGATCCAGAAGATGTACAACGACCTAACCAACCGAATATTAGGGTTTAAATGAGCATTATACCTAGCATTATATATAGGATTTCTGAAAGTAAACACTATCAAAAATCAAACAGAATTCGACACCTCAAAAATACACGAACTTTTCCATAAATTAAATGTATGTTAGAAAACTGTTACAAGTAGTGAGACAGAGAGAGATTAACAAAGAAGAACTGAGATATCTCGACCAGAAGACCATCAAATTCATGATTATGTATAGTGCATTACATCAAAAAGATGATGCTAATACTATCTACGGGAAAAAGAAGATGGGCGGAACAAAGTGATTGTATAGAAGATAGGGTGGATGCCCCCCAACAAAAACGAATTAGAAATGCACATAATGAAAAACACCGAACGTATACCGTGGCAAGATACACAGCACTCATGAAAAACATTTAAAAAAACGGAAAACGAAAAGATAAAACAAGAAAAAAATGGAGTGATTCCTGAGGAAGACAAAAGTGACACTAATGCAAACAATTAGACGTGGCTGCGAAAATACAGCCGAAATTGAGAAACTGTATCTCAAATTACATCCGCACAAGATAACGCGATTAGAACCAACCATATATCAGAATTGATCGACACAAAACCGAAAACGGCAAATACAAACTTTGTGAGAAAAGAGACGAAACAAAAAACACCCAAGACGCGAATGCAGCAAAATAGCTGAAAAATAATATTTATAGTCGGACACCATATGCAATGGGTAGAATAGTTATAGAAATTCAGTTGTAAAAGTTAAATTTATGGAAATTGAATGTTCAATTCTTTTTATTATTGGAATCTATTTGAGATGAGCAGATAATAGATTTAATTATCTTCGAAGTATTATCCTTATCTTCTAGTCGTTGCTTCACAACGTTTCGGCCAACTCTTCATCTGTCCTTCATCAGGTGGTAAACAGCGACGAAATAAGTACGCTGTCTTTTAACTGTGTCCTCAGCAATTAGTGCCTTTCATTGTTGTTGTCTTCTCACCACGTTTTGTCCAATTCATCGTCTGGCCGGTTTAGGTGGAATTGAAACCGCTATCATCAGAAAATGTTCATCTTGAACTCCAGAGAGTCATCATCTCAATTCACTGCACCAGGATTCCGGAAGCATGATCAAGGTAAGATTTTTTTGAGTTATATAACCATTTTTTTTTTCATTTTTATTTGATAATAGTCTGAACAATTTAATATATAAACGGCTATAGGTCTGTTTATTTGTCGTTATGTCTATCTGTCCTTCTGTATGTCGGTCTATCTGTCTGTCGAACTGTCTGTCTCCTATTTTCCAACTCTATCTCCCCGAAACTAAAAGTCTCAAATGATTGGATTTTTCACCGACCGTTCTCCTATTGATCGTAACTCTGATAAAATTGCTTTTATTAGGTAAAAAATGGGTTAAAGTTTAAAAATTCATATAAACACTTTGGACATTCATCTGAGTTTATTTAAAATTAACATTTTTATCTGTTTTTAGTTTGCGTATCACGTTGGTATAGTGGTAACGCCACTTGCTTTGAATAGTTCGGTTTCGATTCTAGTTGCTAGCATCTAAACACTGTTTTTTTCATTTGAAATAATGCCGTTTGTACATTCATATTCGTGTATTGTTCATTTTAATCGGTGTATGCATGCCACGTTTGTACAGTAGTAATCTCACTAACTTCGAGTGCTCTAATTTTTGTTTCGATTTTTGCTGATAACATCTAAATATATTTGTATCGTAAAAATCACGACAAAATAATGATATATACGAAATCTTGACAAATTAAAATATCATAATAAAGCGTATTTTACACCCGGGCTAAACCTGGCGCATCAACCTTCTAGTAAATAAATAAACTTTATATATAAACAGCTATATGTTTCTGCTGGTTTTTCTGTCTCCATATTTTCAAACTCTATATCCACCTAAACTAAAAGTCGCAGATCGGCGCTAGGCGCCTCAAGTGATAAGATTTTTATGGGCCTTTCTTTCATGGGGCTTTGACCGATTAAAAGAGTTTTAAAGGGGTTACAAATAGCTCAAAATGGAAAAAAGTCTATAACACTTTTACATTCATCTTAGTTCATTTTTAATCTTTATTGGGATTATTTTCTTTTCGCATTAGTACAGTTGTAATGCCAACAGTTTAGACTGCTAAAGTTTCTATTTCGATTCTAGCTGATGGCACTATAATATGTTGTTTTTTTATTTTTGAAATCACGACTCTATAATAATATATACGTCATTTGGACAAAAACAAATATATTTAAGCGTATTTTACGCCCGGGCAATTACTTAGGACTTCTACTTTGTCATGGCTGAAATAACAAGGGTATGCTAGCCAATTGGATTTTTAAAACTATATCGTTTGAAATGTTAGTGCAGATTTTCTAATTCAATGCAAAATTTACAGGTGCGTGAGTAAGGATATACCTGCTCGCAGCTACATCGGTTGAAACATTGTACAAAAACCAAGCATGGTGAGAACAGAGTAAAAATACTAATCCCTCATCCAAAAAAATAACAACTATATTTACAACTTGCTCGGCTTCTATATTGTTGTTAAATGAGCAAGTAATTCTGCCTTACCGTATACATTTTTCCTTATTGTTGCAAGTCAGCATGGAGACACACACGAAATACGAGTCAAAACAGAATACAAAATCAAACTTGCCTGATATCTTGCGACATATATTTCTATGTGCCGGTTTTTCGAGTAAACTGCACTGACTATTGAAGGTTCAGTCTTCAGGAATGTAACGTTAACAACTGAATTTCACTAGGTCCTCTAACCACTATGTCAGGGTTCCGACGAATATAAGATAAGAAAAGTAGTTCAAAGAATCCAAAAAATCAGGATATTATAAAATCATGTTTGACAACATGGAACCTATTTTTCTGGAATGTTAATATTTTTTTCTCTTTTTCTTTACTCCACTTGAAAATAATAACAATCATAATCGTCGACCATTTTTTGCAGTATTCGTATGAAATTAATTATTCAAAAAAAGATAAAATAAATAACAAGTATGTACAGTTTTTCATGGGAGAATAAAATATAGCTTCCCTGCAATCTCTCTCCAACAGAAGAGACGTTGCGATCCTCTCTTTTTTTAATCGTTACTTCCATGGCATGTGCTCGTCTGAGCCCCAATCTCTGGTCCTCTTCGCCAATATTTCACGATAAGCACTCGTCTATTTGACACCACTGTCAATAAGTTTTCCCACTCTTTATCTGTGCCAAAATCAAAACGTAGATTCCATGAAAAAAGTTTCTTTCTTAGAAGTTCATGCCTGTGGAACTCTCTTCCCTGTGGCTGTTTCCCACCCGACTACAACTGGGACATCTTCAAGTCCAATATAGACAAATTCCTGATAAACCGCCCCATAAAGTGAGACATTTATCAAATCTCCATTACTAACGACTACTACGATATTATCCCATTGATTACACGCAATAACCCTTACCCCGGAGTGGCTTTTGAGCCTTGATAAGTGGTGACTACCATGTAAACATTTATTTTAAATAAACGAAAAGAAATAAAATATTGATTTCAAATTTATTTTGCTGATTGTTAGAGTAGTTGATGTTCGACGCCTTAGTCTGGGTTTTAACAATCGATTTTCGTTTTCAATTGGTCAAAGGACGAGTGCTTACTCAAAGACTGGGGTGTAGGGCGGTGCACAGTTTTCTTAGAGTGAATAGACTCTAACACCTGAGTTTAAAACTGACCCCAGACTTACTTCAGAACCCACTGCAAAACTGATTTTTCTTGCTCTGTACCGACTTATGTATAAAGGGTTGGTTTAAATCAGAGCATACCTTAGTGTTAAAGCTAACGAATCAGCGTCCAATCCGTTACACCTTTATTAGTTCTGATTGGATATTCAGCTACCTCTACCATACACGCCAATCAGGTAATTTTCCACAGAACAAGGCTTCTCATCGATTACTTTTTCAGGTCAGAAGAAGATCCCTCTTGACCTCACCCAGGTCAATTCTCAGCCAAAACAATCCGCTAGATATCTTCAAATAATAACCTTTACCGTGCATTGTTTTATAACTTTGTTTTTACCATTACAGGAAAATGTATTTCACGTCGTCAATTATACCATCTCTCTTTCTAGAGTTTTCTGCTATTTCCCGGACCTGCCATTTAAATAAAAAGCTTATATTTTCTCCTTCGCTGCTTTCTTTTTAGGGCATGTTAAACGCTAGTTCTAATTTAGCCATCTGGGACAATCTCTTGCCAACGTGGACGAGTCACAATTTGATTATTAATTGGATAAAATGTTTTACAATAATGAATAATATAAACGTTAAATATCTTGAATTTTTGTCCGAGTGAGTATAATTGTAAACAGAATATTATCAAAGTGTGTATCACTTGTACGAATATAAATATCCGGAGTTATAAGGAATGTCTTTCGAAATGCATCGGCTATCAACAAGTGACAATAATGGACAGCACATTACCGCTGATTATGACAGTAATATGAAACTTGTATTAAGAATGCATGAACAACTTTATATTAATGAGTTTTAGTTAATAAGTTCGCATCGATTCTAATAGTCTCATTACGAGACAGAAGTTGTAAGATTCTTAAATATTTAATAACAATTACGAACAGTGGCAAATATTTCGCCAACTATTTCGAAATGCTTATTTATAAATAAATCCATTTTGTGAAATACTGTTGAGCGTTTTTGCACAGAACAGTAGAATATATTAAAAAAATAACTAAATACTTTAAAAGATTAGCACAGAAAATAAACAAGTATCGCAATAGATTTTTATAAACATTTTCAAAAATAATATTATAGAATTAAACACAACCACATGTCTGAAATGCTTCTGTTAATGGTGACTAAATTCGATATTTTAAATCTCTGAAAATGGTTACCATTTTGAAAGTAAAGATCTGAGATTTTAATAAGTAAAGAAAACATCCAATCAGATCCGATATTTTGGAATGTATAAATAATAAATGGTAGTTATAGCATACTAAAACCGTTTAAATCTCTCAGGAGAACCTAAACTTTAGGACTAATTTATTAGTGTAATTATTCAAGCTGATATAGGAGAAAATCATTACGCCAGACGTCACAACATTCGAGCCATAAATTAAAGGTTCACCATTCATGTACTTTAATAATTTACTTTTTACACTTTTAACATCAAATGCAAATGTGTTTGCTTGATTTACATGTTTACATTTTGAAAGAAGGTCTATTAACATTATTATGAAATTGATTATATACAATGTTACAAGTATATCATTTGTAAACATGTTAGTATTCTATTCGGAATCTGTAGAGAAATATATGTTAAGAGCGCTGGTTCGAAGCGAATAAATGCACGAAGCTAGTTTAAATGTTTTCACGTGTATAGTAGACCTTATCGCCCGATATAAACAGACATGGGTTATAGGTGACATAGAATCAGTGATTTCTGGCGAATTGCTGGTTAAACCTGATAAAATAATGCTAATTTTTGTATTAAATCTTTTTTTCCATTTCATCTCTTAATATGCATTGAACGGATACCACGCAACTATGATTAGCTCAATAATTTCCGACTAATACATTGAAGCAAAAGACAGTCAGACAGACTATGATGAATATAATATAATACTATATAAGTGAAATACCTACCAGTCGATTTCGATGTATTATCCACACACAGAACAACTAAGTTGAAAAATTCAGACACTTGTTTATTTTATAGTGGTAAAGATTGGCGCAGAAAAAACACACTATTTCCTACGACTGTTGACCTTTATCATTAGCTGCCACCAGACGCAGCACACAGTAGACTTCATGTTTTACATCAGAGTTCAATTTTTCCTCTCCTGGACGCATGTCTTAACGAAGATTAGGGGTGCATCTCTCACAGTGAATTAAACGCGCCTCCAGATACAAAACCGGAAATGTCTACGACTCCGAAAATACAGCAACAAGCTTTCTCAAGTAGTTACCTATCTGGTACTGGCCAGGTTTATCGTTGCATTAATAGGTGATATAACGAGAATCACTGTGTAAATCAACATATAAAACGTTAATCACATCACTTATGTAACATGCGTGAGTATTGTATTAGTATCTTAACAAAACTATTCGTTAAAATTCATTGGAAAATCAAAACTTATTTTAGAAATATGTATGGTTTTACGTAAATGATTGCTTTTTATTTGGTTGTATTTTTTTAGTATCAGCGAACATTTTCTTTATGGATTTCAACATTCAAAGCTATAAACGGAAATAGATTCCAGATGCAGTATGCAATTTTCGAATATTCTTACGCTATGGGCGTAACAGCGTTATAAGATTGGCGTGAATAAGAACTTAAAAATAATGTAAACGATACGGTCCGTGTTATTTGATAAGCGGACTCTAAACCGACCGAGGGCATACGATTATCATCTTTTTCTAATCTATAATATACAATTTATTTCTATATAAATTCAGTATCTGAAGTGACGATAGGAAAACGTGTTTCAAGTTTATTCTTTTCATAGAAATATTTCGAATTGCAGCAGCGACTTCAAATAGTATTAGATTTTACTTATACTAAACAAAACTAAAAACTTAGGAAACAATTTTTGACGTATTCGTTTTGTTTTATTCTTAACAAGGTCTGAAGCAAAGTATCTAAATAAAGGCTGCAGCTTGGCATCTTTTGCCTCGAAAATATTTTCTAAAATCAACATTTATCGGAGCATGATAAATAAAACCTATAAAATATTTGAATACTAAGAGAGTTTGTTATATATATATATATATATATATATATATACACACACATACATACACATATATATATACATATATATATATATATATATATATATATATATATATATATATATATATACATGCGTGTGTGTGGTAATATGTTGATTTCAATTATCTTTCACTTTCATTTTTACCAATCCTTTAATTCGTGATATTCCCTGTAATTAAAGAGCTATGATGAGCGAAAAAATATATATATTCGAATATCGAGATGTTGACCATGATATTAGATGGTGTCAAGAATTGTGCATATCCACATACTTAATGGAATAAACGGTAAAATGGTCAACATCTTCGAATTTGAAATACAATCTTTTGTCATATATATATATATATATATGTGCGAAAAGCACAGATTAACTACCAAGCAAATAAATAAATATCCAGGTCGCGTTTTCTTTTCCTTTGTAACATAAGTTGTTTATTACTGTTTGTCTTTCTCTCCTTTTTTCCCCCAGTTAAAATATTCTCTCACTGCCACTGCGAGGACACATATTTCTCCACCGAGCGCCTTTCTCTTTCTGCTTCACTACATTCTGGCCGTAGACAGCTATTTCTCTTCTTCGACTTTGCATCGCAATCATTTTTAACCACGCTGTTGCTTCTGCCTACCACGTGGGATATTTTATTTTGTCTCGTCTCGCAGACTTTCTAATTTGCATACGTGCTTTTTTAAGATACTGTAGCTAATATTATTGCAAGTCAAATATTTAATTTCCCACGCGCTTACACGCGGTCTGTTACAAGAAGGATGAAATGAATTCTTGTAACGCTTCTCTATTACGAGCTGGCTTACTGCAGAAGAAACCCAGGGCACCCCAAACCTACAGTTTCTAAATGTTTGCAAAGAGGCATGAATCAATTTGACAACGTGCAAACTGCTACTACTACTACTACTACTACTACTACTACTACTACGAATGTTACTACTACTAATAATAATAATATTAATAACATATTTAAAGGGATTGTATGTGACTTGTAAATGACATAACATCAATAACAGTATAATAAATAATGAGACACACGAACGTAACCATAAAAATCATATATATTTAAAATTCGTTTTTTAGCATTCTAGTATATTAGTGCAGAAAAAAACACTACGGGGTATTAATAGTACTGCGTAAAGCAGTAAAATAACCAAACACGGTCCAACATCCGAAACATATGTAACCAAACAGATAAAAAGGTAATAAAAAATAAAACATATATATATATATAAATAAAACATATATATATATATATATATATATATATGATATATAATATATATGTATCTTCGATCTATTAATCTACTTACGTTTTTGTACTACGGAGTCAGGATTATTCAAGGCCCGGAGGCCACTCGATTATGAGTTAATGAGTGTACAGTAATCGGAAGTCGTAGAAAATAGGATTACTTAAGGCAGGGTTTATCGATACCTAGTTTATCTATGAAGACAAGAATGTTGTAGTCAGCTAGAAAGTAGGCAAACGGAAGATATTTCCACAGTTGTGCATTTATAAGAAAGAAGCTTTATTTATGGAATCTACGGTTAGGTTTACACATAGATAAACTGGGAGAAAATTATTGATAGCTGTTTCAGATGTAACCAGTGATTTTCGTTAAAGTTTGGCAAGTAGGGGGTCATCCATTGGAGCTCAGACGAGCACACCATGAAAATAACAATACAGGATGGACAGTCTCGTAACATCTCTTCTGTGGGAAAAGGTTTGCAGGGAATGGAAAAAGGCATCCCTTTACTAAGCTAAAAACTGTAATCTAAACTCTGTAAAGGCAAGATAAACTGCTTCTGGCAGATTCTGCGTGTCTGTGGCAAAAGTACTACATTCTTGGACGTATGGCTCTCATACATAAGTACATTTCTTTTAAATTTCAAATAAATTATATATACAGGTAAAGATTTAGATCAGCACCATGTTTCCAGCGACCTCGGCAATATATTTGATGTACGTGTTCCAATGCAGTTCAAGCGTAAAAATCAGACTGGAATGGAATAGCATCTCCTCTTCGCAGTGTTCCACTTTGGTTGACAGCATTTCTAAAACGAGAAATCAAAAGGGAATGCGATTCCATCTTAAGTAATTATTAAAGTAAATGTCTTGTTCTGTGTTATTAGTCTCGTTTAATTTCCTTGTTACATTTTCTTTGTTCAATATAGCATTTACTGCAAAAAAATTTATAAAATTTGTTTTGCACATTTTTTTTGCTCACTATGCAAACACGTTCTTGTTGAGTGTCCTTTTCAATAACTGACTAGTTTTATACACAATTTCAACTATTTACGATTATTATGGAATTGTCTAACCTAACGCTATTCAATGTTTAGTTTTATTTGCTTATTAGCCGCTGTTTTAGTAAATACTGCAAATAGATACATAAGCTTTTATGTAATCACCGATTGACTTATTGTACGCATGTTTGACAGAATACGTTTTGAACGAAGCAGATCCGCAATATGACCCTGAAACAATAATAAATAAATATTTATAAAAAAGGCTATGGCTGATGCAAAACCCGAATATATAATACATCATTTTCACATTAATTGTAAATATTCCCCTGAACTTCATATGGTTCTAACTTTTCAACTATTTTCTCTATTAGTCATTTTATATTCCTTTTATCTCTCATTATATACATTGTAACCATTTTTGTTTAGGAACTAATGAAGAATTACATTCTAGTTTAATGTTTAATAATTCTTAACGGGAGTCAGTTTTAATCTATATTTGTAATTTAAATACACATCTTAATATAATTAGTTTCATTTGAATTATTTAGATTCTTGAGTGTCATTTTCACAACACGCTGGTTGATAAAACTTCGAATTCCTTCCTGTGTATGCTGTTTAACTATAGAAGCCTTTAATGCAACTAAGAAATATACATAGTATATCGAACAGAAACTTTTATTTTATACACGGGAGTAGGTGGATCTTGTTCCGTCAGCCATGATTGGAAACAGGCCTTAAGTAATTCGCAGTTATATTTTCGGCTAATCACACCGAGTATTGAATCTTCAACCATCAGATGAAACACAATATAAAAGTAATGTTTTCTTATTAAATTACTGCATTAGATATCCTTGCGGAAGATTCGAGTACGCATCAAATGATCCTTACCCCTATTTTATTTCTCGATGTATCTATCACTATTTATTATTACATATCATTACTACATTCGTACATACATACATGTATATACAGTTGTGCGCAAAAATATTCGACCCCTGTCTAATTTTTTTTTGTTTCGTTGAATCTATACTTCAAAAATCTTCATAACGCCTTTTAACGGCTAATTATGAATAAATTGTATATTTTTCAACAATAAATGAGGAAAAGTAATTCGGGATTAATAATATATATCAATTTATTTCCAAAAAATATAAATATGGATGTTGCAAATATATTCGACCCCTTAAATTTAAAATTTAAATAAAAGCGTCATTAAGTTTATATTTAAGTCTGACCTTGTATTTATTTCCTATAAATAATAGTTATGACTCTACTGAATCTAAAATAAGTTCAAATTGAACTTCAATGCCATATTGAATGATTAACTAAATTCTTTTTCAATGTCAACAAATCTGCAACTATGACAAAGAACAAAGAGTACTCTGAAGACATTAAAAAGAAAGTAATCGATGCCTACCAGTCTGGAAAAGGTTATAAAAAAAAATTCCAAACGTTTTTCTATACCACGGTCGACTATTATGTCGATTATCAGAAAATTGAAAGTAAAAGGGATTGCATCAAGTCTTCCAAGATCAGGTCGTCCAAGAAAAATTACGACACGTGGGGCTAGGAAAATTGTTAGACAACTTTCAATAGACTCTAAATCTAACTTAAAGGACGTGCAGAACGATTTGAAGAATGCTGGCTCAGATGTACACTTGTCAACTATTCGTAGGGCATTAAATCGTACCGGATTGCATGGACGTATTGCCAGAAGGAAGCCCTTACTTTCCAAAGCTCATCAAAAGGCTCGATTAAATTTTGCAAAAAAGTTCCTACAAATGCCTATTGATTACTGGAATAATATAATTTGGTCACACAAAACGAAAGTGGAACTATTTGGACGCAACCAGCAACGCTGTGTTTGGCGAAAAGAAAATACTGCTTATAATATGAAGAATACCGTTCCAACCGTTAAGCATGGAGGTGGATCAATCATGGTGTGGGGCTGTTTCAGTATAAATGGAACTGGAAGATTAACCATAATCGATGGAAGAATGGATTCAGTAAAATATCAGTCCATACTGAAAGAAAATCTTGTTCTGTCTGCGAACCAGTTGGGGCGTGGAAGGAGGTATACCTTTCAACAGGACAACGATCCTAAACACACTTCAAAGAGCACTAAGGCATGGTTAAAGAATAATAAGGTGAACGTTCTAGAATGGCCTTCCTAGTCTCCAGACCTAAATCCAATGGAGCACTTATGGCATGATTTAAAAATTGCGGTACATAAAAGAAAACCATCTAATTTAATTGAATTAAAACAGTACTGTCAAGAAGAGTGGCTTAAAATTCCAGTGAACGGATGTAGAAGTCTCGTTAGATGTTATAGGAAACGTTTACTTGCAGTAATCAAGGTCAAAGGAACTTCAACCAAGTATTAATGAAAAGGGGTCGAATACTTTTGCAACATCCATATTTTTATTTTTGTAAATAAATTTATTTATATTATCAAGCACTAATTACTTTTTATTATTTTTTGTTGAAAACTATACAGTTTATTCGAACTTAGTCGTTAAAGAAGGTTTTAAAATTATTGAATTATCCATTCAAAGAAATAAGACAATTTTGGTAGGGATCGAATACTTTTGCGCACAACTGTATATATATATATACATACATTTATATATATATATATATATACATATATATATATTGTTATTTCTATCCACGCTTTACTAGGTATATTATGTATTATATGGTTATTCTTTGATTCATAATGAGGGTATTGCATTAAGACCCATTGTAAACGCCGAACAATCAGCATGCCATCAATTAAGCCGATTCGTGAAAAGTGTAATCACGCTTATCATAGGCAAATCTCCATCGTACGTTAAGAATTCAAATAAATTCGTAGATAGGATTTACAATACTCCAAAGCATTCCAAGAAGATGATATGTTTAAATGTAGCGTGCTGTTCAGAAAAGTACATATTGATGAGACTCTAACAGTGCTACGAGATAATCTGACCCCAGGAACTTTGTTGAAGGAACGCAATGCATCTTAATAGAGAATATATATAAGATATTAACCTTTTGCGTGAAATCTACATTTTTTATGATAGAATCAGATATATATATTAACACGCAGATCACAGTTTCTCTAGGACAGGTGAATGTATATATGGATTTTTGAAAATATATAATACAGTTAGGATAAGCTGCACTTAAGCTAACAATGTGCCTGCGTAATATGCATGATACCGTCATTCTCTGGACCAACCACGGAAAATTATCAAATGTTTTCTGGCTCATGTGAACCCTATCGTTCATCTATACAGGTCAGGATGGAAAATAACATGATGACAAATTATCGTTCCTAGATGTGCCATTAACTCGCACTGCTCAGAGGGTCCTGTACACTGTATATCGATAGTCAATTTTACTGACACGTCTACTTTAACCATTCATATAATGTAAAGACTATTATAGTGCATTTCCTACAAAAGCAGGCACAAGCAACATTATGTATAAAGAATCCCTCTACTAAAACAACTATCCTTACAGCATGAAATCGGCTCCAAGATATCTGAAGCAGACATCCAGATACACCACTACCATACATGAAGGCTTGTCGGAAATACGTAAAATACCATGCAATTAATATGAAATTAGGTAACATTCAGGAGGAATTTTATCATAGTGTAAGCGCTTGGACATGTAAAACCCTCTATATAAAAATTCATGACTAAGAACAGGTTGAATGAGATTCCATGTTAAATGTGGAAAGCAATGTAACGATATGGCATGCTCTTCTCTAAAAGTACGGCAAGAAAAATAGGAAAGCCGTAATCCGTGCAGAGATTGAAAATGTAGGTATCGCTGATCGTATGTGGAAAACCATGTGACTTTATCTTACAAAGTTAAAACTATAGACTTTATGCGAAAACGTAAGCTGCAATCCAAATAAAAAATGAAATAGTAATTGTAGTATAAATAATGTAATTTGCGTACAGAAAACCAGAAGACATACAAATAGGATGTTTAAATGGTTCAGATGAGCAACACGTATGGAGCAGAATACGACTGGAGTGAGAATGAATCTATTTTATCACAAATGAGTAATCTCAACGATTTTAATAGCAATAACTATATTGGAAATGTGAATAATTCCTTGATCCTAATCCATTCCCGGGTCACATATGGTATCCCTAAAAGTGTATATATATATATATATATATATATATATATATATATATATATATATATGAAATAAAATGGAGGTGGAAGGACCTGAATACTCAACGTTTCGCCCGATTTATGTGAGCTTCTTCAAGAGGGATGGTCATTGACGAGAGAGTCGGAGGATTGAGTCTTTATATAATGAGGGGGGAGAGAAGCGTATTTTCCTTATGTAAATTAGATGTCATATATACATGTATATACATTTTATGAGAAACGCAATTTTTTAATCTCTACGATATTTTAACCTTTAGACGTAATCTACCACACTAGTTTACTATAATTTATTTGCCCTCATAAAATGCGTATACATGTATATATGGCATCTAATTTACATAAGGAAAACACGCTGCCCCCTCATTATATATAGTCCCAATCCTCCGACTCTCTCGTCAATGACCATCCCTCTTGAAGAAGCCCGCATAAATCGGGCGAAACGTTGAGTATTCAGGTCCTTCCACCTCCATTTTATTTTATATCCTCGGATTTAATCCAGCTCAACAATCATATATATATATATATATATATATATATATATATATATATATATATATATATATATATATATATATATATATTTATTATTCAATTTTCACCCCAAACAAGGCACAGTGCCACTTTGAAGCAGGGGGCTACTATTAGGGAATTAATTAGCGGGGCCATTATGAAGGGAGATGAGTAGAAATATGTTTGTTTACATTACACTATAACTTCTGTAGAGTTGGGAAAGCAGAATCTAGGAAGGGAGTTCCAAAGACCCGCAGTTCTGGGGAAGAAACTATTGGAGTAAAAAGCTTTCTTGCACCTAGGGATCTCCACTTTAAAGGGATGAGACTTAGTAGCTTGTCGGGTTTATCGGGGGTAGTTACGTCGGGGAGGTACAAGTGTTTGCAGTTCGTCAGAGCAGTCACCATTAAAGTATTTGTAGAACAGGCAGAGGGATGCAACATCTCGTCGATGGGACACAGGTTGAAGCCTAGATGACAGTTCAGGACCTATCAGGTTGGCGACTCTTTTTTGAACCCTGTCCAGGAGCGAGAGACAAGCAGCAGATGCACCAGCCCAGATGTGACAACAGTACTCCATACATGGGCGAATGGTTGCCTTATAAAGGTATAGGATACTGCCAGGCGTAAGTAGTTTTCTAGCACGGTAGAGGGAGCCAACCTTCCTTGCAGCAGCCTTGGCAATGCTCTCAATGTATCTATTCCAGTTCATATTCCCTGTAAACGTTAGGCCGAGGAGTTTAAAAGAAGTACTTTCAGGCAATGTGTTCTTGGCCATTGCTATTGGTGGTAGAGAAGGTTTCTTGTAGTTATTGAAGGAAACAAGCTTAGTATTAGCAGCATTGAATGAGACCAACCATTTTTGTCCCCATTCCACTACGGATTAGAGGTCATCCTCTAATGTTTCTGCCATTTTCTTGGATATGTGTTCATTTGTTTTCCCCTCATATCTGTTATAGAGAGTGGTGTCATCGGCAAATATACCCATCTCAGAAACAATATTATCAGGGAGGTCGTTTATGAATATCAGGAACAATAGAGGTCCAAGGATAGACCCCTGAGGCACTCCCGCATTTATGTCATATTGTTTGGATGTACGTCCGTCGAGGACAACTTTGATTTTTCTATTACTTAAGAAGGATTTAATTACGTTATGAATTCTTCCAGTGATTCCATATGATCTAATTTTCCTTAGAAGACCATCGTGCCATACCCTGTCAAAAGCCTTAGATATATCAAGGGCCACCGCTCTACCCTCCCCTGTTTTATCCAATGAACGGTATATACGTTCAGAAACTACAGTTAAGACATCTGCTGTTGAACGGGCTTGCCTGAATCCATCTTGTTTGTCAGTCAGGAGTTTAGCATCTGTTAGGTGCTGGACTAGGACTTGATTTACTAAGGACTCAAATATTTTGGCGAAAAGCGGGAGGAGGCTAATGGGGCGATAATTTAGTGGGTCAGTTCTTTCACCAGAATTCTTGAAGACTGGTACCACAGAGGCGGTTTTCCAGCAGTCGGGAAAACAGGATTCGTTAAGGCATTTATTGTAAAGTTTGGACAGAACTGGAGCAACCTCGGCAAAGCATTTTTTTAATAGAACAGCCGGGATGAGATATGGTCCACATGCTTTAGAGGTGTCTAGGTTTTTTATAATAGCATGTACCTGAGAAGGGGGGATTTTCAAATCGTCAAGTGTGGCGTCTGTTCGCAGAAGAAAATCAGGGAGTGAGTGGTGTACCGAGTTCAGTGTGGAGTTTGAGGCAAACTGACTGGCAAGCAGATTAGCCTTGTCAGTTACCGTGCAAGCAACCTCATGATTGTTTGTTAGTGGGGGAATAATTGACTGCCCATTATTAAATACGCTGTTGTAGATTTTCCAAAAATCCCGGGTTCCTAATTTATGTTCTTCGATGCGCTTTCTGGTGGTTTCAGAGTAATCTGACTTAGCTGTGTCTATCACTCTCTTACAATTATTTCTAGCTTCTATAATCTTCTGTTTATTTTAGCTGGACTTATGTCGGTTGAATCTGCGGAACGCATGCTGCCTTTGACAAATGGCAGCTGCACAAGCAGAAGTAAACCATTGGGGGGAGTGGGGCTTGCTATAGTATTTCCGTGCGGGAACATGTGCTTCAATAGCAGTTTTGAACAATTCAGTTGTCTCATTTGCACACTGTTCCGCTGGAAGAGTAAAGATATTTTCCCAATCAGCCTTTTTGTAATACCTCGTTGATTTGAGTAGTGGGTCTTCAGTTTTAGGGCGAGAATTTAGGCTGATTTCTACCATTATCACAGCGTGATCAGCATTCCCGAGTGGGCTGTGGGCATTTGTTGTACAGTCATTGGGACCCGTTGTCAGAAAGAGATCTAGAAGTGAGGCATGTTGATCGTGCTGGTCTGGGAAACGTGTCGGAAATGTAACCAATTGAGATAGGGAATGAGATATAGAGAAGCTATATGTGGCGCTACCAGCTACGTCTGTGTGATTTGAGAATCCTAGCCAGTTACTGTGGTGGACATTGAAGTCACCAAATACATTTATTAAAACTTGTGGAGACGCCATATATATACAAGTTTTTTACGGTAAGAAAATCTTATAAAGCGCTTTAAATAAGGTCGGGAAGACTCTAGGGGCCCCTTTCATCAACAAGCTCATCAGGAGTCAATCGTTGAATTTCTATCAAGTGTAAAACAAATGGCACGCAAGGGCGAAGACTTAAGTGGGGACTACTTAAGAAATTATAACGAATGGATGAAATGAAAAAAATTATATAATTATATATATATATATATATATATATAAAATTAAATGAAGGGCGATTGGTATTACAAGTAAAAAAAAATCACGAGTAAATTATACGTTGTAGAATATATACAATTGTATAAAATATATATACAAAATGGGATATGTGGGGAAGTTAAAATTTAAAATATATCCCCAAATAAGTTCAAAGATTTGGAGAATTCCTTCTGTCGACAGAGAGAGGGCCTGTGTGAAAGGATAGAGACTGACCCCAGAATCCTCAGGTGAATCGAAGTGTCAGTCTGGCGTTAAATCCTAAACCAGTCCATTTTATATGCATTGGCACACGCTGGATATTCAGCGAGGTGCTGACCAATAGCAGATTCCTAGGTGAACGAGGGTGACCAGGCTGGCCTAGTCTGATGCTTGCTGGATCATATTGGTTTGTTCTTGTCTGCAAATTTAAACTGGTTCGATCTACATAGATAGCAGCACACTGAGAGTTGAATCACATTACTAGGGGTGATGTAGGGCAAACCATCCTTCACAACTGAAGGAAATTCAGACTTAACACGATTAACCAAGCAAATAGCAACAGATGGAAAAAAATTGATACAGACTTGATAACAGCCCTATTTGTCTTAAAGTAGGGACTAATGGACGCCAATTTGTGTAGAGACCGGTTAATGTTGGCTAGCGATAAACAGTCGTAAGAAATGAGTTCTTATCACGTTCAAGTAAAACGTCAAGAAAGGGCAAGCAACCGTCATTCTCATCCTCCATAGTAAGTGTTAATGATTTATGGAGGGAATTAAGTTTATCGAAGAATACTTAACACGATTAACACAGAAAAGAGCAGCAGATTGGAAACAATTTGATGTAGACTTTATAACAAGTTTACCCACAAACTGACCAGGGTCACCAATCCAAGGGATTTTTAAATAAACGGTACACTTGGAGGGACCAAAAACTGTAGGAGAATTGTGAGCTTTAGCTTTATTATAATAATATTATCAACCAATTTCTCCGGATAACCATCGTGAATAACAATGCCTTTAATATTCTTTAATTCACAATCCAGTTTACTAGAATCACAGATTCTAAGGGCTCTATACACTTATGTCTGAATGAGCCCTACAGTCGTAAGAAAAGAGTTCTTACCACGTTCAATTAAAACGTCAAGAAAGGGTAAGCAACCGTCATTCTCATCCTCCATAGTAAATGTTAATGATTTATGGAGGGAATTCAGGTTATCAAAGAAAGCTAATGCCTCGTTTTCTGGTGCAAAAGCTGCAATGATATCGTCGACGTATCTAAAGTATATCGATGGTTTCGATATACTTTTAAATAGTGCAGGCTCATAATATCCCACAAAAATGTCGGCTAATGCCGGGACCAGGTGACGTCCCATCTGAACCCCATCAATCTGACTATGCATGGTGTTATCAAAGCTGAATTTTACTTTGGTACAGATTAATAGGAGGTAAATAAATATATATCTAGGGGGGTAAATAACGTTGTAAAGGGAGTCAAGACAAATATCTATAGTCTCTTGAGGCAGGACACTGGTAAATAAACTCGATACATGGAAAGAATACATAAAGCTCTTCTCAACACCAGGTTGCAATTCGTGTAAGTAATCAACTAATCTAAATGAGTCACAAATGCAATGTTTAGTATATAGAGCCTGAACCGGTTCTATAATAATCATTGGGAAAAAAAGTGCTGGGTAGACCCCGCCATAAACAAAATAGGTCTAAGTGGAATACCTTATTTGTGGATTTTATGAAGGTCATGCACTCTAGGTCTCAAAGAGCCAGACGGTTTTATTTTTTTTCATATATATCTTTTGTAAAATAACCTTTTTGTAGTATAAAAGGCGTTTCTGGATTTTGATTTTTTTATGGGTGCTATCGTGAATATCGGCAGGACCAATACAAAGGAATTCATCAAGATAATTTAAAATAATTGACATTTTCTGGACATAGTCCGATCGGTCCAAGATAACCACACCAGCACATTTTTCAGGTCTACAAATATAAATATATTTGTTAGATTTAAGTGTTTTAATGGTTTTAAAGTGTGCTTAAGACAACAAAATCTTCAGAGTCAATATTTGAATTTGAGTAACGACGAGCTAGGTCCTTCAAACTGGCCTTCACTGTGGTTAAATGTTCAGGTGTAAGAGGATCGTGGTGCTTAAGTTTAGAAAATAAAACTTCAAATGCTGCAAGTGTTCTTCTTTGTATATCGCGTGGGGGAAACACTAAAATTCAACCCCTTAGACAACACTGCAGTCTCAACTTAAGAAAGGACAAGATTTTATAAGTAGTCCCCAATTCAATCTTCGTTCTTGCGTTACATTTGTTTTACCCTTGATAGAAATTCAACGATTGACTCCTGATGAGCTTGTTGATGAAAGGGGCCACTAGAGTCTTCCCAACCTTATTTAAAGCCCTATATATATATATATATATATATATATATATATATATATATATATATATATAGAGAGAGAGAGAGAGAGAGAGAGAGAGAGAGAGAAAGGGAAAGAAAAAGAGATAGATAGATAGATGCATTGGTAAAATAGGTGTATACTACAGTTTGGGTATTTGGGTAAAAAAAGGAATATAGACGCTAGGTAACATAATGCGTATGCGACGTCTAGCGACAGTTCGATTGGCAGCGAAATAAATTTGTTATGGTTGTTTGGAGGAACTGTATTGCTTTCTATGATAAAGGAGAAGTGTAGTTTTCAATATATAATTTAAGTAGCTGTATATCATGTCTATCATCAGTGGTTTAATACATGCTGCCAGTATGCGTGTTTAAGCTCCCAGAGAGACTATTGGGTAAGTTAAAGTATTTGCTTTTTTGACAATATGTGCAGATATGTGGAAGCTATGGGGATGGGTTTACATCGGGAGTGTGGTTTATGCTAAGTTGGTAATGTTCTAGCAGGAATATCTTAGATTACAATAGTACTTAGAAGGATATATTTTATTAGGCGTAATATTTTGATACTCATATTATGTGAGTGATATTATAAATTATAATTAAGGCTGATCTTAAATAAAATTAAAGTTCGATAAATGAGAAATTATCCAATTATCTTTGAAGTCAGATGTGGGAATGTAAATTGCCTTGAAAACAAGTGTCCTTATTGGATGAAGAACAAGTGAGGAAATATATTAGAGGTTCCTTAGAAAGGAAATAGTTTTTGTACAGTTTTAGTAGTGATACATAGAAGCACTTTGCAGATTATTTTTTCTTGGGGGAGGGGTAATCGAATTTGGACGAAAATATAAAAAGTAATAAAATTTACCTGTCTCTTTTTTAGCAGGCACCACGGAAAATCAAATGATTACGTATCTAAGGAAATGTCAAAAACAACAGGAAAAGACCTCCAATCTGTAGTAGAATGTGGACAAAAGGGGATTGTCAGATTCAGTGCTTCGAAAACTACACTTGTTTCCTTCAATAATTACAAAAATGCTTCCCAACCCCCAATAACTATGGCTAAAGATACATTACCTGAAAATATGTCGTCCAAACTTCTCGGCTCATCAGACTGAGTTACAAAAGATACATTGAGAGCATTGGCTCTATCCCATCACCGAAATTTGCATCTCTATGCCTATTATACAAGTATTTCACTAGTGGATGCTATGAAGAACTGCAAGCTATTATACCCCTGTGGATGTAAATACCCTTGACAAACCGGACAAGCAGAAAAATTACACCCGTACACAGTAGAGATGCATCGATGTAAGAAAGCCTTCTACTTTAATAGTTCCTTCCCCTTAACTGCTAGTCGCTGGAACTCCTTGCCGGGATCCTGCTTTCCCAACTATACTGACCTGAAGAATTTAAAGTGTGGACAAACATTATGTTGCTAAACTCCCTACATAGTATACCTGCAAATTATGTCCTTCATAATCACTGTCTTACATCAATGTGTCACTGTGCCTTGTTTTGGGTGAAAATCGAATAAAATCTATCTTAGTTTATGATGAGTAGCTATTTTGGGAATATTTTTAAATAATATTTTTTAATTTGTCCAAATGCTTACGAAACAATTGTAACACGTGAGGAAATACATCATATAATGTTATTATTTCATATTTTGTTGTATTGATTTTTTTAATAACAAGCTCGATTATGAAAATCGATAATTGGGCGTCTTACTTAATTGAGTTAATTATTATTTACGTTGATTTTATTGGTTTATGAACATTTTGGTCAAAGTAATATCTATATATATTAGATATATAAATGTACATGTGTGTATGTGTGTGTGTGTGTCTGTAAAGGGTGAATGAATCCTTTTTTTTGGGGGTCAACGGCCAACTATCACCGTGTGTGTTTGTTTGTATGTGTGTGCTCTGGTGGAGAGCGCATCCGTAAGCCGTGGTGAAGGCTACCCTTTCTAGGAGAAGCAAATCTCTGATTAAAAAAAAACATAAAGCGGGAAACCAGTTCCCGCATTAAGCTGGTCTGCAGTTTAACCTTTTGCTGGCTATCTTGCTCTTGGTTATTGCTGGATCTCAACATTTTGAACCGAGAGAGAGACTTAACTGTCGTACAAAGCTAAGACGTTGTGTATAGATACTCCCTCAGGCATTTGTCTATAAAAATGGTCCTGTGGCGATGGAAGTCAATGGGGCCCATGGATGTTAAGACTCTGAGGGAGTGCCACTGGTCTGACAAGACGTTGCAATCATCATATGTATGGGTGATTAATTTTTTTTCCAAAAGAAATCCAGCAGAGTGCTCAATTAAAAGAAAAATCCGAAAAATAAGAACGTATTGTCTGAAGAGAGCTTGATATGGATATCTAAAACGGTCCTAATTATCGCACGTGAAACCAACGATACCAATGCCAATGTATGCAGGTGTGTTCTAATTATTAATTCAGTAACAAATAAATCAATACACGTGCGTATCATGCTATTTAATATTTAAAGTGTAGAGAAAAATGAATAAAAGTTTTAAAATGACATAGAAAACAGTAAAAATAGAAAGAAATAAAAACGGGCACAAAAGATAAAAAAAAAACATATTCAAAAGTGAAACTTGTAAATAAAAAAGGGTAAAATAAATGAAAAATATTCGAAGCCGTAAAAAAACGGATAGAAACATCATATTAATACGGAGAACAAAAAAGATAATAAATGCGTAGTTCCAAAATTAAATGAACAAACAGCGATGGACCATGGTTGTGCATTGATATCAGGGGCGCATATTGTCATGGGAGAGTAGTTCTAAAAAGAAAGGCCCCTATTTTTTGTTAACCCGCTCCCCAAATAAGATCGATGAAAATAATTATGATGACACCATAAAAACTAGCAACATTTTTAGCTCCAGCATGTTTTTTCTAGATCACCACGAAAATTCGTATGGAACTATCTGAAGCACGTGAATAACAAACGCCATTCCTTAGAGTGTCACACCGTCAATATCCGTAAGAGATTTATGAAACTTAAAGTTATCAGTGCATATGTTCTCATAACACAACAATGCACTTTGGAATCCGCTCTAGTTAATTCAGAGAGTATGAAAGGAATAAGAGGCATTAATTCATGAACGCATCTTTGTAAAGTCATATAAGAATCAAAAACGGAATAGCAAGGAAGCATATGTACTAAAATATAGAGAAATCATCGAGGAATAAAACTAGCAAAGGATCAAAAAGAAAAAAAACTATTAAAGTACAACGAAATGAAAGAAACAATACGATGAAGTTGAAAATATATTAGCGACCAGTTGCAAATAAGAAAAATGCTTTAAAAATCAATTAAAAGAAAAAGGAAGCTATAACTAGAAAAGAAAGCAACATAAAATTCGAACCGAAATACGTCAGTCAATCTCGCGTTGACTCTAGCAATTTATTCGGAGGATATTTAAAATGAAGAAGACGCGGGAGATTAGGGTGTAGTGTGAGGTTCGAAGTATGCAAGAGGTAAGACAGCGGGAGAAAAGTATTGGGGATGGGGGAACAGAGTTTTAGGGGAATGGAGAGTGTTGAGAGAGAAGCGTAGGGTTGTCGGCAGGGAGGGAGGTAGAGTTTTAATTTTCTCGAGAAGACATTTAGAATTTATAGCACGTAGCCAGCGCGGGACTTGTCAAATAATTATCCCATCACTTCTATCAATTAATGATGCTGTTTTGACAGACGCCGTTCCCCCATCCGATTCAGTGCTTTACAGGATATATATATATATATATATATATATATATATATATATGTGTGTGTGTGTGTGTGTGTGTGTGTGTATAATTATATTTCTTTATACATCTCTATATATGTGTTTACATATTTACATAGACACATTGTATATAGACGTAGGCATATATGTGTATATATTTACATATACCCATATGTATTTATGTATGTATATATATATATATGTATATATGTATATATATATATATTAATATATACGTATGTCTTTACACACACACATATATATATATATTTATATTTACATATACATGTAGACATATATGTATATATGAATATATATCTATCTATATGTGCATATATATATATATGTGTGTGTGTGTGTGTGTGTATCTATGTGGTCATATATAATGAATGTATCCGTGTGCGTATGTTTCTGATGAAAATTTAAGGATGGTAATTGACTGCCCATATTTTAAACCACGAATGAACACACAGATAATTTGAAACAATAACTAATAAAGAAAAATACCTATCTGTATGTATATCTATATGTGTGTATATCTACGCATATATGTGCATATCTATATATATCTATATATCCGTGTACATCTATGTATATATGTGTATATCTGTGCATATATATATATATGTGTGTGTGTATATCTATGTATATGTGTGTGTATCTGTGTATAGCTGTGTATATATGTGTCGGTGTTCATTTTATAATTATTGACTCACAAAGAGCTGTCACACAGGTCATAAAAAATCTCTCCTTCAGAACAACCTGTGGTGCTCTCTGGAAGCCGAGTGACAACAAACCCTCCCTCAGATTTCAAGTTCTCTCCACCATTTCTGATTACATTTTCCAATTAATTTGCATTATCGCAACAGCCACTTACCAGTCAATTCTCGCTAGCAACAGCCATTGATCTCCACTGAAGTTTGGGTGGCAATAAGCCTCCCTAAAGTACCAGTTCTCTTACCATTTGTCCAGCGGACGTCAGCGAATACTCGTCGGCCTTTCCGTCCTCCCTGCGCCTTCTTGGCTATTTGCCATCATACTTTGGAGGCGAGGGGGTGATTGCGTAATAGGAGAGGAGATTGAGAACATATAGGTATACAGCTTCATTGTTGCTAAGTTTCATGTAACGTGTAGTGTTTTGTCTCTGCAGCAGCTCATCTGGCCCGCGCATGTGGCCCGTGTATTGGTCTGCACATTCAAGGATTTTCCTTAATATTCAAACTGTGTTTATTTGCCTTATTCATTGTATCTTTTCAGCTATTTCTCTGATTCCACTTTCTATTTTAAAAGGTTATCGGAATTGTTCCTAAGGCTCCTACTATAATTGGTACATTCTTGCTTTTTTTTATTATTCGTATCTATTTCAGCTCAAAATGTTTACGTTATTCTCATTTTCATCATCCTTACGAATCTTCCAGGTTGTTTTTTCTTTCCAATATTTCTTCTTTTTTTTTTTGGCTTATCCTTTATTTCTCTGTTTTCTGTGTTATTGATTGCTTCAGTGTGTCTAGCTGCCATGATTATTCTTTCAGTGTTTTGCATTATGTATTTTTCTAGTTCTTTTTTAATGTCATTCTAACAATCTTCAATACAAACCAGTACCCCCCGCCATTTTTATTTTGTACGTAAAGTTGGTCCACATCGTCCTTCGGGTGTAATGCATTGTGCATTGTCATTAGTTTCATAGTTTTCTGACCGAGTTGATTCAGTTCTTCTTTAGTCCAGCTTATGAACGGTACAGAGTATTCTATTACTGATACTGCTCATATATCTATACCTTTTATTATATAATTTAGTTAACAGAAGTTTTCTTGTACTCCGTAGGTATTACTTCCCAATTTTCTCGTCAATGTCTGTTGATTTAATAGTGTATGCTTCCAGATCTCCTATGAATTGTAGCCGTTTTGTCCTCCTAGTTCCCTCATCTTCGTTAGGGTGGGTAGTTACACGCCTTCCGTCTTCTCCCGTTGTCTCTTTCTTATTACTAGTAGTGCGCATTTTTCCATACCAAACTCCATTTGGATGTATCGGCTGAAGATACTGGTGATTTTTATTAGCGTCTATAGTTGATTTTTGGTCCTTACGAAAAGTTTCTGATTGTCCATCTACGTCCAGTGGTTCATTTTTCCTCCGTGTGAGAGAACTTCTATATTTCGTGGCACTTTCTCAGTATATTGTTCAAGTGCATCATAGCTATGATAAAGAGTAATGGTGATAGTGAATCTTTTATGAAGATACGTCTTTGCATGTTAATTTCTGTTATGTGTTGTCCATCAGCTGCCAGTTTCAGTTTCCATGTTCTTATTGCATTTTCAATCACGTTGATGTGGCGGTTCCTTTCCTGTGTTCTTTTGTATCAGTGTTGTTTCGCCTTTTATCATCCAAGCTGGTACGTTTGTTTCCTGTATACTCCTCATCTTTTTAGCTAGTCATTCTTTTGGTGTTGTGAATTTTTCGGACCGTGTCCCGTCGTGCTCTGGTACTCTCCAGTTTGTCATTTTTCTCATGGTTTTCTTTAGGATTTCCTTGCTGATTCCATTCACTGTTCTTTCTTCGATTTGTTGTAACTCTTCTTTCATGTCTTCCAGCCATTCGGCATTCCTGTTCTAGTCCTGTCGTTTTTCTCATGTCTGACCCCAATCGATTTTTGTTTCTGTTGGATTTGATCTTTCTGATTTTGTTTTTCCTCTGTTCACATTTTGGTAGAATTGCCTTTCATTGTTTTCAAATTTCCTGTTTTGCTTGCACTGTCCAGATTTGTACCTATATCATGTTAATCTCTTTTTCTAGGCGCTATCTTTGGTTAAGCTCTTTGCGTTTCTTTTTGAGCCTCTCCTTTCGGGGCACATTTCCAATTTCCAACATTCTTCACATTACTTGCTTCCTATTTATCGCTGTGCTACATTTTTCAGGTTTGTTAATTTGGATTTCTTTATTTACAATCCAGGATTTATTGGTGCATCTTTCCCATGCTGTTTCCTTCTGATTTTAACTATATACCTACCATCTCGGCTCCTGCGTAAATTGAACTAAATTGAATAGTTAAGGTATGTAGTTGTATCTGTTGTGATTTCTGTGAGGCGCTTGTTAACCTTCTCTGTTTCTGCTTTTAATTTCTTCTGTTCTTGATTCCTTAGAGATGAGAGCTTGTTTTTTTTTCCTCGTACATGAACTTTATTATTTTTTCTATTAAATCTGCTTCATCCTCTGTTAGCTCTGCTTACAATGGTCTCGATTTCCAGGTTTGTAGGGTCTGGTATCCGCAGATTCTATGTCTGTTGTGTTTTTACTTGTAGGGCTTCTACACGTGCGGTTCCAGTGGGGGATACTTCATGCTCAGTTTCTGCGTTTACTTACCGTTGTATTTTTGTTAGTTTCAACGTTTTACAGACAGACTGTCAGTCTTGCCTTATCTGCAAATCTTTGTTTCGTTGCATGGTAGTCACTAGACACATTGTTATATAGTTATTATTATTATTATTATTATTATTATTATTATTATTATTAGACGATACCACTTGTGCGCGTATGTTACGTGAGTTCTTATTAGTAATGATATGAGTCTTAGTGAGAGTTCTTGTCTTATTACATATTATGTTGTATCTTAGAGAGAGAGAGATGCTGTTGTAATGACATTTTATAACACAGACATATAATAACAATACAATTTACCTTTTTGTAGAAATCACAAACACAAAGATGGATTTATTTTCTGACGACCGGTCGACTTCCTCATTAAGAACTCAAAGTTTCACATTTTAGTTTCTGAAGTGACGTCTCGCTTCAGACGTCCGCCTGTCTGTCTCCCCTGACTGTCTCTCCTGACTGTCTCTCTGACTGTCTCTGACTGTCTCTGACTCTCTCTCGACCAACTAACTCCCACCTCCTATATTGAGAACTCCATGCATCCCGGCCATGTGAGCAAAATTCACGTGTCTCAACATGCGCGACTTTGCACGTTTTCGACATTGATTTCCCAATAACCTATTTTCCTTGTATTGTTTCCACAAAGGAATTTAACCTACATATCTAATTTATTTAACTCATATTTTATTATC
The DNA here is from genome assembly GCF_053919585.1 of Euprymna scolopes. Classification (NCBI taxonomy): domain Eukaryota; kingdom Metazoa; phylum Mollusca; class Cephalopoda; order Sepiida; family Sepiolidae; genus Euprymna; species Euprymna scolopes. The sequence goes on along the minus strand of NC_136500.1, from coordinate 3,245,405 downwards.
CACATTCTTTTAACAATTGAATAGTTTATTTATTATTTATTTCATCCGAATTAACAATTTACTGGACATTCCATTTAAACCTATTGTTCTATAAAACTTATGTCCAGGGTTCGATTTCTGCTTTCTCTTATTTCCATTTTAACTAATCTCTCTATTTTTATACTTACATGAACAGGGGACAACCCTTATCATGTAACATCCCTCCCTTCCATATTTCACAAAAAAAAATGTATGCATTTTTAACTTTAGTACATTTTTTTTTATTTTTACATCTACATCTACACAACCACACGGCTAGAAAGATCAGGCTAAAAAAACACAAAAAAAAACCAAAAAAATCTCTTTCAGTCAACCCTTCACAGCCGACTTCACAATTATTTATTTTTTTATAAGATCAGGACCTTTCTGATCTTTATGGCATTTACATTTTTTTTGGGTGTAGGATATTTACCTATGATACACATCAGCTATTTTCCAGCCACCCATATGCCGCAGACTAGAGGTTTTCACCTTTCTCGAAATGGACGACTTCCTTCGTCTTAAAAGTGTTCTGATCTCTCTTTCCTCATGGTTAGTCTTATTAAGTATGGCTTTGTTTTTTGTTTTTTTTATTCTATAACTATCTCATACGGGACATACCAAAGCTCATATACTTAAATATTGTGGTTGGCTTCAGAAGTTTAAGATATACCTTTTTTTTCTCTCATACGGATTCACTCGGATTTCCTTGCTTGGATTCTTGAAACTTCGACGAGGATTTAGAAATATCACCCCTAACTAACTAACACGTTTCTTGCGACCAACAACTTAATTGCGCCTAAATTCTATCTAATTGCCCGTTTTTTTTGTGATTTTTCTTTCCTCTCACCAGAGCCTCCAAGATCCAGCAGATATATCCCACATTCATGCGTCTCTAAAAAAAAATACAAGGTTATATCTTTCTTACGTAATCTACGGCATATTTTTGCCTGTCTCTTACTTCATTAAGCTATATATGATTGCCTCGGGACTACCTCTCATCGGTTTACTGGTCCCCTTAATAATTTTCGTATTCTTTCCAACGCCTGTTTATTAACTAAGCCAAGACTTACTACTTTGCTTGGAGTCGTTACGTGCAACTAGCTTATTTTAAGCACTTAATTAACCAGGTTCCCAAATTTTTCGTATAGGGGCACTTCTTGTGCTTATCAATCCCTACCAAGTCACTTTTCTTGGAGAAAAAATTTTAGTATCTTTAAAAAACAACAAAACCAAATGCTAAAACAAAACATCTTTCTTACGGCGTATCACATCTAAAATCTCTCCAAATGCCCGTTTACGTAATTTTAATTCTTGTCCCCCTTCTAAAATTCTAACTGAATCTGTAAGCCAACCATACGTCTTAACTTATTTTCTACTAGATCATTTTAATCTAATGTATATTTACGGATAACTTTGAATTCTTGCTGTGAAAATCATAACATTACATAAGACAATTTACAATATTTGTTCAACATCATAAAAACATTTTCAAAAAAAAAAATACCTTAATACATTTAAACATTTTGCAACAGTTATAACTTTTTTTTTAACAACAAAAAAAATCATCTGTAACAAAGAACAATTCAACAGTCTGTCCAAAACAATTGCCCCTTTTTTTTTCAAAAACAAAATAAATGAACACGCAAAAGCCGAAAAGTTCACTATGAACACAAAATGCATTTCCAAACAATTTACACGCCGTTTCATAGAGAGTACATGCGACCTTTGAAATTCCTGTTTTGATTGACAGATTAAATTCAACAATTCGTCCAAACGATTTCATATTGACACAGATTTTCAAATGACACTTCTACAAATTTCAAAACAATAACATTCGCGTGTATGTGTGTGTGTGTTTTTTTTAACAGGCCAATTCATTTATCAATGAATTACGTTTGGTGACTTGTTTACTATTTTTTTCCATTACTACGAATTTCTTTTTACGGCATATCGGCCTTTTCTTCTTTTTCTTTTTAATATTTCTTGTATCTTTTGTTCTCTGTGTGCGTGTATGTTCAATTTTTTTTTTCATTTTTTTTTTCTTCGCATTTCTGTGATCGTGTAATTTTTTTTCTTTTTCCGTGGTATTATTTATTCATTATTATTTTATTTTTTTAAATTATGTTGGACCCTTTTAAAACGTTGTGTTTCTTTTTCTTTTTCGAATTCTGTGATCGTGTGATTTTTTTTCTTTTTCCGTGGTATTATTTATTTATTTTCTTAAATTATGTTGGACCCCTTTAAAACGTTGTGTTTCTTTTTCTTTTTCGAATTCTGTGATCGTGTAATTTTTCTTTTTCCGTGGTATTATTTATTTATTTTTATTTTTTTAATTATGTTGGACCCTTTTAAAACGTTGTGTTTCTTTTTCTTTTTCGAATTCTGTGATCGTGTGATTTTTCTTTTTCCGTGGTATTATTTATTTATTTTTTAAAATTATGTTGGACCCCTTTAAAACGTTGTGGTTCTTTTTTTCTTTTTTTTTCGTGGTATCGACCCCAGGTTCGGTTTCTGCATCGCTGATGCAAAAGGTTCACGAACACCAAATTGAGAGTTGTTATATAGTTATTATTATTATTATTATTATTAGACGATACCACTTGTGCGCGTATGTTACGTGAGTTCTTATTAGTAATGATATGAGTCTTAGTGAGAGTTCTTGTCTTATTACATATGATGTTGTATCTTAGAGAGAGAGAGAGATGTTGTTGTAATGACATTTTATAACACAGACATATAATAACAATACAATTTACCTTTTTTGTAGAAATCACAAACACAAAGATGGATTTATTTTCTGACGACCGGTCGACTTCCTCATTAAGAACTCAAAGTTTCACATTTTAGTTTCTGAAGTGACGTCTCGCTTCAGACGTCCGCCTGTCTGTCTCCCCTGACTGTCTCTCCTGACTGTCTCTCTGACTGTCTCTGACTGTCTCTGACTCTCTCTCGACCAACTAACTCCCACCTCCTATATTGAGAACTCCATGCATCCCGGCCACGTGAGCAAAATTCACGTGTCTCAACATGCGCGACTTTGCACGTTTTCGACATTGATTTCCCAATAACCTATTTTCCTTGTGTTGTTTCCACAAAGGAATTTAACCTACATATCTAATTTATTTAACTCATATTTTATTATCCACATTCTTTTAACAATTGAATAGTTTATTTATTATTTATTTCATCCGAATTAACAATTTACTGGACATTCCATTTAAACCTATTGTTCTTTAAAACTTATGTCCAGGGTTCGATTTCTGCTTTCTCTTATTTCCATTTTAACTAATCTCTCTATTTTTATACTTACATGAACAGGGGACAGCCCTTATCATGTAACAACATCCCATTGTTCTTTCATTCGTTTTCGATAGACTTCACGTTTATGTCCAGGATTGTTTCTATAATAGAATTCCATTGTGTTTCTTTTCTCTTTCGTTGCCTATTTCTTCTTTCGGGTTTTTATGGTTATTTTGTCTGTATTGTGTTTAGTTGCTATTATTTTGATCCTTGAAATAAGAGGTTATACTTACCTCTTCAGCATCCGTGTTATTTGTGTTTCTGAAATTAGAAAGTTAGCCAACATTCACAGGATTACGACCGGATCCCCCATACAAGTTACCGGTGGTGCACCAGCGGATTATGACCCCCAGATTTTTATTCTTAGTCGCAACGTTTTGTATTATTTGTATTGGATATTTTGCATGTTGTGTTGTTCTTAGCAACACTGGGACAATAATAGTTTTACCTTTGGATCTGACGTAGGGATAGTGTATACCTCTCATGTATATAGGAAAAATCGTGCACTACCACACGTACACAAAATACATGAACAGACAGACGGGGCAAACAGAGAAGAAAGGAAGAGGGCCTTATTAATATTTACTTAGTATAATTTAAGACAATATTTGAAGATAGTTTCCCCTTACATATTTACTTGTGTATTTGTTATGTGGGATCAACATTGCACTGTTGATAACTTTTTCATAGTTATTTAGGATATTTCGACACTTTAAATTTTAGATAATAAGGCAAAAGAAACAATTAAGTAAAAAACGGACTGAGATACATAATTAAGACATTTTTCTGATCATTTTTTTACAAGCTAGTCACCATTTATCAAGGCGCGGAATCCACTCGGGGATAAGGGTTATTGCGTGTACAATACGTTAGTATTAGATATTTGATGAAGTCTCTTACTTAAGGGGCGGTTCATTAGGAATTTGTTAATATTGGACTTGATGACATCCACGTTGTAGTCAGGTTGGAAATAGGCAAACGGAACAGAGTTCCACAGTCGGGCAATTCTAAGAAAGAAGCTTTGTTCATAGAATCAACGTTTTGGTTTTGGCACAGATAAAGCGTAGGGAAAATTTACAGTGGTATCGGCTAGACGGGTGTTTATCGTGAAAGATTGGCGAGGGGGACCAGAGATTGGAACTCAGACGAGCATGAAAGTAACGATAAAAACAGAAATGCTCGCAACGTCTCTCGTGTGAGGGAGAGGTTGCAGGGAAAAGAAAAGGGCATCCCCTACGAAGCCACGAAGCCTATTTTTTACTCTGTCAAGCCAGGATACACTGGTTTTAGCAGCTCCTGCCGCGATGTGGCAGCAGTACTCAATCCTTGAACGTACTTGGCTTTTGTATAGATAGAGAATTGCATCAGTAGTGAAATATCTTCTGGAGCGTAGAAGGATCCTACCATTTTTTCTAGCGACCTTGGCAACTGACTTGATATACGTGTTGCATTTCGGGTCCGGAGTGAAGGTCAACCCCAGATGCTTATCATAACATGGCGCTTCCTCTTGCCGAGAGCCATCCATTTCAATTGATGCCAGATAGCGTTGATTATGAAAATATAGTAGCTTGGTTTTAGATGCATAAATGTAACTCGCCATCTCTTCCCCAATTGTACCACGCGCTCGAGATCAGAGGTGAGAGTATCAGAGAGAACATTGTCATTTACGGCCTTTGATGCGTTGCCATAGATGGTCGTGTCATCAGCATTGATATTAACGAATGATTTAAGTATGTGTTTTAGGAGATCATTGATGTAGATCAGGAAGAGAGTTGGTTCCAGGGTGGAACCCTGAGGGACTCCAGTATTAATACTGCAGGCCTCTGATTTTTGTCCATCGACCACTACTCTTATGAGCATATCAGGAGAAATTGTATTGTATGTCACTAAGAATGTTATTTCTTCGGAGGTGGTTGACTTCTTCTCCATTTAATATGGATTCCAGCAACTTACTCATGACACACAGGAGATTTATTGTTCTGTACCTAGAGGGATACGACTTATCACCTTAATTGCTAAATACAAGGCATACTGATGAGGTTTTCCAGGGTGTGAGGAAGCACTTCTCCTTAAGGCAACTTTTAAAAAGTTTTGTAAGTATGGAGGCAAGTTCTGGTTGAAGCTTTTTCAGCACTATAATTTGAATGCCGTCAGGGCCAGTTGCTTTACTGAAATCAAGGTTCTTGATTAGCTTGGCGACCTCAGGCACAGATATTTGTATGCTGCATACACGCTTCTGTGCAGGATCGTGTTTGCTATTTGCCAAAAAATGGTTGAAATCAAGCCGCTGCTCAGCTATTGGACCTAACGCACTCAGTATATAGCTCTCTTGCGTATTTTATTACTCTTTTACAGTGGTTGCTGGCAGTCATGAAAGCAACTTTAATGCATCTATTACGTCTGTAGCTATGGGAAAAGTGATTTCTTAATTGCAAGCCAATAATATCTGGGACACAACAACAATAAAACGTCCACTGGGCTATTTTAAAATGACTGCTTTCATTAAAATATTCCTTGTCAAGTAAAAATGTACCAAATTTTAAAATATAATGATACCAAAATAAAACCATTCTCCTAAATTCAAAAAACGAATGTTTTCTGGATGCATTCATAAACGTCGGTTCAGATTTAACAGATAAAAACAACCATACGTCATTAAAAATGGTCTTACTATCTTAGAATTTGTAATTTATAAATGAATAACTTTATTAATAAAATTTGGATCATTATTATTATTATTATTATTATTATTATTATTATTATTATTATTTTATCTGATATATTTACCATTATTTTATATTTTATTTAAATTTATATTTAAATTAAACTTTTACATGTTACTATTTTTATTAAGTTCCATAAATAATTAAAATATTATTATTACTTTTATTTAATTACTATTCGTAAGATTTTTTCATCTTTTATTAGGCAGAATAAATGCAGACTATCAAAATATCTCCCTTTGATAATTTTCCTAATCAAATACAATTATCTCCCTTTATTATTGTAACTTTTAAATTATGTGTTACTAACGAATTCTAGCCGTTCACTTAAAAAAATCAATATTTCAGGCATTTATGAGGTACATTTAACATCCAAATGACTGTTTTGACGATGATAATTACGAATATCAAGAGGCGAAACATTATAAGGAATATATATTTGTTAAATTTTCTTAAAAACATCTTATTATACCCTTATATTTAAACCCAATTCAGCTTTATAATTTCATTCTATTTTTTATTCTCAGCTCATCTTACTTTGTTTATCAACATATATCAATAAGTAACTATTTTCCTTTATATTTGAATATTTCCCAGATACATCTGCCTTACTTAAGAAATGCTAGGTTTATTTTGGTGTCTTTAAAAAAAATGCCCAATATATTTGCTATATGTTAAAATTATTGTTCATGACTTAATGTCTATCTCAATAAAAACATCGTTTCAGAAAAGATCGTACAATTTATTGGCTTTGTTGTGTTCCTTCTTATGAAACAGATTTTAATTTTTTATTTTAATTATAAATTATGAATCATCTTACTATATATATATATATTCATGTATATATATACACACATACACACACACACATATATATATGGGTACATATATATATATATATATATATATATATATATATATATATATATATATATATGCTTTAGCCAAATTGAATGTTGACATACTCATATTTTTCGTTCTATTGTGCAGATACTTTAAAAAAATTGAATGTTTTTTTAAGATTATAATACTATTCAATCGTTTATATTTTATGACATTTTGTAAAAAAATGAACTGTATATGTTCAAGCCAATTATATATGCCCAAATTCGCTTATATTTGTATATATAGTGTTTTGGCAGGCCAGCTTAAGTTTCGCTGCTTTGGAATAAAGTTTGCCTCTTGTTTTCTTTTCTGAGTTTTGTCCCCTGTTGCCAGGGCACTAATTTATAGACAAAATAACGTTTCATGCTTGAATATCTGATTATGACGGATCTCCTCTGTTATTTAAAAGAATAGTGCTATATAGTAACAGACGTCTCTCATCTATAAAAACATTAATATTGCTTATAGAATCTAGTTATTAAAGTTGACGGCAATATAAAAGTATTTCCGAAAATTAAGTATTAATGTCACAATTATACCGGGCAGACTAAATTTGAATTCATACGAAAGATCATCGATATCCTTCCACCAAGAAACATTAAAGTTATTTCTATAACTTTTGAAAACTGTATTTTTCCCAAGCAGTACGCATTTTATATAAAACGAAAGAGCTTAATGTTATTACGGCCCACAAATAAACCCGTACGAATTACATTTTCTTTCGTAAAAGGCCATTCCAGCTATCTCTAAAGTATTGCGTATATTGCTTATTTTTTCAAGTTATTACAAACGACGAGGTTTTGTGTTTCTAAATACATATGTTGCGAACAAAAGTGTTAACATTGACAATGTGGTACATTTTCGACGGACTGATTAAGTATCCTATGATTTCAGCAAAGAACGCAATATAATAATTCTTGACAGGCGTTTAGTAGATTTCTTGATAAATGATGAAGACGAAACTGTTTTTATTATTATCAAGCAAACAAGACGGCAAATTATTCGTCATAGATTATGAAGAGACCAGTTTAGCAACGCGTCTTTGTTAGCATATTATGGATACAATTTGATCGAGGTTTTATAGAAATATCAATATTTTTATAATGTACAAGACATGGTCCATATGAAGATCGAAGTAATTATTTTGGCTTTCGTCCGTTGTTGTGTTTTTTGTCGAATTTAAAGATATATTTACGGCAAACTTTTGCAATACGTATAGATTAATATCCGTTATTGTTGAAGCGATATCATGACGATTTGAATTCGTAAGCAGTATTGTTAAATACTTCGAAGTATGTTTCTCCTATACGATTTCGAAATCTGTAGACTAAACATTGACAGAGTTAATGCGTAGGGAAATGTACACAGACATACACACACACAGACACACACAGACACGTTCACTTATATATATATATATATATATATATATATATATATATATATATATATATATATATATATATATAAATAGATGTATAATTCCGAATTTTAGGTGTATAATTTGTGTACAATTATATCTTAAAAGTATGTATTATTTTGTACTCTTTTCGTCCGTACTTCTTAAGATGGTGTAATTATTTTAATACCGCCGGCTCTTTCTTCTGACTTGAGTTTAAAATATTTTAATTAAAAATTTATACAAGGATATCTGAGTAATTATCGGGGTTCTTGTTTTTTAATCGCTTACTTTTATAAACCTATATATTTATTTACTATTTATTTACTACTTATGCATTTGTGTTTACAGATATGCATAAATGACTATACAATAATGCTTGTGTTTGTCTATACTTCTTTCTATCCATTGCATTTGTTTGCGTGCGTGTGTGCGTGGTTTTGGTTCAAGGCATTCGATTTTTCTTGAAATAAGATGAGGTGATCTTTAGTACGCCTCCAAAGTTTCAGTCTAAACTAACATTTTAAGTATATTTAACTTTGCCTATGGTTGGCTACTCTGATCTCCTGGGCGTGGGGGCAGATTGTATATGCCCTATAAATAGTTCGGCTGCCAATCCTTGAATTGCAAATTGTTTTGCATTTAAGTTAGTATTATTATTTATCTTTAGCCGATGGCTTATTGGTTTCTAGTCGGGACTAATTCATATTTTCCCATGTTACTTTACAGTAAATAATCTCTTACGACATGAATATTTATAATGCAACATTTATATAGGATTTTTCAATACGGAAATCCTGGTATCAATTTAGCTTATATGATCTTAAATTTAACTACCACACTTTACTCTAGAGTTTCGTTTGAGTCTGAATTTCTTTGTAATATTCTTTTAATTTTCCTATTCGAAATTGATCAAATTTTTACATGATTATTTAAAAAAAACAGTATTGAATATATGTGCTAATTAGCAGCATTTATAGACTTTTTATGGATACGTTTGATGTGAGCAATTCATTTGAAATATTGTTGAATAAGATTTTTAATTTCTTCATCGAAATATAAATTCTTGTACAGTTTAGTTTACAGAATTAAAATACAAACCCACAAACATATATATATATATATATATATGCATTTATATATCTATATATATGTATATAACTACTTTAGTTACTCACATAAAATAAATATACGAAAGTATAGATTTATGCGTAAACTTTAAGTATTTACTTCAAAAGTGTTCAATACCTAGGTAGAGCTAATTAGTAATTTATAAAATATATATGGCGCTTAAGTTACACTCTAGGACTGAAACGTGGAATATTCAGTGTAGCTTAATCGCTATATATATTTTATAAATTACTATATGTATATACACATATATATACATATATATATGTATATATATATATATATATATATATATATGTGTATATATATATATATTATTGTTTTCCAAAACGGCACTGAAAAATGTTGAATTTAAACAGATTCACTATTTTTTATATATTTCTGTAACTTTAACAAAATCTCACAAATTGGAGACTTTCGAAAGAAACAAATTCAAAATTAAACCTATCGTCATTCATGAAAAATAAACTATTTCAAATGTTGCTCATATGTAGTTTCGCATATGTGAGCTTTTTACAGACATTATTATTAACCGATTTCAGAATCTCTAGATTGCAATTTAACTCTTTTATTTTGTTCCTGATGTTTTCCATGAATTTTTGTGCGGGGTTGTTAACACATACTCTCTCATAATGTTTCGAATTCTATTGGGACTTTAGCTATCTATTACATCAAAATCCCGTCAATAAACTTTTGGAGTAAAATCATTAGACCCCTTGCTTTTTAAAAAACAATTTTTCAACTCGTATACGTTGTTCCATGCTGAACATATCCTTAATTAATTTCTAAAATATTATCTGTTAAATAGTTGAAACAGAAAAAAAAATTATTAAAGGGAAAATGTAAATCAATCAGTGACATGTCAGACAGTTTATATTTAACATTCTGCATTTGTTTGCTTCGGCATGGGTTTTATAGGTTGCACGTGAGCACTGAACTCCAGACATATAATAACAATTTCTGCTGCTATGTGTAATATTAGTTAATGCTATGTTTTAGTTAAAAACCATATAGTATTTTTAGCCAGATTGAAATGTTCATGAACCGATGAAATTACATAATATTTGTTTGTTTTAAAGAAAGTTTGTTAAAAGGAAATATTATTCCAAATAAGTATGATTTACATGACCTTAGAATTACTACATATTTATATATGTATATATATATATATATATGTATATTTGTATATATGTTTATATATATATACACATATATATTTATATGATCATCCTCTGCGATGTTTTTCCCTCCTTTTAGAATAGGGCATTGTCAGATAACAACAAATTATTTCAAGCTAAAATCTAAACACAATGTAGATCTTATAAGAATTTCTTCCTGTCAGGAAAAGTTTGGAAAAGTGAACTTTTTAATATATTATTAAGCTCTATTTCATGATCTGTTATGCATTATCCATAGTGGCACCTGCCAAAATAATTCACAAATGTTGTAAAAATATTAAGCAGGATGGGAGAATATAAATTGGTCCATAAAAGAAGTTTTCCCTGAGAAATGAAAAAAAAATGCTTAGGTTTTCTTGTAATGGTATAAAGTTTTTATTTACGTTTTCTTAAATATTCTGTTTTGTGTAAAGTGCTGAAACCGTTTTTTTGCGTGCCAATCCTGAATCAGATGGACGATTAGCAGTTTACACAGAGTCATGGAACCATTTCAATTTGTTCAGTTCGCGTCAAAACTTATTTATTGTGTTTTTCTGAGGGTAAGGAAATCGCCACGAACAGCCATTTTGCACCTCGTTGAGCAAACTGCATACGTCAAAGTATTAAGACGATGCAAATAAAGTGATGGCATTCACTTTCTTTTCCTTTTTACATGGAAAAATGTCGCGAAGTCCATGGTTTAAACAACATAATGACAACAGATGTAGCATGCAATACAAAAATGTTTACGTGTTATATAGTGAAAAATGTATTTAAACAACTCATGGTATAATGTGTCATACAACGGGGTTCTTTATATTTGCATATCATTTATCTGCAGTCGTGTTGATACTTATTTCTAGGATTAAAAAAAAAACGCTTTGTTTGTATTAGTAAAGGGCAGTTATAGTCGCTTACTTTAACGAGATAAACAGCGGAATCTTATATTAATACAACCGCAACTACATCTAATAATAATAATCGCAAAAATTAATAACAACAACAACAAAACAAAAACAACAACAAAAACAACGACAATACTAATAACAATAATAATAATAAAAATCAGGCATACAAACAGATAAACCCATCCAAGCTAGAAGACCAGATGTTGTAATAATAAACAAGAAAATAAATATTTTCAAATCGTAGACTTTGCTGTTCCAGCTGACAACAGAATGAATATAAAAAAATGTAGTCAAGGAGGAAGAAACAACCAATTACGAAGAAAACTGGGACCATAGGGAGGTTAATGCAACTCAAATTCCAGTAAGTAATTTGAAGAGAGAAATAGCGACAGCTACGACTGAATACACTGAGAAGGCATCGAAGCGCAGAAATTAGGACCCCGTGATTTTTGAAAATCTACAACAGTGTAGTAAAATGTAGCAGTCAACGATTCCTCCACTATCGATCAATCGTAAGGTTATTTGCAACGCAACCGACAAGGCGAACTTATATGCAAGTCGGTGTTCCTCTAACTCCACATTGAACCCAGTACATCACTCCCTCCCTAATTTCCTTTACGGACAGACGCCACACTAGATGATTTGAAAATTACCCCTTCTCAGATACATGGTATCGTAAAAATCCTAGACACCTCTAAAGCATGTGGACCAGATCTCACCCCAGCTCTGCTATGAAAAAATGCTCTACTGAGGTTGCTCTAGTTCTCTCCAAACTTTTCAATAAATACCTTAACGATTCTTGCTTTCCTGACTGCTAGAAAACCGCTTCTGTGGTACCAAGTTTCAAGAATTCAGACGAAATAACTGACCCATTAAATAATCGCCCCATTAGCCCTCTCCCGCTTTTCGCCAAAATATTTGAGTTCCTAATTAATGAAAGTCTAGTCTATCACCTTACTACTGCTAAACTCCTGACCGGCCAACAATATGGATTTAGGCAAACACAGCATACACCCTAACTGTATTCTCTGCATGTATATACCGTTCGCTAGACAAACCAGGGGGTAAAGCGGTAGCTCTACATATATCTAAGGTTTTCGACAGGGTGTGGCACGATGGTCTTCTAAAGAAAATTAGATCATATGGTATTACTGAAGGAATACATAATGTAATTAAATCCTTCTCAAGGTAGAGAAAATCAAAGTTATTTTCGAGGGTCGTACATCTAAACAATATGATATAAATTCGGAATAAGTCAGGGGTCTATATTTGAACCTTTATTATTCCTGATATTCATAAATGACCTCCCCGATTAAATGGTTTCGGAGATGGTTATATTTGCCGTTGACATCACACTCAATAGCAGGCACGAGGGAAAACAAATGAACATATATACAAGGAAATGTCAGAAACACTAGAGGATGACCTCAAATCTGTAGTGGAATGGGGACAAAAATGAATGGTCACATTAAATGCTGCCAATACTAAGCTTGTTTTCTTCAATAATTATAAGAAACCTTCTCTACCACCAATAGCAATATCCAAAAACACATTACCCGAAAGTACTTCCTTTAAACTCCTCGGCCTAACGTTTACAGGGAACATGAACTGGAATAGATACATTGAGAATATTGCCAAGGCTGCTACGAAGAAGGTGAGCTCTCTTTAATGTTCTAGAAAACTAATTACGCCTGAAAGTATCCTATACCTCTATAAGGCCACCATTCGCCTATGTATGGAGTAATGTTGTCAAATTTGGGCGGGTGCATCTACTACTTGTCTCTCACTCCGACACAGGGTAAACAAGAGAGTCGCCAACATGATAGGTCCTGAACTGTCATCTATGCTTCAGCCTCTGTTTCATCGATGAAATGTTGCATCCCTCCACCTGTTCTACCAGTATGCTGATGGTGAATTCTCTGATGAACTACAAACTCTTTTATCCCCTCAACGTAAATACCACCGACAAAATCCAACATACAGCCAAATCCCACCCCTTCACAATAGAGATACCTAGGTATAAGAATGCCTTCTACTCCAATAGTTTCTTCCCCAGAACGTCTAGACATTGGAACTCCCCGGATTCTGCTTTCCCAACTGTACTAACATGCAGAAGTTTAAGTGTAATGTGAACTGACATCTTGCTACTCAGCTCCCTACTTCGAAGTGGCACTCTGCCTTGTTTGGGGCGAAAATTGAATAAAAAAACATAAAAAAACAGCTGTTGCGAAAATGCAAGTATATTTACAAATGTTATCGAAAGAGCTGGAGAGTACAGGAAAATCTTAGGAGACTTGTTGTTACTCAGTTTTCAGGTAACACCGCATGCTGTATTCAATGAGATCTTTAATGGCCTGTGTAAAAACACCTTGTGAACTGCTAATAATGATAATAATAATAATAACAACAACAACAACAGCAACAATAATAATAATAATAATAATAATAATAATTATTATTATTATTATTATTGTTATTATTATTATTATTATTATTATTATTATTATTATTATTATTATTATAATAAAAATAATGATGATAATGTATATTAGCGTACTGGAGGCCGCTGATGACGTTGCAAACAGGGAAATAAAACGCTTATTGCAAATATATATTCAGTAGAAAACAATTATTTAGTGTGTATGAATGTTTAATTAGGAATAGTAAGATAGACAAATAATATCAACATAATATATTTCGAAATTTTTAATTAGTTTAGAACTTGGTTAGTTCAGTAAAGAAGGATTTTTCTTACGCGGAGGATATTTTTTTTTCTTTTACTCATGTTCACCCCTTAAAAAGCATATCGCCATCTGGACATAAGGGGCTACTATTTGGGGCCATGTATGAGAAGGATTAACAAGATATTTGATTATGTTACATTTAAACTTCTGCATATCAGTACAGCCAGTGAAGCAGGCAGCAGGAAGAGAATTCCAACATCTAGCTGTTCGAGGAAAGAAACTATTAGAATAGAAATTATCTGACTTTTAGGGGAAACAACAGTGAAGATCTTATATCTAAGCGAGTTTGTCGGGGATATGTACGTCGAGGGGGTACAAGTGAAACGAGTTCATCAGAACACAATCCATTAAAATATTGGTAAAACCGGCACAGTGATGCAACATTGAGGCGATGAGACAGGGGCTGAACCTTAGTTGACAAAATGGGACCGATTAACTTGACAACTTTTTTAAGGACTTTATCTAAGAGGGAAAGACTAGTGGTAGATGCACCAGCTCAGATGTGGCAACAATACTCCATGCATGGACGAATGGTGGCTTTGTAAAGGGGCAGGATACTCTCGGGCTTGAGTAGTCTTCTAGCTCGATAGAGGGAACCCACCTTCTTTACAGCAGCCTTTGCAATGTCCTCTATGTATTTGTTTCAGTTCATATTACCTGCAAATGTTAGGCCGAGGAGTTTTAAAGGGGGATTTTAAGGTAAGGTGATATTTGTCATAGATATACGGCCGTTGAGTGGTATTTGTCATAGATATAGAACGTTTGAGAGGTGAATTGTAATTGTTAAAGGAGTGCAGCTTAGTTTTACTAGCATTAAATGTTACCATCCATTTGAGCCCCCATCTCACTATAGTCTGGGGGTCATTTAGTAACAATTCTGCCATTGTCTCAGATATATGTACATTTGTTCTTGCCTCGTGCACATTATTAAGCGTTGTATCACCAGCAAATATATCCATCTCAGATACAATATTAGCAGGGCTTGTTTATGAATATCAGGAAAAACAATGGTTCACGGATCGACCCCTGAGGCACTCTCGCATTAATGTTATGCTGCTTAGAACGGCGTCCGTCATTGGCAACCTGTATGCTTCTATTGCCTAAGAAGGATCTAATTATATTTAGTATATGTCCAGTTATACCGTACGATTTAATTTTCATTGCATCCCTTTATGTGAGACTTTGCTAAAGGCCTTGGATATATCAAAGGGTTAAGTCTGGGTTTACTCGCCTTATCCAGTACATGGTAAATGCGTTCAGAGCTGCCTGTTAACATATCTGCAGTAGAACGGCATTGCTTGAAGCCAAACTGTTTATCAGAGAGATTTGCTTTTGCGAGGTGGTTAACTCGTGCCTGATTAATTAAAGTCTCAAAGAGTTTAGTGAAAAATGGGTGGAGACTAATGGGGCAATAATTAAGAGGGGACGTTCGTTCACCAGAAGTCTTGTACACTGGTACTAAAGAGGTCACTTTCCAGCTAATAGGGAAGCAAGATTTAGCAAGGCATTTACTGTAGAGCTGGGGAAGTATAGGGGCTAGCTCAGCTGAACATTTCTTAATTAGTAATGCAGGGGTTAGATCAGGCCCACACGCCTTTGAGGGGTCTACGTTTTTTATTACATGAGAAGGGCTGATCTTTACATCATCTAATATGGCTCTAGTTATAGAGCAATTTGGGAAGGGAGTTGTTTGTTGACTCTAAGGTGGAGTTGTTGGCGAATCGTCGGGCAAGCAGTTCCGCCTTGTCCATGGCCGTGCATTCACCCTTCTGGTTGTTGCTCAGTGGAAGGATTTACTGATTGTCCTTTATTCACTACACTATTATAGATTTTCCTGAAATCACGAGTTCATATCTTTTGCGATTCAATGCGTTACCTAATTACTTCTGCATGCTTTCATTTTGCTGTTGATATTTCACTCTTACAATGATTTCTAGCATCTATGGATTTTTGCTTATTTGAATTTGGCATGACGTAAAAACCGGCGGAGTGCATGCTGTATTTTTGAAACGGCAGCTACCCAATCTGCAGTGAACCATGGGGGTGAGTCGGGCTTGCTATAATACTTCCGTGTGGGAACATGTTCTTCAATACCAATTTGCACCATTCAATTATCTCATTGACACACTGTGCAGCAGTAGGAGAGCGAGGAGATTGGTCCATGACGTATCGCGGACGTGTTCTCTAATGGCTTCCTAGTCGGCCCTGTTGTAGTAGCTTGTTGCTTTTAGCAATAATTCCTCACCTTCAGGTTGAAATTTAAATGTCATGTCAACTGATACAACTATGTGGTTGGTGTTTCCTAGTGGAGTGTGGGGATAAGTCACACGATTCCCAGGTACTGTAGATAGAAATAGGTCTAGGAGTGAAGCCTGCTGAGCTTCACGATCTGGTAGTGACATTGTAAACATTACTGCCTGTGGGAGAGAATGAGCTATAGAAAAGCTATAAGTAGAGATACCAGCTGCATCTGTGTCACCTGTGAAACCAAGCTATTTTATATAGTGGACATTGACGCCACCAAACATTTGGGTGTATTTGGGCGTTACACTCTAAGGAGAGTGCTGCGTCTGTACTATCGGAGACATGATCGATTTGGATACAATCCTGACTTGAGAGGGAACGTTAGAGGAAATATAAGTAACTAACGCAGTGATGAAATATTAGTCGAAAGCACATTACAAGGGTGGTCATCCGATTCAAGATTTTTCTCTCTAGTTAAAGGAAGTGTGCTACTGGTATAGACTCAATACTGTTCATATATCTATCCGAGTCCTTACTTGTCATGTTAAAGTAGTCAGAGGGGATTGAAAAATGTAAGTTTGTTTCACTTAATATTAAGACATCCATGGAGTTTACTAAAAGGTATGATTCTACATCATCTAGATTACTTGTAAGCCGACCGATATTTGTGAAAGCGAACGTCAACGGTGAAGGCGAATTGTTTTTTTTTTGCTTGGGTGTCTGGTTTTATCGTGATATTTGTTTGGGTTGTCATTTCATTACGTTTTTTTTACTGAAAGTTTAGGGGAAGAGCGCTGAGCAAATGGGCCGCTTTTTGCGCCAAGTATACACACAATGGTCCATTAGCCGAGTCCTGTCTAGAAAGATGTGGCCTCGTGAAAGCCCATCAGAGATAGCAGCCGGGTCCCTTTCCATACGCGACATGGCACTACAACTATTGATATTATACAACTGATGATACAGCAGCGCTCTAAGCGCTACCAAAGAGTAAGGGCGCCTGTACTGTCAGTTGGAAACAGTAGCCAGACAAACTGTCAATCAGGTACCGTCTACCTCTCAAACAAGACCGGCCCAAACAAGTCGAGTGAGCACAAGTAGCATGCACGCAACTAAATTTGCTCAGTTTTTGAGAGAAAGAGAAAATTTTTAAATAGGGAACAGGGGAACGGCATTCAATGTCCTAGTCAGGAAACAAGGCACAATGCAGGTGGCTCAGGTGAGTTCCTTGTATTGTACCTTTATGCCTGGCTAATAGACAAAGTAGAAGTGAAAAAGCCGGCGATATGCAGACCTATCTACTCCTTAAGCAAGTTAGATTTGCAAACCAGGGATTTGTTCGAGTCACCAGCTCTAGGAAGGTTGCCGTTCAATACTGAGGAGTATTTTTCTCTCT